>NW_022630998.1:26513961-27113961 GCF_010015895.1 Lontra canadensis
GCGGAGTTGCACTGCCCTTACCAGGGGCCGGGCTGAGTAATCCTCTCAGGTTTGCTTTCAGGAGCTTTTGTTCCCTGAGCGCTTTCTGTAGAATTCTGGAGGTCGGGAATGTAGATGGCGGCCTCCCAGTCCCCAGCCTGGAGGAGCCGAGAGCCCGGGGCCCCACTCCTCAGTGCACCCTCAGAGAACAGCGCCCAATTACTCCCGTTACCCTGCCTCCGGCCACGCTCCGAGCTGACCGAGCCTGTGACCGGTTCAAAGTCACCCCGAGCTGAGAGCTCACTCCTCAGCTCTGTCTCTGTAGCCGGCTTCCCTGTTCTAATACCCGTAAGCTCTGCGACACTCAGACACCCCCGATCCTTCTGTGACCCTGCGGGACCTGAGGCCACGCTGACCCTGCGTGGGCTTCACCCCGGTTAAGCCTCTGGAGCGATGTCCCTCAGCGGAACAGACTTTTAAAAGTCCTGATTTTGTGCTCCGTTGCTCCGCCGCTTGCCGGGAGCCGGCCCTTCCCCCTGCGGTCTATCTTCCCATCGCTTTGGATTCACTTCTCCGCCAGTCCTACCTTTCAGAAAGTGGTTGATTTTCTGTTTCTAGAATTGCTGTTCTTCTTCTCTTCGATCTCTCTTTGGATTTGTAGGTGTTTGCAATCTTTAGATAAGCTATCTAGCTGATATCCTGCTTCCTGAAGTAGTCTCAGCCTGCTACTTCTCCGCCATCTTGACTCCTCTCCGAGTTCTTCATCTATTTTAAATATCAACTCTGTATCACATGTATCATTTGCAAATATCTTCTTCCATTTAGTGGGTTGTCATTTCTTTTCTTTTTTTTATTATTTATTTCTCTGTGCAAAAGAGTTTTAGTTGGATGCACTTCCTGTGGTTTGCTTTTTTTTTTCTTTTGTTGATATTGCCTGAAGAAACAGATCCAGAAAAATATTGTTAATGCCAGTGTTCAGAAGAGTAATCCTTATGTTTCTTTTGCCAATTTTTTGGTTTCAAGTCTTAAATTTTAGTCTTTAATCTAGTTTGAATTTATTTCTGTGTGTGAGGTAAGAAAGTGCTCCAATTTCATTCTTTTGCATGTAATCATGTGGTTTTTCTCAGACCATTTATTGAAAACTTTTTTTTCCATTTTATATTCTTGCCTCCTTTGTAATAGATTAATTGACTATGTAAGTGTGGGTTTATTTCTGGGCTCTGTATTCTCTTCCATTTATGCATGCATCTATTTTTGTACCAGTGCCATTTTGATTACTATAGCTTTTAAGTATATGTTGAAATCTGGTATTGTTATACCTCCAGGTTTTGTACTTCTTTCCCAAAATTGCTTTAGCTATTTGAGGTCTTTTGTAGTTCCATACAAATTTAACAGTTATTTGCTCTATTTCTGTAAAAAATACTATTGGCATCTGATAGGGTTTGCACTGAATCTATAGTTTGTTTTGCATCGTATGAACATTTTAAGAATTCATGGATTCTTTGAATCCATGAACATGGTATATCTTTCCATTTATTTGTGTCATCTTCAATTTTTTTTCATAATTTTCTTTAAGTTTTCAAAATACAGGTCTTTTATCTCCTTACATTTATTCCCAGGTATTTTGTTCTTTTTGGTGCAATGGGATTGTTTTCTTGTTTAGCATCCACATGTTTGGTGTTGAGACAGTGTTCCAGTTTTTTTGTTTTTGTTTTCTTGTAAATGATTTATCCTTTCATACTGTTGTGGTCAGAAATGATGCATAGTATGATTTCATTCCTTTTAAATTTAGGGACTTTTGGGGCACCTGGGTGGCTCAGTGGGTTGAAGCCTCTGCCTTCGGCTCAGGTCATGATCCCAGAGTCCTGGGATCGAGCCCTGCATCGGGCTCTCTGCTCAGCGGGGAGCCTGCTTCCTCCTCTCTCTCTCTCTGCCTGCCTCTCTGCCTACTTGTGGTCTCTGTCTGTCAAATAAATAACTAAATAAGGTCTTTAAAAAAAATTGGGGGACTTTTTTGGTCCCTAAGGTCTGTCCTGGAGAATGTTACATGTACACTTGAAAAGAATGTGTATTTTGGGGTAGCTGGGTTACTCACTTGGCTAAGCATCTGCCTTCAGCTCAGGTCATGAATTCAGGGTCCTGGAATCAAGCCCCACATTGGGCTCCCTGCTCAGTCATGACTCTGCTTCTCCCTCTCCCTCTGACTCTCCTCCTTGTTTGTGTTCTCTCTCTCTCTCTCTTTCAAATAAGTAAATAAATAAAATCTTTTAAAAAAGGAAAAATAATTTGTATTCTGCAATTTGGGAAACTATATCTCTATATAATCTCTTAGGTTCGTCTGATCCAATGTGTTATTTAAAGCCACTTGTTTCCTTGTTGATCTATCCATGAATGTAACTGCAGTGTTAAAATTCCCCTACTATTATTGTATTACTGTCTGTTTCTTCCTTTAGCCTGTTAATATTTACTTCATGTATGTAGGTTCTCCTACATTAAATGTATAGATATTACAGTTGTTTTATCTTCTTGTTGGATTGATTCATTTATCATTAGGTAATGCCCTTCTTTTTCTGTTATAGTCTTTATTTTAAAAAAGTCTATTTTGTCTGATATAAATATTGTTCCCCTGGCTTTTTTTTTTTTTTTTTTTAGATTTGCATGAAACAGTTTTTTTTCATTCCTTTATTTCAGTCTGCATGTGCCTTTGGATCTGAAGTGAGTCCCTTGTAGACCTATAGTCTTATTTCTTTTATCCACTCAGTCACCCTTTGTTTTTTGATTCAGAAGTTAGACCATTTACACTTAAAATAAATATTCATAGGGATGTATTTATTACCATTTTGTTCATTGCTTTCTAGTGTTAGGTGTGCATGTGTGTAGTTCTTTTTCCTTTCTTCCTGCTCTCATCTCTTGTGAATGATGACTTTCTTTAGTGCTATCCTCGGGTTCCTTTTTCTTTCTTTTTTCTGTACTTATATAGGTTTTTGGCTTGTGATTATTAGGAGGTTCATATATAACATCTTAAATATGTATCAGTGTATATTAAGTTAATGGTCATTTTGGTTTAAACATGTTCTAAAAGCACTGCATTTTAACTCCTCCTCCTCTACCTTTTATGTATATGATGGCATATTTGATATATTTTACATTTTTTAAATTTTTTGAACCCTCTAATTAATCCTTTTACTAATTTTAGATAATATTTATTTTACTACTTCTGTCTTTTAACATTCGTGGTAGCTTTATAAATGATTGATCTACTACCTTTACTATATGTTTGCTTTTACCCATGATATTTTTCCTTTCCTAATTTTCTTCTAGTTAAAGCCTTTTCTTTTCCACTTAAAGTAGTCCCTTCAACATTTCTTAAGGGGTTTGCATTATTCATTTGTTTTTTTTTCTTTCTGTTTTTATGATTCTTTATCTTTAATCTTGACATTAAAATTATTACATGTTGTGGTATGGACCTCCTTGGCTTCACCTCAGTTCCTCTTCAGGAACTTTATATGTAGGTGTAGATTGGATGTGTTCATGGGAGGAGATGAGTTTAGGATCCTCCTATGCCTTTCTCTTAGACCTCTGGCTCCACTAGTTCATTTGGATGAGTGGCATATCTCTTCTCTTCGTGTACTTTTGTGCTCTTAGTAATTAGTCTTTATTTTTTAAAGTTTTACCTTTTTATCCATTCTGTGACCATCACAGCAAACCATCCATTAAGTTAAGGAGAGGCCTCAGAAGCAACTAAATTTGCCAACATCTTGATCTTAGACTTGTAGACTCCAGAACTGTTCGAAAATTAATTTCTATTGTTTAAGTCATCCAGTCTGTGGTATTTTGTTATGGCAGTCCTAGCAAACTAATATATTTGCTAACTCTGAAATTCATTTTGAAAGAGGAAGCATATTTTGTTTTGGAAAGAGAAGGAAAGAAAGGTTTGATGTTATGAGTTAAGGTAGAGAACTTGGAATGCTGTCCCCAGAATCTATTATTACATCCCAGTAGCTGTAGGGCCTGTTATATCAAGAATACAATGTGGGGCGCCTGGGTGGCTCAGTGGGTTAAAGCCTCTGCCTTCAGCTCAGGTCATGGTCTCAGGGTCCTGGGATCGAGCCCCACATTGGGCTCTCTGCTCAGTGGGGAGCTTGCTTCCTCCTCTCTCTCTCTCTCTCTCTCTCTGCCTGCCTCTCTGACTACTTGTAATCTCTATCAAATAAATAAATAAAATCTTAAAAAAAATACAATGTGATTTTTATTCCTGAATAAATAAATTTTCAAATGATGCCTTCTACATCTGTTAGAAGTTAGCGATGTTTACTTGTTCCTGTTTTCTTCATCTTGCCATTTCCTCCATCTTTCAACCTGAAACATTCTTTTGCTCAATGTCTAAGATTCCTTTATCTTCTGCATACATACTTATTTGTCATCTTGTCAAAACCCAATTATCAGTCACTAGGATTTTCTAGACAAGAGTAAAGCACGTTTTTTGGAATCTACAGACATGTTGATTGTGTGGGACAGCTGATCAGAGATTAGGGCTGCAGGGAAAGATGTTAGAGGTGTGGGAGCCATAGAGCATATACACTGACACTTCTGCACTAAAACTCTTTACTTGGTTCGAAAATGCTTCTCCTACTCCCAGAACACCACCTCACCTACAGCCCAGCAAATCTTCAGTCAAAACCCTGATTAATCAGAGAAATTTGAAGAATAACTGGAGGAAAGTCTTCAAAAGGGCTAATCAGATCTGCAGTGTAAGGGGTCTACTTAAGAAGGGATCAATATAATTGACTTGAAATGCACAAGAAATTATATTATTGCATAGCATGATTTTTTCATTTGTTTCGTTTCACTTTTCAGAAGTACATTTTGTTGTGGAGTATATGCTTTTATGCTGTTCTAGTCACATTTTGGTAGACGTATTTTTGAAAAGAGTAATAACTTTAAAGTGAAGATTTAGGGGTACCTTGGGTGGCTCAGTCAAACATCTGCCTTTGGCTCAGTTCATAATCTTGGGGTCCTGGGATCTTTTGTTGGGCTCCCTGCTCAGCAGGGAGTCTGCTTCTTTCTCTCTCCTTCTGCCCCTCACCCCAGCTCATGGTCTCTCTCTCCCAATAAATAAGTAAAATCTTTAAAAAAAAATAAAATGAGGATTTAAATGAGAATTTAGCAGGTATCTTAAAAATTGATGTGTATTGCTAAAAAAAAATTCACATGTGATGATTTTCTAAAATTTAAAAATTAGACAGTAATCTAATTCTTCTTAATTCTATAGGTGTGGCATACAGTTAAGATTCAAGATAAAGTTTCCTGATTTTAAAATGCTTACATTAAACACCAGTACTTACTATTTTTCTAGCCAAATTCTGATGCATTAATATGTCAGAAATGTTTTCCCAGATGTTACTTAAGATTTTCAATCCATTTACCCTACAACTTTCATTTCCTGATGTCTGAATTTCCTTCCTTATCCATTTCAGGTTTATAATCTACCACTCCTTTAGAACATCTTTAATTCTCTTGCCAAACTCTCTGTTGTACTTAGAAGGTAAAATGGAACTCCATATTAACTCTACTATATGCCTGTTTCTCACAAGTATCAGTATAGTTAATTAGGACAAAAAAATAGTGATTGGCCTTACTATAAATTTATGACCACATACTTCAAATAGGCATTAAAGATCTATTGTATATTTACTCCCCTATTCTCTAAAATAACTTGCATGCCTTTCTTCTCCCTTCAGATATCCAAACCCTTTACTCTGCTTTTTATCTCTGAGTGTATTTTCTTCACATTTCACTAAGAAAATAGGATGCATCATATGGGAACTAGTTTATCTTCCCACCACCAAATCTACCAACTTCTTAGTATCTGGACCAGTATTATCTACTTTCCTTCCTAATGAAATTGATAGAAGTGGTGAGCCATATCCTACTCAGGGTATGGGCTTTCCTTTGTGCTCTGGACTCCATCTCCTCTCTCACTCACTAGCTATGTGATCCTTTTCCTGATCATCAACTTCTACCATCTGCATACAAACATTTTTTAGTTTCTTCATCTTTAACAAAAATATTCTTCTTTTCCCTCCCATCCCTCTTTTGATACCTTACTATTTTCTGCTTGCCTTCACAAAAGTTCTAAAAGAATTGTCAATAGTTATTGCTACTCTTCATAATATATTGTTCTTTTATTAACCCGCTCCATTTGGGCATCTGTTACCATTGTTTTGTTGATTGTACCACAGTGACATCATAAACTGCTTTGGAGTTCTTTAGCTACCTTCTACATAGTCAACTGCTCTTTCCTACATATATATAACTCTCTGGCTTTCACACCATCATATTCTCTGCATTTTCTTCTACCCCATTAACTGATCTCCACAAATTTGTTTTGTCTCCAAATTCTCTTCGTAACTCTTAATGTTGATTACTCTAGGACTTAAATGCCTTCTTTCCTCTGTGTATACAACCTTCTCCCTACTTAAGATCCTACCTAGTCCATTGCCAGTCCAGTACCATCTGCGCCTGAATTGGTCTATGCAGCACTATACACTCCCACTCTGGCCACTTACCTTGCTTTCTGGCTAGAACAGCCTCAGGAATAGTTTGCACTGATACCTTGATTATAAAGTCAGGTCACTGCCAGTGCTGCTGCTTTCACTATAGGCTAAGTAGCTTCACATAGGAGGGCTCACCTACTTCTGATCACTGGTTTAATGAGACTATTGGGGTTTTGGCTTCCTTAGTGACTGCTTGGCATGTGAGTTAACACCTTGTGGAAGGAAGTTAATGCCTCATGGAGTGGACCTTGACCAAGAGAAACATGGAACGAAAATGAACCAGTAGAGAATTTTTCTCCTTTCCTCTCTTCTGGAAAGACTATTAACAGATATGGTAGTTTCAGGCATCCCCACAGTAGACATCTCCTGTGATCAAACAAACAGCTTGTTGGCTCTATAAGGCATCTCCCTGTATTTGTTCTCACTCCCCTTTCCTCTCCACCTTTCCTGATACTGCCAATAAATTGTTCACAAATAAGAATCAAGACATGATAAGTATGTAGATGATGCCAGTATCTCTGGTTCTAACTTTCCCCCAATCTCTGAATTTGCATATCCATTTACCTGCTTAATTCCTTCATCTGAAACACAATTCTCATATTTAACAAAATTCTAGAATTTCTTCAGAAAAATCATCTTTCTCAGACTCTCCCAAATCCACTCATGATGCCAAATCCATCCAGTCTTCAAGTTCTATTTCTCCTTTTTTTCATCTCTCATATCCAATCTTTCATCATGTCCTGTTGGCTCAATTCACAGTATATTCCAAACAGCCCACGTTCTTTATCTTCACTGTTGGATAGCCATTATTATCTATCGCTTAGGTTACCCCATTTACCTCTTGATTTCTGGTTTCATGTTCTTTTACTCATAGAATCCACCCAAAATTATCTTTAAAATATGAAGTAGACCATATCACATCCCTGCTTAAATTCATGCATTAGCTTCTCAATGTTCTTGGGGAAAAAAATCACACCCTTATTCATAGAGCCTAGATGGCCCTAAATAACACCCACCTATCCAACTTTATCTCCTAGAACTTTCCCTTTTGTCTGTTGGGCTCCAGTCCCATTGGCCTTCCACCAAGTTCATCCTTGATATAAAATGTTTATACTTGCTGTACGCCCTGCCTCAAATTTTCTGCCCTGAGATATGTTATTTTTCTTGTCATTTATGCCTTAAACACAAATGTCACATCCTAAGCAAGGTTTTCCCAGACCATCTAATTAAATTTTTTGAATTTCTCCTTATAAGCCATCCCTTCATATAACCTGTTTTATGGTTTTCATATTTGCCACTATCTAAGATGATGTATTTCTCTCACTCCCCACTGCCACAAAATTTCCATGAGAGTAAGGACCTTGTATGTGTTCTTCATCACAGTGTCCCATACCAAGAAGAGGACTTAACATATTTATACTAACTTAATGGGAATTTAGTAAGTAGCTATTGAACATATGATTGGTTGTATGAATGAATAAATGATTCCAAACAATTACATTGATTCTTTTCCCAAGCTTGCTTGAATTTCACCTGGATGATCCAAATGTTTTATTATGTTACTGAATAATTCATTTTTTCTAATAAAAAGTAAAGTCTATTTGAATCACCATGCCTATAAAGATTGGTCAAGGTTGAATTGGTCAACCTGTTAGTTTTGTGCCCCTTACTAATCTATTAACATAATCCAGATAATTTTTATTTCATAATAAAAATCTCATTCAGTTACTCACTGTCAACTAGAGACATAGGATCCCAAATAAAAGACAGTTTGTAAAACAAACAAACCAACCAACCAAAAAAAAAAAACAAAAACAAAAACAAAAACCTCAAGTGAAATGGAAGGAAAGTTTAATTTTTTTGTTTTTATTCCACAAAGAAAGAGAACTGGTGCATGAATCTCCAGTATCCTCAGCCTTAGATTCCAAAAGGGCCGAGATGACTGGGTGAAGTGACAATTACTTTGCAAATGGGTCTGCATTGAGATCAGTGTTCTTTAAACCTGACTGAAGGAAGTAAAGCAAGAAAAAGGCAGATTAAGAGAGCATCAAGGTGGCCAAACAGCTTGATTTACTCTCACATCTCAGAAACTTTCATTAAGATTTACATCATGATGCTGACCTAGTGCCAAAGCAATTTTTTCATAGCTGAACAAAAAAGCTAATACTCTCCACTTGGGTCAGGTAACCTTTTTCTTGCTCACAGCAAGTAATGGAGTTTGCCTCATGTGAGTGAGACTGACCAATGGACATATATCGCTGTATTCCAGAGAAGCAGGTTCTCCATGTGATAAATCTGTGTTCCACTTATTAAGGTTTTTTTAAAGCTCTTTCTCATTTTTTACATTTTTCTTAGTGAGCTTAAGAAAGGCTATACACAGTTATGTTTTCTTTCTTTCTTTCTTTGTAGGCTGACATTAAAATGCCCAACATGATTTTCAAAAGCACCTGAAGAAAAAAATGGCCCAATACCTCAGGAAACAAGTTGTTAAAATATAACTTAAAAAAAAAAAAAAAGGAAACACATAACACATACAATACACAACCTCGCTCTGTTAAAAGTATTTCAGCAGTGGCAGAAGTTAATTACAATGTTGTTTTATGTAATTGATTCTAGAAAAATTGATTTTTTAAGTGAGAATAATCATAGAAAAAAAAGACACTATAGAGAAGCAAAATGACTGTCTTAGAAACTGTTGTATTAATAGTTTCAAAGAAGTAAGATATGTAGTAATCATAAAGTAAACTAGTGAATGACATCAATGCTATTCAGTGGGGATTAGTATAAGAACCATTTCAGCCAGACAGAAATAGAAGTTCAGTCCCTCTAGTCTTGCCTTGGTCGTATCAGGGAATTTTCTTTTCCTAACTTCAACCAGCTGGTTCTCTTGGGCTAATACATACAGTCTCTCCATGTGAATGTTTAAAAAAAAAAAAAAAGTATTTCTTGCTCAGTAAAGAAGTTTTAGAGTGGTATATTATTTATTTCACAATAATAGCAAAACTCATTTTGTATAAATTACACAAATCAAATAATTAAATTTAAGGCAAAATAAAAATGAGAATTAAGAGCCCAATCATTAGGATATACTATGTTATAAAATAGTCAATTTCCATAAAAGTGAGAGAAATAATAATCTTTCTGGCAGTATTGAAGCTTACCAGTTCCAATATTTCCACTTTTACAGAAAAGATGACTTCATAGAAAACTTTTTTTTCTTTTTTTTAAGTTAACATATAATGTATTATTTGTTTCATGGGTACAGGTTTATGAACCATCAGTCTTACACAATTCACAGTACTCACCATAGCACATACAGTCCCCAATGTCTATAACCCAGCCACCTGATCCCACCACCCCCCAACAACTCTCAGTTTGCTTCCTGAGTTTGAGAGACTCTTATGGTTTGTCTCTCTCCCTTACCCCATCCTGTTTCATTATTCCCTCCCTTACCACAATGATCCCCTGCCCTGCCTCTCAAATTCCTCATATCAGAGAGATCATATGATAATTGTCTTTCTCTGATTTATTTCACTTAGCGTAATACCCTCTAGTTCCATCCACTTCATTGCAAATGGCAAGATTTCATTTTTTGGACGACTGCATAGTATTCCATTGTGCATATATACCACATCTTCTTTATCCATTCATCTACTGATGGACACACAGGCTCCTTCATAGTTTGATATTGTGGACGTTGCTCCTATGAACATTTGGGTACATATGCTCTTTCAGATCACTACATCTGTATCTTTAGGGTAAAAACCCAGGAGTGCCAGTGCTAGGTTGTAAGGTAGCTCTCTTTTCAACTTTTTGAGGAAGCTCCATGCTGTTTTCCAGAGTGGTTGCACCAGCTTGCATTCCCACCAACAGTGTAGGAGAGTTCCCCTTTCTCCGAATCCTCGCCAGCATCTATCATTTCCTGACTTGTTAATTTTAGCCATTCTGACTGGTTTGAGTTTTGATTTGTATTTCCATGATGCCAAGTGATGTGGAGCACTTTTTCATGTGTCTGTTGGCCATCTGGATGTCTTCTTTGCAGAAGTGTCTGTTCATGTCTTCTGTCCATTTCTTGGTTGGATTATTTGTTCTTTGGGTGTTAAGTTTGATAAGTTCTTTCTAGGTTTTGGATACTAGCCCTTTATCTGATATGTCATTTGCAAATATCTTCTTCCATTCTGTCAGCTGTCTTTTGGTTTTGTTAACTATTTCCTTTGCTGTGCAAAAGCTTTTGATCTTGACGAAGTCCCAATAGTTCATTTGTCCCCTTGCTTCCCTTGCCTTTGGTGATGTTCCTAGGAAGAAGTTGCTGTGGCTGAGGACAAAGAAGGCCTGCATTCTCCTCAAGGATTTGGATGGATTCTTGTCTCACATTGAGGTCTTTTATCCATTTTGAGTTTATTTTTGTGTGCGGTGTAAGGAAATGGTCCCATTTAATTCTTTGGCATGAGGCTGTCCAATTTTCCCAACACCATTTGTTGAAGAGACTGTCTTTTTTCCATTGGACATTCTTTTCTGCTTTGTCAATGATTAGTTGACCATAGAGTTGAGGGTCTATTTCTGGGCTCTCTATTCTGTTCCATTGATCCATGTGTCTGTTTTTGTGCCAGTACCATAATGTCTTTATCATTACAGCTTTGTCATAGAGCTTGAAGTCTGGAATTGTGATGCCACCAACTTCAGGTTTCTTTTTCAACATTTCTCTGGGTAGTCAGGGTCTTTTCAGGTTCTATATAAATTTTAGGATTATTTGTTCCATTTCTTTGAAAAAAGTTGATGGTATTTTGATAGGGATTGCCTTATATGTGTATGTTGCTCTAGATAGCATAGACATTTTAACATTAGTTCTTCCAATCCATGAGCTGGGACACTTTTCCATTTCTTTGTGTCTTCCTCAATTTCTTTCATGAGTACTCAATAGTTTTCTGAGTACAGATTCTTTGCCTCTTTGGTTAGTTTTTTTCCTAGGTATTTTATAGTTTTGGGTGCAGTTGTAAATGGGATCGACTCCTTGATTTCTCTTTGTTCTGTCTTGTTGGTGTATAGAAATGCAACTGATTTCTATGCATTGATTTTACATCCTGACATTTTACTGAACTACTGTATGAGTTCTAGCAGTTTTGGAGTGGAGTCTTTGGGTTTTCCATATAAAGTATCCTATCATCTGCAAAGAGAGAGTTTGACTTCTTCTTTGCTGTTTTAGATGCCTTTTATTTCTTTTTGTTGTCTGATTGCTGAGGCTAGGACATCTAGTACTATGTTGAATAGCAGTGGTGATAGTGGACAGCCCTGCTCTGTTCCTGACCTTAGGGGAAAAGCTGTCAGCTTTTCACCATTGAGAATGATATTTGCTGTGGGTTTTTCATAGATGGCTTTGACAATATTGACATATGTACCCTCTATCCCTATGCCTTGAAGAGTTTTGATCTAGAAAGGATGCTGTACTTTGTTAAATGCTTTTTCAGCATCTATTGAGAGTATTATATGGTTCTTGTTCTTTTTTTTATTACTATATTGTATCACACTGATTGCCTTGTGGATGTTGAACTACCCTTGCAGCCCTGGAATAAATCCCACTTGGTCATGGTGAATAATCCTTTTAATGTACTGTTAGATCCTATTGGCTAGTATTTTGGTGAGAATTTTCACATCTGTGTTCATTAAGGATGTTGGTTTGTAATTCTCCTTTTTGGTGGAGTCTTTGTCTGGTTTTGGGATCAAGGTAATGCTGGCCTCATAAAATGGGTTGGGAAGTTTTCCTTCCATTTCTATTTTTGGAACAGTTTCAGGAGAATAGATATTAGTTCTTCTTTAAATGTTTGGTAGACTTCCCCAGGGAAGCCGTCTGGCCCTGGGTTCTTGTTTGTTGGGATTTTGATCACTGCCTCAATCTCCTTACTGGTTATGGGTCCGTTCAGGTTTTCTATTTCTTCCTGGTTCAGTTGTAGTAGGTTATATGTCTCTAGGAATGCATCTATTTCTTCCAGATTGTCAAATTTGCTGGCATATAGTTGCTCATAATATGTTCTTATAATCATTTGATTTCTTTGGTGTTAGTTGTGATCTGTCCTCTGTCATTCATGATTTTATTTATTTGGGTCCTTTCCCTTTTCTTTTTGATAAGTCTGGCCAGGGGTTTATCAATCTTATTAATTCTTTCAAAGAACAAGCTCCTAGTTTCGTTGATCTGTTCTACTCTTCTTTTGGTTTCTATTTCATTGATTTCTGCTCTGATGTTTATTATTTCTCTTCTCCTGCTGAGTTTAGGCTTTCTTTGCTGTTCTTTCTCCAGCTCCTTTAGGTGTGTGGTTAGGTTGTGTACTTGAGACCTTTCTTGTTTCTTGAGAAGGTTTGTATCGCTATATACTTTCCTCTCAGGACTGTCTTTGCTGTGTCCCACAGATGTGGAACATTTATGTTTTCATTATAATTTGTTTCTATGAATTTTTTTCAATTCTTCTCTAATTTCCTGGTTGACCCATTCATTCTTTACTTGGATGCTCTTTAGCCTCCATGTATTTGAGTTCTTTCCCACTTTCCTCTTGAGATTGAGTTCTAGCTTCAGAGCATTGTGGTCTGAAAATATGTTGGGAATGATCCCAATCTTTTAATACTGGTTGAGACCTGATTTATGACTCAGGATGTGATCTATTCTGGAGAATGTTCCATGTGCACTAGAGAAGAATGTGTATTCTGTTGCTTTGAGATGGAATGTTCTGAATATATCTGTGATGTCCATCTGGTCCAGTGTGTCATTTAAGGCCTTTATTTCCTTGTTGATCTCTTGCTTGGATGATCTATCCATTTCAGTGGGGGGGGGGGGGGGTTAAAGTTCCCTACTATTATTGTACTACTGTCGATGTGTTTCTTTGATTTTGTTATTAATTGGTTTATATAGTTGGCTACTTCCATGTTAGGGGCATAGATATTTAAAATTGTTAGATCTTCTTGCTGGACAGACCCTTTGAGTATGATATAGTGTCATCTATATCATCTCATCTCTTACTATAATCTTTGGCTTAAAATCAAATTTATCTGATACAAGGATTGCTACCCCAGCTTTCTTTTGATGTCCATTTGCAGGTTAAATTGTTTTCCACGTCCTCACTTTAAATCTGGAGGCGTCTTTGGGTCTAAAATGAGTTTCTTTTAGACAACATATTGATGGGTTTTGGTTTTTTATCCATTCTGATACCCTGTGTCTTTTGATTGGGTCATTTAGCCCATTTACATTAAGAGTAACTATTGAAAGATAAGAATTTAGTGTCATTGTATTGCCTGACAGGTAACTGTTGCTGTATATTGTCTCTGTTCCTTTCTGGTCTACTACTTTGAGGCTCTCTGTTTGCTTAGAGGACCTGTTTCAATATTTCTTGTAGGGCTGGTTTGGTGTTTGCAAATTCTTTTAATTTTTTTTGTCCTGGAAGCTTTTTATCTTTCCTTCTATTTTCAATGACAGCCTAGCTGGATATCGTGTTCTTGGCTGCATATTTTTCTTGTTCAGTGCTCTGAACATATCATGCCAGTCCTTTCTGGCCTGCCAGGTCTCTGTGGGTATGTCCACTGCCAATCTAATATTTCTACTGTTGTATGTTACAGACCTCTTGTCCTAAGATACTTTCAGGATTTTCTCTTTGTCACTGAGACTTGTAAGTTTTACTTTTAGATGATGGGGTGTGGACTGATTTTTATTGATTTTGAGGGGGGGTTCTCTGTGCCTCCTGGATTTTGATGCTTTTTCCCTTTGCCATATTAGGAAAATTCTTTACTATATTGTACTCCTATATACCTTCTGCCCCCCTGCCTTCTTCTTCTGGAATCCCAATTATTCTAATAATGTTTCCTCTTATGGTATCACTTATCTCTCGAGTTCTCCCCTCATGGCCCAGTAGTTGTTTGTCTCTCTTCTGCTCAGCTTATTTATTCTCTATCATTAGGTCTTCTATATCACTAATTCTCTCTTCTGCCTCATTTATCCTAGCAGTAAGGGCCTCCATTTTTTATTGCACCTCATTCATAGGTTTTCTAATTTCAATTTGGTTAGATTTTAGTTCTTTTATTTCTCCAGAAAGGGATTTTATTTCTCCAGAAAGGGATTCTCTAGTATCTTCCATGCTTTTTTTTGAGCCCATCTAGCACCTTGATAATCTCATTCTGAACTCTAGTTCTGACATATTACCAATGTTCATATTGATTAGGTCCTTAGGCATTGGTACTGCCTCCTGTTCTTTTCTTTGTCATGAGTTTTTCTGCCTTGTCATTTTATCCAAATAAGAATATATGAATGAGAGAATAAAATACTGGGGCACCTGGGTGGCTCAGTGGGTTGAAACCTCTGCCTTTAGCTTGGGTCATGGTCTCAGGATTCTGGGATCGAGCCCTGCATCAGGCTCTCTGCTCAGTGGGGAGCCTGCTTCCCCCTCTCTCTCTGCCTGCCTCTCTGCCTACTTGCAATCTCTGTCTGTCAAATAAGTAAATAAAATCTTAGAGAGAGAGAGAGAGAGAGAGAGAGAGGATAAAATACTAAAAGGGTAGCATAGAGCCCAGAAAAATATATGTTAGCCAAATCAGAAGAGACGCAAAACCGGGGGAGAGGGAAGAGCAGGGTAAATAAAAATAAAAAAACAAAAAATTTTAAAAAATGTGTATATTAGACTGATGAATAGAACAGAGCCACCCACTTAACTTTGGGTGTATCCTGTTCTCTTAGAAAAAACCACCTTCCAAAATTAAAAAAAAAAAAAAAAGAGAAAAACCTACATATGTACACAAATAAGGGTAAACATGATGAAGGGATGGAATATGACTGTAAAGATGAAAATTTTAAGAAGTTTCTAAAAAAGGAATTGATAAGATAAATTGGTTGGAAAACAAACAAACAAAAAGAGAATGTGATAAGGATGGAGACTAGAACAAAGCCACGTGCTAGATTTAGGGTATATTTTGATCTATTAGAGGAAATTGAATCCCAAAATTTTAAAGAAAAAAAAACCTATGTGTACAAAAAATAAGGTTAAATACAATGAAGTGATAAAATATGACTATAACAAGGAAAATTTTAAAATATATTTTTTAAAGATTTTATTTATTTGACACACAGAGAGAGATCACAAGTAGGCAGAGAAGCAGACAGAGAGAGAGGGGGCAGCAGGCTCCCTGCAGAGCAGAGAGCCTGATAAAGGGCTCGATCCCAGAGATCATGACCTGAGCCAAAGGCAGAGGCTTAACCCACTGAGCCACCCAGGTAGCCTAAAAATATTTTTTTTTAAAAAAGGTATTGTTAATATAAAATACTTAAAAAATACTAAAAGAGGAAAGAGGAAAAGTTAAAAAAAATAGAATAAGAAAAATAATAAAATTTTAAAAATTTAACTTTGCAAGACTAAAGGATTATGGGAAAAAGCCATGAATTCTATATGTTGCTTTCCCCTGGCTCTGGAGTTCCGTAGTTCTCGTTGATTGGTGAACTTGGTCTTGGCTGGATGTTCTTGCCAACATTCTGGCGGGGTGAGGGGAACTGTGGTAGTGATTTTCAAATGTCTTTGCCTGAGGTGGAATTGCAACGCCCTTGCCAGGGGCCAGGCTAAGTGATCTGCTCTGTTCGCTCTTGGTAGGTTTTGTTCCCTGAATGCTTTCCATAGAGCTTTGTAGGACGGGAATGAAAATCTTGGCCTCCCAGTCTCTGGCCCCGTAGGAGCCAAGAGCTCAATCCCCACTCCTCAGTCCACCTAAGAGAAAAGCAGTCAATCCCTACTGTTTCCCTTGTCTCTGGCTGCACTCCGTGCTCACCCAGCCTGTGACCAAGCATTTCTATCTCTGGTGCACAGTCCAGTTTGGAGTCTCCAAACCCAGCAGATTCCTGCTGCATGCTCAAGAGCCACTCCTCTTGGAGGAGGAAAGAGGGGGTCTCTCTCTGGATCTGCTACTTGTGTGGCCCCTGCTCAAAAAGCAGTGGTCCAACTGTGCCTTGGATCACTGTTTAAGGTAATCCCAAGCTAAGAGCGCACTCTTCGGCTCCATCTCTGCAGCCAGCTTCCCTGCTCCAATACCTGGCAGTACTGCCAATTCAGATACCCCTGGTCTTTCTGTGACCCCTGTGGGTCCTGAGACCATACTGTCACCATGAGGGCTCCACTCCCGCTTAGCCTCTGGAGTGATGTCCCTCAGTGGAGCAGAAATTTCTGATTTTGTGCTCTGCTGCTCCACCGCTTACCAGGAGCCAGCCCCTCCCCCTGCGGTCTATCTTCCTGTTGCTTTGGATTCACTTCTCCGTACATCCTACCTTCCAGAAAGTGGTTGATTTTCTGTTCCTAGAATTGTTGTTGTTCCTTTTTATCTCCTGTTGAGTTTGTAGGTGTTCAGAATGGTTTGATAACTATGTAGCTGAACTCCTGGGACCTGATGTCGTTTCAGTGTGCCACTCCTCCACCATCTTGCTTCCACCTTGAACTATTGGGTTTTAATATACAAAAATACATAAAGAAATACAGATCTATATATGTGTGTAGGTGTGTATGTTATATATACATATTCCTTTGCTCTCTTCAGTTAGGCCTGGTGCCAGTGAAAATTCCCCAAGACATTGAGCATAAGTAGTAACAGATATTGGTTTTAAATATCATTATCCAGTTAATGGAACCAGGGTTCCTAAGAGAAATGTCTGATTCTAGGGCTAAGTCAGGAAACGTATAGACATGTCTGAAACATTTTTTTGTGCTGGAAAACAATGAAGTGTTCAAAGAGTAGTGAGATCATGCCAAAAAACACACAGGAGCCAGCTTCAGGGAGCTCCCAGTAGGCAAATCTCGGACAATATGAACACTAAATAAAAATGACAGTGTGGCTCATAGCCTACTGAATAAAATAGGAAACCATAGTCTCTTATGATGGATGAATAAATTAAAACATTTGAGGAAACATAATTATCTAGCTTTATAAGGCAAATGCTTAATACAAAGTTTAAAAAAGTAACTTGAAAATGGAGATCCTGCCAGCTATTTTAATCAAGGGATCAAAAGGAACATTAGCAGTAAAGGGATAAACAAAAATTTGTGCATTGCATTATAAGATGTAGTGAGCACAGAGTGTTGCTTTTGTGCTTTTTTTTTTTTTTTTTTTGCCAATGATGTATAACCTGAATCTAATCATGAAGAAACATTAAACAAAATCAAATTGAGTGACATTTTACAAGATAATGTTTCTGTAATCTCTAAAAGTGTTAAGGTCATCAAAGCCAAGGAATGACTGAGGAAATGGTCCAGTCTGAAGGAGGCAATATAGCTAAAGGCAACACATAATTTTGAATCATACCCTTATACTTTAAAGAAAATTACTGAGACAATAATTGGTGAAACATGATTAGAGGCTGAGGATTATAAGGAAAGTGTCAGGGTTAATGCTTTAATATTGGTTGTAGTACTGTGGTTACACCGGAGAATGTACTTGTTAGCAGTGAACGCATGCTAAAGTATTGGGGACACACGGTGGCAAATAATTCTAAAATGCTTCAGAGGAAAAATGCTCTTTACTGTATTTGTAGTTTTTCTGTAAGGTCAAAGTTATTTCAAAGTAAAAAACATGTTTTACTTTGATTGAGGTGTAGTTGACATGCCATGTTATTTTAGTTTCAGGTGTAAAGCATAGTGATTTGATAATTCTATACATTATTCAGTGTTTTCCATGCTAAACAGTTACTATCTGTCTCCATACCATGTTATTACAATATTATTGACTATATTCTTTGCACTGTACTTTTCATCTCTATGATCTATTTTATAACTGGAAGTCTGTAACTCTTAATCCCCTTCACCTATTTCATCCATCCCATCCTCACACCTCTCCTCTAGCATCTACCAGTTTGTTCTCTGTATTTAAGAGGCTCTTCTGTTTGCTTGTTCATCTGTTGTTTTAGGTTCCACATAGAAGTGAAATTTTATGGTATTTTATTCCCTGTGTGACTTATTTCACTTTGTGTAATACCCTCTAGGTCAATCCATGTTGTTGCAATTTGCAATATATCATTATTTCTTATGGCTGAGTAATAGTCTATGTTATGTATATTCTACATCTTTATTCATTTATCGTGGGGTTTTTTTGTTTGTTTCTTTTTCTTTAAGTAATGAGTAACTAAGTAGGTTGTCCTCAAACGATGTAGAGCCTTAGGTAGCCTGAAGTTAAACCACCCTTTGAAAAAAATCCTGATGCTTCAAGTAAAACTAAAAACTGAAGACTTTCTGAGTCTTTAGTTTTTTTCTCCAAGATTTTATTTAGATTCAAGTTAACATACTGTGTAGTCTTAGTTTCAGGAGTAGAATCTGGTGATTCATCATTTATGATGAGTACTGGGTGTTCTATATAACAAGTGTCCTCCTTAATGCCAATCCCCCACCCATTTGTCTTTTGATGGACATTTGGATTGCTTCCAGTTTTGAGCTGTTGTAAATAATGCTATAGTAAACATAAGGGTACATATATCTATTTGAATTAGTGTTTTCATTTTCTTTGAGTAAATACTCATCAATGGAATTCCTGGATGATATTATGTTTCTATTTTTAATTTTTTTGACGACCCTGTACACTGTTTTCCACTGGGGTTGATGCAATTTGTTTCCCACCATCAGTGCACATTTGGTCCCTTTTCTCCATACCCTTACCAGTTCCTGTTATTTCTGGCCTTTTTGTTACTAGCCATTCTGATTGGTGAGGTGATATCTCACAGTGGTTTTGATTTACATTTCCCTGATGGTTAGTGATGTTGAGCATCTTTTCATGTACCTGTTGGCCATCTGTATGTCTTCTTTGAAAAAACGTCTATTCTAGTCCTCTGCCCATTTTTGAATTGGATTCTTTGGTTTTTCATTATTGAGTTGTATAGTTGTGTATTTTGGATATTAATCCCTGATCAGATAAACCACTTGCAAATATCTCCTTCCATTCAGTAGATGATTATTTCATCCTATTGGTTTCCTTGGTTTTTTACAAAGCAGTGTATTCCCAATAGTTTATTTTTGCTTTTGTTTCCTTTGCCTGAGGAGACATAATACATATATATGTTGGCAAGGCAATGTCCAAGAGATTACTGCTTATGTTTTCTTCTAGGAGTTTTATGATTTCAGGTCTCACATTAGGTCTTTAATCCATTTTAAATTTTGTGTATACTGTAAGAAAGGGGTCCAATTTCATTCCTTTTCATGTAGTTGTCCAGTTTTTTCAACATCACTTATTGGAGACTGTATTTTCCCATTGTATATACTCTTGCCTTCTTTGTCATAGATTAATTGATCATATAAGTGTGGGTTTATTTCTGGGCTGTCTTGTGCTACTTATCTATGTGTCTCTTTTTCTGCCAGTACCATTCTGTTTTGATTACTGTACTTTTGTAGTATATCTTGAAATTTAGGACTGTGATACCTCTAGCTTGGTTTTTCTTTCTCAAGATAGTTTTGGCTGTTGAGGTCTTAGAGTTCTATACATATTTTAGGATTTTTGTTGTAGAGCTGTGAAAAAAAATGCTATTGGTATTGCAATAGGGATTGCATTGAATCTATAGATTGCTTTGAGTAGTACAGATATTTTAACACTATTACTTGTTCTAGTACATGAGCATGGACTATATTTTCATTTGTTTGTATTGTCTTCAATTTTTTTCATCAAGATCAACTCCTTGCTTAAATTTATTGCTAGGTATTTTATTCCTTTTGGTATAATTGTAAATGGGATTGTTTTCTTAATTATTCTGTTTCTATTATTGTGTAGAAATGCAACAGATTTTTGTATATTAATTTTGTGTCTTATAAGTTTACTGGATTTATTTATTAATAACAATTATATTCATAATAATTTTAGTTATATATTTATATAATAATTTTATATATAATATATTTATTCACTTAATAGTGAATAATTAATAGTGAATAATTTTAATAATTTATTTTATATTAATATTTTAATAACATTTGGTAGAATTTTTAAGGTTCTACATATAGAATCATGTCATTTGCATTATGACAGTTTTACTTCTTTTTTTTACTAATTTGGATTGTTTTTATTTCCTTTTATCGTCTGATTTCTGTGGCTAGGACTTCCAGTACTAAAAGTGGTGAGACTGGGTACTTTTTCACATTTTTTTATCTGAAAGGGAAAGGCTTTCAGTTTTTCCACTTTTGATTATGATATTAGCTGTGGGTTTTTCGCATAAGGCCCATATGATGTTGAGGTATGTTCTCTCGAAACTAATTTTGTTGAGAGTTTTTATCAGGAATGGATGTTGTATTTTGTGGAATGCTTTTTCTGCATCTGTTGAGATAGTCATACAGTTTTTATTCTTCCGCTTGTTAATGTGATGTATCACTTTGATTGGGGAATATTGAAACACCCTGGCGACCTTGAAATAAATCCCACTGATTGTGGTGAATGACTCTTTTCATGAATGATGCATTCAGTTTACTAATATTTTACTGAGGATTTTTGCTTCTTTATTAATCAGGGAAATTGGCTTCTAGTTGTCGTTGTCACTGCCTTCTTCTTCCTCTTCTTCCTCTTCCTCCCCCTCTTCCTCCTCCTCCCCCCTCCCCCTCCTCCTCTTCTTCTTCTTCTTCCTTTTCCTCCACCTTCTCCTCCTCCCCCTTCCTCACCACCCCCCTTCTTCTTTTTGTAGTGTCTTTGGTTTTAGTATCAGGGTAAAGCTGGTGTTATAAAATGAATTTGGAGGTTTTCCTTCCTTTTCTATTTTTTTGGAATAGTTTTTAAAAATAAGTAACTCTTCTTTGACTATTTGATAGAATTCATCTCTGAAACTATCTAGTTCTGGATTTTTTTTTTTAATTGGAGATTTTTGATTGCCAAGTCAAATTGTTACTAGTAGCTAATAAATTTACTGGTAAATTTGTTACTGTTCAAATTTCCTTTTTCTTCCTGATTCAGTTTTGGAATGCAGTATATTTGTAGGAATTTATCCACTTCTAAGTTAATTTGTTGGTATATGATTTTTGCATTATTATAATCCTTTATATTTCTGTGATGTCAGTTGTTAATTTCTCCCCCCTCATTTCTGATTTTATTTATTTGAATCCTGTCTTTTTTTTTTCTTGATGAGTCTGGCTAAAAGTTTATCAATTTTGTTTATTTTTTCAAAGACCCAGTTCTTAGTTTCATTGATCTTTTCTATCATTTTAGTAATCTCTTTTTCATTTACTTCTGCTCTGATCTTTATTATTTCCTTCTAGTAACTTCAGAGTCTGCTATTTTTCTAATCCCTTTATGTGTACAGTTATGTGTACAGTTAGATTTTTATGTGTACAGTTAGATTTTTTATTTGAGATTTTTCTTGTTTTTTGAAGTAGGTCTTTATCACTATAATACTCTCTTGTAGAACTGATTTTGCTGTGTCCCAAAGATTTTGTATTGTTTGTATCACTTGTTTCTCTGTATTTTTAAATTTCTTCTTTGATTTCTTCTTTGGCTTATTGGTTGTTTAGTAGCATATTGTTTAGCCTCCATGTGTTTGTATTCTTTCCTGTTTTTTTCTTATAATTTCCAGTTTCATATTGTTGTGGTCAGAAAAGATGCATGGTATGACTTCAGTCTTCTTAAATTTATTGAGACCTGTAGTGTGCCTAACATGTGACCTCTTCTGGAGAATTTTCCATGTGCATTGGAAAAGAATCTGTATCTTGCTGTTTGGGGATGGAATGTTCTCTACATATCTGTTAGGTCCTTCTGGTCTAGTGTGTCATTCAAAGCTGTTGTTTCCTTACTAGATTTTCTGCCTGGATGACTATCCACTGATGCTGAAGTCCATTACTGCTATTGTATTATTGTCAATTTCTCTCTTTGGGCATGTTAATAATTGCTTTATATATTTAGGTGCTCCTATTTGAGTGCCTAGGTACTTAGAGTTGTTATATTATCTTGTTGGATTAATCCCTTTATCATTATGCAGTGCCCTTCTTTGCCTCTCATGGCAGTCTTTGTTTTCAAGTCTATTTTGTCTCATATAAGTATTGCCACCCTGGCTTAATTTTTCCCACTTCCATTGACATGGGATATATTTTTTTATCTCTTCACATTTAGTCTATTGTTGTCTTTAGATCTGAAGTGAGTCTCTGGTAGGCAACATATAGATGGTCTTGTTTTCCTTTTTTTTAAAAAATCTGTTCAATCACCGTTTGTCTTTTGAATGGAATATTTAGTCCATTTAGAGTTAAAATACTCATGGATAGGTATATACATATTGACATGTTCATTGTTTTCTGGTTGCTTTTAGTTCTTCTCTGTTCCTTCTTCTCTTGCTTTCTTTCCTTGTGGTATGATGGGTTTCTTCGGTGTTATGTTTGGATTCCTCTCTTTTTATTTAATGTGCTTCTATTGCATGTTTTTGATTTGTGGTTACAAATGGGTTCATATATAGCATCTTAAATGTGTAGCAGTCTATATTAAGTTAATGGTTGCTTAAATTCATATACATTTTAAAAGCATTAATTTTTTTTTCTTTAAAGATTTTGTTTATTTATTTGACAGACAGAGATCACAAGTAGGCAGAAAGGCAGGTGGGGCAGGGGAGGGAAGCAGGCTCCCTGCTGAGCACAGAGCCCAATGCAGGGGTAAATCCCAGGACCCTAAGATCATGACCTGAGCTGAAGGCAGAGGCTTAACCCACTGAGCCACCCAGGTGCTCCAAAAGCACTAAATTTTTACTCCCCTTCCATGTTTTATGTATATGGTGTCATATTTTACATCTTTTCATTTTGTGTATCCCTTCGCTAATTTTTGTAGCTATAACTGATTTTACTACTTTACTGTTTTAACCTCCATGCTGGCTTTCTAAGTGATTAATCTACTAACTTTATTACACATTTGCTTTATATACCCATAAAGCATTTTTCTTTCATAATTTTCTTCTAGTTATGGCTTTTTGTTTCCTCTGTAGAATTCTATTGATTCTTCTAAGCCTGTTGACTGTGATGAACACTTTTAACTTTTGTCTAAGAAACTCTGTCTCTTTCATTCTGAATGACTCTTGATGCATAGGGTGTTCTTGATTGTAGGTGTTTTCTTTCAACTTTAAATATATCATGATACTTTAATTTTTCTCCATTTTTTAAATTGTGTTATGTTGGTTGCCATACAATACATCATTAGTTTTTGGTGTAGTGTTCCAAGACTCATTGTTTACATATAACACCCAGTGCTGCATGCAATATGTGTCCTCCTGAATACCCACCACCAGTCTCACCCATCCCCCCACCCTCCCCCCTCTAAAATCCTCATTTTTCAGAGTCCATAGTCTCCCATATTTTGTCTCCCCCTCCAATTTCCCCCCCTTCACTGGACACTTTAATATATCATGACACTCCCTTCTGGCCTGCAAATTTTTTTGCTGAAAAATAAGCTGAAATCCTTACAATTTTTTTGTACATAACTATTTTCTATTGCTAATTTTAAAATTACCTCTTTGTCCTTGTTACCAATTATGTGTTTTTGGTATGTATCTCCTTCTGTTTATCTTGTTAGGAGCTCTCTGAGCTTCTTGAAACTGGATGTCTGTCTCCTTCCTCAGATTAGGGAATCTTTCTACTATTATTTTTTCAAATAATTTTCTCTCCCCTTCTCTTTTTCTTCTCTTTCTGGGATCCTTATACATGCAAATGTTATTACCTATGATAGTATCACAGAATTCCCTTCACCTATTCTCATTTTTCATCCTTTTTTTCTTTTTGTTGTTCAACTTGGTTGTTTTCCATTACCCTGTCTTCAAGATTACTGATCCATTCTTCTTCATCCCTACTCTATTGGTCACCTCTACTGTAAGTTTTATTTTAGATATTGAAGTCTTCATCTCTAACTAGTTCTTTTTTATATTTTCTCTTTTTGAAGTTCTCACTAAATGCATCCACTTTTCTCAAGTCCAGGGAGTATCCTTACGACCATCACTTTGAATTCTTTATCAGGTATTTTACTTATCTGAATTTCATTTAGCTCTTTTTCTGTGATTTTTGTCTTGTACTTTAATTTCTGACAAATTCCTCTGTCTCCTCATTTTGTCTAACTCTCCCTATTTGTTTCTATACATTTAGGGAGTTCAGCTACATCTGGTCTTGAAAGTATTGGCTTTTTGTAGAAGGGGACCTGTGGTGCCCTATAGAGCAATTTCCCCCCCTCTGCCCAGAACTAGGAACTTCAGGAGTATCCCCTCTGAGGGTTGCATGTGCCCTTCTCTTGTGTCTCAGACATGATTGTTTTCAGCCCAGCTGGCTCCAAATACCTGTTTTACCTTCTGTGGGTACACTGGGCATGCTTTCCTATCCACACTGTTGAGATTCTGGTCTACAGTAGCCCTGGGCTTATTGGTGGGTGGATTGGCAGTCAGCCTGGGTGCCTGCAGTTAGTCCCTTGCCACAGCTGCAGGTGCATTGAAGGGAAGGGCATTCTCCCTACACAACAGCTAAGACACCTGGCTAAAGGAAGTGTAGATGCCCTAATGCGTGGTGTGAGGTTATCTCCCCCACCTAATCCCCAGGGTGGGAGTCACGTTGGAGTAGTAGTAGTAGTTTCAGCCAGGGCTGCCTGCTGAATGTGGCAAGGCAGGTACTGCTTGAGAGGATGCCTGCTGAGGTGGGCAAGTTGGATGGGGTGGGTCCATACAGGAATACCAGAATAGGGCATGCAATGCTAGCAAAGTAGATTCAGAGTGTTATTGCTGGCTCCTGCAAGCTTCCAGCTATTAGGGCTAGCAGAGGGGAAGAGAAATGGCATCCACTATTCCTTTTGTTCCTAGAGAAATCTGCATATGTCTCCCTCTCCAGTACACATTTTAAGTATATCCACACATATACACTGCACACTTTTCAAACTGCTGCTTCTGTGCTGTCTCAAGCCAAGTTACTTAGTATGCTGGTTCTCTAAGGCTAGGGACTCAGTTACCTATCTCTCTTCAGCTTCTCTTCAGGTAAGCCTGCTGATTTTTAAGGTTACCAGACTTAAGTCCTGCTTATTTTTAGAACTCCTGGAGTTAAGCCCCATTGATTTTCAAAGCCAAACTTCATGGGAACTGTCTTTCCAGTGTAGGTCCTTGGAGCTAGGAATGCCTAGTTTGGGATCTGATCCCTCACTCCTCTCTGGTTATGATGTCCCTTCCATTTATGGTTAGTTGCACTGGAGGATTTGGTCCTGACCATGTCTCTTCCCCTCCTCCCCTTTTTGATGTGGCTCCCTGTCTATAGTTAGCTGTGCAAGATCTGTTTTGTTAGTCTTCATGTTGTATTTGGAGTTAGTTGCGCAGATAAAGTTGTTGCCTCAGTGTATCCATGGGATGAGGTGAGCTCAGAATCCTCCCGGTCAGCCTTCTTCCCAGCTTCAATCTCAAAACATTATTTTTTAAATGTTGGTACTGCATCAATATAAACAGTGAAAACAGAAGATATTTGTATGAAATGAAGAATATTAGAAAATAATTTAGAGCATGCCTCTGCTAGGGATGATTTTAATTGTTTTTTTACATATGTCAACTAATTTCACAACACTATAAGCATTATAAAAGGCAAACCTGAGG
Source organism: Lontra canadensis (assembly GCF_010015895.1). Lineage (NCBI taxonomy): Eukaryota > Metazoa > Chordata > Mammalia > Carnivora > Mustelidae > Lontra > Lontra canadensis. The sequence continues at coordinate 26,540,047 of NW_022630998.1, forward strand.
AACTTAAAAGTTACCTAACTTGCCCAACGTTATACAAAAAGTAAATGGTTAAGCTGTTATTATGTTTATATAAAATATTTATATCTTATTTAACTATATAGAAATGTAATTAATCCAGAGTAATTTTTCCCTAGGTTTGCTTTAGTACTACCTTTATTCAAATAAAACTTTTTAGGTCCTTACAAACTATTATATCAAGCTTCAGATATAGGATGTTTGTCCAGGGTTAAGATGGGCCCTTCCAAAGGAAGTCACAGAAAAGCTCCCCATTCAAAGTCAACAAATGTGAACAGCAAGAGCAATCATACATAGCATAATTAATCGAAGATCTGGTTTCAGCATAGCTAAATCAGTAGAGTCCTTTTTCCCATTTCTACTTACCATGTGTACAGAGTGTGATCACAATTGGCTGCAAGGGTAGAGTTTAAGTATAGGATAAAACCTAACAACTATTCTCTCAAAACAGTGGACAGTCTTTATGGGGAAGGATGTACAAATGGTACTGGGGACAGCAACAACAAAAAAACTTACACCTTCAATGACACTGAAGAAAAAAGAAAAAAGTCAGATCCACTCAGATGTCAGATACTCTAAAGCTATTCACACCCAGCATAAAGTCCCATTTACTTCTGCAGTTTGGAAGACTGCTAATCTGCTTGCTCTACACATGTTCACAGGAAATCTTCCCTGTCCACATAAAACACAATTAGCCCTCCTTCTCCCCACCCCTAAAATGTAATGGCTGTTGAAGAAAAACCTTATTAAATGCAAAGAAACTTATATTAATCTTTTATTCATTAAAAACTTTGACAGCAAGAGGGTCAACATTTTAAAAATCATAAGCAGAAAAAGAAAGAATCAAGATGAAAAGATGGATCCCAAATAAAAATGGACACTGGATGTGAACAGCCAACTTAAAAGGAGAAAACCTGAATTGCCAATAAATATGTACAACAATGTTCAAACTGAGGGAGAAAAATCTCAGTCCTTGTTTGTAGATGGTTCTGCATCCTATGCAGGTATCACCTGAAAGACTACAACTGCAGCATTATAACCCCATCCCAGGGCTCCTTTATAGCACACTGATGAAGGGATCTCCTTTCAGGAGGCTGACTACAAACGGTGCACCTAGGAGTTTGTTTTCCCTGAAGAGAGGATAGCCAGATACCCAGATCTAAACCAATACATGAGCTGTGACTAACAGTTTAAGTAGATGGTTAGAGACTTGGTAAGAAAACGATAGGAAAATCTCTCTGAATGGGCTCAAAGTATGAAGATCCTTCTATCCCATACGAGTGTTCACCAGATAATGACCCTCTCAGAGGAATATTTTATTATCTGGTGGAAGATTACCCTATGAAGACTTCAGTCAACTTCCCTCTCCAGCCACTTACTTGATCACTCAATGACCCTATGAAGAAAGTGGCCTTGGCAGCAGGAGAAGCAGCATGACTTTCACTCACTACGGCCCTTCTGACAACAAAAAAGTACCAAGTACCTGATCCTTCAAAATTACAGACCAACACTGAGCCCCTAATATGGCATGATTCTGCGAAAGAAACTGTCAGCTACTCAGTAGCAGGTTGATTAAGTTGGATTGCTTGCATTATGAAAGGAGCAATAGACACTGACAATGTATTTGCCTTCTCTGACTGCAATGCTCCTGTCAAAACCATCTCTGAATCTACAAACGTCTCATCCGTCATAGAATTTTTTACAGCATCATTTCTAACCTAGAAATTCATTGTATATCAAATGAAGTGCGGGAAGGTGTCCCTGCTCATGGTATTCGCTGGTTTTACCATGCCTCTAAAGCAGCTGATGTGATGGAAGAGTGAAATCACATATTGAAAACAGTGAAGGACTAGTTGGGTGGCAACAACTTGCAGTACTGGGGCAGTGTCCTCAAGATACAGCATATACAGGGGCGCCTGGGTGGCTCAGTGGGTTAAAGCTTCTGCCTTCGGCTCAGGTCATGATGCTGGGGTCCTGGGATCGAGCCCCGCATCAGGCTCTCTGCTCAGCGGGGAGCCTGCTTCCTCCTCTCTCTCTGCCTGCCTCTCTGCCTACTTGTGATCTCTGTCTGCCAAATAAATAAATAAAATCTTAAAAAAAAAAGATACAGCATATACCATACATCCATGATCGGTATATGATGCTGTCTCTCCAAGAGACTAGATCCATGTTTCCAGAAACCAGAAGAAGAAAATGGGCTTAACTTATATCACTTCACTTTTAGTAATAAATTAGCAACATTTCTATATCTCTTTTTCCACAAATTAAGGCACTGCTAGTCTAGCAATCTTGGCTCTCAAAGGGGGAATGCTTCCAGTGGGGTACAGAGCAATGTTTAACCGTGAGCTGAGACTGCCTCGTGGTTACTTTAGGTGTTTGTGCTAATAAATTAACAGGCAAAGTAGAGAACTTCAGCATTGGCTCTGGTGATTTATCTTTTTTTTTTTATTGAAGTATAGTTGAGATGGAATATTATTTTAGTTTCATGTGTACAAAATAGTGATTGGACATTTATATACATTATGAAATGCTCATTATAAGTATAAGCACCATCTGTCACCATACAAAGTTACTATAATGTTTCTGACTACAGTCCCCATGCTGTATATTACATCCCCACAATTTATTTATTTTATAACTGAAGTTTGTGACTCTTAATCCCCTTTGCCTATTTCACCTGTGTCCTACTCCCTTACCCTACAGGAACTACCAGTTCTCTGTGTCTGAGTCTGCTTCTGTTTTGTTTTGTTTTGTTCATTGATTTGGTTTTCTAGATTTCACATACAAGTAAAATCATGTGAAATCATAAAGTATCTGTCTCTCTCTTCCTTACTTATTTTATTTGGCATAATACCCTCCAGATCCATCCATGTTGTCACAAATGACAAGATTTCATTCTTTTTAACAGATCAGTAATATATCATTGTACATACAGGCATAACACCTTTTTATCCACTTATCTCTCAAGGGCCACCCAAGTTGCTTCCATATCTTGGCTATTGTAAACACTGCAGTAAACATAGGTGTACATATATCTTTGGATTGGTGTTTTTGTTTTCTTCAGTTAAGTAAGCCAGAAGTAGAATTGCTAGATTGTATGGTACTTCTGTTTTTAACTTTTTGAGGAGACTCTATACTGTTTTCCATAATAGCCACACCAATTTACATTCTCACCAACGGTATGTAAATATTCTCTTTTCTCCACAAGCCAACATTTTTTCTTGTCTTTTTCAGACTAGCTAGTCTGACAGGTGTAAGATGCTATCTCACTGTGGTTTGGCTTTGCATTTCCCTGATGATTAGTTATGTTGAGTATATTTTCATATGATGTTGGCCATCTGTAGGTCTTCTTTTGGAAAGATGCTCAGGTCCTCTGCCCATTTTTTAAATCAGATTCTTAATATTTTGGTGTTGAGTTGTATGAGTTCTTTATAGATATTGGATGTTAACACCTTATAAGATATATCATTTGTAATCTTCTCCCATTGAGTAGGTTGCCTTTCTGTTCTGTTGATTGTTTTCTTTCCTATGCAAAAGCTTTTTAGTTTGATGTTGTCCCAATTGTTTATTTTTGCTTATTCTGTCCTTGCCTGAGGAAACAGATAAAAACAAGAAAACAAAACAAAACAAAAACAAAAATTGCTAAGACCTATATCCAAGAGATTACTGCCTATGTTTCCTTCTAGGAGTATCATAGTTTCAGGTTTCACATTTAGGTCTTTAATCCATTTTGAGTTTATTTTTGTGTATGATCTTCGAACATGGTCCAGTTTCATTCTTTTAACTGTAACTGTCCACTTTTCCAAGTACAATTTATTGAAGAGACTGTCTTTCCCCCATTATATATCCTTGCCTTTTTTGTCACAAATTGATTGATAGTATAAGCATGGGCTTATTTTTGAGTCCTTTATTCTGTTCTTTTGATCTAATGTCTATTTTTGGCCAATACAATACTGTTTTGATTACTATAGGTTGTGGTATACCTTAAAATTTGGTATTATGATATTTCCAACTTCTTTTTTCTCAATATTGCTTTGGCTCTTTGAAGTCTTTTGGTTCCAAATGAATTTTAGGATTGTTTTAGTTTTGTGAAAAAATGCTGTTGGTATTTTTGATAGGAATTGCATTGCATCTGTAGATTGCTTTGGGTAGTAAAGACATTGTAATAGTACTAGTTCTTCCAATCCATGAGTATAGTATATCTTTCCATTTAATTGTATCATCAGTTTCTTTAATCATTGTCATACAGTTTTCAGAGTATAGGTCTTTCATCAACTTGGTTAAATTTATTCTATCTTAATAACCAAGGGGAAATTGTATTGCTGTTATATATTTTTTTTTCATTATTTAAATTCAATTAGCCAACATATAGTACAACATTAGTTTAAGGTCTAGAGTTCGTTGTGTATAACACCCAGTGCTTATCATATCACATGCCCTCTTTAATGCTCATCACCCAGTTACCCCATCCCCCCACTCCCCTCCCTGCCAGTAACCCTCAGTTTGTTTCCTATAGTTAAGAGTCTCTCATGGTTTTTCTCTCTCTGATAACCTTCCATTCAGTTTTCCCTCCCTTCCCATATGAATCTTTGTTTTGTTTCTTAAATTCTACATATGATAATTGTCTTTCTCTGATTGACTTATTTTGCTCAGCATAATACCCTCCACTTCCATCCACATTGATATAAATGGTACGATTTCATTCTTCTAATGGCTGAGTAATATTCCAGTGTGTGTGTGTGTGTGTGTGTGTGTGTGTGTGTGTATCACATTTTTATCCATTCATCTGTCAATGGATATCTTGGCTCTTTCCACAGTTTGGCTATTGTGGACATTGCTGCTATGAACATTGAGTTTCATGTACCCCTTTGGATCAATATATTTGTATCCTTGGGGTAAAGGGTTGCTGTTATTCAATGGAGGGAAGAAGGAGTATGCCTGGAATATTTGAGATCCCCTAGGGTACTTCTTAATACTCTCCTGAACTGGGGTAACTGGGTGGTTCAGTTCATTAAGCATCTGATTCTTGGATTCAACACAGGTCCTGATTTCATGGCTTATGGGATTGAGGCCCATGTTGAGCTCCATGCTTAGCACAAATCTTCTTGGATATTCTCTCTTCCTGCCCCTTCCCCCCAACTCTCTCTCTTTCCCAAACAAATAAATCTTAAAACAAATACTCTTCTGACCTGTAATTAGTCAATGGGAAACTAAACCCAATAGGAAGGAGCAATAATGATCCAGACCTTCAGGAATGAAAATTTTGGTCACCCCACCAGGTAAGAAATCATGATCAGCTGATATGCTTACTAAGGGTAAAGGGAATATGAAATAGGTAGTAAGTGAAGGATGTTATAAATAACTACAATGAGGTAACCAGTTGCAATAATGAGGACTATACTAGTTATGGATATTCCTTTCCTGTTGTGATTTTTAATGTATTTATTAATAGATTACCCATATGTTCTTCCCTTTTCTTATCACCTAATTATATAACATAAGTTCATAGTAGTGAACTTTATATGTCCATATTTAAGTTAAAGTTTATCAAAGGGGGTGTATGATTCACCTGGGTAAAGAACGTATATCACCCAAAGTTGAATAATGGGACATTGCATCCTTTCTCTAGAGAAGGTTAACATGTTTCATTTTATACACCAGATAGGTGCTTCATCATGTTAGTTGGCATTATGATGTGTAAACTTGGCTAAGCTAAACTACCTTTGCCAGGAATCAATTCCCTGAACACTTCCAGTTAAAGCTGCCACAACAGAAACTTACTTGATATCAAGAAGGCAGAAGTGAAGAAATAGGAATGGTTTACTGTCTGAAGGTCAATGCACTTCAGGCTCTGTTGGGAGCCCACAGAAGTTTTCACAAAGCCCACAGCTTCTCCACCTGCTGCTAAATCATTTCTCTGTTTCTCCAAGTCTGGGCCAGATTTGGCAAAACAACAGCTTCCCCAGCAGGTACCCATGGAAACAAAATAAAAGTCTTTGAGATGGAGGGAGGTCTGGGAGTTCTATGAATGATGGATGCAGGTTTCAGCTTATTCCTCATGGTTTACAATTGTTCATGCTGCCCCCTCACTTTTCATTTTCTTCCCACTAGCCTGCCACGTGCGCTCAGGTTTAGTACCACATACAGAAGAAACAGCCAAATTCAGGCTGTTTTTACCAGTTCCTGCAATTTCTTAAATTCAAATCCCTATAATAAATCCTTTACTCTACAGTATTCCCAGTGGTTCTGCTTCTCTGGTAGAACCCTGGCTGACAGAAGAGATAATTTTGCCACTTATGACCTGGAAAGAAAAAAAAAATATTTTGATTTCTAGAATTACTAAATCATCTCCCTAGGTAAAAGAGACAATAATAGGCAAACCTTTATATCTTTAAGTATGGCTTAGGAGTAAATATGCGTTAAGAGAAGTATTTTATCCTGGGTTCCTGAGAAAGAAAGCAAGCATGAGACAAGGAGAAAAGTGCTAATATATTATTTGGGAAGTCCTTGCAGAGCTGCAAGGATGAGAAAAAAGAGAAGCACAGCAAGGAAAGATGAGAAACATTGTAAAGGCAAGCATGACAGTGTTGAATAATGCTTCACAGGAGTGACAAGGAAACTACCAAGTCATATGGCAGATGCATTAGCTGAATATTCAGGGTTTCTCGAGAGAGGCTGCCAGGACAAACCATACCTTGAAGCCCTCTGTGGGAGAAAAGATGGAGGAAAATGTACCTGCCAGCTTCACCCTTCTCCTGATTCCCAATGATCAGAGTTTAACACATAGACCTTATTGTTCAGGTCTCAATCTTGGCCCCTTTCACCAAGTGTGGCAGTGGCAGGAGAATCCAGACCCCCCTCTCTGCGGCTGCATCATAGAAGCCAAGAATGAGGAAGCAGGATTCCCAGGGTGTATGACTGTTCAGCTTTAGCATTAATAATGCTGCATCTTTAGAAAAAATGAAAGGCATCCTTTTTCTTTTAGGAGGGGGGAATCCATGGGAGCCAGTGAGCCCTGTGTATGATAAAGTAAATAAGTCAAAGAAAGATAGTTAAGGCTGGTCTTCTGATGAACAGCCTTGGACAAACCCAGTGAGAAAGTCCCCTGGCTCTATATATAAGAATTTAAACGGGGGAGCTAATTAAATGTCTGAGTACATCATGCTTGATGAAAAACACTAAAGCATGGCTGTAAAAGTCAGGATCAAGGTAAAGATGGCCACTAGGATAACAAGTACTCAACATTTTTCTGCAGAAACTAGTCAACATACTTATAAAAAAGGAAAAAAAATATCAGTGTAAAAATCAGAAATGCTAGTGTCATTGTTTGTAGATAATAGACTTGCATCTTGGGAAATGTACTAGAACTGCTTGTACTATTACAAGAGATTTCAGGGAGATGGATAGATACATAATTAATAGACAAAAGTTCTTGGCTTTATTTATGCAACAAACCATACTATATAGGTTGAGGCTACAGTAGGAAATGAGCAAGAACTACATAAAAAACTGTAGACGGCTGCTACAGTCAAGAAAATAACATGTGAACAAATAGTACATTACATGATTGTAAGTAGTAAGATTCAATATCACAATGTTTTGACCTCTTATAGGTAAAATTATAAGCACATCAAAATCCTAATGAAAATAAAAACAAACATTTTTTCTATGTTAGACTAATCTTAAGTTTTTTCATATGGAAAAATAAGAATGACTAGGATGGGCAATTTTGAAGAAAAAATACTAATGAGGGGACACTAGGCCTACTAAGTATAAAATTATAAAACTATGTAAGTAGAAACACTGTATTATTGGTTTATGAATAAAAGACAACATTTTAAAAGTCCAGAAATAGACTCAAATATATATACAAATTTAATATATGATGAAAGCTGAATTACAAATCAATGTGGAAAAGACTGGTAATTAAATAAACAATTTAGGGAAAATGTTAGGGAGATTCCATACCCCACGTGGAAATAAATACCAGTTGGATCACAAGTTCAATTGTAAGAAAAAATGAAATTATTAAAGTACTAGAACCTGTACTATTCTTGATAATCTCAGAATGGATAAGGCCATCTATAGTGGAAAGCTGACAGAGATCCAGGAAGCTACCTCCTTGCCTCATGGTGGGATGAACTCTGTATGTTTTGTGCTCTGGTTTCTGTGGGATCAGACTGAAGCCAGACTCCAGACCACTCTGTCCCTGTCCACTCTGTCACTGTCCTTTCCCTGAAAGCACTTCCTAATAAATTATACAAATAGAAATGCCCATCTGAGGATCTGCTTCCAGTGAACCAGGTCTCAAACACTGGTGAATTTATTGTCTATTAGGAAATTAAAATGAAAGTTAAAATAAAACCTAAATTCTGAGCCCTGAGCCCTGGTTATGGGTTACTTTTATTGCTGAGCACTCCTGCTTTATTTACTTTATTCTTTGAAATCCAACATAAGCCTCATGAATTCCCTCAGAAAAGCAAGTCAATTAATTTAAAAACAGTCCTCAGGGGTAGTCAGTCTCTGGTTCACAAGCCTGATTAACATGATCAGCTACTACTATTGGAAGAGAAATTGCAAAATTATGGGAGTCTTTTCTCTTGGTCTTAAGAGTGAGAGACTGATTGGAGGGAGAGAATTGACTCTGTTGTTGTAGTTCTACTGCCTGGTATTGGAGACCTGGAGCAGTGAGAGTGAATAGTAAAACTTGGAGCTTTCAGGGTTGTAAGGCAGCAACTACAAGACCACCAGATCTCTTCGCTTTCTCATCCTGTTCCTTAGATCCTTTGCTTTCTCATCCTGTTCCTTAGATCTCAATAAAAGTTCACTGCAAAATTATGTTTGTCCATGGGGTTCCATTAGATTTAAATGCAGCATGTCAGCCTATAGTTTTGTCAAAAGTTTGACTAATTTCCCCTCATCTCAGCAAAGACTGATTTCTCACAGCAGTCACTTCTCCACCCATCTTACTCCAACCTCAGCATCTGGTTTCAAGAATAAAGCATCATTGATCACTTCATCACCTAGGAAGAGTTCTTCTCACTGGTGTTTTGTTCTTTCAGTGTTCTCTGTATTTATAATGATTTTAAAGAAGGTATGCATATTAGGTTTATCTGCTCATGTCTTGTTATAACAGAAGGAAAAATTGCCTACTTTCTAATAAGAGATAGAATGTCCAGCCCCATTCCAGTTATTTCCAGCTTTGTTTTCAAAGGTTTTACAATACACTAAGAAAAAAAAAACAAAAGTAAGAAATACAGTAGTGGAAAGGATGAAGCAAAATATTTGCATATCATTTGGACATATATTAGAAAATTTATAATCATTTATAATTGGATTAATTGAATTCAAAGCTAGTCTAAAGAAAAGATAAATGCATAAATTTTTTTCCATATAATATACATAAGATGAAAGAGAATGAAATAGAGTAAAAGCTTATCAATAGCAACAAATTCTTATTTTTAAATATTTTATTTATTTATTCAACAGAGAGAGAGACAGCGAAGAGAGGTAACACAAGCAGGCGAAGTGGGAGAGGAAGAAGAAGGCTTCCTGCTGAGCAGGGAGCCCGATTGGAGGCTCCATCCCAGGACCCTGGGATCATGACCTGAGCTGAAGGCAGACGCTTAAGGACTGAGCCACCCAGGTGCCCCAATAGCAACAACTCCTACAGCAAGAAATAAATATCTAAAAATAAAGTAAATAAGATCTTTGTGAAGGAAACTTTACAAATAATATTAAAGATATGAATAAATGAAGAAACATTACCTCTTCCCTAGATAGAAAAACTAAATATTGTTTTTAAAATTCCATTTTTGGATAATTATTTTATAGGTGTAATACAGTTTTAATAAAAATTGAAGGTGCGCCCTGAGAGGGATGTAAAAACAAAACCATGGGGGGGTGCCTGCGTGGCTCAGTGGGTTAAGCCTCTGCCTTCGGGCTCAGGTCATGATCTCAGGGTCCTGGGATGGAGCCCTGAATTGGGTTCTCTGCTCAGCAGGGAGCCTGCTTCCCTCTCTCTCTCTCTCTCTCTGCCTGCCTCTCTGCCTACTTGTGATCTTTCTCTCTCTGTGTCAAATAAATAAAGTCTTAACAAAACCAAAACCCATGGCAGTTAGAAGGGAAAGAATGAGGAATAGATTCAGAACAGGAAAGTAGTAGGAATGAGATCAGAAAGCAAATGGGATCAAATGGCTACTTTCAGGGTTTTGTTCTGAGTGAAATGACAAACCAGTGGAGGGTTTTAAGTAAAGGAGTGACATGAACTTAGCTACATTTTAATAGGATCTCTTTCAGTTACTGAGTTGAGAATAACCTAGTAGGTTGCAAGGATAGAAAGATCAGCTAAAAAGCTATTGAAAATTAAAACCGACATATAAAATTAGAAAGCAATAAGATTACTTTAGATAAGTAAGCAAGAGACAGACAATTTTTAAAAGCTAAAATACTTGAAAAGTTTAATTTTGCTTACAAAATAGTTTAAAAGAAACGGAGATAACATTTTTTAGCCAATTACCACATTACCAAATATAATAGTATGTGTTGGCTAGCATACATCGATTTCAAGAACTACTGGAGGAGACACATACCCATTGGCTCAGTAATTGCTAATTCTAGTTATTTATCTTAAAGTCAAATTTATAAATTAATTTTTCCACAGAGGTGTTTGCCACTGTGTTACTTATTCTGTACATTTGCAAGGAACAATCTGAAAATGAAATTAAGAAAACAGTTCATTTGTAATAGCATCAAAAAGAATAAAATAATTAGAAATTTGAAAAGTTCAAATCTTGTACACTGAACACTACAAAATAATGTAGAAAGAAATTAAAGACATAAATGGAAAAACTTCCCATGTTCATGTATTAGAAAACTATATTAAGATGTCAGTCATTTCTAAATTGATCTGCAGGTTCAGTGCAATTTCTATCAAAATTCCAGTAGCCTTTTTGGTAGAAACTGACAGCCTGATTGTAAAATATATATGAAAATGCAAGGGACCCAGAATAGCGAAAGAAATCTTTAAAACGAAGAACACTGTTGGAGGACTCAAATGTTCTAATTTCAAAACTCACCATAAAGCTAAAATGATACTGTGTCATACTAGTATAATAATCAACATGCAGATCAATGGGTTAGAACTGAGATTCCAGAAATAAAATCAAGTATCTATGGTCAATTGATTTTAGACAAGGATACTAAGACAATTCATTGGGGAGAAAGAAGAATCTTTTCAATAAGTTTGTTTGAAAATTGGGTATATACATGCAAAAGAATGAATTTGACCCCTACTTCACACCATATACAAAATTTTATTTTAAATGGGTCAAAGATCTGTAAGAGCTAAAACAATAGAACTCTTAGAAGAAAACATAAATGTCTATGTTAGTAATCTTGGATTAGGCAATGGTTTCTTATCTATGACCTGTAAACCATAAATTACCAGAGACAAACTGGATAAATTGGACTTCATCAGAACTAAAAAGAAAAAAAATGTACTTCAAAAAACACTACTCAGAAAGTGAAAAGACAGCCCACAGAATGAGTCATCCATTCTTTTAAACTCTTGTTAATGTGGATATTTTTTTCCCTTCCCATGAATCATAAATGTTCTGAATGGCGTCTAAAGTGGTGAGTCCTTTCCAGGAGGTTTTCAATTTACTTTGCTCAGACCCATCAGAGAAATCACTCTTTAGAGCAGCTATAACCTTATGAGATGTATTTCTTAAATAATGAGACTTGAAAGTCGAAATGACTCTATGATCCATGGGCTGCAGAATGGGTGTTGTGTTAGCAGGCATGAAAACATTAATCTCATTGTATATCTTAATCAGAACTCTTGGGTGATGAAGTACATTATCAGTGAACAGTAATATTTTGAATGAAATCTTTTTTTTTATTCTCAGCAGTAGGTCTCAACAGTGGTCTTAAAATATTCAGTAAATCATGTTGTAAACAGATGTGCTGTCATCCAGGCTTTGTTGTTCCATTTATAGAGAATGGGCAGAGTAGATTTAGCATAACTCTTTGGGTCTCTAGGATTTTCAGAATGGTAAATGAGTATTGGCTTTAACTTGAAGTCTGCATTAGCTGCATTAGCCCCTAACAAGAGAGTCAGCCTGTCACTTTAAGCTTTGAAGTCAGGTGTTGACTTCTCCTCTCTAGCTATGAAAGACCTAAATGGCATCTTCTTTCAATGTAAGGAATGCTGGTTTCTCTACATCAAAAATCTGTTGTTGTGTGTAGTCATCTTCATGAACTATCTTGGCTAGATCTTCATAACTGCTGCAGCTTCTACATTAGCACTTGATGCTTTACCTTGAACTTGTGTTATGGGGACAACTTCTTTCCTTAAATTTCTTAAACCAAATTCTACTAGCTTCAAATTTTTCTTCTACAGTTTCCACACCTCTCTGCCTTCACAGAATTGAAGAGAGTTGGAGACTTTCTCTGGGTTAGGCTTTGTCTTAAAGGAGTATTATGGCTGGTTTCATCTTCTATCCAATGACTAAAACTTTCTTCATATCCTAAGAGGCCTAACTATCAGCCCATTGGTTTTCAATGTGGCTTCCTTACTAGCCTTAATCATTTCTAGCTTTTGAGTGAATGTGAGAGATGTGTGACTCTTCCTTTTCCTTGAATACTTAGAGGGCATTATGTGGTTATTTGTTGATCTAATTTCAATATTTTTGTGTCCCTGGGAATAGGGAGGCCTTACGAGAGGGAGAGAGAGAGAAAACCGAGAAGGGGAGAAAACAGCTGTTTGGTGGAGCAATCAGAACACACAGCATTTATCAGTTAGGTTTGCCATCTGATATAGGCATGGTTTATGGTGCCCCAAAACAATTACAATAGATTACATCAGAGATTACTGATCACAGATCAGCATAATAAATATAATAATGATTAAAAACTTTGAAATATTGAGAGTATCACCAAAATATGATAGACAAAGTAAACAAATGCTGTTAGGAAAATGTTACTAATAGACTTGCATACTAAGGGGTTGCCACAAATCTTCAATTTTTAGAAAAACCAAACTGCAATATCTGCAAAGCAAAATAAAGTGAAGTGCTATAAAATGAGGCATGCCTATAAGGGGTGTGGTGTCTGTAGAGAATTCAAACAGTAATAAAACCTATTCAGAGTGGATTTGTTTTTTGTTATCACCATGCCCCAGCCATTTTAAACAATGTTAGTGACAGAATTTATTTCTCCCAAAATACTTTGTATATGTTCTAAAAACTGTTACAGTTATGGCTGAGTTTTAATAATTTCTATGTAAGCTTCATATTAGCACAGATATGTTACTTATCCTCTTAACCAATACTGTATACTCCTTAGACATTAATTCAGGGAACTCCCAATGATACATCCCATATAGATGTCAATTCAGCTACATGCATTTGCTGTAGGAGTTTTCCTAAGGTTACAGATCTTTGACTTATTTCCAACTTTGGTGGTATCTTCATCTCCTGAGGTACCACATACTCCTGCCTTCAAAGAGTAAACTTGAAGTAGACAATGATAATGCAATGACTGTAAAGACAACTTGTTACCTCAATTCTGTCATTATATGTGATGACATGGAATTTTTATTTGTGGTTAAAATGTTTAAAAATAAAACAGAGTGCAGAGAGGTATAAAATTTTGGTTGAAATACAAATATTATAGATGTGAAAAACATACATGAATGTGAATGCATGTAAAATACATTATTTTTATGATTATTACTAAAAATAATTTTCCTTTTTTTTTAGTGTAAGTACTTTCATATTTTATTCTTTATTTTTTAATTTCTTTTCAGCATAACAGAATTCATTGTTTTTGAACCACACCCAGTGCTCCATGCAATGCATGCCCTCCATAAAACCCACCACCTGGTTCCCCCAACCTCCCACCCCCCACCCCTCACCCCTTCAAAAGAGGAAGGGTATTTTAAACTGATCTGCTTTTTTTAAAAATTTTTTTTCAAGATTTTTATTTATTTATTTGACAGACAGAGACCACAAGTAGGCAAAGAGACAGGCAGAGAGAGGAGAAAACAGGTTCCCTGCCGAGCAGAGAGCCTGATGCGGGGCTCAATCCCAGGACCCTGGGATCACGACCCAAGCTGAAGGCAGAGGCTTTAACCCACTGAGCCACCCAGGTGCCCCTAAACTGATCTGCTTTGTAGTCAGATAACTAAGCACACCACTGCCCATTACTACCCTTCTTCCTTGCTAAGCCTCCTTCAATCCATGTGGGTGATATAACACAGACTTTGACTAGCAGATATTTTGAGGAGAACATATTCAGAATCTAATTATTGTTACTGAAACAAAGCATCTAAGTAGCATGTAAGTAACACAAGAATAATTTTAGAATGCATCCTGAAAAGAAAACCAAATCATTAATAGGCTATAAATAAGTAAACATGGGTTCATTTATAAAAACACAGACATGTATATATGTTTAGATACAAAGTATTTTATGTATCTTCTTGGAAAGAATTTTAACATTATGCTAAGCAAGTGAAAGTGGAAATTAAGACTGAAAATATGTAACATGCAGAAGTGAGTAGCAATGAGAAGGGACTACATATCAAATAGGTGAAATGTGCACAAGATAGAAGTAAAGGGGAAATTCAGAAGCTTTAATATCTTTAATAGAAAAAAAAGCATGTTAATAACAAAATAAGCTTTTAATTCAAGGAGCTAATGGGTATTAAGGAGGGCACATATTGCATGGAGCACTGGGTGTGGTACATGAACAGTGAATCTTGGAACACTGAAAAAATAAAATCTTAAAAAAACATATTTGAATAAAACAGTATGAAAGTTATAGCAAATATAATAAGCACACTAAGAATTAATGATAATTTTAACTAATGTTTAAAGGAAATGACAAAAGAAATCATTATTTCAATGGACTAATACTATGAAAAGATAAGAAACATAATATATGCTAAAACTAATTTACACTCAAGGAATTGCAAACAAAATACAATTTTCCTGTCAGATGGGCTGATTTTTTACTGGTTACATCAAGTAATCAAAAAGCTGTAAAAACAAAGAGGTCTCTGATACACTGTTGATGGAATTTGAATTGATGCAGCCTTTTTGGAAGGAATTTGTCAGTACTTACATGACAAGTGACCATGCCCTCTTGACCTGACAATTCAGTCTATAGGAACACATTTTGCAGAAAGACTTGCTTACTTGTTCACAAGGATATTTGTACAAGAATATGCATAGCATCATTTTTGTAATAACAAAAACTAGAAAACAGCCTAAAAGCCAATCAGCACAGTATTTCCATTTTATGGACTGTTATTCTGTCATTAAATAAAATGATTCAGATCTATATGTACTGAAATAAAAGAACTCAATTCCCTAATTACCAAGCACATTATTAAGTGAAGAGAGACTAACCCATGGAAAAATATACCATAATATGGTATTTATTGATATATGGCTTATGGTGTATACATATATACCATAATATATCTTATAATCCCATTTTTGGAAATAAATTTTTTTAAAGTTAATGCATGGAATGGTAAATGTATAGAAAGCAGTCTGGAAGAACACACAACAAAAATTTTCTTCTTGGGGTGGCATTGGAATTGGGCTAGGGAGTAGTATAGTACTTCTATTTTTCATTCCATGTATTTCTTTATTATCTGTAATTCTTGAAAGAATGCAATGATGAATATTTTATAATTCAATATATAACCATTAAAATACATGAATAAAGATTAGCCTAAGAATGGTCAGTGGAAGATAGCCCAGAAACTAATATGAAAGACAGGGTAATTATAGAGTGGTCTCTGGAACCAGCCTGCCCTTCTGCCACTGTATGGTCTTGGGAAGGTAATCAACTTCTTTGTCTCAGTTTCTTCATCTGTGAAATATGGACAGTTAATGGGATATTATGCAAGCAAAAATGTGTAAAATCCTTTAGTGCAGTGTCTAGCATTTACATTATACGCAAAGTACGTATAAAAATAATGTTAGCTATTTGTACTAAAGTCAGGGGAGGAGCATTTTCCAAGAAGAAAGCTTACTCTTCTCAAATTGGTTATGGATAAGAAACAAAGGAAAACAAATGAGATGTTATTTTGGGGCATTAGAGAGGACAGAAACAAAATAATAGTTGATCCTAATTTAATAAGAAATGAAAAATGGAAGGAACAAAAATACTGATAACTTCAAACACTATACAGGAAAAAAAAAGCAGTAATGGTAATGTGGATTAATTTGTGGGGAGAGGTTTGAAGGACATGTTTTTACAATAAAAGTGTTCAGTATGACTGTAGCAAAAGAAGAAAGGAAACTGGACAAATAACTGTGAAGCGGTGTTGGGAGGTGAGAATGATAGATGGAAAATGATCCCAGAGGGGACAGGAGGGGATGGAATCAGTAGCACCAAACAAGGTGTTAGGGAATTATTGTTTCCAAATCCAACACGAAGCATGGATTCAGCATTCTAAAAAGTAAAACTAACACAGAATTATAACTCTGGAGTTTGAAATCTGCTCTGTACGGAGAGTGCTTACATAGTTGACGTAGATGAAAGGAGCAGTTGCCATGGTGGCTTAAGAGATGAGGATGGCTATAATCATTTGAATGACAAATTAGGGCATTAGAAGGACAGGAGGAAATTGCAGAGCGTTAGAACTATTGATGAAAGTCTAAAAGAATTGTGGAGATGTGAAGGAAAATTAAATATAGGTGCAGAAGCTTACGAAAGAGTATACTAAATCAATCAGTTATGAGAAACTTGGAAGTTTTAGTGAGATCTTTTTTAAGCATTTCTCCAGCACAGAAAAGAATGGAATTGGTAAATGAACTACCTACATAAATCTCCAAAGGCTGTAGATGTTCTATTTTTAGTGTGATCAATTGTTTTATCATTTTGGTAGCATTTTAAATACTGTGTGTTTAATTTGTATTAAAGTACATTCAATCATAACACACTGAATTTGCTATGTTTTTAAATGAATTTAGGACATTTGACATATTTGTTGACCCCTAAATTTCAGTCTGTGGTTTGTTGGGGTTTTTTTTTACTCATTTTTTTAATTTATTTTCAGCATAACAGTATTCATTGTTTTTGTACCACACCCAGTGCTCCATGCAGTCCCTGCCCTCTCTAATACCCACCACCTGGTTCCCCCAACCTCCCACCCCCCCACTTCTTCAAACCCTTCAGATTGTTTTTCAGAGTCTATAGTCTCTCATTGTTCACCTCCCCTTCCAATTTCCCCCAAGTCTGTGTTTATAATTAGTGAAGAGACATGGAGATCTACAAGCATAATTTCAGCAGCTTTAGTTACAACTAACTCCACTCATGTCTACTATGTCCTCAATCCCATGGCAAGAGGTGATGCGTAAGGGAGACTCTAAGGGGAAGACTAGGGTGAAGGGTGAGCAAGGGAACAAATGGAATAGGAAGTACAACATGCCATTTTTTCCACCACACCTTCCGACATGTCTTTCCCACACCTACAAGTATGCTAATGGCATTTTGACTTCTCTCTTCTCACTCGTGTGTTTTGGAAGAAGACAGATGAAAAGAGTGGGCAGACACATGGATAGAGTGAAAGGGCCAATGTATGTCTTTGTGACAAGGAAATGTACTTTTGTGCATTTGTGCGTGGATCCTTGAAACTTGTAGGACTGTATCTCACTTGAAGTAAACTCAGTATATAAAAATCATACCATCAAAACTCAGTATATAAAAATCATAATTTGTGCAAAACACAAATTAAGAGGTAATTTATTTTTTTTAAGATTTTATTTATCTATTTGTCAGAGAGAGAAAGAGAGAGGGCGCATAGCAGGGGAAGTGGCAGGCAGGGGGAGAAGCAGGCTACCCGCTGACCCTGGGATTATGACCTGAGCCAAAAGCTGATGCTTAACTGACTGAGCCACCCTGCCATCCCTATTAATTTATTTTAAAAAGACCATTCCATTTCATGAATTTATTCTCTTGAGTTTTTTTTAATTACTAAGCTACCCCCTTATACTAAACATAAAACTTGATTTACACCCAATGCTTTAGAGATGTATCAAATTGTACCCAAATTCCAAAAGCAGAAACATAGCTATGTCAAGTGTGAGTCACTAATAACATTTCTACAATTCTTAGGGTCTAATGTAGGCAAGCATGATGATATTTTAGAGGCCTAATAATCTTTGGGGCAGGTAGAGAGGTTTTCCTAAGCTACTTACAAGGTGAAATTGGAAGAATTAATGAAGAGGAGGTTTCTGCTCAACAAGTGGATTGGCTGAATTAGACGCATGTTCTTGCTCTGTCACCTATAAAATTTGAGACAATGTTTTATAATACACATTTGAATATCTATTTTCGTTTTCTGATCTTAGATCTCTGTAACACTTAGAGTGGAAACTTTGCCAGGCTTTATCCCTTTTTGATATCTAATTAAACCTGATTTAGTAGAGAATTTATCAGCCTGCCTTTTCCCTCATATTTCATTTATGAATATGGACAGACACCCATTTTACCATGCACTGTATGTTGAAAGATCAAATACATCAGCATAATTTAAATAAATCTGAGCCCTATAAATTCCCACTGGATGCAAGACCACAAATGGAAGCAAGAACAAGGGCATGCTCAATGACATGAAAATGCAACTAATTTAAAACACAAAGGAAATACATTTCTATGGAGTGCCTAATAAATCTACAGCACTCATTTCCACAGGATTTTAGTGAGGCAAATACCTCAGCAAATTTCAAGAAAGAATTACACATTCATAGCATGGGAAAACAATATTTGTGGCTATGAGGCTACATGCTTTGTTTTTGAGTTGAGAGGGACTCCAGTCAACTTTTGAGAATGGTAAAAATTCCTTGATTATTAGGGAATGTACTAAAGTAAATATATCTTTATATGCAGAATCTTCATTTCTTTAATTTTTTATTTGACTGATGGGTTTATTTCATATGGCATGGGGATTATAGATATGGCCAGAATGTATTCTTGAATGTCTTTGAATTGATTAGACCAGTAGCTCCTCAGTATAATCATCAAATCAATTTCTGACAGGGTGGATGAAATGCAGAAACTCCAATTTTTATGGTAACACAAATAAATTTGTATAAGAGCATTAGTGGAAGAGAAGGAAAAGAATAGAAAAATGACAAAGAGAAAAGAAAGAGTGAATGAGAACTGGAAGATAGAAAGAAAGAGAAAAAAAAAAAGGCCTAGAGGTAATAGCATGGCAAGAGCAACAGGGTGGTTGAGGGACAAAACAGAGATAAGAAACCAGGCTTTCCTGATGAAATAGCAAAAGCCTTCATTTTTTTCTCATTGTTAGAAATGTTTCCTAACTCATAATCTTCCATGTAATGTGCATGCCAGTGTATCATCTTTTACTCATCTTCCCATGCCAACAATTACCAGAGACTCAAGTAAGCTCCCCTTTATCCACATACCTTTTCACAAGTCTGAGGTTTTTTCTTATTTTATTAAGTTATAATTGACATATAATGTTGTATTCATTTTAGATGTACAACATAATGATTCAACATTTGTAAACATTGCAAAGTGATTACCACAATAAATCGAGTTATCTGCTACCTTAGTACAATTACCAAGTCAATTAAACTTAGTACAGTATAATTGACTATCTTTGCTATGCTCTATATTACACAGACATGACTTATTTTATAACTGGAAGGTTGTGCTTCTTGATCTCCTTCACCCATTTTCCTGCCCTCCATTCCTTTCCTCTCTGGCAACCGCCAATCTGTTTTCCATATCTATGAGTCTGGGTTCTAGCTTGATTTTTTTTGTTTTATTTTGTTTTTTAGCTCCACACATAAGTGAAGTAATGTAGTATTTGTCTTTCTTCTAACTTCTTTCACTTATCATAATACTCTCAAGGTCCATCCATATTGCTGCAAATGGCAAAATCGCGTTCTGTTTTATGGTTGAATAGTATCCCATTTGTGTGTATATGCATGAACCTTTTTGAATTAGTGTCTTCATTTTCTTTACATAAATACCCAGTAGCAGAATTGCTGGGTTATATGGTAGTTCTATTTTTAACCTTTTGAGGAACCTCAGTACTGTTTTCCATAGTGGCTGCACGAGAGTTCCCTTTTCTCCACATCCTCACCAATACTTACTTATTATTAGCCATTCTGGCAGAGGTAAGGTGATAGCTCATTGTGTTTTTATTTATTTGTATTAGAGTTGACATGCAGTGTTAATTAGTTTCAAGTGTATAACGTAACAATTCAACAATTCTACACAGAATGCAATGTCACCATGACAAGTGCAGTCACCATCGTCTCCACTGTTTTACAGTATTATTGACAATATTCCTTGTGCTGTACTTTTCATCTCCATGAATTATTTTATAACTGGAAGTTTGTATCTCAATCTTCTTCACCTTTTTCTCCCATCCTCCACCCCCACCCCTGACAACCACCAGTTCTCCATATGTCTATATGTCTATTTTCATTTGTTTGTTTATCCATTTGGTTTGTTTTTAATACTCATAAGTGAAACCAGATGATATTTGTCTTTCTTTTTCTGCTTTTTTCACTTAACATAATACCCTCTACATCCATCTATCTTGTCACCAGTGGTAAAATGTCGTGGTTTTTTAATGGTTGAGTTATATTTCATTGTGTAGATATACCACTTATCTTTTTATCCATTCATCTATAGATGGACACTTAAGTTGCTTTCATATCTAGCTATTGTAAGTAAAGCTGCAATGAACATATATCTTTTTGAATTAATGTTTTTATTTTCCATGGATAAATACCTAGAAGTGAAATTACTGGATCACATAATATTTCTATTTTTAATATTTTCAGGAAACTCCATACTGTTTTTCCAGAGTGGTTGCGCCAATTTGCATTCCTGCCAACAGTGCATAAGTGTTATGTTTCCTCCACATCCTCACTGAGACTTGTTTATTTTTAATACTAAATATTCTGACTTGTATGAGATCATTTTGACTTGTGTTTCCCTGATGATTAGTGATTTTGACCATCTTTGCATGAGCATCTCTTCGTCATCTGTGTGTTTTCTTTGGGAAAACGTGTGTTCAGGTCTCCTGCCCATTTTTTAATCGGATTCCTTTGTTTTTATTGAGTTCTGTACATTTTGTATATACTTAGTATTAACCCTTTGTTGAATTTATCATTTGCAAATATCTTCTTTATTCAGTAGATTGCCTTTCCATTTTGTTTCTTTTGCTGGGCAAAGGCTTTCTATTTTGGTGTGATTGCAGTAATTTTGCTTTTGTTTGCCTTGACTGAGGAAAGAAGTTCATAAATAGATTTCCAAAGCTGATGTCCAAGAGATTACTGCCTATTTTCTTTTAGGAGTTTTTATGATTTCAGGCCTCACTTTTAGATCTATCATTCATTGGAGTTTATTTTGTGTATGCTGTAGCAAAATGGTCCAGTTTTATTTCTTTTGCATGTAGCTGTCCAATTTTGCCAACACCACTTACCAAGATACCTTATCTCCCCATTGTATGTTCTTGTCTCCTTTGTCATAGATTAATAGATCATATAAGTAAGAGTTCACTTCTTGACTCTATCCTGTTCCATTCATGTGTCTATTTTTGTGTCAGCATCATACTGTTTTGGTTACTATGGCTTTGTAGTGTCTCTTGGTATCTGGTATTGTGGTGCTTCCAGTTTTTTTGTTCTTTCTCAAGATTGCTTTGGCTATTCAAAGTCTTTTATGATTCTATACAAATTTTAGAATTATTTGTTCTTGTTCTCTGAAAAGTTCCAGTAGCATTCTAATAGGGATTGCATTGGATCTGCAGTTCGCTTTAGGTATTATGGACATTTTAACAATACTGGTTTTTCCAATCTTTGAGCATGGAATATTTTTCCATTTGTTTATGGTACCTTCAGTTTCTTTCATCAGTGTCTTCCAGTCTGTGGAGTGTAGATCTTTTGCCTCCTTGGTTCAATTTATTCCTAGGTATTTTATTTCTTTTGGGGTGGTTGAAAATTGGATTGTTTTTTAAATTTCTCTCTGCAACCTCATTATTAGTGTATAAAGCACAACATATTTCTGTATATTTTGTATCCTGCAACTTTACTGAATTCATTGTTCTAACAGTTTGTTGGTGGAATCTTTAAGGTTTTACATATAGTATCTTGTCGTCTATGCATACCAAAAGTTTTACTTCATCCTTACTAATTTGAATGCCTTTTATTTCTTTTTCTTCTGTGAATGTTATGGCTAGGATTTCTGGTACTATGAAACAATGTCAAGAATAAAATAAAGAAACCCCACAAGCATGGAGGCTAAGTCATGTGCTACTAAAAAGTCAGTAAGTCAACAAAGAAATCAAAGAAGAAATAAAGAATATATGGAAACAATTGAAAATGAAAACACAACAGTCCAAAATATTTAGGACACAACAAAGACAGTTCTAAACAGGCAGTTTATAGCTCTATAGGCCTCCATCAAGAAACAGGAAAAACCTCAGGTAAATAATCTATACCTAACAGAACTAAAAAAAGGAACAAACAAAGCTTAAAATTAGGAAATAACAAAAATCGGCAGAAATACACGAAACAGAGACAAGAATAGAAAAGATCAATGAAACTAAAAAATTGTGATTTGAAAAAAAATAAACAAAACTGATAAATCTTTAGATAGCTACTATTTTCTGATTGGTATTCTGTCTAGATGATCTATCCATTGATGTAGTGTGGTGGTGAAGCCCCTACTATTAGTATTACTGGCAATTTTTCCCTTTATCTCAGTTAATGTTTGCTTCATGTATTTAGGTAGTCCTATGTTAAGTGCATATATATCTTAAATTGTTATGTCCTCTTATTCATTTAATTTCTTTATGATTATGTAACCCCTTATTTGTCTCTTGTTACATTTATTTATTTATTTATTTATCTGGGTTTAAGCCTTTATTTAAATTCCAGTTAACATACAGGGTAATCTTAGTTTCAGGAATAGAATTTAGTGATTCATCAGTTACATACATCATTCAGTGCTCATCATGATAAGTGCCTTCCTTGATACCCATCACCCATTTAACCCATTCCGCTGCCCATAACCCTTCCAGCAATCCTCGTTTATCCTCTATAATTAAGAGTCTGTTTTGTGGTTTGACTTTCTCCCTCCAATGTTCATTTGTTTTGTTTCCTACATTCCATATATGAATGAAATCATATAGTATTAGTTTTCTCTGACTGACATATTTCACTTAACCTAATACTCTCTATCTCCATCACATCATTGTAAATGGCAAGATTTCATTCTTTTTGATGGCTGAGTAATATTGCTTTGTGTATAAATATAAATATAAACACACACACACACACACACACACACACCAACTTATCCTTATCCATTCATCAGTTGATGGGCATTTGGGCTCTTTCCATAATTTGGCTATCGTTGATAATGCTGCTGTAAACATTGGGTGTATGTACCCTTCAAATCAGTATTTTTGTATCCTTTGGGTAAATACCTAGTAGTGCAGTTGCTGGATCACAGGGTAGTTCTACTTTTCACTTTTTTGAGGAATTTCTATAGTTTTCCAGAGTGGCTGTACCTGTTTGCATTCCTGCCAACAGTGGAAGAGGGTTCCTCTTTCTCTGCACCCTCGTCAACACCTGTTGTTTCCTGAACTGTTGACTTTAGCCATTATGACAGGTATGAAGTGATATCTCATTGTAGTTTTGATTTGTATTTCCCTGATGTTGAGTCATGTTGAGCATCCTTTCGTGTGTCTATTAGCCATCTGGCTGTCTTCTCTGGATAATTATTCATGTCTTCTGCCCATTTCTTAACTGGATCCTTATTTTTGGGTTTTAAGTTTGATGAGTTCTTTATAGATTTTAGACACTAACCCCTTATAAGATATGCATTTGTAAATAACTTTTCCCATCCTGAGGGTTGCCTTTTAGTTTTGTTGGTTGTTTCCTTCACTGTGCAGAAGCTTTTTATCTTGATGAAATCACATTAGTTCATTTTTGCTTTTGTTTCCCTTGCCTCCGGAAACATCTAGTAAGAATTTGCTATAGCTAATGTCAAAGAGGCTGCTGTGTTCTCCTCTAGGATTTTGATGGTTTCCTGTCTCACATTTAGGTCTTTCATCCATTTTGAATTTATTTTTATGTATGGTGTAATTTTATCCTTCTGCATGTCGCTGTCCAGTTTTCCCAACATCATTTGTTGAAGAGACCCTGTCTTTTTTCCATGGGACATTCTTTCCTGCTTTGACAAAGATTAGTTGACCATAGAGTTGAGGGTCCATTTCTGGGTTTTCTATTCTGTTCCATAGATATATGTGTCTGTTTTTGTGCCAGCACCATACTGTTTTGATCACTACAGCTTTGCAATAGTTTTTGAAGTCCAAAATTGTGATGCCTTCAACTTCGCTTTGCTTTTTTAGATTGCTTTGGCTATTTGGGATCTTTTGTGGTTCCATACAAATTTTAGGATTGTTCTTGTTCTGTGAAAACTGCTCATGGTATTTTAATAGGGATACATTAAATGTGTAAATTGCTTTAGGTAGTGAGACATTTTAACAATGCTTTTTCTTCCAATCCATAAGCATAGAATGTTTTTCCATTTCTTTGTGTCTTCTTCAATTTCTTTCATAAGTGTTCTACAGATTTCAGTGTATAGCTCTTTTACCTCTTCAGATAGGTTTATTCCTAGGTATCTTGTGGTTTTTGGTGCAATTGTAAATGGAAGTGATGCCTTGATTTCTCTTTCTTCTGCTTCATTAGTGGTGTATAGAAAAGCAACATATTTTGGTACATTGAGTTTGTATTCTGAGACTTAACTAAATTTGTGTATCAGTTGTAACAATTTCTCAGTGGCATCTTTCAGGTTTTCTACAGAATATCATGTTGTCTATGAATAGTGAAAGTTTGTCTTTTCCTTGCTCATTTGGATGTCTTTATTTCTTTTTGTCGTCTGATTGCTGAGGTTAGTACTTCCAGTATCATATTAAATAACCAGTGAGAGACAATATCCCTGTCTTGTTTCTGATTGTAGAGGAAAAACTCTCAGTTTTTCCACATTGGGGATGTTACTACCTTTGGGTTTTTTGTGTTTCAGGTTTTTAAAAAAGATATTATTTATTTAAGTTCAGAGAAAGAGAGAACACATGAGCTGGGGGGCGGGAGATGGGCAGAGGAGAGGGAGAAACAGGTTCCCTGCTCAGCAGGGAGCCACAGGTGGGGCTCTATCCCAGGATCCTGAGATCATGACCTGAGCCAAGGACAGGTGTTTAACCAACTGAGCTACCCAGGTGCCTCTAACTTTGGGGTTTGTGTATAAGGCCTTTATGATGTTGAGGTATGTTCCTTCTATACCTACTCTGTTGAGGGTTTTTATCAAGAATGGATGCTGAACTATGTCAAATGCTTTTTCAGCATCTATTGAGAGGATCATATCCTTTTATTAATCATAATCATAATAAAAGATCATAATCTTTTATTAATGTGGTATATCGCATTGATTTGTGAATATTGAATCACTCTTGCAACTCAGGAATAAATCCCACTTGATCATGGTAAAGATTCTTTTAATGTACTATTGGATCTGACTTGATAGTATTTTGTTGAGAATTTTGGATCCATGTTCATCATGGATATTGGCCTTAATTCTCTTTTTTAGCAGAGCCTTTGGTTTTGGAATCAGGGTAATGATGGCTTCATAGAGTGAGTTTAGAAGTTTTCTTCCTACTTCTATTTTTTGGGAAAAGTTTGAGAATAGGTATCAACTCTTCTTTAAATGTTTAGTAGAATTCCCCTGGGAAGCTTACTGGCCCTGGCTATTATTTGTTGGAAGATTTTTTTTTTTTTTTATTACTGATTCAGTTTCTTTGCTGATTATCAGTCTGTTCAAGTTTTCTATTTCTTCCTTTTTCAGTTTTTGTTAGTTTCACTGTTCATGGGAATTCATCCATTTCTTCCAGATTGCTCAGTTTGTTGGCATATAATTTTTCATAATATTCTCTCGTAATTGTTTCTGTGGCATTGGTTGTTATTTCTCCTCTCTTCATTATGATTTTATTTGTTTGGGTCTTTTCTCTTTTCTTTTTGATAAGTGTGTTTAGAGGTTTATCAATTTTATTAATTCTTTCGAAGAACCAGCTCCTGGTTTCATTTATCTGTTCTACTGTTTTGTTCTTGTTGTTGTTGTTGTTTCTATATCATTTATTTCTGCTCTAACCTTTATTATTTTCCTTTTTCTGCTGGCTTTAGGCCTCATTTGTTATTCTTTTTATAGCTCCTTTGGAAAACATTTAATTGTAAGTTTAGGTTGTATATTTGAGATTTTTCTGGCTTCTTGAGGAAGGGGTATTGGTATATACTTTCCTCTTATACTTTCATTGCATCTTAAAGGTTTGAGGACATTGTGTTTTCATTTTCATTTGTTTCTATGTATTTTTTTAAAAATTCTTCTTTAATTTCCTCATTGGCCCATTCATTCTTTAGTAGGATTTTCTTTAGTCTCCATGTATGGTCTTCCCAAATTTTTTCTTGTGGTTGGCTTCATGTTTCATAGTGTTGTGGTCTGAAAATATGCATAGTATGGTCTAGGTCTTTTTGCATATGATAAGACCTGATGTGACCTAGTATGTGAGCTACTCTGAGAATGTCCTGCGTGCACCTCAGTAGAATGTATATTCTGCTGCTTCAGAATGACATGTTCTGCATATATCTGTTAAGTCCATCTGGTCAAGTGTGCCATTCAAAGCCTTTTTTTCCTTGTTAATTTTCTGCTTAGATGATCTGTCCACTAATGTAAGTGGGGTGTTAATGTTTTCTGCTATTATTGTATTATTATCAATGAGTTTCTTTGTATTTGTTTTTAATTGTTTTATATATTTGGGTACTCCCAAGTGGGGGCATAAATATTTACCTTTGTTAGATCTTGTTGTTACTCAGACTCCTTTATTATGACATAGTGCTCTTCATCTTTTGTTACAGGCTTCAGTTTAAAGCCTAGTTTGTCTGATAGAAGTATGGCTCCTCCAGCTTTCTTTTGACATCAACTGCATGGGAAATATTTTTCCATCCCCTCACTTTCAATCTGCACTTGTTTTCAGGTCTAAAATGAGTCAGTTGTAGGCAGCATATAGATGAGTCTTTTTTTTTCTTTTCTTTTTTATACATTTTGATACCCTATGTCTGTTGATTGGAGCATTTAGTCCATTTACATTCAGAGTGATTATTGATAGATATGAATTTAGTGCCATTGTATTACCTGTAAAGCTGGTGTTTCTGGTGATTGTCTCTGATCCTTTCTAGTCTTTGTTGCTTTTGGTCTTTCTTTCCTACCCAGTAAGTATTCTTTAATATTTCTTGAAGGGATAGTTTGGTGATCATGAACTTCTTTAGTTTTTACTGGTCTGGGAAAATATTTCTCCTATCTTGAATGATGGTCTTGCTGGATAGAGTACTCTTGGCTGCAGATTTTTCCCATGAGCATGTCGAATATATCATGCCGCTCTCTCCTGGCCTGTCTAGTCTCTGTGGAGACATCTGCTGCTAACCTTATTTGTCTTCCCTTGTAAGTTAGAATTTTTTAAAGATTTACTTACTTATTTATTTGAGAGAGAGAAATCACAAGTAGGCAGAGAGGCAGGCAGAGAGAAAGAGGGGGAAGCAGGCTCTCCACTGAGCAGAGAACCCAATGCAGGGCTCGATCCCAGGACCCCAAGATCATGACCTGAGCCGAAGGCAGAGGCTTAACCCACCAAGCCACCCAGATGTCCCAAGTTAGAATTTCTTTTCTTTTTCTGCTTCTAGGACTCTCCCCCCCCTTATTTCTATATTTTGCAAATCTAACTACAATATATCTTGGTGTTGGCTGGCTTTTGTTGATTTTGACAGGTGGTCTCTATGCCTCCTGGATTTGGATGCCTGTTTCCTTCCCCAGATTAGGAAAGTTTTCAGCTATAATTTCCTTGATTAAATCTTCTGCCCTCTTTTCTCTCTCTTCTTCTTCTGGGACTCCTATGATACAAACTTTATTATGCTTTATGGAGTCACTGAGTTCCATAAGTCTATTTTCATGATCCAAGATTTTTCTTTCCCTCTTCTTTTTGGCATCATTATTTTCCATAATTTTATCTCCTATATCACTTGTTAATTCCTCTGTTTTTTCCATCCTTGAAGTCATTACATCTAGTCTGTTTCAAATCTCAGTTATCACATTTTTCATTTCAGCCTGATTAGTTTTTAGCTTTTATCTCTGTGGTAAGTGGCTTCCTGTGTCTTTTATGCTTTTCTCAAGCCCAGCTAGTGTCCTTATGATTGTTACTTTGTTTTTTTCAAAGATTTTATTTACTTGTTTGAGAGAGAGCAAGAGAGAGAATGATCATAGGGGAGGGGCAGAGAGAGAGAAGCAGACTCCCCATTGAGCAGGAAGCCTATCTTGGGGCTCGATCCCAGGACTCAGAGATCATGACTTGAGCTGAAGGCAGACACTTAACGGATTGAGCCACCCAGGTACTCCATAGTTGTTGCTTTAAATTCTGGATCAGGCATATTACTTTTATTTGTTTTGGTTATATCTCTGGATGTGATCTCTTCTTGTTCTTTCTTTTGGGAGGAATTCCTTCATCCTGGCATTTTGTCTAGTGTCTAGTTATCTGTCTTTGTGTGTTAGAAAAGCCTATTGTGTTTCTTGTCTTTGAGAGTAATGGCTTTATAAGATTTTTTTAAAATTTACTTGACAGAGGTCACAAGTAGGCAGAGAAGCAGGCAGAGAGAGAGGCCGAAGCAGGCTCTCCACTGAGCAGAGAGGCAGATGCGGGGCTTGATCCCAGGACCCCGGGGATCATGACCTGAGCCAAAGGCTGAGGCTTTAACCCACTGAGCCATCCAGGCTCCCTGAGTAATGGCTTTATAAAGAAGTCATATAATAACCAGTGCTAATATTTCCTGTAGGGCTAGTTTAGTGGTCATGAACTATTTTAGTTTTTTTACTGGGAATCTCTATTCCTCCTTCTGTTTTGAATGACAGTCTTGCTGGGTAGAGTCTCAGTCAGTAGCCTGGGGGAGGTGTTTTCTTTTTGAGATCCATTGGAGACTCCTCTCTCACTCACTTCTCTTCACAACCAGGGTTCCCTTCCATTTCTTCCCCAAACCATGTCTCTGTACTTTGTACCTTCCATGATGTGGACTCCTCTCTCCCTCTAGTCCTGCAGTTCTATCAGTCCTCAAATTGATTTCTTGGGTATTCAGAATGATTTGATATTTATCTAGCTGTGTTTGAGGGATGAGTTTGAGGTCCTCCCACTACTCTATCATCTTAATTCCCCACAGTTTTTGTTTTTAAGTCTGTTCCATCTGATAAAATTGTGGTGACCCTAGCTTTTTATTCACTTCCATTCCCATGGGGTGTCTTTTTTATCCCTTTGCATTCAATCGGTATGTGGTTTTAGGTTTGAAGTAAATCTCCTATACAGTATATGAATGGTCTTGTTTTTTGCTTTTTGGTTTTTTTGGTTTGTTTCGATTTTTTTTCCTTCCACTTAGGTGACCTTTGTGTCTTGATTGGAGGAGTTAGACCATTTACATTTAAAGTAATTATTGGTAGGTATGTAGTGACTGCCACCTTTAATTCTTTTCTGATTGTTTTTGTAGTACTTCTCTGTTCCTTTCTTTTTCCCTCCCTCTCATCCCTTGTGATCGATAAGTTTCCTACTGTTACATTTGGATTCCTTTCTCTTTATTTTTTGTGCACCTATTATAAACTTTCAGTGTGTAATTACCAAAAAGGTTCATATATAACATCCTAAGTGTATAACAGTCTATATCAAGTTGATGTTTCCTTAAGTTGAAATATTATACAAGTTCTACTTTTTCACTTTGCTCCTTCATGTTTTATGTATATGTCATTTTACATCTTATTTTGTATATACCTGAACTAATTTTTGTAGTTATCATTGATTTTTTTTACTACTGTTGTCATTTAACCTCCAAAGAAACTTTTTAAGTGATTGATCTACTACCTTTATTGTATGTTTTCTTTTATTCATGAATTTTTTCCTTTCATATATTTTTTTTAAATTAGGGTTTTCTTGTTTTACTTAAAAAAACTCCTATTAATATTTCTCATAAAGTTGGTTTGGTGTTGACAAACTATTTTAATTTTTTGGTTGGGAGATTTTATCTCTCCTTCAATTCTGATTGATGTCCTTGCTGGGTAGAGTGTTCTTGGTTGTTACTTTTTTCCTTCCAGTACTTTGAATGTATTACATCACTCTCCTATAGCCTGCAAAGTTTCTGCTGAAAATAAGTTCATAGCCTTGTGGGGTTTTCTTTGGAAGTAACTAATTGCTTTTCTCTTGATACTTTCAAATTTTTTCTCGTAAGCTTTAATCTTTGATTTTTTAATTATTAGGTATATTAGTATGGATCTTATCTTGTTTGGGGTTCTCTGTGCTTCCTGCATCTGAAGTGTGTATCTTTCCCCAAGTTAGGGAAGATTTTAGATATTATTCCTTCAAATATGTTTTCTGCCCCATTATCTTTCTTTTCTCATTCTGGAACTCCTATAATGTGAAAGTGAGTATGATTTGTCCTGGAGATCCCTTTTTATCTATTCTCAATTTTTCTTTTTTCTTTTTGCTATTTACCTTGAGTGCTTTCCACTAACCTGTCTCCCAGATGGCTTAAAGATGGGACTCTGGGGAGAATAAAAACTCCAGTGGACTCCACAATGAGCACGAAGTGCAATGCAGGTCTCAATCTCACCCTGAGATCACGACCTGAGCCACAATCAAAAGTTGGGCATTTAACTGACTGCCCTCCCAGGCACTCCCTTTATGGTATCTTTTGAAGTCTTTATCAGGTACATTGTTTATCTTTACTCATTTATTCTTTTTGTTGTTGTTTTTGAAGTTTTTCTTGTCCTTTCATTGGCAGCATATTCCTCTGTCTCTTCATTTTGTTTGACTTCCCATGTTTGTGTCTATGAAACAAGTAGCTATGCTAACAGCTACTTTTCCTAGTCTTAAATGACTGATCTCATATAGGAACATCCCCAGTGTGGACCACAAGTATCTGGAAGATCTGGCTGGAGTCGTAGCAGGAATGGGCTGAAAATCCCAGAGCAGTCTGCACCAGAGCCATTCTGGTAGGATAGTTAGAGCTGACAAGGGTGTAGGCTGGGGGTATTGGGGCATTCCACACAGTGGGCACCCTGGTGGGACAGCTAAAGCTGAAGCAGGAACTGGCTGTGTGATCTGAGATCATTCTTTGCAGAGTCACCCTGGTGAGCAGCTGGAACTAAAGTTGTCCAGGCTACGGGTTTCCATGGGGTGCTTTGTACAGGGAGCCACTTGGCAAGTTGTCTGGATCTGAAGTGGGCTTGGGCCTGCCATGTCCCATTGATGCCTTGCACAATTGTCATCTTGATGAAATGTGTAAAATTATCATGGGCACCATCTGGAAGTATCCTGGTATGTGCCATGCTGGGGCCGTTGTTATAGGATGGCTGTAGCTCAGGCAGGTGAGAGGGTGTCACCCTGGAGTAATGGCTTGGGCTGGTGTGAGCTACTGGCTCAGGGCTCACTAAGGGAACCAACTGGCCAGATGCCATACCTTGGTCCTTTGTTTTCTACCAGGGTGAAGGGAGAGCACGAAGAGGAGTGCTCACCAGCCTCTCTGACCTCAGAGAGAATTTATGTAGCAGCTCAGGGCTGTGTCCTTTATATTTTAGTTGTTCATTTAAATCAATGCTTTATTTCTGTGCCTCCAGGGTGACTGGGGTTGGTGGATTCTAGCCAGCTAGAGTGTCCTGATCCTGCTCCTGTCTGAACTATCACGGTGGAGAGGAAACATAAATAATAATGTTGATCTGCCCCCTTGACACTGAAGAACACTCTGCAAGTTTCATGCCATTTGACATACATTCAAGATCTGGTTCCTTTGAAGTCTAATTATTCTTCACAACTACAGAGTTTTTTTCTGTGCTCCAGAGTGGATGAAACTGCTCCTGGTTTCTCAGTACTATCCTTCCCTATTTTAGTTCACAGTATCAGGGTAGGATTCCCTTGATTACTGTGTCTTGTGCCATTTATTGTGTGGTCCCTCTATGTTCAGAAGCTGTTCAATCAGTGTGCAGTTCTTCTTCAGGAGGAAATGCTCTAAGTGTAGGTATAGGTGTAGAATCATTGTGTCCATAAAGGATGGGAGTACAGAGTCTTCCTACCTCACCATCTTGAACTGCACCCCCCCCAGCTCATTGTGGTTTTGATTTGCATTTCTCTGATGATTAGCAATGTTGAACATTTATTCATGTGCCTGTTGGCCATCTATATGCCTTTGGAAAAATGTCTGTTCAGGTCCTTGACCATTTTCATCCTACTGTTGTTTTTGTTTTTCAGTGTATGAGTTCTTTATGTATTTTAGATATTAACCATGTATTGGATACAGGCATACCTCAGAGATACTGGTTCAGTTCTACACAACTATGATGAAGTAAACATCATAATAAAATGAGTCAAATGAATTTTTTTGTTCAGTTCATGCATCTAAAAAACAATGTACATAACTTAATTTAAAAATACTTTATTGCTAAAAAATGGAAACTGTCATCTGAACTTTCAGTGAACTGTCTACTCTTTGCTGGTAGAGAGTCTTGACTCAATGTTGATAGCAGTTGCTGAAAGTTGGTGTAGTTGTGGCAATTTCTTAAAATAAGACAACAAGGAGGTTTACTGCTGAATGTCTTCCACTCAGAAAATTACTCTGCAGCATGTGATGCCACTGATTAATAGCATTTTAGTCACAGTAGAGCTTTTTTTCAAAACTGGAGTCAATCCTCTAAAACCCGCTACTGTTTTATCAGCTACTTGTGCAAAATTTAAAATTTTTCGTTGTCATTTAAAAAATCTTAACATCTTCAGTAGGAGTAGATTCTATCTCAAAAAGATACATTCTTTGCTCATCTGTAAAACAACTCATCATAAAATTGTAGCAGTTAAAATATAATAGTGAAAAGTGTGAAATTTTGCAGGAATTAACAAAATGTGACACAAACACAAAGTGAGAAAAGGCTATTGAAAAAGGGCACTATAGGGGCGCCTAGGGTGGCTCAGTCAATTAAGTGTCTGGCTCTTGATTTTGGCTCAGCTCATGATCTCAGGGTTCCATGACAAGACTCAGATCAGGGTCTACACTCAGTGGAGAGTCTGCTTGAGGATTCTGTCTCTCCCTCTCCATCTGTCCTTCCCCCCAACCCCCCCTCTACACCCTCTCTCTCAAATAAATAAATCTTGGGAGAAAAAAAGAAAGAAAAAGGAAAAATGGCACCATAGAATTGCTTGATGCAATGTTGCCACAAACCATGAATTTTTTTTTATAAAAGCAGTTATCTGTTAAACAAAATAAAGCAAAGCATAATATAAGGTGGTAGGCCTATATTTAATTTACAAATGTGTTCTCCCATTCAGTAGTTTGTCTTTCTTTTGTTGATGGTTTCGTTTGCTCTGCAGAAGCTTTTTAGTTTGATGTAGTCCTATTCCATATATATATATATATTTTTTGCTCCTGTACCTTCAAAGTCAGCTCAAACAAACAAATAAACAAAACATTAAGACTGATGTCTATGTTTTGTTTTTGTTCTAGGACTTTTATGGTGTCAGGTCACACATTCAAGCCTTTAATCCATTTTGAGTTAATTTTTGTATATGGTGTAAGATAGAAGTCCAATTTCATTCTTTTACATGTAGCTTTCAAATTTTCCCAACATAATTTATTGAATAGGCTGAACTTTCCCTATTGTATATTCTTGGCTCCTTTGTCATAAATTAACTGATCACCTATGTGTGGGTTTATGTGTGGGCTCTTATTCTCTTCCACTGGTCTGTGCATCTGTATTAATGGCAATACCTATTGTTTAGATTACTATAGCTTTGTGTTATAGTTTGAAATTGCAGTGCATCATATCTTTAGCTTGTTCTTTCTCAGAATTGTTTTGGCTATTCAGAGTCTTTTGTGGCTCCATACAAATTTTAGAATTATTTGTTGTAGTTCCATGAAAAGTTCCAGTAAATTGCATTGAATCTATAGATTGCTTTGGGTATTGTGGACATTTCCACAATATCATTTCTTCCAATCTATGAGCATGGGGAATCTTTCTATTTATGTCATCATCAATTTTTTGGTCATGTCTTAGAGTTTTCAGCGTATAGGTCTTCACTTCCTTGGTTAAATTTATGCCTATGTATTTAATTTTTTGATATGATGGTAAATAGGATTATTTTCTCGATTTCTCTTTCTGAAGGTTTGTAAGTGTATAGAGATGCAACAGAATTTTGTGTATTTTGTATCTTGTCAATTTAGTAAATTCATTCTAATGCCTTCTTTGGGTGGTGATTTAAGGTTTTTTGGTGTATAGTATCATGTTGACTGCAAATAGTGACAATTTTACTACTTTTCTATTTGTATGCCTCCTTTCTTCCTTCTTTCTTTCCTCCTTCCTTCCTTTTTTCTTTCTTTCCTTCCTTCTTTCTTTCCTTTTCTTCTGGACCAATTTCTGTGGTTATACTATGGTTATATACTATGGCTATACTGTGGCTATACTATATTGAATACTGTGTACAGTATATATACTGTGGCTATACTATATTGAATAAAAGTGGTAAGAGTGGACATCCTTGCCTTTTTCTTAATTGTAACTTTACTACTTTTATTGCTTTAAACTTCAAATTAACTTTATAAGTTTTTAATCTACTACCTTTTTTATGTATTAACCTTTTCCAGTGAGATCTTTACTTATGTATGTTTCCTCTTATTAATTAGTGCCATTTCTTTTATCTTAAGAAAGTCCCTTAAAAAAGTCCCTTTAATATTTCTTGTAAGCCAATTTAGTAGTAATCAACTCTTTTAGCTTTTGTTTGAAAAACTCTATCTCTTCTTCAAATCTGAATGATAACTTTGTCAGTTAGAATATTCATTGTAGGGCATTTTTCCCTTTAAGCACTTTGGATAGTCATGCCACTCCTTTCTGGCTTATACATTTTCTGCTTGGAAATTTGCTCATAGCTTTGTGGGGTTTACCTTGCAAATAACAATTTGTTTTTCTCTTGCTGCTTAAGATTTTCTTTTTGTTTCTTTAACTTTTGACATTTTAACTATAATGTGTCCTGGTATGGATCTCTTTGTGTCCATTTGGAACAAATTTGGAACTCCCTGTGGTTCTTGGACCTGGATGTCTGTTTACTTCTCTAGGTTAGGAAAGTTTTCAGCCATTATTTCTTCAAGTAAGTCTTCTGCTCCTTTTTCTGTCTCTCTTCTCTGTCTTGGATGCTTATAATGCAGAAGTTATACCTCATGATGTTTTCCCAGAGGTCTCTGAGTTTATCTTTAAAAAAACTTTTTTTTCCTTTTGCAGCTCTGTGTGAGTTCTATTACTTTATCCTACAGCTTGATGGTCTGTTCTACTGCTTCATCCAGTCTGCTATTAAATCCTTCTAGTGTAATTTTCAGTCCAATTACTGTGTTCTTGTTGGAGTTCTTGCTATGTTCCTCCATTTTTCTCCCAAGCTAATTAGCATCTTTGTGACCATTATTTTAATTTTTTATTTGGTAGATTACTATTCTCCATATCACTAAGGTCTATCCCTGAGGTGTTATCTTCTTCTTTTGTTTGGAATATATTTCCTTATCTCCTCATTTTGCTTGACTCTGTGTTTGATTCTATGTATTAGGTGAAATAGCCACCACTCTCAATCTTGGAGGAGTGTCCTTCTGTAGGTGATAAACCTACTAATTTATCTTGTCCTAGCTCTTGGTTGACACTCTGGCCTTTGTGATTGTTTAAACTGCCTGACTTACTATTGATAGGTCCCCAATTGTTGAAGATATGCCAAGATCAGTCAGTGGAAGAATCTCACTTAGCATTTAGTTGTGGGCTTATTGGAAGCCACATCCTCAGGCAGCAGCCTTTAAAGGATACAAATATTTATAATCCTATGGAGCCACAATTGTAGTCCCTGATGGCCTCCAGACCAGGATATCTGGAGCTGTCCTCTAGGCAGTGGTTGCAAAAATCAGGGCTCCATACCTCCTGTGAAAGGTCATATCAGGCTGTACTGAGGCCAAGGGGCTGCAAGGATGGTGTCTCCTTGCTTATGTTGCCTGGGAACAACTTCTTAGCTTCTAGATGTATGGAAAACCTAAAGCCTGTCTGTCAGGCTAAACTCCAGTCTAGGAAATAGGCCTTTTTCAAAAGGAGACTGGGTTGTGTTTCAGTCTGTTGTCTATGTAGTGCCCACCAAAAACTCTTTCTGATTGTTGCAGTCTCGTGGTGTTAAGGAATGCCAGCCCTCTTGGCCATCAGGACCAGACAGTCAAGGGATGTCCTGTGCATGGTTTGCCTGTGCCCATTGGCTTTTCAAGATAACTGGATAGTGTTGGGGATAGGGCAAGCTCACCAGCTTCAGAAAGTCTATGAGGGAAATACCTTGAATGCATAAGCCCACACTCTTCAGCAGTGCAGCAGGAGGGTGCTTTGTCTGCAAAGTCATGCCAGATTTAGGAGTGGGATAATGGGAGTGGGAGAATGATGAGACAGCTTGCACTCAGCAGCCCCAGACAGGAGGTAAAAAAAAAAAGTGTCACAACTGCCAGTGCTCACAACTTTAGCTAGGGAGTGGGAGAACTTTGCAACCATTTATGCTTATCTGTTTTAGCCAGGGAGCAGGAGAGTGCTGCTACTGCCAGCCTCAGCAAATGCCACCACCAATTCCAGCAGTATGACAGGAGGATGTCTCATCAGAGCTTGCCCACCTGTGTTAGTAGAGGATATGGAGAGCACAATGATGGTGTCAGCCAGGAGCTCCATCATTTCCTGGGAATGTCTGAACTGTCCCTGTCTTTCCTGCTGATGGCTTCAGATCAGCAAATAAATGTCCCTCACATGTATTCTAGTTATGTTCACACTGTTTTTCTTTTTCTTCTGGTCTTGGGCTGAGTGAGCCGATATGAAGCCTTCCAAGAGGGGAATTTCAGCTTTCCGTAGCTCTTTAGGGCCCCTGGACATCAACCTTTTGGTTTTCCAAACCAGACTTTGTCCCAATGTGGTACACCAACACTTTGCTTCTCCAGAAGTGCCAGAAGGTGAGATACTCCTTGCTATTGTGTGTTTTAGTATGGGGGGTGGGAATTTTTATGAGATCCTGTCTCTGCCTTTCCTAATCATCTTCACGTTGTCCTTTAATCCTTTGTTGTGGAGAGCAGTTTTCAGATATCTTGCAGAAGGAAATGATCCACATATAGCTGTGTAGATTTTGGGTCTCCATGGTAGGAGGGGTGTTCTGGATTTTCCTACACTGTTATCTTTGACCTCCTCCTCTCCAAGGTTGAAGAAAGTCACTTGTCCCTTTTTGTTTGTCCTACCTACTGAATGTCATCTGTGAACTCTCTATAATTCCAAGTCCATGATCATTCCATTCTTTCTATTATTTAGTAAACAATATATTTCTCCCAGGTGCAGTAATATTCCCTGGAGATATTTCAACAAAATAGACAAAAATCCCTTATCTAATAAAGGCTTTCAGCAGGTTAAGTAGGTTTAGAGATATTTTATAGAGCTTATATTCTATTGGGTGAGGGAAGAAATGGGAGAGAAGCTAAATAATAAAATAAAAATAAAATATGGAGATGATACTACATGCTATCGAGAAAAAGCAGGAATGAGCAGAGAGTCTGTGAAGTTTGGGGGGAAAGAGTGGGGAGTGGGGTTTTAAATGGAATGTTCAGGAAAATTATCACTGAAAACTGTCGTTTGAACACTGTGAAGTAAAGCAATGAGTTGTTGGCATAAGTATTCAAAGCAGAATGGAAAAGGGAGCGGCAAATTCCCAGAGGCAGATAATGATTCTAGGCTTAATTTTGATAAAGATGGGAAGTCTTGGGGATATAGACAGTTGTGTCATGATATGATTTGCATTCATGCTTTGAGTTGAGAGTAAACAAATCTAAAACTCTGTGCAGGTCAACATAGGGTAGAAGGTGTAGAAATGGAAGTTTTTAGTACACAGATGAAGTTAAAACCATGAAGGCTCATGGAAACTTCCAAAGAAAGCATGTGAGAAGAACAATAAATTAGGGGCAATGATGGAAGCCTGCTGGGTACTAATATATAAGGGAAGAAAAGAGATGTATGAACTTAAGGAATCCAAGAAAAAACTTGTCAGAAAAGTATGAAAAAAAAAAACAGGGGTAAAGAGTAAAGACTGTTGAGCTTCATTAAGGACCCAGATAAGCTTAGACACCATTAATTTGGACAGACCTAAATTTGGACTGACATATGGTTGTTTGATACATTTAACAGTACTTTTCTGCCAGGATAACAGAGAAGACTGGTTGAAGAATTGACTCAGAGTTGTGGTTCTCCTGAGCACGTGCAATAAACAATAGAAACATGAAATAACTGAGATATGGATGAGAGAAAGTGAATAAGATACACAACCACATGGTTCCAGGTAGGGAAAAGTAAATAAACCCAAAAGAAAGATAAATAATGAGGAAACATAAGCATAAAGAAATGTGATGCATCTAAGAGCTTAAAGAGCAAATTTAGGGACTGAGTTTGAGTTTGTAGATGCCCAAGTGTTGTTAGAGAGTGGGATATGGGTGCTTAAGATTTTTTAGTGTGGAACATAATGCAACAAAAGGTAATTATATTGAACTTATTTAAAAGTTGATATCTTTGTTTAAAGTGCCTTAGGCTATAGACATTTGCATTTTGTGACATAGAGTTCATCATTCTCATTTAACTTTTTTTTGATGTTGTTATAAAATCCCAAATTAAAAAAACACTCTTCCAGGTGTTTTTTGTTAGAGATATTTGCACTAGTTAATGACAACTGGCCACTATGAGCAAGTTTGAAGACCCCAATATAGGAAAGCTGCCTCAACCTTACAGAATCCTCCTTTCATTAGGCTTATTTCAGGAAAGATATGAGCATTTTACTCAAACTTACATAGTTCTAGGGAGTCCAAACATCATGAAAGAAGTTTTTGCTGTAATCAGACTATAAAGTGCTATCTGAGTGTTTTTATCCTGTTAAGTAATCTGAGTTAAAAGCATTCACATTCATTTAGTAAAGCCAAAGAAAATAAGACACAAAGAAGTAAAGATGTATTATTTAAATAGAAATGTATTGCTTACTACCAAATATAATCATAAAGATGACATAAATAAGAGATGGAAAACAGATAATAGCTAACCAGCTAGATGACTTTAGTTTTAATTTTAAACTTTAGTTAAATATCTTTCTTTAAGCAAGCAAGGTGCCATAGTTACCTAGTTCTGCTTATGCGTCTCCAACTTTTCTGTGTCTTTATTTTCTTAGTCAGCAGAGCAAGTTCAGCCAGGTGTAATTTTCTTTCTCAGAGTCAAAGCTAAAGCAAATTGCTTCACCTTCTCTTACGTGATGTGCACTACTTTGAGTTTGCTACTGATCCCTTTAAGTTCCAGTCACTAAGTGTGAACCTAAATTTTCAGCTTGACCCCTCTTTTCCTAATTTGAATCTGTCTGGCTGTGGAATGGATGCTCACTGTGTTAAAGCTATGCGTAAAATCATGACAAAATGACCTCAAAGTCTTCTTTCAGTCATTAATCTCCAAATGTCCCTCTCTGGTGTATAACCCACAAAAGAAGAACTTGGTAACTCCCTGCAACAGAATGAAATCAAATTTTATGGTTCTCAAAGTAGTACTCCTGGAAGTAATTCTAGTATCATGAACTTCTCCTTTTTCACTTAAACCAAATATCCATTTTCCTGTACCATTAATAGAGAATTTATCAAAGGAAGGAATTCTCATAAAAGCTTAATTAAATGTTGGGAAAAATAAGCTAAAAGAAAGAGTTAATAAAAGGGAAGATAATATCTGGCATAATTTGATGAATAATGTCCACCAATAAGTTAAACTAGGAATTAAAAGGAAAGTTATGGAGGAAAAAAAAAAGAGAGAGGGAGAGAAAAAGGAACAAATTCCTAGAGGGGTATAAGGAGAAAATGAAGGAATGAATGAAAGAAGACAATGAGAAGCAAATTTAATAAAGAGAGAATAGAAATTTTCTTTTGAAGCACAGCATTATTATTTTCATAATATTAAAATACTAAATCACAGGGTGATTAGTAAACAAAGATAAAATATTTTCTGATTAAAATTCTTTCTACATGCCACTGTACTGCTTTTTATTTAGTGTACTGCCATTGAAGTAAAAATGTCAATACCTCTTTTCTCTTTTTAATCATTGAATGGATTATTTCATATAAATAAGTTCAGATGAAAAGAGTAATCACACAAAGTCTCATATGCAGAGGACCCATTATGTGTATACATTAATCAGAATACTCAATTCTACTTGAATAAACACAATTATGTGCTACAATTTTTAAATTTCTGGGATGCCTAACTATTCCATCAATGCTTTAGGATTACCTACTTATTTCAAGTATAATTGGGATATCCCCTAAAATCTATATTTCTTCTTTATTATAGCCATGTGCTCAGATTTATTCAAATAGAGAGCAATTTTGCAGCATCCTTTAAAAATAAATAAAAGTATCTGATTGTGATTGTTGTGTTGTAGGTTCAGACATTTTAATGTATTCTTCCTTGGAAAAAATAACAACTAGGAACAATAATCACAGGCAAAACTTTGCAACACCAATTGCCTTGAAAAGGAAACAAATATTTCCCCCACACACAAGAAAAATACTGTCCATTTTTGTCAGCCTTTTCAACCTCTTTTGTGTTCCGAGAAATTGCGAGTAATGAAAACAGGGCAGAGCCAATCAAATGGGTGTGTATACTAGTGCACTGTGAGAGTTGAAAGCTCTGCATTTAAAATAAGGTTTATGCATAATTCATAGACTATGCATGTTTATGTAAATTACCAAAGGCGGAAGTATATACGAAACAGAATCTGAGGTAAAATGACGATGTTATAATATACTGCTGGACTTGCATCTCGCCAATTCAACATACCCCTGTTATACTATTCCTGAAAATTACATCATGTGCCAGTTCACACTAAGAAATCTAATAAAACTTTCGCTTGCACACATTGTATATTTTTCAACATTCCTTTCAGATTCAATATAATATTAAACACTGACACTTAGCCATCTATAATTCAGCCTGGGAATAAAGATGTACATATATATTCCTGTTAATGGGTGTTACGTAAGTTGAGAGAAATAGAAAGTGCCTAGAAATTTAACTTAAGAGGGTTTTTAATGTATGGGAATTTTCGGTTAAAAAAAGACGAAAAAGGAAATGAACTCTTCCATCACTGAAAACAGTGAATTTTGGAAGGTAAAATAGTATTTGGAAGACAAGCTCCCATCTAACATGGAATACTGGAGTGGTTTCTGGTTGGTGATATTCAGCTCACACTCATCTTCTGGCTTAAAGTGTTCCTTTGAATCAGTCATTTCGGGCTGCCAGCAGAGAAGAGCTGATTTGCATGAGCGCTCCACCTCCTGGTCAGCTCGGAAAATCTTGGCAGCTTAGCTCTGCAATTGGCAAAGGAGGGCCTCAAAAAAAAAAAAAAAAAAAATTAATAAATACGGGCTTCCAAACAAAACATTGTCACTGAATTAAGTCCAACGCACCTGAAATTCATTGCTTTGTTATCTTTTAAATTGTTATAAATATAGCAGGCATTTTAGAGTCATTTCTGTTTATTCCCTTCCTAATGTACTGTGTGAACCATTTTTCACATGTGTTAACATACTATATGCAAATGGAGTTTAATGTGTTTTAGTCACAGAATGCATTTACAAATCATTTTGTGTATGGAGGAAAGCCATTGCTTCAGTTTTGCCTGTGACACAGAAAAGGAGGAGTGCATATCACTACATTTCTAAAATGATAGTAAATTTAAAGGGAATGAGGAAAACCCACAGATGCTATAATAGAAAATTCTTGTGTTTCTAATTTACCTATTAGTACCTTTTTCATATAGACTTGCAAAAGCCGGTGCTGAATTCCACTTGTTAAGAATTTTGAGCTCTTGTCATTAGAAACAATTATCCCTTCCATTATTCATGCTTACGTCCACGTGTACTGTACTCGTAGAAATCAAAAGAAATGCTCAGAAAACAGCAAACACTTCTAGCTGAAACAAAAATTAATTTAAATGTTTGCGCTCCATGTTCTACCACAGTAACTAAGAGTAATTTCTCCCATGTCTAATCACCATGCATTTTCTTGATAGCATTTAAAGACTTTCAAATAATTTGCAACAGAATGTATTTTATTTTAAATAGTTCTCAACCCTAAACCATGTAAAAATCACTAGGTGTTTAAAAATTGCAGAGAGTAGATTAAATATTGAAGGTATATTAAAATTCCATTTTTATATGTTAAATATGTAACAAAAACAAACATCTCTAATTGTGATAAAAATAATTGTGAGGAATATCTACAACATAATGCTTTTATTCTACTAATTTATAGAAATAGGTCCCTAAATGGTTATTATTTTCATCCCATGTATAGAATGACCAGGAAAAATGCTAGCAATTACTCTGTGAATGGTGTTCTACCCTGGCATGAAACTATAACTAATTTGCATATAGCATTGTTGGAAATGAAGCCTGTGACATAAGATCATCATCAACATTGGGAATTCACACTGCCAACTGTACCTCCTCATACAAATACATACTGCCACTTATGGATCAAAGAGAGTGTTGCGACTGCCGTCCTGAGCTATTAAAACACATCACGCTACCAGAATTTTAAACATGTTTTAGAAGTGGGATATTTATCATTAGAAGGATTTTTCCCCCTTTGTTATGTAAACAAAAGGAATTATCTTTAAAACTTATCCCATGGAAATATTTATCTTTTCCCATGTCCTGTTTTTCCCAAGTGAAAAATTATAGAGTACAAAAAAAATTTTTTTTAATAATTTGGTATATTAGTAAACAGCACTTTATATTTTTCTATTACAGGAAGAAAATTTAACTTTAACAGTAAGGGAAAGATAAAAATGAAGATACAATCCATCAATTTTTGAACAATGGCTTAGTAGTTTCTATGGTGACATGAGTCCACAAATAAAAACTCAGGAGAGGTAAATTTACCTAATTTATCAAATAAATAAGCAAAAGAGAATTTTAAGTTACCTGGATAATTATCTCAGTTATTGCTTTCATGTCGCATATATGGAGTGGCTTATCTTCTACTATTCATCTTTATTTTAAAAGAATAAAAATTTTCTCTGTGCATTTTAGAGGACTACTTTCAGTTTAAGAAAATGAGAGATTATTTTTATTACTTGACATACATAAAGGCTTTCTTGACAACAAAGCAGTGAATTGGTTATGAAACTTGAAGAGAATTAAGCTCTCGGCAGTAAGATACTTTTCTACCAAATTTTCAAAAGAGGGCGTGTGAGTATATTACAGAATTCACATCTGCCCTATGGGACTATCTATAGTAGATCGTTTCTATACATCTTATGTCGAGACTTGCCTACTGAGACATATACAAGAGGTATGCACTGGAGTATAATTTGTAAAGTATGCTTACAAGATATTTCTGTAATGTCTTCACCTATTTCCTATTACCTTTCTTGTCCTCTAATTTTCATGAGACTCTGTCGTGCATCTTATTTTCTATTTAGTGAAGAAGTTGAGTGATCGGTTATGGATGATAACAGAAAAAATCAGTCAAATGTGGACAAGGCTGGCCTGATAAGACTGAAATGAAGTATGCTTTTGGTTGTGTAATAGTTTTCCAGCTGTGTTCTAGTTTAAGAAAATGTCCAACATGACATTCCTAGCTTAACTCAGTCACACATTTTATACAGGTAGTATTTTTCAGATCACACTAAGTTAGAAGTGGTTGCTAACACTTCAAAAGAGAAGATCAGAATTCAAAGTGACCTTGATAAATTGAAGAAACAGCGTGAACCCGATGAAATACTAGCTAGCCTCGGGTCCTACGGGGGTGGGGGGAGTCTAAGCTAGAATTCATCACTCATTTATTTATTCATTCATCAAATATTTATTAAATGCCTACTATGTGCCAGCCACAAGCTGAATATCATTTAACACAAATGTATTCTTAGTTTCGAACTCTGCCCTCTCCTTTAATGCATGACTGGCTCCTTTAGGAAATCAATCCCTTTCAAAATTGTGTGTCCTTACATTGTGCAAAACCAGTAGATTTAGAAAGAAAAAAAGAAGCACCTCAAGAAATACCAGCATCATACTGAGATATGTGTGTGTGCTTTTTTAAAAACTGAGTACAGTTGTGTGTATATGTATATGCATCTGTGTATATATATATGTGTGTGTATACATATGTGTGTACATATATGTACACAAATAGGCTTTAAGTTTATAACACATTGATTTTTTTGTGTCCATTTTTGTGTTAACTAGAAGACTGTTTCAGTGACTTCATTTTTTTTTTTTCTTTATCTCCAAAGTATTTGTATCTGGGCTATGGTCAAGAGTCACAAGAACACAACTATTTTGATTATTTTTCTCCTTCATTTATATACTACAAAACCAGGGCATGCCTTTGTTTACAAGCATACTGATTAATTGATTAAAGTATAGTTGACACACAATGTTATATCAGCTTCAGGTGTGCAACATCGTAGTTCAACAACTGTATATGTTATGCTGTGCTCAAAAGTG
Organism: Lontra canadensis; assembly: GCF_010015895.1. Lineage (NCBI taxonomy): Eukaryota > Metazoa > Chordata > Mammalia > Carnivora > Mustelidae > Lontra > Lontra canadensis. The sequence continues at coordinate 26,584,746 of NW_022630998.1, forward strand.
TTGCCATCTGTCACCATGCAGTGGCTATCACAATGCCATTGACTTATATTCCCTATGCTGTATCTTTCATCCTCCTGGCTTATTCATTCCGGAACTGAAAGCCTATACCTCCCTCTTCCCTTCATCCATTTTGCCCTACCCCCTCTCCACCCATTTGTTCTCTGTATTTATAGATCTGTTTCTAGCTTTTTGGGTTTTTTGTTTGTTTGTCTTAGATTCCCTATAACTAGAATCATACAGTATTTGTCTTTCTCTATTTCATTTAACGTAATACTCTCTAGATCAACCATGTTATTGCAAATGGCAAGATCTCAGTTTTCTCTATAGCTCCATTGTGTATATAAATGTACATTTATATTTGTATCTTCCACTGTATATATAAATACCAGATCTTCTTTATGCATTTATCTATCCATAGACACTTAAGCTCTTTCCATATCTTGGCCATTATAAATAATGCTACAATGAATGTACAGATCACATTAGTGTTTTCATTTTCTTTGGTCAATGCCCAGTAGTGGAATTACTAGTTCACGTGGTATTCCTATTTTTCATTTTTTGAGGAACTTCCTTCCATACTACTCTCAGTGGTTGCACCAGTTTACATCCCTGCCAACACCGTATGAGTTTTCCCTTTTCTCCACATCTTCACCAACGCTTGCTGTTTCTGTTCTTTTTAATACCAGCCATTCTGACTGGTGTGAGATAGTGTGTCATTGTGGCTTTGACTTGTTTCCCTGATGATTAGTGATAATGAGCATCTTTTCATGTTTCTGCTAGCCATGCGTAAGTCTTCTTTGGAAAAATGCCCACTCAGGTCCTCAGCACATTTTTAAATTGAATTATTTTAGTTTTTTGGTGTTGAGTTGTGTAAGCTCTCTATATTTTTTACATATCAACCCATCAATGGATATATCATTTGCAAGTATCTTTTTCTATTCAGTAGGTTGCCTTTTTATTATTTTTTATCTTCTAAACTTTTTGAATTCCAATATAATCAATGTACAGTGTAATATTATTCTCAGGTATATTATATGGTGATTCAACAATTCTATACATTATTCAGTGCTCCTCATGATAAGTGCACTCTTAAGCCTTTTCATTTCGTCAGTGGTTTTCTTTGCTGTGCAAAAGCTTTTTTGGCGTATGTTGTCCCAATAATTTATTTTTGCTTTTATTTCCATAAACATGATCCTAATCATATTTAGGAATAGATCCATAAATATGTTGCTAAGGCTGATGCCCAAAAGAGTACTCCCTGTGTTTTCTTCTATAAATTTTAATGGGTTTTAGGTTTCAAATCTATTTTGAGTTTATTTTTATGTATGGTGTTAGGAAGTGGTCCAGTTTCATTCCTTTACATGTAGCTGTCCAGTTTTTCCAGCCCCATTTAGGGAGGATACTATCTTTTCCACATTGTATATTCTTGAATATTTTGTTATACATTAACTGACCATATGAGCATGGTCTTATTTCCAAATTCTCTATCCTGTCTCATTGATCTTTGTATTTTTTTTATGCCAGTATCACACTGTTTTGATTGTTATAGTTCGGTATTATATTTTGAAATTTGGTATTGTGATACCTCCAGCTTTGTTCTTCTTTCTCAAGATTGCTTTTGCTATTCAAGGTCTTTTGTGGTCCCATACAAATTTTAGGATTATTTTTTCTAGTTCTGTGAAAAAAACTCTTGGTATTTTGATAGGGATGGCATTTAATGTAGATTACTTTGGGTAATCTTTTCAAAAGTGAGTCACTTTAAGGAGTCAAAATAAATCATACTTAGTTTAATTTTGGATTATCATAAGGTTATATTACAAAGGTATTTTATTGGTTCAGTCTTTGTCTGTTCAAATCAGGAATACTCAATTCACTTTTAAAAATGTGATTCCAGTAGTGTCCTACCCTTGCTTCCACCCTGGCTGCCTTGGAGAAAAATAATCATGCATCCTGGCTTGATTGGGACAGTTTACACATGCTGTGCCAACATAATTATTAATGCCTTTTACTCTAGAAGTGATCAGTTTAAATGATAAATTATGTGATTCCTCCTAGTTTGAAGTGTCTCTTCACTTGTACCCACGCACTACATCTTTTGATGGGGTGAAATAAAATGCAATTCCTTAAGAAGTTGGCTGAACACCAAGAGAGACATAAATATCAACAGATGCTTTCAGGGGAAAGCAAGGACCTCAAGGATGAACAGACTTCACACAAAGGTATACATAAAAAGGAGCTAGTACTCAAGAACCCATTAAAGCTGTCAAATTTGAGAACATTGGACAGCAAAGCCTAATTAACAACTTATCAGACACAGTTCATCTTTGAGCAAAAACCGCTTTAGATAGGTGCATTCAATTTGAAAAACAAGCTCGAGAGACAAAACAAAAATGGTAATAGTATATGCTAGCAATACACATAAGTAAATAATGAATAACCATATATAATGAAAAATATTTTTATTACCTTCCCAGCCTTTCCAGCATTCCTTGAAAATAGGCAATGTATATGTTTTTCTGGTAACTAATACTCTGTAGCTGTTGTGCTCAGGTTGTATTTTTCATAATGTTTTTCTCCTCTCAATTTTGTAACTTTAGGTGTGAGGAAATAAAGAGTTAAATTTTTAAACAGCCACTGATATGCTCTCTAAAGCAATTATTCCTTCTGTCACCAAGAGATAAATGTACTACCACAAGACATTACAAATGTGCTCCTCTAGACTCTAATACAAATTACTGTCAGACCACACCATTTAAAGTCTTCCTCCACTTATTTAGTAAAGCCAGTTTCTTTTGATTCCTTTTACATATAAAGAAAAAATGTCTTGCTCTGATGATTGTTGAACACAATTTTTACCCCTTTTCAAATAGCATTCCCTGCTTAGTAACTCTTTTTTTTTTTAAGATTTTTTTTTATTTATTTGACAGAGATCACAAGTAGGCAGAGAGGCAGGCAGAGAGGAAGGGAAGCAGGTCCCCCGCTGAGCAGAGAGCCAGGCGCGGGGCTCCATCCCAGGGCCCCAGGACCACGACCCGAGCCGAAGGCAGAGGCCCCAATCCACTGAGCCACCCAGGCGTCCCAACTGCTTAGTAACTCTTAATAACGTTCAATGCTGAGATCCACACATTCTGGAGCACATTGATGGGGAGGAGAGCCTCTAGTATTGTACCAGTTTTCTACCATCTGTTAGGATTGCAGAAAGTGCCTCAATCAATGGAAGGAGCTCTAAAGTTAGTACTAATGCCAAACAAGACTCATGAAGAATTTCAAGTACAAAAATTGAAGTATAAATTTATCTCCATTGTGGTCTCATCCCAAGAAGAAATGATCTTTGAGTCGCTCAGAGCATATAAATATGCTTAGAGATATATGTAAGCTTGTGGTTTTGCACTATAATTTTTTCAGATCCTTGGGCCTGTGAAAAGTAAATCTAAGTAGCAACTCATACTTGGGAAGGTGAAATTAAAAACTGAACTACTTGGCAGCATATAGGCCCTGAAAACATGCCATGAATTAGGCTAAGGGCCATCCATGCAAAGTTGTGAGAGATCACTGGCTTTTTGAAGTAAAGAACTCCCGTCCATAAAGTGGGGAGTAGAATGTATAAATGCAAAGCAAAGAAGTGGTTTGACATAAGCCTAAAAGACTGACCAGTCCTTAGAGATTTTACTGACTAGGTTTGCTCTCCCAGCGTTGGTTCCAGCCCCAGGCATTCACTCTAACTACCAATCCCCTTTAAGTATTATATGTTACAGCTCTCTTGTTTTGCCTTTCTACTAAAAAAAAAAATCTAGGGGAAAAAGTGAAGTTTTTAAGTGTATTAGTACATGTGAGAGAAATTATCTTGAGTACAAAGTAGAAGTAGTATATTGAAATTAATGAGAAATAGGTTAAATACTGTGCCAAACACTTAGAAAATCTGGCTTTGAGACAGCTTCTCAAGAAAAAATCTTCTCTATACTTGATTGAAACAACTTTCACCAGGTTTAGAATAGGGACCAGGAGGCCTTGGCCTTTCCTCTCTCAAGATAATTTGCACATTGATAATGTAACATTGGAAGGAAACAGATACATGGAATATTCTGCAAGTCATGTTTTGTTTGGGGGAAAATTATGTCTACCTTCTACTTTACTGTATTTCTCTTAGATATTAGAAAACACTTGGGGCATCTGGGTGGCTCAGTTGGTTAAGCATCTGACCCTTGATCTCAGCTCAGGTTTGGTCTCAGAGTCATGAGTTCAAGCCCTGACCTGGAGGGCTTATCTAGTATGGAGACTACTGAAAAGAAAAGAAAAGAGAGAAAAAAGATATTAGAGAAAACCACTTTTCAGTGTCCTAAATAAGAACGGTTTTATTTCAATAGTATAACTTTCAATCATTCCTAAAAGAGGAAATAGTTCATCTTCTTTGAAAATAGTCCAAAGATCATTTCCTCTGAGTGTGGGCTATGAAGAAAAGGTTCTTTTTGGTAGCCCCTCATAGCTCTATTGATGAATATTATTTTATTAGAACTTTGAGACAACCAAAAAAAAAAAACAACAACAAAGAGCCCGAACCCAATATATACACACCTAATTATTACCTAAAATTAACTAAAGTTAACTTAATGCCACCAAATTGTATGCTTAAATAGATTATATATATATACCGTAAGAAAATAACTAAGTTAAAAATAAATAAGGCTTAATTTAAAAAAAAAAATCGGGGGCACCTGGTTGGCTCAGTTGGTTAGGTGTCTACCTATTGCTCAGGCCATGATCCCAGCGTCCTGGGATCAAGCCCTCTGTCAGCGCCCTGCTCAGAGGAAAGGCTGCTTCTCTCTCTCCCTCTGCCCCTAAGCCCCATGCCGCCATGCTCTTACTCTCTCTCTCAAATTAAAAAAAAAAAAAAAAAATCATTTTAAAAAATAAAAGAAAAAAAATTTGACTTGTTTTGCTTCTTAAAATTCTGAATTTTAGAGCCACTGATTGTGAAAATAACTAATACAATTAGGGCCTGAATAAAGAAAGAAGACATCCATGACCCAGGTTTTCTAAAAGGAATAGGTTAAGGCCAGAGTAACGCAGGCCTTTAAGAATTGGTTAGTGTTGGGCGCCTGGGTGGCTCAGTGGGTTGAGCCGCTGCCTTCGGCTCGGGTCATGATCTCAGGGTCCTGGGATCGAGTCCCGCATCGGGCTCTCTGCTCGGTGGGGAGCCTGCTTCCCTCTCACTCTCTCTGCCTGCCTCTCTGCCTACTTGTGATCGCTCTCTGTCAAATAAATAAATAAATAAAATCTTTAAAAAAAAAAAAGAAAACTTTAAAGAATTGGTTAGTGTTATGTTAGAAATGCATTTTAAATTAATCTTAGTCCTCAACCCAGCTTTATTTTTGAGGTCTTTGTTAACATTACAGAGATAAATGAAAGTACCAGGTGAAAAGAAGAGGAGACAAGTGATAATTAAGACTGGAACAAATTGATTTGTGAACAGTCAAAAGCCCTTCACTACAGTGATTGTTTAGCTATAACTGCAGTGATAGGACTATTAGTTTTATGGGCTGTTGTTTTTTTGTTTTTTGTTTTTTGTTTTAAAGAAAAGTTTTCTGGCACATGAAAGAATTAAGCAAATAATCCCAGCTTCAGTGTTAAAATTATGGTTAGGATGCTCTTAAGTAAACAAATGTCTCCTTACCCCTATAGAGAATGGCATTTTTCAAGAGACAAGATAGCACCAGGACCGTATTTAATAAAATACTTTCTTTTTTCTTCCTCTTGATAGACTGTCAAATGAGGAGGGAATTCAGGTATCCTTTATACAGTGCAAGCCAGTATGTTCAATTTCTCTACTAAAGAATGTATTCAGTAGGAATTAATTCAGCTACATTTACATTTATGGACTATTTAATGGGCCTGTGATCCCTCTCTATGCTGCCCTACAGGACAAGTCTCATATTCTCTCTTCGCTTATTCATTGTTCTGCCACAGACAACTCTTTCCTCTTGCTTGGTCTCTATCAAGTATCAAGCAAGACAGCATCAGTTAAAATATGAGGGTAATAAGAAGCCACTAACTGCAAGATAGCTGTAAAAGCAGTAGGTTTGTTTCCTCAGAAAAAAATGGCAGACAAGGGCTCTGTTTCAAATAGAATGTTGTATTTCTCAAAGTTTATAACAAATTATTTTCTTTCCCATTTTGTAGAAAAAAAAATGCAAAAATGTGAAAAAATGAGGCTTTGCTTTTATTTATATGTTTTAGTGGCTTGCTGACCTGAATCCAAAGACAAAGATAAAAGCTTAGGTTAAGATTCTAAATAACAAAGACTTTGCCTGGTTTCTCTCCTACCTGGGTGGCATAGTTGGTTAAGCACAACTCTTGGTTTCAGCTCAGGTTGGACCTCAGGGTCCTGAGCTCAGGGTGGTAAGATCAAGGCCTGCATCAGGCTCCACAATCAGCAGGGAGTCTGATTAAGTCTCTCTCTCCCTCTCCCTCTGCCCCTCCCCACTGCTCTGTCACTCACTCTGTCTCTCTCTCTAAAATAAATAATACAAATTATTTTTCAAGAATTATTTTTTTACATTCAAGTTTCTACTCCAGTTACAATCAAGTTCTGTAGTTTAAAAAGGTGAGGGATAAGTTCTCTTTTCTTCCAAATGGATAGCCTCTTCTGCCACTTATTAAAAATGTGCCCTTCTCCCAAATAATTGATAAACCATCTTTCATATATTAAAGTACATATGGACTGATCCCATAGGTGCTGATCCCATGTGTACTGGGATCTCTATTCTGACTCCCTTTTTTCTGATGTATTACATTCACCAGGACCTCTAAAAGAAATTGAATTATAATAATTGGGTACATTTTAACTGACTTTTATTTTTAGCTTTTCACCATTTAGAATATTTGCTATTGATTTTGTACAAGTAATATTTTTGCTAACTGAATTTGTTGTATTTATTAAAAAATTTTTGAGTATAGGGGTGCCTGGGTGGCACAGAGGGTTAAACCTCTGCTTTCAGCTCAGGTCATGATCTCAGGGTCCTGGGACTGAACACCCGCATCAGGCTCTCTGCGCAGCAAGGAGCCTGCTTTCCCATCTCTCTCTGCCTGCCTCTCTGCCTGCTTGTGATCTCTCTTTCTGTCAAATAAATAAATAAAATTTAAAAAAATTTTTTCAAGTATAGTTAACACACAATGTTAGTTTCAAATGTACAACATAATGATTCAATTTCTCCATATATTATGCTACATTCACCCACAAGTGTAGCTACCGGTGTGTCATCATACAACACTATTACAGTAACATTGACCTGCATTTTCTATGCTGTACCTTTTATTCTTGTAACGTATTCATTCCACAACTGGAAGCCTGTATCTCCCATTTTTCTTCACCCATTTTGCCTCAAATCCCTCCATTTCTCTCACCTCTGACAATCATCAGTTTCTTCTCTGTAATTATAAGGCTGTTTCTGCTTTTTGTTTGTTTATTCACTTGTTTTCTCAATTCCACACATGACTAAAATCATATGGTATTTGCCTTTCTCAGTCTGATTTATTTCACTTAACATAATACTTTCTAGGTTCATCCGTGTTGTCACAAAGGGCGTGATCACAACCTTTTTTGTGGCTGTATAATATTCCTGTGGGGGTGTACCCCATTTTTTTGTATCCATGAATTTATTAGATGCTTAGGTTGTTTTTAAATATTGGCTGTTATAAGTAATGCTACCTTGAACATAGGGGTGCATATATCTTTTTGAAATAGTGTTTTTGTTTTTGTTTTCTTTGTGTCAATACCCAGTAGTGGGATTATTGGATCATATAGTATTTCTGCTTTTAATTTTTTAAACATTTTTACTGTTTCCCACAGTGGTTGCACAAATTTGCATTTCCACTTGTAGTGCACAAAAATTCTTTTTTCTCCGCATCCTGGCCAATACTTGCTTCTTATGTTTTTTATTTTAACTATTCTGACAAGTATGAGGAGGTAACTCATTGTGGTTTTGATTTGCATTTCCTTATTTATTCGTGATGTTGAGCATCTTTTCATGTGTATATTGAACATCTGTGTGTCTTCTTGGAAAAATATCTATTCATGTCCTCTGCCCATTTTTTAATTAGATTGCTTATGTTTTTGGTATTGAGCTATATATATTCTTTATAGTTTTTAGATACTATCCCCTTATCAGATATATCATTTACAAATATCTTTTTCTCTTCAGTAGTTTGCTTTTTTCTTTTGTGATGGTATCCTTCACTATGCAAAAGCTTTTTAGTTTGATGTCCTCCCAATAGTTAATAGTTTATTGGGAGCACACCTAGAAAAATGATATTACAGCTGAAATCAGAGAAATGACTGCCTGTGTCCCCCTCTAGAATTATTATGATTTCATTTCTTACATGTAGGTCTTTAAATCTATTTGTAGTTTATTTTTGTATTGATGTTAGCAAGTAGTCCAGTTTCATTCTCTTATATGTGGCTGTCCAGTCTTTCCGTACTATTTATTGGAAGAGGCTATCTTTTCCTGTTGTGTATTCTTGACTTCCTTGCCATAAATTAATTGGTCATATAATCATGGATTTATGTCTGGGCTCTGTATTTTGTTTCATTGATCTATATGTCTGTCTCTGTGCCAGTGCCATTTTGTTTTGATTACTCTAGACTTGTTTTCAAGATATCTTGAAATTTGGGATTGTGATACCTCCAGTTTTGTCATTTCTTAAGATTGTTTTGGTCTTTTGTGGTTCCATACACATTTTAGCATTATTCTAGTTCTGTGAAAAAATGCTATTGATATTGATAGGGATTACATTGAATCTATAAATTGCTTAGGGTAATATACATATTTTAACAATACTAATTCTTCAACTCATGAACATGGAATGTCTTTCCATTTGTTTGTATCATCCTCAATTTCTTCCATCAGTGTTTATAGTTTTCAGAGTATGGGTTTTTCACCTCCTTGGTTAAGTGTATTCCTAGGTATTTTATTCTTTTTGGTGAAACTGTAAATGGAATTGTTTTCTTAATTCCTCTTTGTATTTCTTCACTATTGGTATATGGAAATCCTATCAAGTTCTGGGTACTAATTTTGATATTCTGCAACTCCAGAGAATTTATTTATTACTTCTAGTGTTTTTTTGTTTGTTTTGTTTGGTTGGTTGTTTTGTTTGTTTTGTTTTGTTTTTTGGTGGAGTCTTTAGGATTTTCTATGTATAGTGTCATACCATCTGTAAATAATGGCAGTTTAGCTTTTCTTTACCTATTTGGATGCCTCTTATTTCTCTTTCTTGTCTGATTTCTGTGGCTAGATTTCTTATTTTAATTCAAACTAATCCTTTCTAGGATTATTTTGAATAAAAGTGACAGAAACAGACATCCTTGTTTTGTTCCTGATCTTAGAAGAAAAGCTCTGTCTTTCCCCATTCAGTATGATGTAAGCTGTGATTTTGTCATGTATCACTTTTATTACATTGAGTTATGTTCTCTCTAAGCTCACTTTGTTGAGTTTTTATCATGAATTGATGTTGAATTTTGTCAAGTCCTTTTCTGCATCTAATCAGGTGATCACATAATTTTTATCTTTTCTGTTCTTGCTGTGTATCACATTGATTGATTTGTGAATATTGAACCATCCTTGCATACCCAGAATATATCCCATTTGATGTGTTAAATTTAATGTAATGTTGAATTCAGTTTGCTGATATTTTCTTGAGGATTTTTGCATCTCTGTTCTTTAGAGATAGTGACCTGTAGTTGTTTTTTTTTTTATTTTTAAATTTTTATTTATTTATTTATTTTTTTTGCAGTGTCTTTAACTGGTTTCGGTATCAGAGTAAAGCCAGCCTCATAGAATGTACTTTGAAGCTTTTCTTCTTCTTCTATTCTTTGGAATAGTTTGAGGAGAATAGGTCTTACGTCCTCTTTTAAATGGTTGGTAGAATTAACCTGTGAATTCGTAGCGCCCTGGATTTTTATTTTTTGGTAGCTTTTGATTACCAGTTCCATTTCATTACTAGTAAGTAGTCTGTTCAGATTTTCTATTTCTTTCTGATCCATTTTGGGCAGATTACATGTTTCTAGGAATTTATCCATTTCTTCTAGGTTGTTCCATTTGTTGGCATTTAACTTCTTATAATTGTTTCTTATAATCCTGATAATTTCTGTGATGTTGGTTATTCTCTTTTCTTTCTGATTTTATTTACTGGGTCTTTTCTCCTTTTTTCTTGATGAGTCTGGCTCTAAGGTTTTACCCATTTTGTTTGTTTTCAATGATTAGCTATTGGTATCACTGATTTTTTTTTCTTTACCTTTTTGTTTTTGTTTTTGTTTTTGTTTTTTGTCTCTGTCATTCATTTTTCATATGATCTTTTTTTTATTTCCTTCATTCTACCTATCTTGAGGTTTGTTTGTTCTTATTCTAGTCCATTAAGTGTAAGGTTGGATTATTTGAATTTTTTCTTGTTTCCTGAGGTAGTCCTGGTCCCTTTGTGTTTCCCTCTTAGGACTGATTTCACTCCATCCCAAAGATTTTGGACTATTGTGTTACATTTTCATTTGTATCCATGTACTTTCCTAAATTCTTTGATTCCTCCATTGACCCATTGGTGGAGTATTATATTTAGACTCCACATGTTTGTGATTTTTCTAGTTTTTTTCTTGTTTAATCTCTAGTTTCATACCACTGTAATTGGAAAATATGCATGGTTTTGTGTCATGATATGATCTATTCTGGAAAATGTTCTGAGTGATTTTTTTTTTAATTTTATTTTTTATAAACATATATTTTTATCCCCAGGGGTACAGGTCTGTGAATCGCCAGGCTTACACATTTCACAGTACTCACCATAGCACATACTCTCCCCAATGTCCATAACGCCACCCCCCCAAACCTCCCCAGCAACCCTCAGTTTGTTTTGTGAGATTAAGAATCACTTATGGTTTGTCTCCCTCCCAATCCCATCTTGTTTCATTTATTCTTCTCCTACCCCCCTAACCCCCCTTGTTGCATCTCCTCTCCCTCATATCAAGGAGATCATATGATAGTTGTCTTTCTCCGATTGACTTATTTTGCTAAGCATGATACCCTCTAGTTCCATCCACGTCATCACAAATGACAAGATTTCATTTCTTTTGATGGCTGCATAGTATTCCATTGTGTATATATACCACCTCATCTTTATCCATTCATCTGTGGATGGACATCTAGGTTCTTTCCATAGTTTGGCTATTGTAGACGTTGCTGCTATAAACATTCAGGTGCATGTGACCTTCAGATCACTACGTTTGTATCTTTGGGGTAAATACCCAGTAGTGCAATTGCTGGGTCATAGGGTAGTTCTATTTTCAACATTTTGAGGAACCTCCATGCTGTTTTCCAGAGTGGTTGCACCAGCTTTCATTCCCACCAACAGTGTAGGAGGGTTCCCCTTTCTCCACATCCTCGCCAGCATCTGTCATTTCCTGACTTGTTAATTTTAGCCATTCTGACTGGTGTGAGGTGATATCTCACTGTGGTTTTGATTTGTATTTCCCTGATGCCAAGTGATGTGGAGCACTTTTTCATGTGTCCGTTGGCCATCTGGATGTCTTCTTTGCAGAAATGTCTGTTCATGTCTTCTGCCCATTTCTTGATTGGATTATTTGTTCTTTGGGTGTTGAGTTTGCTAAGTTCTTTATAGATTTTGGACACTAGCCCTTTATCTGATATGTCGTTTGCAAATATCTTCTCTCATTCTGTCAGTTGTCTTTTAGTTTTGTTAACTGTTTCCTTTGCTGTGCAAAAGCTTTTGATCTTGATGAAATCCCAATAGTTCATTTTTGCCCTTGCTTCCCTTGCCTTTGCCGATGTTCCTAGGAAGATGTTGCTGCGGCTGAGGTCGAAGAGGTTGCTGCCTGTGTTCTCCTCAAGGATTTAGATGGATTCCTTTCTCACATTGAGGTCCTTCATCCATTTTGAGTCTATTTTCATGTGTGGTGTAAGGAAATGATCCAATTTCTGCATGTGGCTGTCCAATTTTCCCAACACCATTTATTGAAGAGGCTGTCTTTTTTCCATTGGACATTCTTTCCTGCTTTGTCGAAGATTAGTTGACCATAGAGTTGAGGGTCTATTTCTGGGCTCTCTATTCTGTTCCATTGGTCTATATGTCTGTTTTTGTGCCAGTACCATGCTGTCTTGATGATGACAGCTTTGTAATAGAGCTTGAAGTCCAGAATTGTGATGCCACCAACCTTGGCTTTCTTTTTCAATATTCCTCTGGCTATTTGAGGTCTTTTCTGGTTCCATATAAATTTTAGGATTATTTGTTCCATTTCTTTGAAAAAATTGGATGGTACTTTGATAGGAATTGCATTAAATGTGTAGATTGCTTTCGGTAGCATAGACATTTTCACAACATTTATTCTTCCAATCCAGAAGCCTGGAACATTTTTCCATTTCTTTGTGTCTTCCTCAATTTCTTTCATGAGTACTTTATAGTTTTCTGTGTATAGATTCTTAGTCTCTTTGGTTAGGTTTATTCCTAGGTATACTATAGTTTTGGGTGCAATTGTAAATGGGATGGACTCCTTAATTTCTCTTTCTTCTGTCTTGTTATTGGTGTAGAGAAATGCAACTGATTTCTGTGCATTGATTTTATATCCTGACACTTGACTGAATTCCTGTACAAGTTCTAGCAGTTTTGGAGTGGAGTCTTTTGGGTTTTCCACATATAGTATCATATCATCTGCAAAGAGTGATAGTTTGACATCTTTGCCGATTTGGATGCCTTTAATTTCCTTTTGTTGTCTGATTGCTGAGGCTAGGACTTCTAGTACTATGTTGAATAGCAGTGGTGATAACGGACCTGACCTTAGCGGAAAAGCTTTCAGTTTTTCTCCATTGAGAATGATATTTGCGATGGGTTTTTCATAGATGGCCTTGGTAGTATTGAGGTATGTGCCCTCTATCCCTACACTTTGAAGAGTTTGGATCAGGAAGGGATGCTGTACTTTGTCAAATGCTTTTTCAGCATCTATGGAGAGTATCATATGGTTCTTGTTCTTTCTTGTATTAATGTGTTGTATCACATTGATTGATTTGTGGATGTTGAAGCAACCTTGCAGCCCTGGAGTAAATCCCACGTGGTCGTGGTGAATAATCCTTTTAATGTACTGTTGAATCCTATTGACTAGTATTTTGGTGAGAATTTTTGCATCGTTGTTCATCAAGGATATTGGTCTGTAGTTCTCTTTTTTGATGGGATCCTTGTCTGGTTTTGGGATCAAGGTGATGCTGGCCTCATAAAATGAGTTTGGAAGTTTTCCTTCCATTTCTACTTTTTGGAACAGTTTCAGGAGAATAGGAATTAGTTCTTCTTTAAATGTTTGGTAGAATTCCTCCGGGGAAGCAGTCTGGCCCTGGGCTTTTGTTTGTTTGGAGATTTTTGATGACTGTTTCAATCTCCTTACTGGTTATGGGTCTGTTCAGGCTTTCTATTTCTTCCTGGTTCAGTTGTGGTAGTTTATATGTCTCTTGGAATGCATCCATTTCTTCCAGATTGTCAAATTTGTTGGCGTAGAGTTGCTCATAGTACGTTCTTTTAATTGTCTGTATTTCTTTGGTGTTCGTTGTGATCTCTCCTCTTTCATTCATGATTTTATTTATTTGGGTCCTTTCTCTTTTCTTTTTGAGAAGTCTGGCCAGGGGTTTATCAATCTTATTAATTCTTTCAAAGAACCAGCTCCTAGTTTCGTTGATTTGTTCTATTGTTTATTTGGTTTCTATTTCATTGATTTCTGCTCTGATCTTTATGATTTCTCTTCTCCTGCTGGGTTTAGGGTTTCTTTCTTGTTCTTTCTCCAGCTCCTTTAGGTCTAGGGTTAGGTTGTGTACCTGAGACCTTTCTTGTTTCTTGAGAAAGGCTTGTACCGCTATATATTTTCCTCTCGGGACTGCCTTTGTTGTGTCCCACAGATTTTGAACCGTTGTGTTTTCATTATCATTTGTTTCCATGAATTTTTTCAATTCTTCTTTAATTTCCTGGTTGACCCATTCATTCTTTAGAAGGATGCTGTTTAGTCTCCATGTATTTGGGTTTTTTCCAAATTTCCTCTTGTGACTGAGTTCTAGCTTCAGAGCATTGTGGTCTGAAAATATGCAGGGAATGATTCCAATCTTTTGATAACGGTTGAGACCTGATTTAGGACCGAGGATGTGATCTATTCTGGAGAATGTTCCATGGGCACTAGAGAAGAATGTGTATTCTGTTGCTTTGGGATGAAATGTTCTGAATATATCTGTGATGTCCATCTGGTCCAGTGTGTCATTTAAGGCCTTTGTTTCCTTGTTGATCTCTTGCTTGGATGATCTGTCCATTTCAGTGAGGGGAGTGTTAAAGTCCCCTATTATTATTGTATTATTGTCGATGTGTTTCTTTGATTTGGTTATTAATTGGTTTCTATAGTTGGCGGCTCCCACGTTAGGGGCATAGATATTTAAAATTGTTAGATCTTCTTGTTGGACAGATCCTTTGAGTATGACATAGTGTCCTTCCTCATCTCTTATTATAGTCTTTGGCTTAAAATCTAATTGATCTGATATAAGGATTGCCACTCCTGCTTTCTTCTGATGTCCATTAGCATGGTAAATTCTTTTCCACCCCCTCACTTTAAATCTGGAGGTGTCTTCGGGTTTAAGATGAGTTTCTTATAGGCAACATATAGATGGGTTTTGTTTTTTCATCCATTCTGATACCCTCTGTCTTTTGATTGGGGCATTTAGCCCATTAACATTCAGGGTAACTATTGAGAGATATGAATTTAGTGCCATTGTCTTGCCTGTAAGGTGACTGTTATTGTATATTGTCTCTGTTCCTTTCTGATCTACTACTTTTAGGGTCTCTCTTTGCTTAGAGGACCCCTTTCAATATTTCCTGTAGAGCTGGTTTGGTGTTTGCAAAAATCTTTCAGTTTTTGTTTGTCCTGGAAGCTTTTAATCTCTCCTTCTATTTTCAATGATAGCCTAGCTGGATATAGTATTCTTGGTTGCATGTTTTTCTCGTTTAGTGCTCTGAATAGATCATGCCAGCTCTTTCTGGCCTGCCAGGTCTCTGTGGATAAGTCTGCTGCCAATCTAATATTTTTACCATTGTATGTTACAGTCTTCTTTTCCCGGGCTGCTTTCAGGATTTTCTCTTTGTCACTAAGACTTGTAAATTTTACTCTTAGGTGACGGGGTGTGGACCTATTCTTATTGATTTTGAGGGGGGTTCTCTGAACCTCCTGGATTTTGATGCTTGTTCCCTTTGCCATATTGGGGAAATTCTCTCCAATAATTCTCTCCAATATACCTTCTGCTCCCCTCTCTGTTTCCTCTTCTTCTGGAATCCCAATGATTCTAATGTTGTTTCGTCTTATGGTGTCACTTATCTCTCGAATTCTCCCCTCGTGGTCCAGTAGCTGTTTGTCCCTCTTTTGCTCAGCTTCTTTACTCTCTGTCATTTGGTCTTCTATATCGCTAATTCTCTCTTCTGCCTCATTTATTCTAGCAGTGAGAGCCTCCATTTTTGATTGCACCTCATTAATAGCTTTTTTGATTTCAACTTGGTTAGATTTTAGTTCTTTTATTTCTCCAGAAAGGGCTTTTATCTCTCTGGAGAGGGTTTCTCTAATATCTTCCATGCCTTTTTCGAGCCCGGCTAGAACCTTGAGAATCGTCATTCTGCACTCTAGATCTGACCTATTACCAATGTCTGTATTGATTAGGTCCCTAGCCTTCGGTACTGCCTCTTGTTCTTTTTTTTTTTTGTGGTGAATTTTTCCGCCTTGTCATTTTGTCCAGATAAGAGTATATGAAGGAGCAAGTAAAATACTAAAAGGGTGGCAACAACCCCAGGAAAATATGCTTTAACCAAATCAGAAGAGATCCCAAATCGTGAGGGGGGAGAAAGGGGATAAAAAGCTTCAGAAAGAAAAATTAAAAAAAAAGAAATAAGAAACAATTAAAAAAAGAAAACCAATAAAGAAAAAATATAAAAAGAAAAAATATATATATATTAGATAAACTAGTTAAAAAACGTTAAAAAAGAAAAGGGTAAGAGTTAAATAAATTTAGCAGAAGAAGGGGAAAAAAATTGAAAAAGTAAAAAAATTAAATTAACTGCAAGGCTAAAGAATCATGGGGAGAAAGCCACGAGTTCCGTGCTTTGCTTTCTCCTCCTCTGGAATTCCGCTGCTCTCCTTGGTATTGAAACTGTACTCCTTTGTAGGTGAACTTGGTCCTGGCTGGATTTCTTGTTGATCTTCTGGGGGAGGGGCCTGTTGTAGTGATTCTCAAGTGTCTTTGCCCCAGGCGGAGTTGCACCGTCCTTACCAGGGGCCGGGCTGAATTATCCCTTTGCGTTTGCTTTTGGGAGCTTTTGTTCCCTGAGTGCTTTCCATAGAGTTCCAGAGGACGGGAATGAAGATGGCGGCCTCCCATTCTCTGGCCCTGAGGAGCCGAGAGCCCGGGGCCCCACTCCTCAGTGCGCCCTCAGAAAACAGCGCCCAGTTATTCCCGTCACCCTGGCCTCCGGCCGCGCTCCGAGCTGACCGAGCCTGCGACCGATTCAAGGTAACTCCGAGCTTAGAGCTCACTCCTCGGCTCTGTCTCTGTAGCCGGCTTCCCCGTTCTAATACCTGTAAGCTCTGCGACACTCAGACACCCCCGATCCTTCTGTGACCCTGCGGGAACTGAGGCCACGTGGGCTTCACCCCGGTTAAGCCTCTGGAGCAATGTCCCTCAGCAGAACAGACTTTTAACAGTCCTGATTGTGTGCTCCGTTGCTCAGCCACTTGCCGGGAGCCAGCCCCTCCTCCCGTGGTCTATCTTCCCGTCGCTTTGGATTCACTTCTCCGCCAGTCCTACCTTTCAGAAAGTGGTTGATTTTCTGTTTCTAGAATTGCTGTTCTTCTTCTCTTCGATCTCCCGTTGGATTTGTAGGCGTTTGCAATCTTTAGATAAACTATCTAGATGATCTCCCGCTACCTGAAGTAGTCTCAGCCTACTACTTCTCCGCCATCTTGACTCCACCTCCTGTTCTTAGTGATTTTGAAAAGAATGTGTTTTGTGTTTTAGGGGGTAGAATATTCTATATTTATCTGTTATGCCCTCTGGTCTAATGTATCCTTCAAAGATACTGTAAATATACACATTCTTCAAAAAAACTCTTTTTTGCTTGCTCCTCCCATACTTTGTATATGCTATCATATTTTACATATTTTTATTCATAATTTACTTATGTCTAGTTATAGCATTTCTTTTCTAATTTAAAAAATCCTTTTAACTTTTCTTATAAGACTGGTTTAGTGGTGGTAAACTCCTTTAATTTTTGTTTGCCTGAGAAACTCTTTATTTTGCCTCAAATTTAAATGATAACCTTACTGGGTAGAGTATTCTTGGTCATAGACTTTTCCTTTCAGCTCTTTGAATATATTGTGGCACTCTCTCCTGGTCTGCAAAGTTTCTGCTGCAATATTAACTGATAGCTTTATAGGGTTTCCCTTGTAGGTAAATTTTGTTATTTTCTTGCTGATTTTAATTTTTCTCTTTATTTTTAGCCTTTGACATTTTAATTATTATGTGTCATGCTGCAAATTTCTTCAAATTCATCTTGTTTGGCACTCACTGTGCTTCTTGAACTTGTATGTCTATTTCCTTCCCGAGGCTCAGCTATTATTTCTTCAGGTAAATTTTCTGCCCCTTCCTCTCTCTTTTTTCTTCTGGGATTCCTATAATGTGATTGTTTGTTCCCATGATCCCTTAACCTTTACTAATTTTTAAAATTTCTTTTCTCTTTTCATTGTTCACTTTTAGTGCTTTCCATTATCCTGTCTGCCAGATCGCTTATACATTCTTCTGTCTCTATTAATTTACTGTTGATTTCTTCTAGTGTTTTTTTTAATTCCAGTTATATATAAACTCTCTTTTTTATACCTTCTCTCTCTTTATTGAAGTTCTTAGTGCTTTCTTCAACTCTTTCTCTGTAGCCCAGTGAGCAACTTTACAGTCACTACTTTAAATTCTTTATCAGGTAAATTGCTTATCTTTGTTTCATTTAATTCCTTTTCTAAAGTTTTGTCCTGTATTTTCTTTTAGAGCATATTCCTTTGTCTCCACAGTTTGCTTGACTTTCTGTTTGCTTCTATGGGTTAAATGAAACAGCTACTTCACATAAATTTGAAAAAAACGGTCTTGTGTATGGTCATCCCCTATGTGGATTGTGTGCTTAGAGATTTTCACTGACTGACTCAAGCTGGTTGACATGGCCTTGGGGGTCTGACAGCTGTCCACATAGTGGGGGCTCTTTAAGAACAACTAAAGCTAAAGTGGTCACAGATTAGTGTTGTCCCTGGCCTCTCCATAGAACAGGAGCAAGCCAGAGTGTCCTGAGATTATACATATAGAGGGCACTTTGGCAGGATAGCTGAAGCTAAAGTGGGTGTTATCCAGGGTGTCCTGGGGCTCTCTGTTGCACAAATAATCTTTATCTGATTTAATATGATTCCTTTATCTTATTCAAAAAATCTCCTTTGATACTTCTGTGCAGTCTTAGTTAATAGGAAACTATAAATCACAACTTGATAACGGACCAGGAGTCTTCTATAAGGAAGAAAGAATCAAATGAACCTAAAAATACTTGTGTTTATTCAAAAGGTTGCTATAAACAGTGTTTCTCTTTCTCTTTCCTGAAAAGGAAGATAGAAAATATTTATAAGTCCATAAATTTGAAAATAAATCATTACCTGACTTAAATAAGATGAAATTTGTCTATGCTATGTGGACAATAAAAATTATAGATCCTTTAGTCTGACCAAGATCAGCTACATAATTTGTGTGGCCAAGTGTAAAATGAAAATGGATAGTCCTACATTCAAAAAGGGAAAAAAGTGCCATGAAAGTTATAAAAATATAAAACAGTTTCATTTTTCCCCATAGGCTCTTTCTCAACCTGTCATAGAGTTTTTAATTTACTATTTAAGGACCTGCTCTCTGGGGCATGGCAATACTTAGAGCCAAATGCAGACCCTCACAGGCAACCAAGAACTAGGCTGTGATCTGGTCCACAGGGATGCCCATCAGCTTCCCAGATCCCTACCCAGCCAGTCCCATCAAAATGTATTGAGACTTTCTTTACCCATTAAATGGTCTTGGCACAATTGTTGAAAATCATTTGGTCACAGGTGTATGAGTTTATTTCTGGACTCTCAATTCTATCCCATAGACATATATTTATTATTTCACTACAACACAAAACAATGTTTTTACTGTAGCTTTATTGCAAGTTTTGAAATCAGGAAGTGAGTCTTCCAACTTTGGTCTCCTTTTCAAACTTGTTTTGACTTTTTAGGGACACCTTGTGATTCCATATGAATTTGAGAATTCCCTTTTCCATTTCCTCAAGAAGGATCATTGGAATTTTGATAGGAAGTGCATTGAAAATGTAGATTGCTTTGTATAGTAATGACAGTATAACAGTATTAAGTCTTCCAGTTCATGAACACAGATATCTTTCCATGTATTTAGTTCTGCTTAAATTTCTTTCAGCAGTGTTTTGTAGTTTTCAGTGTATAAATCTTTTACATTTTTCCAAGGTATTTTATTCCATTGGACTGGATACTACTGTAAGTGTTTACTTAGCAGAAATATTGCTAAGTTTATTATCTCTAGAAGCCTTTTTTGCATGTGGATTTTTGGTATTTTTCTATATATAGGATTAGATCAGCTGGAAGTAGTGATAGTGTTAATTATTTCTTTCCACTTTGGCTGCCTTTGTTTCTTGTTTTTGCCTCATGGATCTGGTTAGAAATTCTAGGACAAGGTTTAATAGCAATGGTAAAAGTAGGCATCCGTGTCTTGTTCCTGTTCTTGGAGAAAAAGCTTTCCTTCTTTGACTACTAAGTATGGTGTGAGTTGTGGGTTTTCCATAAATGCTTTTTATTGTGTTGAGGAAGTCCTGATTTTTTGGTTTTGGTTTAGTTTACTCTTCTTTTTCTACTTCCTTAAGGTGTAAAGTGCGATTATTGATCTTTGTTTATATCTTAAATTTAAGCTTTCATTTGTTTCTCCCAACAGTTTTCTTTCTTCTTTCTTAAGTTCTTTCAGTGGTTTTTGAAACCTCCAAAGAAGTTAATACTTCTCTTACTCAAAGGAGTTCAGACAGCCACTGGGATACCTTAGGAAGTGGCAGTACCAAAAGTGGTGTTGTGGGCTAGCTGCAGAGCTGCCAACAAGTCACCAGGGCCCTATCTGACAGTGGAAGAAAGTCTCTCTGCTCCTAGACTCCTCAAATGCAAAGATAAATCTTCCAGCCATTCTGTTTACAAAGCAGAGAGAACTCAGCCAACCTAGCTGATACAGATTTCTGTGTAGCTTCTTGGAGCACCTGGGTGGCTCAGTTGTTTAAACATCTGCCTTTGGCTCAGGAATCAAGCCCCACATGACGCTCCCTGCTCAGTGGGCCATCTGCTTCTCCCTCTGCCTACCATTCCCCCTTGACTAAGTAAGTCAGTATACATCCTGGAGATAGTCACATGGATCTCCATATGTGAAAATTAGTCGAAATATTTTATCTGATCATTGCTTCAGGGTTCTTTTCAAATGATCTACAAGCTGCCGTCCATTCCAGTGGACGGAAGTAACACTCTTCATCCGAACCTGAAAGAGCTTGAAACTTCTAGGGCCCCATCTCTCCCACCTCTACCCACCTAGTGGCTCCTGAGTCAGAAAAGGAGGTTACCTGAACCAGAGTTAAGAATATAGGTCAGTAGTCATGTGTTTTAGCTACCATTTTCCCATTACCTAAAAAAATGTATATATTTTGGTAATATTTTTCTTATCTCTGAAGGATGGTTTTGTTAGGTCATGCAGCCATTCTTTTTTATTGGAACGCATCTTGGAATTTTACATGGGAAATATAATCAACATACAGAAATTTCATATGTAGATAACTTTTCAAGTATTCATCTCACCTTATATAAATAATGTAATGATCACACTTCATTAAATAAATGGGTATTAGTATCCTTTGCTCCAGAAAAAAACAGTGATTTAAGTTTTTTTGCTGTAGCCAAATTATTTCTTTCAACCCATTAAAAAGCAAACTACATTTTGGAAGACCACTTCCAAAAACAGAATTAGGAAGTACAGAATATCCCCAGCGTATTTTCTCCATGCAGAATGCTAGGCTTCACCTCTTTATTTTCTGAAAATAAAATAAAAAAAAAAAACACAAAAAATAATTCAAGTGAAACTTCAGAATAAACATTAGTCAGAAAAATTTACCCAAAGTTATCAGAACTAGTTACTGTAACTTAAATATATGTTGTCTTGTGATCTTAATAACCTTTGTAATAAGTCAAATGATTCTCAAATGGCATTTATTTTTCATTAAGTAACAATAAATGGTTTGTTAAAGCCCATTCCCCAAGCTATTTTTAAAGCAGTTAGAAAAGATACTGAACACACTTCCAAAAAAATCTATTGCAAAGGACATTTTTCACTAAAAATATTTCTCTTTAGCTTCCTAATCTTTAATTATAAACAAGTTAATGTCCCAACTCTCCCTCCTGTAACCTACATTTTATTGATCAACCACATCAAAATATAAAAGACATTCCTCATAACTCAGTATACTTCATGAGACCAATGCTTTTGGAATTATCTCAAATCATGCTTGCAAAGATGTATTAAACCCATAATAGTTTTACCCTTTTGCTTACAAGAACTCAGAATCCACACATTTGGGGCACCTGAGGGCTCAGTCAGTTAAGTGTCTGCCTTCCACTCAGGTCATGATGTCAGGGTCCTGGGATCAAGCCCAGCATTGGGCTCCCTGCTCAGAGGGAATACTATTTCTCTCTCTCCCTCTACCCCTTCACTTGTGCTTTCTCTCTCTCTCTCTCAAATAAATGAATAAAATCTTTTTTTTTTTAAATCACACATTTGTCATCTTCACCTAATAAAATATTTCACCAGCTAAAGATAGATGGTAAGTAAAAATTTAGGAAGTTGCTATAGATAGCAGTATTTTTTTTTAATTTGTACTTTGTGGAATTCTCTTAGAGTTTTCAAATACTTGTTTTTATTTTTCTAGGTGTTCATCTTTTTTTCAAGATTTTATTTATTTAAAAGAGAGAGAGAGAGAGAGTGCAAATGAGAGAGTGAGAGAGAGCCTGGGCAGGGGCAGGGGCTGAGGGAGAAACAGACTCCCCACCAAGCAGGGAGCCCATTATGAGGCTCCATTCCAGGACTCAGGGACCCTGGGAGTATGGCCTGAGCTGAAAGCAGATGCTTAACTGAAATACCCAGGTGCCCCTAGGATGTTCACCTTTTGACAAAGATCTTGGAAAAACAAAACTATTCTGTAATTACACTAGTAACCCATGATAAGAAATAAGTGGGAAATTTTGCTTGTAGAATTTTATAATGTTTAAATTATGATTCTAAATTTTAAAATAAAAAGATACTCTAAGTTATAACCAACTGTGTCATCACCTGCATGTACTTAACAGTCTTTGAAAAATTGGTTTTAATTCCTAGTGAATTGCTTGCTGATACTTATAATGATATTACTCTATGAATCTACTTGTTCTTTTTCTTCATTAATGACACAATTAGGTAATATATTCCAGTTGCACTTGGAAATGCAACTTTGGCTGAAAATTTCAGTTTACTGTGGGTACCACATTTCATGGTGAACATAGGGTAGCCTACCGCAGAGTTCAGATTTTATCCATAGTTTCCCTAAGACATAAATCAGCTAATCAGTTCACAGCGATTTGTATTACAACAACTTTATTTTTAATAACATAAACTTAGTATTTATTTTCACTGGGAATTTCAGAAAACAAAAAATTATAAATAGTTTATAACAATCATAAGCCTACCACTAACTTTGTATTGTCTATATCTCTTCATAAATATACACATAGAGCCCACCACAATTGAGATCATATTACATGTCTTTTTTTGATGGCTATTTTCTATACCACATATAACTTACAGAATTTTTTAAGATACTGGTGCTTCGTATAACTTCAAATTGAACTTCCACATAGGTATAGTAGTAATTATACTAGCATTCCATGCCCAGAATAATAAATTCATTTCATGCCCAGAATAATAAATTCATTTCTTACAGATATCCACATTGCTCCTTGAATTTTGTTAAGGTATTTTTAAGTATATATTTCTTTTAAGTATTGGTAAGAAATTAGTATGCTAATGACTTAAACTCATAATAGGTACAGCCTTCAAAGTGAGAGACTTTTTAGTTGCTTTTTTAAATTAATAGGCTCCAATTTTAAGAAAGTTAAGAGACCATGAGCCAGCTGGGTTGAGCTAAATATAGAACATTGTTTTGTTTTATTTTTCAAAGGAACACAAAGGTATTTCTAAATGATTCAAAGTATTTAAGATCTCAGTAACATAAAAGTGAAAATGTACCATTCATAAGTAGATATTAATATTTTATTTTGTATCTAATTTATTCAAATATTTCTTTTTATAAGAGGTATTTAGAAATTACCCACAAGTCCATTAAGAGGTTTGCCTGGAAGCTTTTCTTCATCTTCAGTTCCTAACACAAAAAATTTGTTTTTCTGCTATTTCTGCTTTTATTGATAAAATTGATAAGAAAATCTCCTTTCTGCTTCACTTTATTGCTCTTCAATAACTTGGGAAAGTTAATGTATATTTTAGTCATCTCTAAAAAAGAGTTCAACAAATACTGAATAACAAGCCAAAAAAAAACTTAAGCCTTAGCTCTTGGTGGTTACTGAAAAGACTTTAAAGCTGGGTCTATACAGATTGAATTGGGGCAAGCCATCTTGCCTGCCCAGGCCACAGGCAAAGATGTTGCAATGGATATAACCCACATCTCTCTTTTCGCTCTGGCCTGAATTTCTTTCCATTCTTAGATTCTAAAATAATGCCCTTAGGCCTTTGCTCTTCAATCTACAGATAATGTCTTATATGACAGTTACTACTGATCCTTAAACACGCTGCATTCTCATTAGCAGCCTATATTGTTGATGAGTCAACATATCTACTATCAGTCTATCCTTGGTGTTCAGCTTATGTATTGGTGCCAGATGTTAGGAAAAACATATATGACCTGAACAGTATCTTTAAGTATGGGTTGGCTGGAACTATCAGAGGTCACAAACTACAAGCCTTCAGAGGATGATACTATTAAGGACAAAATCACCTCCAAACTGGAAGTGAAGTTCTCATTGCAGGCTTCTTCCTCCATCCTTGCTGATGAGAAAAAAGCTAAATTGGTTGGCAAGGTAAAAAGTGTTTCAGTGGGGAAAGAGCTAGCATATGTACAATTTTATAGAACTGAGAGCTTAACTTTATATATTTCATCATCTTTACCACGATCCCTTTGTACATTGTGAGATACTAAGTTTTTTCAGTTCTGTAAGTCATACTACTTAGTATTTATTAGATTATCCCTGTAACTTCATAGAAACCACAGCCTCGTGGGTAGAGGTGTCCCAATAATAGTAACACAAATTTATTCTTCTCTTAAATTGCTGTGTTTTTGTGCTGATAATAAATGAGCTTATAATGTTTCCTGCAGACTAGCATGAGGTTTGTCACCTCTACAACATAGTCAGACAGTGGGACCTGGGAGAAAGTAGAGGGGATGATAAGAGGCAAATATGGAGGAAAAGAACTAGAAGAGTGATCAGAAGAACCCCATGAATATAAAATACCTCCATACATCCTCTTCTTTGCACCATATAAAATCCAAATCAATCATTTACTCTAAAATGTTTATACTGACTAGTTGAGGTTGACTTCATTATAGTTTTGACAATGGATTACAAACCCTGAAAATAGTGTTCCCATTTCACTCTTGGAAATGCTCTTAATATAACAGTTTTGTTTTCTTACCCACTCAAGCCTCCATCAACTGCTCCTTGTATATGTAGTTTCTTTATGAATATAATCACATACTATTATCTTCCTTATCTCTTTTTACTTTGCATGAATCCAGATTAAGCTATTTAAAGATCACAGATATGTGCTAATTAGAGTGCCCCCCAAAGGTAACAGTAAATCAGGCTGCTGCTAATCCAGCCCTCCTAGCATATTTGAAATGCCCTAGGATACACAAGGGTATTGAAAAATATCAACCCTAGAGAACAAGATTTATCACCCCTGTCAAATAACACTCACACTGATGAATTCTGACATTCACCTCAATATAAGTTAGAATCCACTTATTATTTAATTAGCCAATCTATGTAACTTTTGCCATTAAGTTTGACAACATAGGCAGCCTTTCTCTCTCCTTGTATTATGGTGTAACCTAACATGAATTAAAGAGGAATTTAAAATTGAGAGTTTCAGTCTTCAAAGTCACATATTATTTGACCTGTAGCTTGGCATTCTTTGGGCGATATGAGTTTCTGTGAAAAAGTAAACCTTGTTGTAACATTATAAGGTCTGGTGACACTTTTTTTAAGTGCAAATTATTGACATTAAATTGAGAAACATTTCTAGAAAGGAGTAGCTTATGATTATATAATGGTTTATATAGTTTATCTGAAATATGTTGCTATGACTTTGTCTTGAGTATTTCTTGATGAACTGGCCATATCTTCTACCTCTGTGGGAATAGTAGAGTTTAGCTATAGAATTCAAAACGCTTTTACTTCCACATCTTGCATAGCTGATGAAGCCAGGTCTCTAAGTCCAAAGGGAAAGTGAATTCCATTCAATACACTACCCCTTGGCTGTAAACCTTCAAAGACACCCAACAAAATCCTAGTGTCTAAAAGTGCTTGCCTGTAATAGTACACAGCAGTTTTCTTAAACTAGCATTTTGCCTTACATTACATTATCCTAATAGCAATATCCTGTTCTTTTGTGGAATTTTTCCTGTCCCACTCTATCCATGTGTTTCTAGTGGGGACTGTCATTAGTATACCACTTCCCTAGCTAAAAGTGAGATGAATTCCTGATTCATACTGAGCTCAATGAACTGCTCCATCTTTGAGGCTATAGAAATTGTTGACACACCAAATGGGTGATTCAAGCTGAACCAAAGGACTTGTTAGTAATATCTAATTGGAGATTGTCAGGATTGCTTTATTTTTGAGTTATACCAAAGGAAGTTTTGTAGTCTGAAGTTGTCTAGAACCATGTTTTCAATCATGAAGAAAATTCATCTGAAATAAGAAAAATAAGGTCCGATGAGCAGAAAGAATCATAGACAAGAAATAGAAAAATAAACCTGATTGGGTTGAGTCCCCAAATTCTATCATCTTAAAGTCCAGTTCCATACTTGTATTTGCTGTAGATTGGTTACATGAGACAATAAATTTTTTTTACTTTAGTTGAGTTTCATCACTTGAAATTGTAAGGGTTCTAAATAACTAAGAGTTCTGAACCCTGGAATACATGGAAGTCTTAATAAAAATCTTCAGGAAACCTAGCAGACATTTATAAGCCTTAAAAATTTTCAGAGGAAACACAGACTTTCATCTAAGTACATAGGATACACAATGTATACAGGATACATAGTGTTATACTAACTATTCCTAATAATCTGTCTCAAAGAGGAAGTGACATATATGAAGATATTCAGATTATGAGCTTTACTCACATAATCTAAATCCTGGCTCTTCCACATACCAGCCATATGAGTGACTTCAGGCAATTTATAGAAAATCTAGAGTCTTAGTTTTCTCATATGTAAAATAGAAATAATAATGCATACCTCATAGGATTCATTCAGTGTCTGGTACATTACAAAGTACTAAGAAATGATATCTATTATTGTTGTTATACCTTGGAATCAATGACTTTTACTCAACTACCTTATTTTAGGCATGTACAGCAGATAAAACTAAGATGTTCTAACCAAGTATTTTATACAGCATAATGAGGATAAAGAAACTTATTAATTTAAAACATTTACTAGGGATTTACTTTCTATAAAATTAAATAAGGTTTAGAGCCTCCCCTCATTGTGATTACAGTCGTATATGATAGTGTAAACACACACATCTTGTGAAATTCTATAGAGTAGAAAAGTTATTGGTGTATGGGGAAGAAATACACAATAAAGCATTATTTTGTCTGGAAATTCACCTTGTCAGAGCATTTAAGTTCTTTTTGGACTGAGTTTATAACAGAAACTGGTTACCAGAAACTATAAAAGCTAGAAGACAAAACAATTATGTCTTTAAAGTACAGAGGGACAGAAAAAGGTCAAATCTATAATTATCTCTTGAGTGAAAACAAACAGATAAGAAATAAGAAATTTGTCATTAAAAGACTGGGATGGCATGAAACATTAAAATTCTTCAGGCAGAGGGAATCTGACACCAGATGGAAAACATGGACCTAAACATAAAAATGGCACCATAAATAGTAAACATGTGGGTAAATAAAAAAGACTATTTTCTTATTTTGTTTCCTTAAAGGATGAGTAACTGTTCAAAGTATATCATGGGGTTTTTCACATGCTTAGTAGTAAAACATGTTACAAAAATAGCCCCAAGGGCAGGAGGGGAAAAAATAAGTATACTGTTTTAGGGTTTATATGTTACAAGTAAGTGACATGATATGATTTGAAGAAGGATGGTGATAAATGTAAGTTGGATATAATACTCTAGAGTGAATGCTGAAAGTCATATAGGTAATAAGGCAATAAGAGAGACAAAATATTAACACGCATTTAATTGAAAAAGACAGAAAAGGGGGAAAATAAACCAAGAGCAAATGGAGCAAATAGACAAGAGGTAGATTTAAATAAGCATACTAATAATAACATGACTTATTTATTTTAAATCTGCAAGTTCGTACCTCTTAATCCCCTTTATTTAACCCATCCCCCAACCTATTTCCCCTCTGGAAGCTACCAATTCTTTTTATTTAAGAATCTGTTTTTTTTTTATTTCTTTTACTTTTTAGACTTCACATATAAGTGAAATCATGTGGTATTTGTCTTTATCCATCTGACTTATTTCAGTTAACATTATACTCTCTGTTTATAAGAGAGTTGTCACAGTTGTCAAGTTGTCAAGATCTTATTTTTTATGGCTGAGTAATATTCCATTGTCTGTATGTACCTCATCATCTTTATCCATTTATCTACTAATGGACAAAACTTGTTTCCAGTTGTTGGCTCTTGTAAATAACACTGCAATCAGCATAGGGATGCATCTATTTTGAATTAGCATTTTTGTTTTGTTTGAGTCAATACTAAGAATTACTGGATTATGTAGTATTTCTATTTTTAATTTTTTGAGGAATCCTGTTTTCATAGTGGCTACACCAATTTACATTCCTGCCAACAGTGCGCAAGAATTTCCTTTAACCATATTCTCACCAATGTTTGTTATTCTGGATCTCTTTAATACTAGCTATTTTGACTGGTGTGAAGTGACATCTCCCTGTGGTTTTGAGGTTTTGATTTGCATTTCCGTGATAAGTGATGATGAGCACCCTTTCATGCTTTTGTTGCCCATGTGTTTGTAGGTATTTTTTGGAAGAATGTCTTTTCAAGTCCTCTGTCCATTTTTTTAATTGGATTAATTGGTTTTCTGTTGTTGACATGAATACATTCTTTATGTATACATATATACATTGTGTGTGTGTGTGTGTGTGTGTGTGTGTGTGTGTATCCTTATTGGGTATATGAATTCAAATATCATCCTCATGTGGTAGGTTTCCTTTTCATTTTGTTCATGGTTTCCTTTTCTTTCAAAAGCTTTTTATTTTGGTGTAGTCCCATTAGTTTATTTTGGCTGTTCTTTTCATTGTCTGAGGAGACATATTCACAAATATGTTGTTAAGGTTGATGTTCAAGTGATTACTGCCTTTGTTTTCTTTTTAGGAGTTTTATAGTTTTAGGCCTCACATTCAGGTCTTTAGTCCATTCTAAATTAGTTTTTGTGTATGTAGTTAGAAAGTAGTCCATTTTCCTTCTTTTACCTAGCTGTCCATTTTCCCCAACACCATTTATCGAAGAGACTGTCTTTTCTCCATTGTATATTCTTCTTTGTCATAGATGAGTTGACCATATAGATATGGGTTTACTTCTGGAGTCTATCCTGCTCCACTAATCTTTGTGTCTATTTTTTGTCCCGTCCTATACTACTTTGTAGTATTTCTTAAAATCTAGGACTGTGATACCTCCAGCTTTGTTTTTCTTCCTCAATATTGCTTTTGTTATTGGGGTCTATTTCGGATCCAGACAACATTTGGGATTATTTGTTCTAGTTCTGTGAAAAATGCTATTGGTATTTTGATAGGGATTATATTGAATCTGTAGGTTGCTTAGGGTAGTATGGACATTTTAACAGTATTAAACCAACCCATGAACATGGAACATCTCTGAATTTATTTGTGTTGTCTTCAGTTTCTATCATCAGTGTTTTCTAGTTTTCAGAGTTTTTCACTCCCTAGGCTAAATTTATTATGAGGCATTTTATTTTTGGCACAATTGTAAATGGGATTGTTTTCTTGATTTCTCTTTCTGCTACTTTGTTATTAGTGTATAGACATACTGGGTGCCCAGGTGTCTCAGTTGGTTAAGCATCCAACTCTTGCTCTCAGGTCAGGTCTTGATCTCAGGATCATGAGTTCTAACATTACATTGGGCTCCACCCTGGACAGGCAGCCTACTTAAAAAAAAGAAAAAGAAAACAACAACAACAACAAAAAACACCACAACAGATTTCTGTATATTAATTTGTATCCTGCACATCTACTGAATTCATTCATCAGTTCTGAAAGTTTTTTGATGATGTCTTTAGGGTTTTCTTAGTATAGTATCATGTCATCTGATAGTTTTACTTCTTCCTTATCAATTTGGATGTCTTTTTTTTTTTCCTGTCTATTGCTGCAGCTAGGAATTGCAGTATTTTATTGAATAAAAGTGGTGAGAGTGTATATCCTTTTCTTGCTCCTGATCTTAGAGGAAGAGCTTTCAGTTTTTCACCATTGAGTATGATGTTGGCTGTGGGTTTTTATATTGAGGTATGTTCCCTTTAAAACCACTATGTTGAGAATTTTTATCATAAACGGGTGTCGTATTTTGTCAAATGCTTTTTCTGCATCTATTGAGATGTTCATACAGTTTTTATCCTTTCTCTTACTGACATGATATACAACATTGATTGAGTTAAGAATATCGAAGCACCCTAGCATTCCTGGAATAAATCCCACTTGGTCATGCTGAATGGCATTTTTTTTTAAATTTTTTTTTATTTTCAGTGTAACAGTATTCATTGTTTTTGCACCACACACAGTGCTCCATGCAACACGTGCCCTCCCTAATACCCTCCACCTAGTTCTCCCAACCTCTCACCCCTCACCCCTTCAAAACCCTCAGGTTGTTTTTCAGAGTCCATAGTCTCTCATGGTTCATCTCCCCTTCCAATTTCCCTCAACTCCCTTCTCCTCTCCATATCCCCATGTCCTCTGTGTTATTTGTTATGCTCCACAAATAAGTGAAACCATATGATAATTGACTCTTTCTGCTTGACTTATTTCACTCAGCATAATCTCTTCCAGTCCCATCCATGTTGCTACAAAAGTTGGGTATTCATCCTTTCTGATGGAGGCATAATACTCCATAGTGTATATGGACCACATATTCCTTATCCATTCGTCCGTTGAAGGGCATCTTGGTTCTTTCCACAGTTTGGCCACTGTAGCCATTGCTACTATAAACATTGGAGTATAGATGACCCTTCTTTTCACTACATCTGTATCTTTGGGGTAGATACCCAGTAGTGCAATTGCAGGGTCATAGGGAAGCTCTATTTTTAATTTCTTGAGGAATCTCCACACTGTTCTCCAAAGTGGCTGCACCAACTTGCATTCCCACCAACAGTGTAAGAGGGTTCCCCTTTCTCCACATCCTCTCCAACACATGTTGTTTCCTGTCTTGCTAATTTTGGCCATCCTAACTGGTGTAAGGTGGTATCTCAATGTGGTTTTAATTTGAATATATTGTTGAATTTGGTTTGCTAATATTTTGTTGAGGTTTTTGCTTCAATCCTTCTCAGGGATTTTCACCTTTAGTTTTCCTTTCTTATAATATTTGCCTGGTTTTGACATCAAGGTAATGCCAGGCTTGTAGAATTAATTTGAAAGTTTTCCTCCCTCTTCTATATTTTTTAGAATAGTTTGAGAAAATAGGTATTAACTGTTCTTTAATGTTTATTAGAATTTTTTGTTGGCATATAATTTTTCAAAATATTCTAATTCTTTGTATTTTTGTGGTGTTGGCTGTTATTTCTTCATTTTTTATTTTGAGTTCTCTCTCTCTCTCTCTCTTTTTTTCTTGGTAGGTCTGGCTAAAGGTTTATTTATTCTGTTTATTTTTTCAAAGAACCAGCTCCTGGTTTCATTGATCTTATCTATTTTTATTTTTAGTTTTAGTTTTAGTTTCTCTTTCATTTATTTCCACTCTAATTCTTATTTCTGTCCTTCTGTTCTTCTCGGTCTTTATTCTTTTTTTCTATCCCCTTTATGTTTAGGTTTTACTTGAAGTTTTTCTTGTTGAGGTAGGCCTGTATCACTCTAAAATTCCTTTTTAGAACTGCTTTTGCTTTATCCCATGGATTTTGGACCATTGTCTTCATTTTCATTTGTATCCATGCATTACTGGTTTCCTTTTTGATTTCTTCACCGGCTCATTGATTGTTTGATAGCACATTGTTTAGCCTCCATGCATTTGTATTTTTCGGATTTTTTCTTGTAATTGATTTCTAGTTTCATACAATGGTGGTAGGAAAAGATGTTTGATATGATTCCAGTGTTACTAAATTTATTGAGATTGGCTTTGTGACTAATATGTGATCTATCCTGAAGAACGTTCCATGTGCACTTGAAAAGACTGTGTATTCTACTGTTTTTTGTTTGGAATGTTCTGTATGCATCTGTTAGATCCATCTAGTCTATGTGTCATTCAAAGCTAGTGTTTTCTGGTTGGTTTTCTGTCTGGATGATCTATCCATTGATCTAAGTGGGGTATTAAATTCCCCTCCTACTATTGTATTACTGTCAGTTTCTCCCTTTATGTCTGTTAATATTTGCTTTATGTATTTAGGTGCTCCTGTGTTGTGTGCATACATATAATTGTATTTTCTTGTTGTATTGATCCCTTTATCATTATGTATTGTCCTTCTTTGTCTTTTGCTATAGTTTTTTGTTTTTTTTTTTAAGTCTAGTTTGTCTGATACAAGTATTGCTACCTGGACTTTTTTTTTCACTTCCATTTGCATGGTAAATATTTAATCCCTTCACTTGCAGTCTGTGTATGTCTTTAGGTCAGCAGTGAGTCTCTTTTAGGCAGCTTGTAGATGGGTCTTCTTTTTTTTTATCCATTCAATCACCCTTTATCTTTTTGATTGCAGCATTTAGTACACTTACATTTGAAGTAATTATTGATAGTTGTGTACTTAACTGCCATTTTCTCAATTTTCTTCTGGTTGTTTTTGTAGTTCTTTTCTAGTCCTTTCTCTTCCCTTGGGGTTTGATGGGCTCTCTTTAGTATTATGCTTAGATTCCTTTCTCTTTATTTTTATGTATCTATTACAGGTTTTTTGATTTGTGGTTACCACTGGGTTCATATATAACATTTTATGTGTATAGTTGTCTGTATTAAATTGAAGGTCACAAGTCCAAACACATTTGGACTCTCCTCTCACATTTTATATGATCTCATATTTTACATCTTTTTATTTTTTTATATCCCTTGCCTAATCTTTGTAGATATAATTAATTTTACCGCTTTTGTGTTTTAACCTCTGTACTGGCTTTAAAAGTGATTAATCTACTACCTTTATTTGCTTGTTTTTACCTGCGAAAATTTTTTCTTCCCTAATTTTCTTATTGCTAGTTATGCCCTTTTCTTTCCATTTAAAGAATACCCTTTAATATTTCTCATAAGGCTGGTTTAGTGGTGATAAACTCCTTTACCTTTAGTCTGTCTAAGAAATTCTTTATCTGTCCATCTATTCTGAGTGACAGCCTTCCTGGTTAAAGTATTCTTGGTTGAAGGCTTTTACTTTTAGCACTTTGAATATATCATGACACTCTTGTGGTGTAACGTTTCTGCTGAAAATTCAGCTGATAGCCTTATGGGGTTTGCCTTATATGCAACTATTTTCTGGTTTCTTTTAAATTTCTCTTTGTCATTGCTTTTTGTAATTTTTATTATTATGTGTCTTGGTGAAGACCTCCTCGGGTTCATCTTCTTAGGGGTTATATCTGCTTCCTGGACCCAGATGTTTGTTTCCTTCCCCAAATTAAGGAAGTTTTCAGGTATTACTTCTTCAAGTAACTTTACTGCCCTCTTCTTCTCCTTTTCTTCTGAGATCCCTACAATGTAAATGTTATTATGCTTGATAATGTTGCAAAGTTCCCTTAACCTGTTCTCATTTTTTATTCTTTTTTCTTTTTGCTGCTCAGTTTGGTTGCTTTCAATTACTTTGTCTTAACGAATTGCTGATTCACTCTTCTGCCTACTCTAGTCTGCTATTGATTTCCTCTAGTTTATTTTTTCTTTCAGTTATCAAATTCTTCAACACTGTTTTTTAATATTTTCTGTCTACTCTTTCCTTAAGTCCAGATAGGGTCCATCAAGTACCGGCTTTGCCTGCAGTGGGTGTACTGGTCAGGGTTTGCTTTCCACACTGTTGAGAGACCTGCCTACAGAAGCTGTGTGCTTGTTGGTGGGTGAGGCTGGAAGTCAGCTTAGCTGTCTGCAATTAGCTTCTCTGCCACAACTGCAGACACATCAAAGGGCAAGTCTTGTTGCCTGCACAGCTATCTGTAATGTTCAGCTATAGGAACTCCAGGAATGCTGGTATGGGCCTATCTTTCCCCCCTCCCCAGAGCAGGAGGCACTTTGAAGGGATGCCTGCCTAGGCTGTGGGGTTGGATGGGGCAGGTCTACAGGGGAAATGCCAGAGTGGGGCATACAGTGTTTAGTGCTGGCTATTTTAAGTGTCTGTCTAGCTTGGGAAAGAGGAAAAGAAATGGCACCCACTAGTACTTTTGTCTCCAGGGAATCCTGCTGCTGATGCCTGTCCCTCCAAAGCATGTTCTGAGATAAAGATTAGTGAATATACCTCCTTCACATATACCCCAGGCTCTTTTCAACCTGCTGCTTCTGTGACATTTCTCAGGCCGAGTATTTAGTGTGCTGGTTCTTTACCGGCATGGATTTAGTTTCCTATAGCTCTCTGGCTCTCCCAGCGTTAAACTCACTTATCTTTAAAGCTTCCAAAGTTAGGCCTTGCTAGTTTTCAAAGCCAGACATAAAGGGGACTGGTATTCCCAGTTGGGTCCCCAGTGTCAGGAGTGCCTGGTATGGCATCTGATACTCTTGCATCTCTGTGCTTGTGGTATCCCTGTTATTTATGCCTCGTCATGCCAGGGGTTTGGTTTCCAAGCATGTCTTCCCTTTCAATGCAGCCTCTTTCTATGATTAAATGTGGGCAGTCTGTTCTGCTAGTCTTCAGGTCATTTTCAGTGTTAGTCACATAGATACGGCTGTTTTCTATTAATGATCACATTAATAGTTTCATATTGATGCTGTTTTGAAATGAAAATATTTTTATATGTTGAGCTAAATAAAATATATTAACAATGATTTCACGGGTTTCATTTTTTACTTTTCTTCATATATTTTGGCTTGAACTGTTCTATGGCCTGAATATTTGTGCCTCCCTGCTGGCCTCAACCCCAGATAGATATATTGAAACCTAAACCCCCAAGGTGATGGCATTAGGAAGTGGGGCCTTTGGGAGATGATTAAGGCAGAGCCCTCGTGAATGGGATTAGTGCCCTTATAAAAGCAGCATGCGAAAGCTCTCTTGCACCTTCTGCCATGTGAAGTTAGAGCTGGAATATTGCTGCTTATCAACTGAATGTAAGCCCTCACTAAACATAGAATATGACTATGTAGGCACCCGGATCTCAGGCTTCCAGGCTCCAGAACTATGAGATACATATTTCTGTGCTTTATAAGCCATTCAGTTTGTAGTCTTTTGTTATCACAGCCCGAACGGGCTAAGACACATTGTATTCCATGGGTCAGCATTGATCTATAGGCTTAATGCAATTTCAGTCAGAACCCCCACAAGTGTTTGTTAAAAGTTGACAAACTGTTTATAAAATTTATATCAAAATGCAAAAATTGATCCTCATCATATGTCCTCAATTACCTTTCAACAAAGTGTTAAAGTAATCCAGTGAAAAAAGGATAATATTTTCAACAAATGGTGTTGAAATAGCTAAGTAGAAAAATGAATCTTGATCCTTGTCCCATGTGATACACAACAATTAATTTGAAATGGACCATAGACCTAAATATAAACTCCATAAAACTTCTGGAAGGAAACAGAAGAAAATCTTGGGAACCTTAAGGCTGGTGAAAATTTCTTAGGATGAAAAAAATATAAACCATAAAAGACCAAAAAATGCATATTGGATATTATCAAAATTTAAAATTTCTACTCAACAACAGCACTAAGAAAATAAAATACCACACATGGAGAGAAAATATTTAAGGACTAGATCCAGAGTATGCAAAGAAATCTCAAAATTCAGTAATAAGAACAGAAACAATCTAGTTAAAATTAAGCAAAGATTTTAACAGAATTTTCACAAAAGAGAATAGATTGTAAATAAGGAATTGAAAAGATGCTCTCAGTCATTAGTGAAATGCAAATTAAAACCACAATGAAATATAGCCACAAACCCATTAGAATAGGTAAAATATTTTAAAACTGATAACACAAAGTGTAATCAAGAATATAGAGTAAGGATTCTCATACAGTGTTAGTAGAGATGTAGAGTGGTACAATCCCTGTGGGAAACAGTTGGGCAGTTTCTTATAAAGTTAAACATCTACTTACATACTGACCCAGCAATTTTACTGTTGGGTATTTACCCAGAAGCAGTGAAAACAGTTCCTCAGAGTTGTTTATGAAATTTTAAAGATTTATTCATAATAGCCCTAAGTCAGAACAGACTGCTGTCCATCAGTGGGTAAATAACTTATATCCACACAATAGAATACTACTTAGCAATAAAAAGGACTAAACTTCTGATATGTTTAACAACCTGAATAAATATAAAAATAACAGTCTAAGTGAAGACTTTACATACTGAAAAAGTATGTACCTTTTGATTCATTCATATGAGACTCTAAAAAGGGCAAATTTAATCTATAGTGATAGGAAGAACACTGGTTGCCTGGGGTCAGAGAGCGGGTAAGGGTCTAGTTAAGGATAAATACAAGGGAATCTTTCGGGATTCTGAAATGTTCTGTATCTTGATTATGGTGGTTATGTGGATGTATACATTTGCGAAAACTCCTTGAATTGTTTACTTTAAATGAATACATTTATTGTATATAAATTGCACTTCAGTAAATTTGGGGACTTCTTTATCAATGAGAATGAGAGAAATTCTTCAAGTGGGATTATAAGACTATATAATTTTTTATTTAATGCTCTTATTATGATTTTTATTTAAAGATAAATTCCTACCGGTAACTTTCCCTTTTGCTCCACCTTGTTCTTCTCCATAAAAATATCTGTCCTTACTCTGTGGTTTAGTCTATTATCTAATACAGCATCAATGTTAAGATCGAATCAAGTTTTGAGGATGTATAAAATTAAGAAATTGTTTGAACACAACTTCAAAAATTTAAGTTAATGACTCACTAGCTATTTGCACCATAATTTTCTTTCAAAGAAAAGGAGAATCTTCCTTCAGAGTTCCAAGCTCCTGATGCCAAGTTGTTTTTTTCAGATATTCTGAGAAATAATTTCCTGGAAGCCAGGTTCTGTAATCCATATATCAGACAGAATATTGTTGTAAATGAATGAAAATTCTACCTGTAATATAAATTATTATAGCTTTTGTCTTCTTTTCTTCTGCAAGGGAAAATAAAATTAAAGAACCTCAAGTCATAAATACATGGATCATAGCTTGTGAGTTTTTTTTAACTTATCAATTGTAAAAGAAGTCTAGTGAAGCTAAACCTGTATGTGTTTTGCTTATTCGTTTATGCTATCCTCAAACTATTAACTGTTAGTCAAACAAGACTATTCATGCTAACTAGAAGTGAAAAAGTTCAACTTGTTTATCAAGAGAGGAATATTTTATTGCTTATGTTTTCCACAGTGGAGCAAACTGATAAGCTTTAAAAGAGGAAATCCTCTTGGAACACTGAAAAAATAAAATAAAATAAAATAAAATAAAATAGCTGCTTTACTTTAAAATAGTGGCATAATTTTCCAAGTACCAGAAAGAGTGACACCTTGTTTTCCATTAAAGATGTAGTGCTTCAATCTAAAAAAAAAAAAAAAAAAAAAAAGAGGACCTCCACTCGTGCTAGGAATATGATAGAAGAAATTATCTTTAGGGTTAACCTCCTTTCTTGGGATAGGCATAAAGAATAAAATTTTCAAAATAGATTTTTTTTTTTGTATCAGGCTAGCAGTTTACATTTCTACACAATGAGCAAGTAAAGAATAGTCCAAAAAAGTCTTCAAACTGTGTTGATGAATTTTTTTTTGATGAGTTTTTTTTAAAGTGTGTTCCTGTATTTTGTTGTTGTTGTTGTAGATCTACTACTCTTACAAGTCTGACCTGAACTATACTTACAGCTTTGCCCCCAAATGTCTTTTGGAAAATCACTCAGTTTCTCTCTGTATGAAAACGTGTATGTCTGATGAGATAAAGGAATCAAATTATACAGTAGATAAAGTTTTTCTTAAAAACCCATAGGTTTTTAAGGTCAGTTGGTTTCTGATTCCATATTCATGCTTGTGAATGTCCTGTATATTAGAAATGATTCCAGTACAGGATACATCTCACTGTCTTCACCCTAACTCGACACAC
This sequence comes from Lontra canadensis, assembly GCF_010015895.1. Taxonomy (NCBI): domain Eukaryota; kingdom Metazoa; phylum Chordata; class Mammalia; order Carnivora; family Mustelidae; genus Lontra; species Lontra canadensis. The sequence goes on from NW_022630998.1 coordinate 26,622,641, forward strand.
CTTTACTTTTCTTTTCTTCTACCATCTTTCTTTCAGTACAGCATTAAAGGATTTGTAAATTTCTATTTAAATTTTTATTATTTAATTTTAATTTAATTTAAATTTAAATTTAATTTAAATTTCTATTAACACTGTAAGTTTCTATTTACAATAGAAATCGCTCTTCCTTTTCCTTTATAGCCTCTGCTGTCTGTTCAGCTCGCAAAATGGCTGACTGGCTACTGATTGTTTATATATTTACATACTAATGGCAGCTTATCTACTTACTCTTCTTTATAAAGTTTTAGTTTCATTTGGAATATTTAGCAATAGGTATAACAGCAAAGTGGTGACTTTGAAAGAACATTGAAACATTGTTGAAAGAACATTGAAAGAACAGTAGATTATTTATGTAGAAGGAAAATGGAATTTGGTCTCTACCTCATACCATATCCAAAAGTCCATTACCTAAGAAACAAAACTATAAATGTGTAGGATAAACCATAAACATTTTAAAGGAAATACATTTTTAACATCAAGATCGGAAAATAAGATATAAAAAGCAATATACATGAAATAGAAGTTTAGGAGAAAAATATAAACTCAGAATAGGGAAGAAATTTTTGAACAATACAAAAAATAATTACAAAAGAAAATGCTAAGTTCATCTACATTAAAATTAAGAATTTCTGTTCAAAATACACATACAGAAAGTAAAAAATATATGCCAAATGCAAGAAAGTTGCAACAAATATAGACAGAAAATGGCATGTATCTAGGTATAAAAAAAAAATGATAAGCAAAAAGGCCCAAGAAAAAGGTTCAGTAGAAAAATGGTGCAAAAAAGAAAAAGAAAATAAGCATTTCATAGAAGAGAAAATATGAATAGTTCATAAACATAAGGGATTCATAATAATTATTAGTTGTCAGAAAAATGTAAATTAGAAACATAGTTTGCTATCATATGACATCTACAATGGCATAAATTTACAAACCTGACAAAACCCTGTACTGGCCACAATACACATCACTGAAGAATCTGAGATGATAGTTGGAAATGTAAATTGGCACTATCACTTTGAAAAACAATTAAGTACTATCCTGAAAAAGTGAATAATCACATTACCTACAATTTGGCAATTGCACTCCTGGGTATAGAGCATCTTTCTTACATATGTGAGAGGTATGTACAACAACAGCAGTATAATTAATAACTGAAAGCCTGGAAAGCTAGATTCTACCAACAGGAGAATGAATACATATGTATGTGTGTAATCACCTAATGGAATCTTATACAATTGTGAAATGAATGAACCACTACTTCAGTGTGGAAGAATCTTAGACACTGAGAGGGAAAAGCAAGTCACATAAAACTATATAAAAGTGGTGCTATTTTTATAAAGTTGAAAAACACAATGCATTGCTTAAGATATGTTCATATGTGACTATAAAAAAGCAAGTAATTGATAAAATTCAGCACTGTATCTACTTCTTGGACGGAAGGGATTAGGGATAAGAGTGGGGGAGACCACAAGTGGTTTCAAAGTTATTTATAGCATTCTAATTCCCAAGCTGAATTGTGATTTCATTGGCATTTATTTTGTTACTTATTTATCTGTATCAAAGAGTTCATAATTAAAAATTGAAAGATAAAATTGTATATGGGCCGAATTGTGTCCTTCTCTCCAAATTCATATGTTGAAGTCCTAACTCCTTCAGAATATGTGTGTATATTTGGAGATACAGTCTTAAAAGAGGAAAGTAAGTTAAAATAAAATCACTGGGGTGGAACCTAACCCAACCTGACTTGTGTTCTTACAGGAAGAGATTAGGACTCAGATGTGTACAGAGGGAAGAACCTGTGAAGACACAGGGAGAAGATAATCATTTAAAAGCCAAGGACAGAAGCCTCGGAAGACGCCAACCATGCCCACCCCTTGGTTTCCGAGTTCTGGCACCCAAAACTGTAAGAAAACCCATTTCTCTTGTTGAAGCCATCCAGTCTAGTTTTCATTATGACAGTCCCTGAAAATTAATGCTATGTAACTTCATAAAAGAGGATAAATTGCATTTATTACTTAATTTTATTTTTTAATTATTTGGGAGCTTAATTTCTTTCTGTTAACTGGGAACTTAGCCATCATTGTGATGAGTTTTTTTAGGAAATATATTCCAGTTTTAAAACCAATGACATATAAGTTAACATTTTTATTATAATCCATTTACATACACAGGGCATAGATTTTCTCAGCTTTATATCGAGGGACCCTGATATAAATTCTTTAGTCAGCGGGTTACTCAATCTTGACATTTTTTCTTTAAGTGTCTAATTCTTTTTAAGAATGGTGATACTTGGTTCCTTCACAAAGCAGATGCTGACTTGAGTACAGGTGGTTTATTTGGGAGTGAGAGAGTAGAGAGCCAGGGAAAAAGAGGAAGGAAACAAGGCAGGTGTTAGGGAACTGGTTAGTGTTGTGGCCAGTAGGGCTCCAACCAGCTGGGGACTCTGAGAAATCATCATCTTAGAACTATCGCTCAATATGTAGGAGGCTAGGGCATCTCCATCAACTCCAGTCCTCTACTAGCTGAGGTTTGCTCCTAGAGAAGTTAACAGTCCTGCAGTTTGACACCGCCCTGCCCCTGGCTGAATGATCCTAATTTGCAAAAATCTTAGAGTATAAAAGCAGAGATGCCTGGTAGGCACCTGTGGTGGAGTTGTTGTCCTATATGGAACCATTCACTTTGCTTGTTGTTCAAGTCAGAGGCAGGCAGAGGAGATGTGACTTGGGGCACAAAAGGCATCTGCTACCCATATGTATTTCGCCATTCTAAAAACAGTGTCCATGCTGTCCGCAGTGGCAAGAAGTTGTCTTATTGAAGAATTTGGCTTATTACAGGGAAAATTACATTACTGAGGGAATAAAAAAGGAGCCTGAATATTAGAGCCATGATGTCAGCAAAGAAGATAAATTAAAAAGAAATCAATACCTACCTGCTAGCTATCTAGCCTTGATGCAGTAAAGGTACAACAATTTTGTGTTATCAATAGATAAAATCAAGCCATAGGATAATTAGAATAAAAGCAACTGAATACTTATCAAATTTGAGCAAACAGATAGGAGGTTAGGCTAAATTTTTATGTAGTGTAAGAAATCACTAAGAAAAGTGTCTATAGATCTACTATACACACACCATGTAATAAAATATCAGAAAAAAATATATAAAACCAAAATTTACTGGCTGAGAAATTTCCTATATTTTTTACTGATAGCATCCAATTATAATTTATATTATTTTAACTAATCTCTCTTTCCCATTTGATACCAATAATTTTTCTTTATGCTGGGTAAACCTTAATGCCACTAACATCAATCAATATGGACAAAGACAGTGAATTAATTAATGAATCTGAGTCCCTGACATAGTGGCAAACTTGAGAAACAGGCACATGCTTGTGATGTACACATAGAATTTCTTTTACTGGGAGCTATGATCAAAAGTGACTTCTTAGTTAAAAAGTCTGAACGATGCTGAGAAAGTGCATGGAATCACTACCATTAATATGGTAAAATTCCTTTCCATGCAGAACGTAATCCTTGAGCAATGCATAAACATATATTATCACTTCTGAATCCAATTTTTCTTGTGTTCCCTCAAGAGCCTTCCCTTTGCTGGTATTCTGTTTCCCTCAGTGCCCTCTGCTTCTTTGTGAGACTAAGTCCTTCCCATCCATTAGGAGCCAGCTCAAGTCCGCTTCCTGGAGAAAGCTGCTTTAACTCCTTTTCTGACAATACCAGCCCCTACCCTTGAATCCTGTCTGTCTTCTTTGAAGCTCAGGAATCCCAAGCCTCCGTTTAGGGATTTTTATGATGTTTTCTCATCCACAATTATAAATCCTTAAATGTAGAATTCACATCTGATTCGTCTTTGAGTTCCTATTACGTCTAAGATAAGAAATATGCGTACAGTAGTTCTAGAGATATTTATTGGTTCAGTAAGTTGAAAGATTGTACACTGGTAACGTACCATAAGTTAGTTGTTGCTGCTTGCTTCTATATCCTAAAACCACTTTGATCCTTACAGGTAGAAGTCTAGTCCTCCCATTAATCTGATCCATTTTGTAATAGATAATTTTTCACTTTACTTTGCAAATCAGTGGTTGTTAATTAATGACAATTTGGTCTTGTTCATGTTGTCTAGTGACAGTATACTCTCAGAAATATAGTTGGGCCATTGACAATACTAATAAATGATAAGGGGCAGGATCTCCAAATGAAACACTTGCCTGTAATTTCTTTGAAAATAGAAAGCTTCTAAATTAGTTTGTGAGCTCACATAATCATTCCTTCTTTATTCTAAATAGCTTTGTGATATCTTCACCCATGGAAATTATTCAAAACATAGGTGTGTCCTTGCTAGCTAGTTTTTCTGAAAATGGTTTCTATCACAGGAAATTGGGAGAAAAAGAAATTTGTTTGACTCGGCCAGTTGGCAGAGACAAACCTACTCCTACCCTTCCTTTCTCTTTTTCTTCTCTGGAATATCATTCTGAGAAGGCAAGTATCTCTCTGCAATCAAGGAGGCAGGAGTGCAACCTCCTTTAGAAGACTTATGATTTCCTCTGTTCAGTCATTCTGGATCCACACAGTATACATTCACATTCTAAAAATAGTGGTTATAAAGAAATTCAGCAAAGACCTGGTTTCTGTAAGATAGCCCCAATTCTATTATGCTAATATAACAACCCAAGATATTAAAGCTACAAGGAACTTTTTTCCAAGAATAATTCATGGACAAACAGAATTAACTAAATTTGCCACTGGCTTCTTAATCTCTCTAAATACATTACCATCAACTTAATTACAGTCTCTGGGAAGAATGTTGAGAAAGTTCTTAGGAGCATTGAAACACTTTTTAGGAGCACATAATATTAAATTCAGAAAACATTGCCAATTTGTTAACCTTTCCAAACACCTCAACAGATGGATTTTTTAAATCTTTTTTTTTTTAAGATTTTATTTATTTGACAGAGAGATCACAAGTAGGTAGAGAGGCAGGCAGAGAGAGAGAGAAGCACGCTTCCCGCTGAGCCAAGAGCCCAATGCGGGGCTTGATCCCAGGACCCTGAGATCATGACCTGAGCTGAAGGCAGCAGCTTAACCCACTGAGCCCTTAGGGGACTCAACAGATGGATTTGTTTAATCTTACTAAGAAAAATAGTATTTCTACAGTGTCGGCACCCTTTTAAGGAGCTAAGACTCAAGTGCCTCTGGTGCTATTTTATGTTCTAGACTTGTGCTGTCCAATATGGTAACCATGAACCACATGTGGCTGTTGAGCACTAGAAATACAGCTAGTCTAAACTGAGAGAGTAAATGGAAAGTAGAAGTCAGGTGTTGAAGACTGAGTATGAAAAATGTAAAAATCTCATTAATAATCTTAGAGTGGTCATATGTAAAAATAATATTTTACGTATTTGTTTAAATAAAATAGTAATTCACTTTGTTTTCCTTTTTATAAAAACAGTTTTTAAGAAAATTTTAACCCAGGGCACCTGGGTGGCTCAGTGGGTTAAGCCTCTGCCTTTGGCTCGAGTCATGATCTCAGGGTCCTGGGATCAAGTCCCGCATCGGGCTCTCTGCTCAGTAGGGAGCCTGCTTCCTCCTCTCTCTCTCTGTCTGCCTCTCTGCCTATTTGTGATTTCTCTCTGTCAAATAAATAAAAATAAAAAATCTTTAAAAAAAAAAAAAGGAAAAAAAAGAAAATTTTAACCCACATACATGGCTTGTTTTTTTAATTCCCATTACGTCTGTATTGGTCAGCATTGTTCTATACTCTTCACCAGTATTGCTCAAAGTAGCAATATTTTTTCAGGAATGCATGACTATCTTCATTACTGTAGATTATACCAATTACTAATAAGTCTGCAAATTTAAGAAATTATCATTAATAACTTGTGTTTCAAAGATGGATCAGTGTTTGAGAAGTAATAGTTGGGCAAGTAATCTTCCATCAATAGTTGTTTTCAGATATAATGCCGGTTTTTTGAGTAAGGCTGACACAATACTTGGATAATAAATGTGTGGTTGTGTGGTGTGAGATACATATTAAAGTGCTGGTCAGCAAATAGGAGAGAGCGATGTTCAGCATGCCAGTTCCCATTTAATGACTAATCATCACATCAAAATGTTAATACTCTAATGTCAAGATACTAATAAAATAAGTGCAGAATTAAGAATAGTTTAAAGATCTTAAAATAATGCACTACCAAGGTTGCCTGGGTGGCTCAGTGGGTTAAGCCTCTGCCTTCAGCTAAGGTCATGATCTCAGGGTCCTGGGATCGCTGGCATCGGGCTCTCTGCTCAGCAGGGAGTCTGCTTCCCTCTCTCTCTCTCTCTCTGCCTGCCTCTCTGCCTACTTGTGATCTCTCTCTGTCAAATAAACAAATAAAAATCTTTAAAAAAAATAATAATGCACTACTAAGAACTAAAAAGAAGTTATTAAATTAGAATGAATTTCTTATCATATCACTTAATCTACAAGGTTTTTTTTTTATGGCCACTGGGATAAAAACAATAATTTGCAAATTAAAGGTATAATGGGAGTTTTCTTACAATTTTTAAAATGTGGCTTTTGCAAATTTTTTCCCTGCTTCATTTTTGAGAGAGCAAACTACTTTGTGGCTCCATGTCATGAAAGGTGCAAAATCCATGGTATACTAATAGGAAAGAGACAATTTCGGAGGTGTCTATTCACATATAAAAGTATATTGCACACTCATTAAATTTCCAAAGTTTTTTTAGAACAGCGTCAGTTAGTTATAATTCCATCTACTAGAAATGATTCAGAATCAGATATGTACTTAGCATTCAGATCCTCAGTATTATTTAAACCAGAGGAAAAGAGACATGAATAGTGGATAAGTAGTGTGGCTTTCCTTGCATGGTTTTTGTTGCTAGGGAAACCACTTCCTTCTAATCCTTGTGTTCAGCCTGTCCATCCTACTCTCTGGCATCATCGCCTCTCAAGAAGGGCAACATCACAGCATGGAATAAGAACAGGAAACAAAAAGGACAAAAACCAGAACATTATCCTGCTATACACAAACATTTCTCAGAAAATCTGCATGGTAGTGGCTTCTGGGAAACGAATAGCAGAACCAGCCCCCTAAAACTGCTATATGCTCATGTGCTAGTGGCTACAAGGTACCACATTCACACATACAAGTATGCAAAAACACCAATTTTCAAGTCACACTTGTGATTGCAGAAGAGAATGTAATATGTCAGGCCTGGACAGGACAGGGCTTGGCACCTCAGAGTCTCAGGGCTTGCTGGGTCAGTATGGAGGCCTCTGATGCTTCTGAGAGGCAGAGTCACTGGCAGCCAGCATGATCAGTGAAGTGACTTAGTAGGAATAGATCCTCACAAAACAGTACAGAGACCAAGACCCCGTAGGTCCTGGAGCGAGGCTGAGGTATGAAACAAAGAGTGAGCCAAGTAAAATCACGAGTAAATAAAAAGAAAGCTGACATGTGCTGGTAAAAGAACCATAGGCCACAAAGGAACTGTTGTTACCAACCCAATATTGGCTTTCTCCTGGACATCTTAGCAACCCACTCAAAGACCCAAACTGACTCTAAAACAAACAAAATAAACCCTCCAATCTCCAAAAAGTGATAATACACAGCAACTGATTTTAATGAATACAGTCAAAAGCACAGTTCTATCATCTGTGCCTCTATAAGACATCAAATAATCAGTTCTTCTACTGTTTTGTTTGCTTAACTTTGGTTTTTCTAATATTCACTGCATGTGTTCTATAGACATTGTTAAATTGAGTGCACACGTATGACAAAGGGTGAGCAGTGTCCATCAAAATCTGAAGTCAGTTGGTGATATAAAAAGCTGCAGCCATAGTACATAATTATGTAACTAATTCAGATAGGAAAAACTGCCAAAAATTTTTAAACTAATCTGAGATAACTATATTTATTTATATATTAACTATAAGCTATATTTATAGTTACTAATCATGAACCAGATGTACTCGTGGGCACAGCTTAGTATAAGACTGTGTTAAAAGACTATTTATTCAGCCTCTTTCCTTTATTCTTTTATAAATCTGGCACTTCACCTTATACTGCATTCACTACTATATAAATATATATATATATTTTACATATATATATATGTGTGTGTGTATATATATATATATATATGTGTGTGTGTGTGTATATATATATATATATATATATATATATATATTCTTGTGTCCTTTTAAATGATAGCTGGTTCCCTAACATTGCTACTTACAGAGTATCTTTGAAGACAACCTCGGATAACCATGCTAATTTAAAGCTTATTTTTCTAGGCTCCCAAGAGTGACATTCTGTGCAATTCCACAATACAGTTACCAAAACACCACTAAAAATGTAATAGCAACCTATTGAATATTTGAAAACAGAAGCAAATTGTCTCAAAATCTCTATCCAATCAGAGTTCATCTATCAGTTTCTTGACAGCTTCTATAGCCAGTCTTACAGACAGATGCCTTCAAATTTTCCTCCTGTAGACATATCCAAATTGTCTTCTGGAACTCCCTTTTTACATGTTGATATCACCAGCTTTGAAAATCTTACCCATATCGAGATCTGTAAGAGAGAAATTCAAATCCATTTTTAAAGAGCTACGAAGACGAAAACGATAATTTGCTATTGATCACATTGTGATTCCCATTTTTCCCTAAAGACTATCATCCCATAAAGACCCACTATAGGATTCCTTTCTTGACAATTTGGGAAATTAGTTGCAGATGTTATGAATTCTTAATCTCCTTGTAGTATAGGAGCTGCTTATTCATGCCAGTGGAGAGGAAAGAGGTAGGTAACATTCAAAACTGCCAAAGTGTGACCCGTTTCTTCTCTCCAGAATGTAGTTGTAACACCACAGCACAAAGGACAAAGTCAAATACAAGTTACATTCTCCCAAAGTTGTCTGCTTTTATTTTGCTCCGTAATCTGATGCAAGAGTATAGCTCTTTGTGATGTTGTCTCCCTTCTACCTATAATGTTTCTAATTTAAATATAATATTAACACTTCATTGTTAGGCATGAACCACAAATACAATTTAGTAATAGTTCTCATTAGTCATCGTGAACCATCCAGTCTGTGTTTGACCAACTGGGCCATTTACAAGCTGAAAATGGCTGACTTGGATTACAGTCTGTTTGATTAGTTCACATCTTAGTCACTGATGTATAGAAACAAAAGAGCTGTTTGAGGAGACTGCATATATAGTGAAGTAATTCCTGATATTTTCATAATCTCCAATGGAACAAGAATTTTTATGAAATTTGTACCCTCTCCTTCACCGTCTCATGCTGCACCCCAACCCACCAGTGAAAGTGCATTTGGGCATGTCCCATTTAGCTTCTGAGATGGAAAGGGGTCCAAACCACTCAGGCAAGTCTTGAGGAAGACAGGAAAAGTCAGAGACAAACTCCCTTTCATACAGGAGGCTGCATATAGGGGGAGGTGTTGAAGTGTCTGCCGGGCTCCACATGCGAAAGCATGGCAGGATGGAGCATGGATTTAGGGAGAACTAGAGGCTAGAGGAAAAAGAGAATATGTGAGAGGACTGGAACCCCTGCTGGGGTATTCTTGAAACGCTACACCAGTGCAAGACTAGACCCTTTGGGTTTCAGTTTTGTAAGCATTGCACATAATAGTAAATACCTATAATATTCAGGTCATAAATTTGTTGTATGATGAAATTCTCAAACCTAATGTTTCCTCTGGAGGAAAAAAAGGCTGCAGAAAATCACAAAACAAAGTCCATATGAACAAATCCATAACTTGGAAGAATACAGTAGGATCATGTTTACGTGCGACAATCAAATGTGTCTTATCTCCTGATAGTTGGCCCCTTGCTTAATGTATATAAAATTGTCCTTGCACACCCAAGCCAGAGCCAGGGCAGCAGCCAAGTCTCCCTAACAGGGCAGCTTCCTCCAGCCTCTCCTTGCCTTTTACACTTTTCTTTCTCACCAGCTAGCCCAGAGCCACATTTTAATAAGTGACCTTCAACAAGCTGAATAATTTCTTCAGTACCTGGGTACATTCAAAAGGATTTAGCTGTAATAAGTAGTCCTAGCAAATATACGGTCTTATGAACACTTTGAAGTCTAAAAACTTCCCTTAAATAGCCTCAATTGAAGGTTCAGGCTAGATGATTTACAGAGTCCCTTGCAAAGCAAAAATCCTATGATTTGGGATCAGCAGAACCAGCTGGATATTACAGCTTACTGAAGTTAATATGGCTCTCCCATCTTTAAGAATATTTTTGAATCCAAAACAGGCTGCTTGAATTGTCCAGCTATTAACTATTAATTAATGTCCAGTCTTTGCTGGGCTAACAACAAAACCAAACAAGGCAGAGGTCTGTACTCTCAGTCCCCTACCCTAAATAATGATCTGATAAAAAACAATTTCCATTAAACAAAATTGGAAAATATTATACTAAAAAGCCAAAGATATCTTTCACAACTCTGGATTAATTGTCACATAGCAGACTCAGGGTTTGTGTTTATCCTCCATTGAATTAAATTGCACTTCGTTATAACTCATACCTTCCTCACACCTGATTTCTGTAACTTTGTCAAAAGTTTGAAAATAGTATAGCAACCTGCTCTTAATATTTCATTTCTCAGTTGGAGATATAAAATATCCAATATTTTTGGCTGGTCAGTGAATCAGATTTCTAATCACTTGCACTGAATAGCATTTTTTGAAATTTTCAATTCCCTTTTATGCTAATCACTGCTTATCAGAATAGTAATTGCATATTTAATCATGTATGGCATCTAGAGCATGATTTTTGAAGAAATAAAAATTTAAGGCACAGTTGCAATAAATATACAAGTAGGGAATCATCATTAATAGAGAACATCGAAATTAACAGAAAATTAATCTACTAAAATCAGTTTGCTTAATAACCAGTTTCTGAATGGCAAAATTGACTATTCAATTGATCAAATTTACTAACAATTTATTTTAAGAAATATCTTTTAGAATATACCTAGTGAAAATGAGTTTTTTAAGTGTACGGATTCTAATCTTGTTTCCCCTAACATTTATGGAGACTTAAAATATATCAGGCATTATTTTAAGTACTTTCATAAATTAATTTACTTTTCATAATAATCCTATGAGGTATATTGTATTATTATTTCATGTTTATAGAGAAGAAAACAGAGGCATCATCGTGCTGGGTGATCTGCTTAAGGTCACACAGCCGATAAGCTGCAGAGTTTGGCTCACTATGCCATACTGCCTCATGAAATGACATTCGCAGAAAATATGAGTTTAAGAAAGTATTGAGTATTTCAAAAAGTAAGGAGGTCAGGGGTGAGGAGTTAAGATGGGGGGATAGGAGGAGGACCCTATGCTTGCTTCAGCCCTCAAACAGAAAGAAAGATAAATATCAAATCATTCTGAACACCCAAGAAATTGATCTGAAGACTGTCAGAACAAACTGCACAACTGAAGGGAGAGAAGAGGGCACATCGTGGAAGGTAGGAAGTGCAGAGAGGTGATTTGGGGAGAAAAGGATCACAGGTGCTATGGAGGGGAGAGAGCTCTGATCATGGAGAGAGGGGAGAGAGAGATAGAGAGAAAGGGAGAAAGAGGGCACCACACAGAGGATGGCACAAGGAAAACACTTCCCCAAAGCCATTGACTGGGAAAATGAGAGGGATTAATTATTGTTTTTACAACCAGCAGAGCTCAAAGACTAGAGTTTTGGAAATCCTGGCTATGGCTGGTGCTAAGCCTGGCAGGTGCTGAAGGGCTCCTATGGGGAAGGAGAGCAGAGGCCCAGGAGTAGAAGGCACAATCTAAGGATCCCCAGGACGCACTGGGAGAGAAGGTTCCCCCTTCCTGTAGTGCATTTGGGAGACAAGGCATTGCCTCTCTGGGGACAAAAGAGCTGGTGGGCACTATGGCACTCCCCAACCCTTTAAGCATAGGGGAAGAAACAGCTATTGAGGGTGGCTAACCTGGTCTCGGGCTTTTTGCTGTGCTTTACTCTAAACTTCACACTCCTGTGTGTTGGTACAACTCCCTTCTGGGACAAACCAGCACCCGCTCCAGCACAGCAAGACCCTCTCCCAGAGGACCAGCATAGTCCACACTGCTCCAGGTCACTAGAGTTTGGAGTTTTGAAACTCAGCCGGCATGCCTGAGACAAAACACAGATACACTGCACTCGTGGGCAGGCAGATGGCCTGGACTAGACAAGGTGAAGGCAGACATCTGAGGGATGACTAGGACATTCAAAGGGAAATTGTTCACTCTTCTTTGAGGGCTTCCTGGACAGTGGCTGGCATGAACTCCCCTCTTCAGGGACTAGGTAGAGGGCTGGCACCTTTTTTCTCCCCCTATCATCAGCACAGACAGACTTCAGTGAGCAGCACAGTGCCAGCAGTGGAGGCCGGAGCCACCCCCTTTGCTAGAGGCAAACCCCACCCCCGTGCACTTCCTTACTAGGGAAATGTGCCTGAGAACCAGAGCAGTGGGCTCCTCCCCAAGAAGACCAGCACAAACTCCCTGCATGCACTGAGCTTACTGACCATAGAGTATGGCAAAACTTCAGCTTAGTGGAAATAGAATCAGATCTGTTCTAACAAGCAGACCACAGCACTCCTACCTAAAACTTCCCACACTCTTGACAAGGTACAAACATTCCCCACTACAGGTGAGGAGAAATCTGCAGAGGACTGACCTGAGGGATAGAGAAGCCAAAACAAAGCAGCAGAATGTACACAGCACATACCAGAAACACTTCCTGAAGCACTAGGAACTGGGCAGTATATGAACTCCTCTTAACAAAGCCATTACTCTTGGGAACAAGAAACATAACAGGATTTCCCGACACACAGAAGAAGACAGAGACCAAGACAAAATGCCAAGATGGGGGAATTCATCCTAAAGAGAGAAGAGGAAAAGGTCATGCCCAGAGATCTAATCAAAACAGATATAAGTAATATGCCTGATCCAGAATTTAAAGCAACATTCATAAAGATATCAGCTGGGCTTGAGAAAAGCATAGAATCCACGAGCAAGTCACTTACCACAGTCACCAACCACTTACCACTTTCCTAACTTACAAAAAGACAAATAAGGTCTTAAAAAGACAATTAAAAGCATATTTATCCACAGAAACTAGACAGGCCAGAAGAGAGTGGCATGATACATTCAACATGCTGAATGGGAAAATCTGTAGCCAAGAATACTCTGTCCAGCAAGGCTGTCATTCAAAATAAAAAGGACCAGAGAACATCACCAGAAACACCAGCTTTAGAGGTAACACAGTGGCACTAAATTCATGTCTATCAGTAATCACTCTGAATGTAAATGCGCTATACTCCAATCAAAAGATGTAGGGTATCAGAATCGATTAAAAAAAAAAGATCCATCTATATGCTGCTTACAAGCGACTTATTTTAGACCTAAAGACATGTGCAGCTTGAAAATGAGTGAATAAAGAAATATTTGCCATGCAATGGGTGTCCAAAGAAAGCTAGAGGAACCATAATTCTATTAGACAATGTGGGTTTTAAACCAAAGGAGGTAACAAAAGATGAAGCAAGGCAGTGTCATAATAAAGAGATTATCCAACAAAAAGTCATAAAAATTGTAAATATTTATGCCCCCACCTTGAAAGTACCAAATATATAAAACAATTAATAGCAAACCTAAAGGAACTCTTCAATAATAATATAATAATAGCAGGAGACATTAGCACCCCATTAACATTAATGGGCAGATCGTCTAAGCAGAAATCAACAAGGCAACAATGGCTTTGAATGACACACTGGACCAGATGGTTTTGACAGGTATTTGCAGAATATTTTATCTTAAAGCATCAAAATACACATTTTGTATATTGTGTATATTGTATACTTTGTGATATAAGATTTCACTCATATGTGGAATTTGAGAAACAAAACTGATGAACATAGGGGAAATTTTAAAAAAGGGAGGCAAACCGCAAAAGAGACTCTTAACTATAGAGAACATACTAAAGGTTGCTGGAGGGGAGGTGGGCAGTAGGATGGGCTGAATGGGTGATGGGCATTAAGGAGGGCAATTGTGATGAGCCCTGGGTGTTATGTGTAAGTGATGACTCACTAAACTGTACTCCTGAAACTATTATTACATTATATGTTAACTAGAATTTTAAAAAATATTTTATTTATTTATTTGACAGAGGTCATAAGTAGGCAGAGAGGCAGGCAGAGAGAGAAAGGAGGAAGCAGGCTCCCCACTGAGCAGAGAGCCCGATTCGGGGCTTGATCCCAGGATCCTGGGATCATGACCAGAGCTGAAGTCAGAGGCTTTAACCCACTGAGCCACCCAGGCACCCCACAAGTTAACTAGAATTTCAATAAAAAGTTGAAACACTTAAAATACAAGGAGATTAAACTTGCTTTCACAAGTTTGAATGTTTTTAAAAATACTGCCAAGAGTTATATTCATGGACTAAAATTTAAAGAATATATTCATATTTACAAAATATATTTAAGCAGAAAATTCCCAAAAACAAACCATCATGTGGGCTTTATTTTCTATTCATTAGAAGGATGAACTACATAAGGAGAGAATTAAGCTCCACCTGCTGAGGGGAGAATCAAAGAATTTGTTGACATAATTTAAAAACATCATGCAAAAAAACAAAACAAAAAACACTCCACAGAAAATCTTCAATATAGATTTTATTTGAGGATTTCATGAGGTAAAGCTAAAAATACCATAGGTTAAATGTCCTACAAAGATTATTATATTCAGGATTTTCTTTTTAAATATTTTAAGACATAAATACTCAGTTTAATGTCTGTTTTAAATTGTTTTCAGTGTTGAAATTTCTACAGTCATGGTCAAAGGTATGGAATATTTAGGGCAAGAAGCTCTTGTTTGTGTACTCTAAGAAACAAAATCTATTTCTTGAGTAGATTCTTGGTTTGCTTCACTGATAGCTCCTTAGTCCAATTCTATGGGACTTAGGGTGTCTTATACTTCTGATCAGGGTCCTCAGATTTTGTGAGATGATTTCAATCCTAATCCATTTTGGGTTGTCGATAGGACATTCAGTCTATTTTTTTTCTTCTAAATTCTCTTCACTCTCTTACCAAATTAACCATTAGTTCCCAACATAAAATCATATTAATCATCCTAGATGGAAATTTAAGTATCAGAGTTATGTAACTCCTCCCTGTACTTATTGTAAAAAGATAGATTTATTTTTGGCCTATGGACATGGTGAATCAATATAAATGATTATCTTTTCCTCTTTCAGTAGCACCTAGATAGTTCAGAGCCATGTCTGCATGTACTTCTACTCAGTGTATGTGGCTTTATGACACGGTTTTTTAAACAATGTAACCCTGCTACATCATTCTTGGTCCCATTTTATTCATTACACTTTGAATTTTGTTATACAAAACATATTTGTATAAACAGACTTAAATACTCTTGAACAATTTGGAAAATACATAAATATATACCTGTACCAATCAAACCTCTTATTGGTAATCGTGACACATCAGAACATGATTTTTACCTAAGTTTTCTGCTTTTTACCTATATCATTCTTTAATAAATCCTTTTCAGTCTTCTCTGTTAATTTGCTTGCTAGGGTATCTCATCCACATGTATGTCTTTGGCTAGCACCTATGCTAGATGTGACAACCAGAGAGGTGTGCCGCTCAGATCTCTCCCTTTGAAAAAGAATTTGTCACTCAGCGGTGGAGAGGGCTGTTATGTGATAGCTGCCAGCTATAGTTCTTTCCAAACTCACCACAGTATTTGAGCCAAGGCTATGCTTTTCCTGGGAAGGACCCAGCCAGTCACTGAGCACAGTGGGTGTCCTAGGTCTGCCCAATTCTGTAACGTGAGGGACTCTTACAACAGGCTACCTTTGATCAGGGGCTCACCCTTGAGTTGGCCAGGGCTTTGTCGTACCTGCATCCCAGTCTAAGAATCTCACTGCCCAGTTCTGCCTCTTTCCTACCAGGTGTTAGAGTCAAACCATTCCCATGACCGATCTTTTTGTTGTTGTTGTTGCTGGTGTTGTTTCTTTACCTTTCATAGGCATTATCAACCCTCTACATTTCTGATCAGTTAACCTCTTGTACTT
Organism: Lontra canadensis; assembly: GCF_010015895.1. Taxonomy (NCBI): domain Eukaryota; kingdom Metazoa; phylum Chordata; class Mammalia; order Carnivora; family Mustelidae; genus Lontra; species Lontra canadensis. The sequence continues at coordinate 26,638,817 of NW_022630998.1, forward strand.
CTAACTCAAATCAGAATCTCTCAGAGAACCCAAAGTGACATATTAGGTAACTCACACATTTCTATCTCCTTGAAGTTTCACACCTATAATTATATATTTAAAGACATCTCCTGGATGTCTCAAAGGAACTTACGTGGAACTAGACCAAACTGAACTCATAATCTTCTCCTAAAGTTTTTTTCCATTCTGCTTTACTGTATAGTCTCAGCATCCCTTTGGCTGTGCATTTCAGGAAACTGGGAGCCATCCTTGGCATTCATTCTTGCCTATACTGCGTATCTAAGTCATCAGCAGTCATGCTGGTCTTATGTCCTAAATATGCTCCTTTTTCTATTTCTCTCTAGCTCCAACACCAACAGTCCTGGTCTAGCATACCATCATCTCTTGATTTATTTTATACTAGCCTCCAAAGACATGCATCCACTATAATCACCAGCCAATCTACCATTCTCCATACTACAGTCAGGATTATTTTTCCAGACACAAATCTGATCATGTCACCATCCAGCTTAAAATCCTCCCGCTGTTTCCTACTGCTCTTATGATAAAACAAAAGTCTTCAGAACAGCAAGTTCCTGTGTTCAAGGTTCAGCCTCACTTCCCTTACCCTTACCCTGCCAATATTCCAACTCCTTGATGGCAGGGACTGTGCCCATTTCATTTACCATCTTATCTCAGAGTCTGCTTGAACACCTGGCAGACACCAGGTGTTCAATGTATAGTTGTTTAATACATAATTAAATGATTGGGTAAATAAAGGAACCAGTTGATTGAGTCTATTTTCAATCCACTGGAAACATTTTGTGTATGTGATTTTTTTGTTTTTGGTGGTATTTAATCTCAGGGATGCCTATCTCAATCTTATCCATCATTTAACTTTCAGCCTAAATATCAACTCCATTAAGAAGGTTTCCTTGACTTACTAGTTGAAAATAGTTAGGTACTGTCTTATAAAATCCTATATTCTTATGTACTATACCTAATCATTTGATTAAATATCTTTAATATAAGTAATATATCCAATTAAACTCCTCATTCATCAAAGACTCGTGTTGAATTTATGCATTTAAGTGTTCTGCATGTCACCTAACATATACATATGTGTATAAGTGTATGTGCTTTACTTGATTGAATGATTTGGTTGACTGATATAGCAAATCTGGGTGATTTTGCCTGCCACTAGAGCAACTGTGGTGATATTAGAAAGAGTGGATGAGGCTAATAAAAATGTGATGGCCCAGTAAAAATGTTGGTTAGGCAATATATCTCTTGAACCTAACTTTAAGTATCAAGAATAGGAGAGTCATTTGGCCTATAAATTTTTGTTGGTTTTCTAAACTCGAATGTCATAAAATCTACTTCATAGCTACAAAATGTGCAGTGGTTGTGTGTTCGTGAGAATTGCCCAAGCTTGATAATAGAGAGATTTTCCAAAAGAATTGTGGGTACTGTCAAAGACCGAAGGGTTGATCTTAGATGCTATAGAGGCAGGGTGTTTAAAAATCTTTAATTGATTTGAATATATATTGATGAACATTAGTAAAAATAAACTCCCACATCAAAACCATGAATATCATAGCTAATATTGCTTTGGATGGGATTAAGAAACAAGCATTTAAATGTTAAAAGTAATTTTATTTTTTATTAAGATTGATGAGAAAACTTCATATTTTTTTATTGGTTTCGGGAGTAGAATTTAGTGACTCATCACTTACATATGACACACAATGCTCATCACAAGTGCCTTCCTAATACCCATCACTCATTTAATCCATTTCTCCACTCACCTCCCCTCCAGCAACCCTCAGTTTGTTCTCCCTAGCTAAGAGTCTTATGGTTTGCCTCCCTCTCTGCATTTATCTTACTTTATTTTTCCTTCCCTGTTCATCTGTTTTGTTTCTTAAATCCAACATGTGAGTGAAATCAGATGGTATTTGTCTTTCTTTGACTGACTTATTTCCCTTACCATAATGCTGTCTAGTTCCCTCCACATCATTGCAAATGGCAAGGTTTCATTCTTTTTGATAGCTGAGTGATATTCCATTTTATAAATGTTCCACCTCTTCTTTATCTATTCATCTGCCAATGGACATCTAGAGTTTTTCCATAGTTTGGCTGTTGTGCACATTGCTGCTATAAACATTGGGGCGCATATGCCCCTTTGAATCACTATTTTGTATCCTTTGGATAAATACCTAGTAATGCAATTGCTAGATCACAGGGTAGCTCTATTTTTAACTTTTTGAGGAACCTCCATACTGCTTTCCAGAATGGCTTCACCAGTTTGCATTCCCACCACCAGGGAAAAGTGTTCCTCTTTCTCTGCATCCTCACCAGTATCTGTTTTTTCCCGAGTTGTAAATTTTAGCTGTTATGACCAGTACGAGGTGGTATCTCTTTGTGGTTTTGATTTATATTTCCCTGATGTCAAGGATTTTGACCATTTTTTTCATGTGTCTGTCAGCCGTTTATATGTCTTCTTTGGAGAAATGTCTGTCCATATCTTCTGCCCATTTCTTGATGGGATTATTTGTTATTTGAGTATTGATTCTGATAAAATATTTACAGATTTTGAATACTAACCCTTTTTAAGATATATCTTTTGCAAATAATCTTCTTCTACTCCTTAGGTTGACTTTTAGTTTTGTCGATTGTTTCTTTCACTATGCAGAAGCTTTTTAACTTGATGAAGTCCCAATAGTTCATTTTGCCTTTGTTTCCCTTACCTCAGGAGATGTGTCTAGTAAGAAGTTGCTACAGATGAGGTCAAAGTAATTTTAAATAAAAATATTAAAATAATATGTGCTATGAGATACACCCAAATCCATGACTGAACCTTGAGAAACATTACTTTAGAGAACTGAAATGTTAGTCTAACTCACTAATGAAACCTAGGTTCTTACCACTGGTGAATCAGTAATTCAGTTTAATAGCTTTCATTCATCAGATATTTATGGAGCATTGCATATATATATTGTTAAAACACTGAGCTCAAAACTAGAGGAGTAGAACTATTAAGAACATGTCTTCCCTCAAGGAGCTCAAAACCCCAAGGGGATGGCACCATTGGAAAAAAGAATAAACCCAGTGTGAATGCCTTAACAGCAGGACATTTATTAAACGGTCCATTGTAGAGGAGGAAAAAGGTAAGAATGATCAGCTCAGCTGGGTGAAGAGGGTATCACATGAAAAAAAGGGGTTAATATAGGTGTTTCATTTGGGAATCCAGGTTGAAGTTCACTAGGCAAACAAGTGAGGTGTCATTATTTCTGGTGAAGGCAACCCATCATTTCAAGTCAGGGTGGCATCTACAACAGGAAGTAATCCCAAATGGCTGGAGCATGGGGTACAAGATAGTAGGGGCTGGAAACTAAAGCAAAAGAGACAAGTAGGCCTATTACCCTGTGTCAAAGAGTTATTCCTATACCGTCAAGGTGATGGAGGACCAATATATCATATAGGCACATGATCAGGTTTCTTTTTTTAAAAATAATAATAATGTCAGGGGAATTTTTTATTCTTCTAATTTTAATGCAAGAAATTTGAAAAGTACTCTCTCTAGTATAGATTCTCCAAGAACAAATTTTTTCCAAACACCCAAAATTGAGATTTGAAGAAGAGACAAAAACTGATATGAGATGAGAAAAAACTCAAGCCGTTAGGGGGAAAAAACATCCTCCTTCATGACTTCCATCTCCAGTCCTGAGGATCTTGCCTGTTTCTTAAGAAAAGAAGCTCCAGCCCTACCCAGTCATTTACTGTTTTCCTTTCACTTTAGCATTTCCTGAAGTATCATAGCATTAGCAGTCACAAAGTAACAAGGGTACATTTTTATTAAAAAAAATTGTCCACCAAGTGATCAGAACTAGTATCACCAGTTATTAGGCAAATAACAATAACATTGTGTGCCCTCAGATAAGCTTCCAGCCAAAAATGTTTAGCCTAATCTAATCATGAAGAAGTATCATACAAGTCAAAGTTGAAGGACAAAGCAAGTTTTGTGAAGGTCAGTGACAGACTGGAAAGCCGTTCTAGATTAAGGGAGAAAGAAGAAGCAAGGCAGGGGCGCCTGGGTGGCTCAGTGGGTTAAGCCTCTGCCTTCGGTTCAGGTCATGATCTCAGGGTCCTGGGATTGAGCCCCACATAGAGCTCTCTGCTCAGCAGGGAACCTGCTTCTCCCCCTCTCTTTCTGCCTAATTGTGATCTCTGTCTGTCAAATAAATAAATAAAATCTTTAAGAAAAAAAAAAAAAGCAAGGCAAATTGATATAATGTGAAATCTTTGACTAAATCTTGATTTAAAAAGAAAAAAAATAGCTATTTAAAGGACCTAATCGGGATAAGTGGAGAATTTTGAATATGGACCATATGTTAGATAATGATATATAATTATTAAATATCCTGAGTGTGATCTTTATATTGTGCTCATATAGAAAAATGTCCTTATTCTTCAAGTTACATGAAGAAATGTTTGGAAGTAAAATTTCATAATTTCAGAGTAAGTTACTCAAACGTTTTAAGAATAAAAAAATGTTAAACTTGTATAAATAGCTAAAACAAATGTTGCCCAGATATATGGATGTTGATTTACTATTCTAGTGGATATTCTGTAGGCTTGGCAGTTTTTCCAAATAAAATGTTAGAGAAGAATTGATGCCTGATCCCACCCCCAAATTTTCTGATTTAATTGGTCAGAAGCCTAACCAGGACTTTTTGAAGCTCCCAGATAATGCTTAAGTGGAAAACCACTGTAGTTGTTTAGAATTATTATTTCACAATTACAGAGGCGGGGGCTGGTAAATATCACAAGTCCTTGAGCCTAGCAGTTTTTGAGCTTTGACTATATACACTGCACCTCTGTAAGTACTTAAGATGTATTAATTGGCTGCATTGATATGTAGCACAGGGAACAGGCCTGGATAGATATTTTATTTTAGTCTGTAATTTATTTTTACAAGATATAACTGTGAGTGATTTACTTTTCACCAGAAACTCAAACCATTTCATCCCATAAATAAAAGTAAACCATTTAAAAGTGCATCTGCTTGGAATATGTAAACTACCAGGCCAGAGAGTTAAAATTTGAGCGTTTATGTGGAAAACACTCAAAATAATATGTGGTTATAATATATATCAGTGAAAGGGCACGATTTTTTCCATACAAAAATGTATTAATGCAAGAAAATAAATGATAAAATATGTGCACAGTTAACCCAAACACTGAGATAGTGACAGAAATATAAATTTTGAAAATCAATAACTTAGTAAAAAATCAAACTTTTTATCTGACTTTCACCCAGAATAAGAGAGTTAAAATGAAGATTTCAAGTCAGCTATTATTTTATGTTACATTTTAATAAAAGGTTTAATTGGTGAGCTGATATCAAAGGAACTTTATATATCTCTGGCCAAATTTACAATTAAGGTTTTGTTTGGCCCTGATTTCATGTTACTTGCAAGGGAAAAAACAGACATCATCTGGAGCTATAATTATATCTTTTTTTAAATTTTTTTTGGCCCTAACTAGGCGATGTGTATTTGCCTAGTCATTTCTTGGTCTTCCCATGTTTTTATATGGCAAAAATTAAATAAACAGTATTATTTCTACAAAAAATATAAAACACTCTTCAATATAACAGATTTGCAAACTCTGAATCATTGTCTCAAAGAATATATTACTTCTTTATTGTTACTACAATAATTACATTTATCATTAAATACACTATTATCCTTTAATAAAATGTAAATAATTGGTTCTACCCCTTTACTACATGTGTTAAGAGTTCTAGTTACACAACTTAAATTCAGCAACAAGTTTAGAGCTTACCTTACACAGTTGACCCTTGAATGACATGGGTGTGAGTGACACAGGTCCAATTATACTTGAAATTTTTTTCTGTGAGTGCAGTACTGTAAATGCATTTTTTTCTTCCTGATGATTTTTCCCAATAACTGTGTTTATTTCTAGCTTTTTTTATGATAAGGATATGTATAGAATACATATAACATACCAAATATGTGATAATTGACTGTTTATGTAATTAGTAAGGCTTTCAGTCCACAGTAGACTACCAGTAGTTAAGTTTCTGGGGAGTGAAAAGTTCTACAGAGATTTTCTTTTCTTTTTTTTTTTTAAGGTTTTTTTTTTTTTTTTTTGACAAAGATCACAAGTAGGCAGAGCAGCAGGCAGAGAGAGAGGGAGAAGCAGGCTCCCTGCTGAGCAGAAAGCCCTATGTGGGGCTCGATCCCAGGACCCTGGGATCATGACCTGAGCCAAAGGCAGAGGCTTTAACTCACTGAGCCACCCAGGCGCCCCTCTACAGGGATTTTCAACCACACAGAAGGTCACCATCCCTAACACCCATGTTGTTCAAGGGTCAATTGTACTGATGAGCGTGGAATGAATTTTTTTATCTTTTAATATTCCTAAAAAACAAATTTTATTTAACTATTATTTCAGATATTATCCCCAAATGTACATTAGCCAAAGCAATTCAGCTCTATCATTCTTAACTAAAAAAATGAAATTCTTATCCTGTTCTTTGCTTCTTCACTGCCATCTGCTCCCCACAACCAGAGAGAAGAATGATGCATTATTTAAGAACAATAATGTCCATGTCTTTGTTTGGTCATATATAGCTAAGGAAGCTGCCATATGAATTTGATATATAAATTAGTTATTTACTTATACCTAGCAGCTTTAGGAGACAAAATTTGGAAATGGAGGAAATGAAAAGAATGAATACTAGGCCAAGTTTTAGATAATGATGGCCTAGAAAATCATAGGGAAGGAAATTTCTTCCTTATGGGTTTAGTCTTTCCTGTTCCTGAACATTAATTTTGCTGTGTGTGTGTGTGTGTGTGTATGTGTGTGTGTGTGTGTGTGATTCACAGCTACTCAATGAACATTAAGAGTAAACTCCCACCTACAACTCACACTATTTGGGAGACTTTTAGAGGCTAAGCTTGGAAAGGCTACACTCACTCTAGACCTTTCTATGAGATTTGGAATGTGCGTGATAGATATGAACTGTCCTTCTTGAACCTATGTGGGATTACTCTATGTCACACTTGGAAGAATATACTTCTGTGGGGGTAAGGAATAGATTCTGGAGTGAAATTAACTTTTGTGGTTAAGGTATAGAGTTTTTAACACTAGTTGATGAGATTGCCAAGGAGAAACTCTTAGAAATTTGGGGATTAAATGAGGTTTGGAACTGAAATGTGAAAATCTTTGAGTGCTTTCCTGTTGGACAATGAAAAAGCCAAATCTAACACACTCATCTACAATTCTTTCCACATTACTTCTAGTTTTCTCCAGTCCTTTAGTAAATTCATGTATAACCTCTTTGTAGTGGTTGTGAGGTAGAAGTAAGGAACAGAGCCAATAAGGTGTATTGGGGCTGCACCACGTTTATTAAGCATATCTTCTATGGAGGATTTTGGCAAGTAGCACTATTTTCCTGAAGGGACCTGATGCGCATGAACAGGATTAAAAAAAAAAAAAAGTAAAGTCTTGCATCTGTTTTTCCTAATGTATGCCATTGTCGGCCATCCTGCCATATCTCTTCTTTCTATATACATTCGATATTGGGGGGAAAATAGCTTTTAAAATGGATCCTTTTTCGTCAAAAATGAAAGGGAAAAAAGAATTGGAAAGCAATAGTGTAGAATGTTGAGCTTCTGTTCCCAGAATTTCACTAAACTTACCCCACAACCTCTACAGATGAACATAGGATAAAATCACTGTTCAGACCTTTGACATTTTGATAATAAAAGTATAATGTCAAAGAAGGCAAGGTTTCGAGTCATTTCGAGAGGAATATGAAATGGTTTTCACTTGTGAAGTTCATTTAGGAAAAAATATATGTCAATATGAGTATAAATGGACATTAAGCACATAGATTGACCAAAACCCACAATCAATAAATGAACCAACTCAGTTTTGTCAACTCCAGAATTCTCACTGTACCTCACTTGGCTGTACCCGCCCCCAACTGTATAAAGTTGGCCTGCACACCTGAGAGATCATAACGAACCTATAAGTTCCTGGGATCTTGTGGAGTGGCAAAAATTCTGCTGGATCCCTGAGGGCAGGTTGTGACAGCATCACTTCTTTGAAAATGTAGAGCAGAGTTCTGCTCATCGGTTACTAACCGTATCAGGATACTAATATCTTCTGTTCTTTATTCCAAATCAAGAAACGGACATGGGGGCTTCAAATCTGACATGCACCAAGATCCTCCTGCCTGCAGCCCTGAGAAGCTGTGATATTTAGGTAGTTAAAAGGTGACTGGCAGGAGGATCCATTGTGTTTGCTACATTGACACACATAGCAGAATGTTAGGGAACAGTGAAATTCTGAATGCGGGATACAGATTTCTTGTCATATATCACGTTTAATAGATGTATTTAATATTCACCATTGAATATTAAAATATATTCCCTTAAAGCAAGAGAGGCATCAAGAAAGAAAAATGACATGTTATCTCTTTTGACATAGTGAACATTGGAAGAAGACTCAGAATAAATACTAACTTAATCATGACAGGCATGCCTGGGGAAAGCACATGATAGTTACCACAAGCACTACAGCATCAGATGAAGAGTCCAGAAAGCCTACTTCTATTCATGGCTGTGATACCAAATATATAAACTTGGACAATAACCGTAAGTCACTCTCCTTGGTTTCTTTATCTGTCCAAGGCAGGTAATCATATGCAGATAGTGTGAGGAATAAATAAGATAATGGGCATGATCACTGCAAAATTTTATAAATACACAAGTTAGTCTAATGGTTTAGTGAGATAATGTATCTAGTATAGGCAAACTGTACCCATTAACCACAGAATTATTTTAATTAGCACCTACAGATCAGCCAAGCCATCCATATAAAGTTAGATAATCTAAATATTAATATGAATATTTGAATAGAAGTGAGAGAAACATTGAAAGAGTATTAAGAGTAGCTTCAGGCCCTAAATCATTTTTCATCCCCTTGATACAGAATATCTGTTATTTTCACAGGAAAAACATACCAAACTCTTTGAAAATTACTATTTAAGAGAAATATTTCAATGAACATTAAATTCTAAGTAGCGCAATGTTTTTAAAGAAGAACTGTTACAAAGAAGAAACAAATATAAATTGGTTTTCAAGTCTGAAAGTTTAGAAACTTAGAAAGTTAGAATTGACATATTAGATGCATTAAAATAGTGGGCTGTAGGATATGCATAGATTTACATATTTCCACTTCCAGAAGGGCCCCACACTTTGGACTGCCTTCCCTCAGGCTCTTTTGGTCTCTGGTACTGGCCAAGGTTGGCCGTGCCATCCAGTGTACTCTGAGTCCAAGTCTTGAACCACAGGGCTTCAGTCTCCTCTTTCCCACTTTGGGGAGTAGTCCAATCCTCTTCCCAGGGAATAAAATCAACCGAATGCTCTGAGGAGCTATGGGATTCATGCTGATGGAGTTGTCCTGCGCTCCGGAGTTGGTCTCTGTTCTGGGAGGGCAGGCTGTTGGGTAGATAACTCCTGATGGACAGGACAGCATTTCTTTTTGCAGGATCTTATGAGTTTGGGGGTTGCCGTGAAGGCACCTGCAAGCAGCAGATGTCAGTTGACTCTATTATTACATGTATGTTCAGGACTGGGCTACTGAGAATTCATTGCTGAACCTGGGCTTGAGCTATGTGTGTGGGCTTGTGAGCGAGCTCTTAGTTCTGTTCTGACCTTAGTGCCACCTCTGGTCTAGCATCAAAGGGTGTGCTTTACTCTATGCACCCATGGCTACTAGCTCCTAGCACAGTCACCTGTGACCTCTGCAAACTCTATGCCACGTGTCTACCAGCTCTCTGGGTCTGGCTATATGTATTTATCCAAGGGCTTTGATTGATACCAGCTCTTGCCTTTGATCATTGTGGTAATGTTAACGTTCTTCTGAAATGATTTCCTTGCACACATTGTACTATTTTTGGGGTTTCTGCTCCCTTCAAATCTCTCACCTATCCTAGTCTCTACTGATGGCAGTGTTTGGAAGAAAGACAGGTAGTTACCAGTAAATGAGATCACATGCTAGAAATCCAGTGATTGTGGCCTAAATGGTTCAAGGGAGGACATGGTTGGAAGACATGTTGCATGTTTATGGTATAAAATTCTAGATGGTATAAAATTTCATATGAACGGCAAATGAATTGGTCACATTTTCCTGCATAGTCTGTAAGGCTTATATATGTGGTCATCATCAAAGAAGCTCAGTGAGAATATCTGAGAAAATCCTTGGAAGACAGCAATCATGGGAGTAACTACGTATGATGCATTTATGAGTGAATAATCATGTGAACAGGATTAACTAAATGGTATTAGGGAATTGCAGAAGCAGGATCCATATTTTTCAATGTTCACAGGCTCCAAAGAACTTTAACCTTGTAACAACAATGTCAATGCCCTTTTTTCAAAACGAGACATATGCAGTTAACCAGGAATGATGTATTTGACAAAACAGGACATGAAGAGATGGTTCCTGCACTGGAAGAGATTGTGCATGGATACCACTGGGAAAGGCTGTCTGCCATGTACCATGAGCCGTCCTGAGTTGTTGCTTTGTGTGCCAAATTACAAGGTTACTCTAGCTCCTGATACTGATCAGTTTCTAGAACTGGCCACAAAAATACTTAGTAGGTCAAGGTGACTATAGCAGGAGGGGAGAGGGGTAGACGAGAGTGGTTTACAGTTTGCTACAATGTTCAAGTCTAAAAGTTTAGAAACTTAGAAAGTTAGAATTGACATATTAGATGCATTAAAATAGTGGGCTGTAGGATATGCATAGATTTGAACAAGTTGTAAAACTTGTTCAAAGTTCTGCCCTCTTGGCCTATGGGTCATTTCTTGTTACACAACCTAACTGCATCATCTGGGCCCATGGCATCACCATCAGCAAATACGTTGATGATCCTGCTGTTTTCTATCCTGTGAACAAGTAAGTCCTTTTTCTCTGTCCCAGTAATCTACTGTCTTGAGCTAGCATGGAAACAAACTTACTTATTAGACTGCAAGTAATAAACGCTCACAGCCTTCACCTTTCTGGGCAGATGCTACACAGAATTTTCAGGTGCATTGATTGGACAGTAAACAAATACATAAAAATTTCTGACCATTCTAAATTTTCATCATTATAGCACTGTAACTCACATGGGCCTGTGAATTTGGTAATACATTTTAAAATCAAATTAGTCACATACACAGGAACCAGACAAAAAAATAATTGCCCTGGACTCTGTACAGTAAATTGCTCTAGGTAGGGATGGTACTAGGTAGGTTTTCATGATCTGAATGGCTGCCTAGGCTGTTAAGCAGCAAGTGTACCCAAGTTGGCTTTTTGTCTCTGAAAGTTCTAAAATAGTACACAGAAACCCTCTGCTTTTTGAAAGTTCACATTATGACACTTCACATTTACAAAAGACCTACACTGGTACCTGTCTTTGCAAACCAAAAGAAATCTAAAGAGAAGTTTCATTTTCTTTTTTAAGAGATGGCGAGAAAAATAAATGGTGGTAGGGGCAGAGGGCGAGGGAGAGAATCTTTCTTTTAAATTTTTTTTTCAGTGTTCCAAAATTCAAGTTTATGCACCACACCTAGTGCTCCATGTAACACGTGCCCTCTTTAATACCCACCACCCTCCCCTCCAAAACCCTCAGTTTGTTTCTTAGAGTTCACAGTCTCTCATGGTTTGTCTCCCACTCCGATTTCCACCAACTCCTCCTCTCCATCTCCCAATGTCCTCCATGTTATTCCTTACGCTCCACTAGTAAGTGAAACCATACAATAATTGACTCTCTCTGCTTGACTTATTTCACTCACTTTTGATACAAAAGTTGGGTATTCATCCTTTCTGATGGAGGCATAATACTCCATAGTGTGTATGGACCACATCTTTATCCATTCATTGGTTAAAGGGCATCTTGGCTCTTTCCACATTTTGGTGACTGTGGCCATTGCTGCTATGAACATTAGAGTATAGATGGCCCTTCTTTTTCCTACGTCTGTATCTTTGGGGTAAATACTCAATAGTGCAATTGCAAGGTCATAGGGTAGCTCTATTTTTAATTTCTTAAGGAATCTCCACACTGTTTTCCAAAGTGGCTACACCAACTTGCATTCCCACCAACAGCCTAAGAAGGTTCCCCTTTCTCCACATCCTCTCCAACATTTGTTGTTTACTGTCTTGTTGATTTTGGTCATTCTGGCTGGTGTAGGGTGGTATCTCAATGTGGTTTTGATTTGAATCTCCCTGATGGCTAGTGATGATGAACATTTTTTCATGTGTCTGTTAGCCATTTGTATATCTTCATTGGAGAAGTATCTGTTCATGTCTTCTGCCCATTTTTTGACGTTATTATCTGTTCTCTGTGTGTTGAATTTGAGGGTTCTTTATAAATCTTAGTTATCAGTCCTTTGTCTGTAGTGTCATATGCGAATATCTTCTCCCATTCCGAGAGTTGCCTCTTTGTTTTCTTGACTGTTTCTTTTACTGTGCAGAAACTTCTGATCTTGCTGAAGTCCCAAAAGTCCATTTTCACTTTTGTTTCCTTTGCCTTTGGAGACATGTCTTGAAAGAAGTTGCTGTGGCCGATGTCGAAGAGGTCACTGCCTATGTTCTCCTCTAGGATTTTGATAGATTCATGCCTCACGTTGAGGTGTTTTATCCATTTCGAGTTTATCTTTGTGTATGGTGTAAGAGAATGGCCGAGTTTCATTCTTTCATACACAGCTGTCCAATTTTCTCAGCTCCACTTATTGAAGAAGGAGAGAATCTTAAGTAGGTTCCACTCTCAGCACAGTGACCACCACTGGGCTCAATCTCACCATCCTGAGATCATGACCTGAGACTAAATCAAGAGTCAGACACCATCCAGGTATCCATAAAAGTTTCACTTCTACGATAAAAGGCTTACAGTAAAAATAGCATTCAGGGTTTGTTTTGAGGTGAGTCATTATACAGGCAGCGCGGCCAAGCTCCTACCCTGGGAACTACACTCAGCATCTGACCACCATAGCATTCATCTGTGTCCATGAGCAACTGTGCTTTTTCTCGATTTATTTTATGAAACTGTTAGCAACATATGTCCTAAGGTATCTGAAAAGCCTAAGAGGTTATTTTGGGGTTCTGGGGATGCTCAAGAAACTTTCCATATAAATTTAATGGCAATCGCTCCTTAGCTCTATGCCATTTCAGCTTAGAAAAGCTTCATGTACTTTTGGATGGCATGGGAAAATCCATTATTGTATGTGCTAATTATTATAGTCCTCAAAGTATGTGTTCTGTGAGTAACCAAGAAAGATAATATTTAAAAAGAACATTTTTATTGAATTATCATATGCCAAACCCTTATCAAATATTTGATATAAACTATCTCATGTAATCCTAAAATCCTACAATCCTCAATTTTTTTCAACCAACTAACATGTCTGAAATTTCATCCCTAGTTAATATTTTAAAATACTCTACTTAAAGGAATGGATAGAGAAAAGTTTAGGCTAAGCAGAGTGTTAAGGACAGGGTGGGTGTTTCACCAAATATATTCAGAAGACACACCAGATTAGCTTATAGATTCGGTAAGAACAACAGACATTAAGAACTATGAAAACTAAGATTTTCAAGGACCTCAGGAATTGTAACTAAGGATGTGAATGTCCTCCTCAGGACTCTATTTCTTTCCTTCTTTATTTTTTATTTTTTATTTTTTATTTTTTCTGTCTGTTAAGAACTCACAGTGCAAGGCGGAATCACCATCCACCCCTGGCAACTCCTGGATGCATAACCTTAAATCTTTACCACTTGAGAGAAAAGGGCTCATCCCTCTAACTTAAGTTTAAGTTCCTAGGAAGGAGTTTGATGGGTACAATACACAGCTTGTGCTCACTCCTTGGATTAATCACTGTGGGCACAATGCACTATGATTAGCAACCTTTACTAAGTATCAAGTTTAAATCCCAGAAGGGAAAGATGCCAGGCAAACTAAGCAAAGAACTATCTATAAGCATACATTAGACAATTATGGATCTACCTTTACTTTAAGATTATGAACTAGCCTTATCAATGTCATTGGTTTATTTTTTGCAAAAAAAGAAGATCAATTGTTATTCAAGTATGCAACTTAAATGCCACCTAAAAAGCCAGAATTCACAAAGCCAAGAGCTTCCTACTATGTATAAGCTTGGCACTCAGGTTAAAATAATAATAATAATAATAATAATAATAATGCTCTATGTAACCAAGAAATATATTCTAAACACATTATAGTTATCAAAGATCATCAACCTTGAAATACTCTTGTCACCAAAAAGGGATTGCCTAGTACAGCCAATAGAGGCAGTGGAGTTTATTATTTATCTTTAATAGAGAACTAGATTAAGACTATCCAGTGTCACAGAAACACTAGTTAATTGATTCAGCAGCATGTTTGAATTTACATTAGAAAAGCAAAACCATTTGTTTAGTATTGCACAAAAATACCATCCATATTCTAATCATGGATTTTGACGTCAAAGGTGCTCAGCTACATGTGAGCTCTTTGCAATGATTAACACTTGCTGAAACATTTATTTTCATAAACTTGCAAACTCCTGCAACCTCCTTCACTAGAGGGCATTTTAGAGAACTGCTTCTGAAAACTGAGTGTACATGATAGAACTGAATTATTTTTATGACTGTTCGCACTCATTTCTAGTATTGGCACCTTTTTATTAGAACAACATCAAGATGTGTCTGTTAAAAAAAAAAAAAGGTGGCTTTTACATGCCAAAAGACTTACTAGGAGCATGCCATAGTGAAAAAAGCAGGTTAAGGGGATGATTAGAGGGACAGGTTTCTGTTAGTGACATAGGAGTGCCAGAAATTACCTCCTCTCCTGAGGGGGAGGAAAATGTACTGTGATAGATATTGATGGCCTGAAAATAAAGACCAGGATAACATGGTAGACACTATCAGCATTTATATCCTGTGGCAGGCATGGAGGGGTAGAATTCTTTTTTAGGGCTGTAGGCTTCTTGGCTAGTTTTCCTGAAATCACAGCCACATGACATTCCTGTGCCTAAGACACTTTTGTCTTCATAGACCCCTTCCTCTAAAAACATAATTACAAATTGTATTTATCATTGCATTGGCATAAAGAGAAATATATTTCCCTTTTATAACACTTTCTTTGACCTAAAACTCTACTTTTAATTCTGATGTAAAGGATATTAAAATATGTTCATGGACCTCTGGAAGCACTGTGGTCACCAGTACTGTGCCTACTGTGCCCAGTAGATAAGGTGGTCCCAAATGAAACCACATCTCTTACTCCTCAGGAATATCCAATCTAGGAAATCTAGTTCAGGTAGGTTCTTGACACTTCTAGGTGAGAACAATTTTAAGATCAAAGATTCTAGATGGGTAGCCAGTGAGTCCAAGGATCCACTCATTTAAAAAGAGTAACTAACGAGCATCATCACCCACAGGCAAACAGTTCATTCTCTGTTGACTCAAACACAAATGTTAGAGTTGAACATTTTAGATCAAAAAGAAATACAGTGCTGAAGCAACTGCTCTTAAGGAAGCTTTCAAATGTTCCCTTTGAATGAAGTAAGTCGGTAGAACACAGTGTCAGCTTTAGAATAATACATTTAACATTTGTTGGTTAATATCATGCCACATTCTGCACTCTAAGCCCCAGAAAGGTAAGCAGACACTTGGGAGTCATTTGACAGAAATAAACATTTCTGTCCTAAATAAGATGAAGCCATTTCACATTATTCATTTAATCATTCAATAAATATTAATTAGTGCCTGCTGTATTCGATGCCAGGAATCTGAGCCCAAGCCTGGGGTTGAAAACACCTGGTGTGTTGTGGAGGGGGCGGGGTACAACATAGTGATGGTGATACTAAAAAGGCAATGTGATAGGGATAGTTTGCTATGTTGAAGGATTTATTTTATCCTAAAATTGTGAGGAGACAATGAATGATTTTAACTGAGAAATAGCATGATTATAATTTAGAAACATATTTATAGTCGTAGTAAGGAGCATGGGTTTCAGGATAGAATCACCTGTAGAGCCTTGAACCTTGTCAATGCTCAGACCCTGCCCACCAAAGATATCCATTCACTTAGCCTCATATAGGGCTCCAACCATAAGGGTTTTTAAAAACTTCCCAGGTAATTGTAATGTGCAGCGAAGGTTGGAGACCCACTGCTCTGGAAGACTGGGATGGAACAAGACTGCTCTATGCTGAGAGAGATGGTAAAGAACTAAACTAAGAGCACCAGAGGAACACGCAGGAACTAACAGCATATAGGAACAGGAAATTTGTTTGGTTGGATTTACCATGAGTGATTTCGAAACGAGTACAATAAAACTGGTGTCTCTGGGATCTAGCCACATGGCTCCACCATGTGGATAAACTGTGATGTATCAAGTCAGCTGATAGCTTTTTTCCTTCTGATCCTGGTTGTTAACATGAGAGTATTAGTAGACATAGAAAGCCAAAAATTGTGTGTTGATTAGAAGAAAAATATGTATTGATACTTGAAAAGATTTAGAACTCAAATATTTTATTCAAAACTGATAAAATGGTTTTACATAGGAAATTTCTTTAAAATTTTTCCTTGGGTACAATTTTTACGAAAAAGGTGTTTTATTTACATTTATTAAGTCTAAAGTCTATTAAGTAGTGAAATTAACACATCTGCTTGGGGCAAAAGATATTAAGAGTGTTGCTTTGAGGACTTGAAATGCCAAACATTTATAATTGCTTTTTATCTCTAGGATTCCTTGGAAGTAGCTTCATAATCATAGCACTCTTATTCTTGGGCTATACTGAAATAATTCAGGTAGAAATTTTAAATTGATTAGAAGAAAAGCAAAATAAATTGATTAATTTTTTTTTTTAAAGATTTTATTTATTTATTTGATAGAGAGATCACAAGCAGGCAGAGAGGCAGGCAGAGAGAGAGGAGGAAGCAGGCTCCCTGCTGAGCAGAGAGCCCGATGCGGGGCTCGATCCCAGGACTCCGAGATCATGACCTGAGCCGAAGGCAGCGGCTTAACCCACTGAGCCACCCAGGCGCCCCAAATTGATTAATTTTTATGACTATAGAAGTTTCTCATCTTATTTAACTACTCACATAATTCTCTTTAAAAGCTTGGAATGTGTGATTCTTAATGGCAAAATAAAACATCTTCATAGTCTGTAAACTTTCATACATGATTGGCTATTGTAATTTATCAATATCTCTTCAAGCAAATTCTGAAAATGAGATTATATTAAACTAGTGAAATTAACATTGCATTTCTAATTCTCCAGTCTCCAGACAGGGTGCTCAATAAGCACTTTTTCAGTTCATAATTAAGTTGTACTTTTCTTCTCCAGGTTTAAGCCAAGTTTAAATTTCAATTCCATAATCTCATTTAATATATCAATCCAAAGGTTTATATTTTACCTCAAAACTATCTTTGTTCTGGAAGAAACATAATGCTTACCAACTGAAATGTTTCAAAATCTATTGAAGCAAAAAAAAAAAAAAGTCCTAAAAATGTAAATGGCTAAGACTATTGTCTCACTTACTGTAATGATACCCTGTTGACCAAAAGGTCTTTTCTACATAGAAGACAGTAGTTAACTTCATAAATATTTTTAGAATAACTGCTGGATGTGAAGCACTATATGAACATCATAGGTGATGTCTAAAATCAGGGTCCTTTCTTCAAAGGAGTTTAGGTCTTTGGGGCAGTTAAAAGTCAAACAATAAATTAATATGGATTACATTTTTTTTAACCTTGAAAACAAAACTTTATTAAAAATAATTCAGTATCAGTTGTTGCTTTTTTAAATCTATGATTTTCAGCCAAACATTTTATTATTTATTTCTTTCTTTATTTTACCGTGTTCCCAAAAGAGTGACGCAAACTACACGCAGTGAGTAAGAAGGGATCACAGTAAAAAGAAATACTTAGGCAGTAACAGAAGTAACAGGGTTAAGCTAGATGGACTTAAAAGAATTTTGTATAAACAGAAGGAGTTTGGGGCAGTGTAGGCAGGGACAGTGACAAGAGCATTAGCTAAGGAATAGATCACAGTGTGTAGCCTAGCAGCACTGGTCTTACAAGAGCCTGGTAGAGATGGAGAACCTTGGTCTTGGCCTATTAATTAATCAGATTCTGCATTTTACCAAGAACCCTAGATGATTTCACTTACATTAAAATTTTTAAAGCACTTGTAGAAAAAGTCAGCAGACTTTTTTCTGTAAAGGGTCAGGTAACAAATATTTTCGGCTTTATAAGGCAGCAACTCAGCTCTGCTACTTACTATGAAAGCAACCAGAAGTGACAATGTGTAAATGAACAAGCATGATTGAGTTCCAGTAAAACATTGTTACTGTGACAGCGAATTTTATATGTCAATTTGACTAGGACAGGGGGGCCTAGAACATTGTTGGCTGAAATTGTTCTGGGTGAGTTTGACAATGTTTCTGGATGAGATAACTTTTGGATTGGCAGACTGAGTGAAGCAAATTGCCCTCCTTAGTGTAGGTGGGCCTTACCCAATCTGTTGGAGGCCTGAGTGGAATGAAAGGAGGGTTAAAGGTGAATTTGCTCTCTCTGCCTGACTTTTTTCTAACTGTGGCATTTGATGTTCTCCTGTACTTGGACTGGAACTTACACCATTGGTTCTACTGGGTCTCCAGTTTTATATAAACTGAATCATGGACCTTCTCAGCCCCCATAATTGTACAAGCCAATCCCTTATAATAAATTATAAGATAAAAATATATACATAAATATAAATATAAATAAATATATGTATTTATAGGGTATGTATCCATCGGTCCTCTTCCTATTGGTTCTGTTTCTCTAGAGAGCCCTAGTGCAGCTATGCAGTTATGGACATTAGAATTTGAATTTCATAAAATTTTCATGTGTCATGAAGTACTATTCTTCTTTTGATTTCTTTTAACCATTTAAAAATTTAAAAACTATTCTTAGTTTTCAGGTCATACAAAAATAGACATTGGCTAGATTTTTTTCTGTGAGCTGTAAGTTTGCCAACTCCTGTCTTAGAACACTGAGCAGCCAACACAGATCCTGAAAACATATTAGCCCTTCAGTTATTTTTATCATCTAAATTCTAAATTCTACAGCAACAGAAGAATAATAACTAAAGAGGTTGATAATTTTTATTACTCTTTAACCAAAGGATACCTTAATCCAATTGTGAGAGAATGAATTTTTCCTCACCTTTTTTAGCCAGTGGGAATGTGGTTATTAATAATTTTTTTTCAAATGGGTATTAAATTTTACCGTGGTCATGTTGCATTTGTATACACATAAGGCCAACAAATGAATAAGCTTCTCCCGTTATTTTCTCTCACAAAGGTAACCTGGAATAAAACTATGGTTTTATTCACTCAACCCAACAGAAAATGTGGAGACTCTCTATTACAAGGTACACTGTCATCCTCCTCATTATCTGGGCTTTAAAAACCAATTGCATTGGTGCAAATGGAATAGTAGTTCTCAAAGTGTAATTCAAGTTCCCAGCATTACCTGGGAGCTAGTGAGAAATGCTCATTCTTGGACCTACCTAGGACTGGGGAGTGGGGCTCCAAAATTTGTATTTTTAACAAGTTCTCCAGCTGTTGAACATTGAAATTTGAAAACCAATAAATTTGAGAGAACTCAACTTCAGAGTCCAGATTCCTGGGGCTCCACTCTAGGTGTACTGAATGGAAACCTCTGGTTTGCATTGAACAAGCTACCCCATGACAGATTCTTTCATATTTCAAAGTTGGCTGCTTTTCTTTCATCCCACCACCCCATCGAACCTGTAGGGCTTTGCCAAGTTCCATATATTTTATATTTGCAAAAAAAGCTTCCAAACCTAATGCTAATCTTTAGAAAAACCTAAGATTTAAAAACAAAAACAAAAACAAAAAACAAACACAAAAAAACACACCAAAAAAAACAAACCAGACTCTCGGGCCCTCCTCCAGAATTACACACAAAAACATAGTATATAAATGTATTACATTTAATATGGCATATATCTTATGTTATATGATATGTATGAAACATATCTACCTGGGAGCATAGTGAGGAGTTCATCTTTCTATTTCTCAACCTGACATAGCTACTCCAAGAGTAAACATTTGGACCTCACCATTAGAATTGACCTCCTTGTTCTATGTTAATGTGGACCTCATAAAGTCATCATTTTTAAAACAATCACAAATAATTTCCAGATTAAAGTACTGTAATTCTGAAAATTTTTTCTTCCACTCAAAATTTTTGACATTATTACATACAAATTACTTGGCTTCACATTCAACACCCTCTGCTAATCTTCTAACTAATTCATATCTCCCTTAACTCACCTTATTCTCCAACCAACCTATGTTCTTTTCTGTCTGTAGATACATATTTACTTTGCACCCCTCTACTTTGCCCAAGCAGATCCCACACTCCTGGAGTGCTGTCTCCCTCAATATCAATAACAAAATCAAATTCGCATTAGTGTTATATCCTCCAGTTAGCCTGTTCTAGGTGTCCATTAAATAATAACTAACATTTATTGAATAATTTGTAGAAGCCAGTCCCTCTGCTATGTCCTCACATGCATTAACTAAGTTAATTTTTGTGAATACTTTATTAGGTAGCTAAAACTATTTCCTACACTATTCAAAAAAGGAAACCCAGGTTACATAGACTGAAGTGATTTTCCCAAGAATATTCAGTAGCAAATAGTAAGCTGTGATTCTGATTTCATATCCTAAGCTCTGAAATAGTAGATTTACTGAGTCACAAATGAAATCTTTCCACCCTGTTAAATTGCTATAAAATTGTATTGGAAATGATTATGTGGTGTTCTATACAAGAGATACATTCACAATTGATTAGTTGGATTAGGAGGATAAGGTGATAAACAGATCACTTCCAGTCGTGGTTGCAAGAGAACTAAGCTCAAAGCTTTTCTTTTTGTGGGGGTGGCAGTTAACAGTGATTAAAACAACATTACCACCACCATATAGAAATTACCTTCATGTTGACCACCTAACTCTATCTGAAGAGACAGACAGTAAGACTTTGGATTGAACCATAGCTAGTAGGAATTGAATGAACTAGGCTCTGGGTTTTCCACTGTTTTCAAATCACAAAAAGGTCTTGTCTACATTCATACCAGGTATCGGCACTTAAGAAAAGTGATGGGGTGGAGGGAATCAGAGGGGGAAAAGAACCATGAGAGACTAGGACTCCAGGAAACAAACTGAGGGTTTTAGAGGGAAGGGTGGTGGGGTGATGGGTGAGCTTGGTGGTGGGTATTAAGGAGGGCACAGATTGCATGGAGCACTGGGTGTTAGACACAAACAATGAAATTTGGAACACTACATCAAAAACTTATGATGTACTACTGTATGGTGACTAATGTAACACAATTTAAAAAAAAAAGAAGAAAAGAAATCTTATTACTCCACTCCCTTTTGGGTCCTCCCCAAGGTTACTGTCATTGAGGGGGGACTGTATTTGTGCATGTCGTAGTCATTCTACTACAGTCCCTGATATAGGGACTATAAAATAGTCCATTTTTATGTCTACATCACCATCATTACCACCACCTAACAATTAGCACTAGGCTTTGAGTGATTTAATAAGATGCAGAATCGGCTATGAATTTATAGAATTTGTTCCTCAATGTGTTATCAAGCCTCTTTACACTTAAATTTTAAATAGTCCTAAAAGGAAAGAAAAAGTGTTTCAGTTTGGGGGGGTACACTTAGATCAAGCATATTTTTTAGGTGCTCTTTCTTCTTTTTCTTTTCCTTTAGTATTACTCAGTTTTTGGAGAAACTAGGTATTTGCTACATGCAGCTGCCTTTCTTTTAGTCATAACATGAAGACTGTGGGGTGGGGGGAGTAAGAAAGGGTTTTGGAGCCAATGCTAATTGCATATATCAAAAAGATTTGCAAAGAGCTTATTTTTGAATATCATTGCCAGCTATATTTGGAATGTCACATACTCATGTCAGTAGCTGAAGTGGTACAACTGCACATCAGATTTTAAAGCAACAAGGATATTGTGTGGTTTTGTGAACATTTTGTGAGATGTACTTTATTTTCCCTCCCACTTTTTGTGGGTTTTTTTTTTTTTGCCTTTATGGCCCCCAAATCAGAAACTTTGTGGATATGAGTATACAGTTATGTTTAGGGAATAACTATAAATTACACATGCCACTCAGTAAAATGTACTCATCTACAAAATTATTCCAAGTTCCACATAAATTTATTGGTCACTCCCTCACCTGTCTAATTTCCTTTTTCTCCTTTTATTCAGCAGTCTGATAGTCTTTATTTTTCTCAAAACATTATGAGCCCTAGGGCAGAGCCTAAACAAGAGGGAAAATTACCTTATAGCAAGTGAGAGGGGAAAAATTCCAGGTATTGTCAAGTGAAACCTGGGCATCACGCATGGGTAAATATAGAGACTGCACCATGACTGGCAGATGACACCTGTTATGCATTGCCTGATCTCAGATTCATAGTCCTTCGTTTTGAGGTAATGCATGCAGTCAAAATATTTAGAGTTCGTCTACAATTACATACTGTAACACAATTTAACAACAGCAGCACAGTAAAGGATTGTGTTTACTTGAAAACTCACTGTAATCCTTCTTGTTAACATTCACTTTCTGGTTAGTGTCTAATGAAATAATCTTTATTTTCAAGTTTTGAATCTTTCTATTTTCTAGAAAGTATAGATTCTGTCAGTTTGTTTAGTTTATTTGAAACATCTCCATCTAGTATCAGGGAAATTGTGATTTAACTGGAGTGGGAAGTAGAGGGGAATTGTCCATGCATTGATAATTTTGAAATTCATTTCTCCCTATTCTTTGAACTTTTACATAAATAAAATAAAAAGTATGGAGAGAAGCACTTGCTACTTTTTAGTTGGAATTGGAAATGGAACTAAGTAAAGGCACCCTGTTCTAAATCCACAGTCTGCCTTCCACTTTAGAAATAGCACAAGGAATAAACTTGTGCTCAATAAGCCCAACAGGGAAATATCACTCAGACATAGTGACTAATGTAGCATCCAGCCTGCTCACCTTCATTTCAAAGAAATCATATGTGAGCCTTAATGTGAGGGCATCAGTAACAACTTTATTCTGTAGCTGGTTAATTTAAATACAGTCTTTTAAAGATTTTTTTTTTTTTGTGACAGATCACAAGTAGGCAGAGAGGCAGGCAGAGAGAGACAGGAGGAGGAGGCAGGCTCCCTGCTGAGCAGAGAGCCCGATGCGGGACTCGATCTCAGGACCCTGAGATCATGACCTGAGCCGAAGGCAGAGGCTTTAACCACTGAGCCACCCAGGCGCCCCTAAATACAATTCTTTATACATCCCCCAAATATGGTTAATGTTCATTTTTTTTTGCCAATGTTAATTTTTATAGGCTAAGCTTTGTTACAGGTTTTAAAAACAGTTACATCAACAACACCACCTTTTTCATATTTGTCTTTCTAAGTGAACTCTGACACTGAGCAATTTTACTGTTATCCCTGTGGAAATCCTATTCAGCCATCTCTCTCAAATGCCTACCTTTTGATTCCCCTTTACACGAAACTAAAAGAGTTGTCCAATGCCTTTCAGAAAAACAAAATAAAAAGAATTGACTCACTGTACAGAACTGTCATGGGTCAAGATCTAATGTACATACTAATTTATCTAAATCACCTCATTTCCTGCCTATCTTCTGAAAACTCTGTTTTTCCTTCAAAATTATTCTTCCCCATTACACAATATTTTAGGGTGCTTACAATCCACTGGACTCATAACTTGCCATGTCCTTCCTCGACATCATCACATTTTCTCCTCTCTCTCTTTATTTTAGCCAATATACTAGTCCAGATTACCAACATATGTTCTAGGAGTGTCTGGATTTCCAAAGTTATAAACTACAAATATACAAGTTTGAGGAATTCAAATAACTCTGGCAAACTCTACCCTCAACTATACCTACCAAAATGAAACAAACAAACAAAAACACAACTCTCCCTTAAACCTCTAAAAACATTTTCATAGAACACAGAGATACCCTGCCACCTCTTTTTACCTACAAAAGTTTTACCTATGTAAATACCTAAACTCTCTTCATCTCGTTTTTATCTGCTTTTTGTTTTGAGAAAAACAATTTGCTGTAGGTCAGTCCATCTTTATAACGCCATGTATGATGCACAGAATAAGGTCTGCCCAAATGGGACAAATAACAAAACCAGTAAAGCTTTTTGGAATCAATATAAATTTTGTATCACAAATGCAGTTTTGAAAATACTAGTAATAAAAATTGTGGGGGCGCCTGGGTGGCTCAGTGGGTTAAGCCTCTGCCTTCGGCTCAGGTCATGATCTCAGGGTTCTGGGATTGAGCCCCGCATCGCATCGGGCTCTCTGCTTTGCAGGGAGCCTGCTTCCCCCTCTCTCTCTGCCTGCCTCTCTGCCTACTTGTGATCTCTCTCTGTCTATCAAATAAATAAATAAAAATCTTTACAAAAAATAAATAAAAATTGTGAATCTCTTCAGTATTAACAATGGGTTATTGCAAGTCTCCCTTGGGGCATAACGAAAATGGGAATTCAAGAAAATCCTAAAACTACCATACATAGTGCTTCAGATATGGAAATGGAGTAAGATTAGCTGGTAATCAACAGAGGGGAAGAAAAAGGTCAGGGGAAAAAGGATAGGGTCTTTTGAAATGAGTTTTTTGTAATGTTCCAAGCACATTCTTCCGTAAAAGTTCCAGGAATGCTTCTGCCTTAGGACCTTAAGTGGTCTGTCTGCCCCCAAATCTCCTCCCTTCTCCCCCCAACCCCTTTACCTAATGGGCCTACTCCCTCATGCCTTTAAACCTTCTCTCAAAAGTCACCTTTTCAGCGAGGCGTACTCTAAACACCCTACTTGAAAGCTGACAATTTCCCAGGTCCTTTGCCCACTTCTGGTTACTCCACGTAAATTGTTCATGTCGGCGTCCACATAACCACACCTTTCTCCTCTTTTGGACAACCCTGCCTGTCGCTTCTCCTTTAAATTTTGTGGGAAAGGGGCGGAGCTAGGGCTTACCCTCACGGAAAGGGGGAGTATACCCGTAGGCTCCGCCCACTTGCCGGCTGGGCGGACCCACAGGTTGTTCTCCTCGTAGTCCGCTCCGGAAACGCGACTGCGGACGGAAATATCACATGATCTTAACGTCAACGCGCCCGCGCCGGCCGAAAGCACGCCCTCGGTTTCCGTGGGCTCGCGTTTATGCCTTAGGTTCCTTTTTCCCCTTACGGTGTTGTGGCGTGTGGGGTCTTTTTTTCCAGACTCCCGGGGCCTGCTTTGGGCTTTCGCGATGTACCACAACAGTAGCCAGAAGCGGCACTGGACTTTCGCCAGTGAGGAGCAGCTGGCACGACTGCGGGCCGACGCCAACCGCAAATTCAAATGCAAAGCGGTGGCCAACGGGAAGGTGAGTCTGGCGGCCTCTAAACTCTTGAGCAGCTGCTGCCCATCCCGTTCTCTATCCTGCCTTCCCTGGGGCTTCCACACTCCTTCATCTCCGCCGCCCGTGCCTCTGCGGAGTGCGGGGCGTTTTATTTAAAAAACAGGCGAGTACTTTGCCAGGTGTTGTGGATACAGAGACCGACAGCGCCATTAACGTAGTCAAATGGCAGAGGAGTATTCAGTAACATGGTGAAGAAAAGACTTGATATCGTAGTGCGGGACTAGAGGTTTTTTTTATTAGTTAAGAGGATACGTAGGGGAAGGCTTTTGCCGGGAGTTGATGGAGAGGGGGAGAGAGGACGTTCTCAGCTGACAGAGCCACAGGTGCAAAGTGGGAGGTCGGAACTTGCAGGGTTGAGGGCGGCTCGGTGGAATGCGCCGGATCGTGTGGCAGAAGCTCAAATAGAGGAGCTTGAAAGGCTGGAGAGGGTATAGACCAGGAGCTTGTAAGCGGAAGTAAGGAGTTTGAGCTTATGATGAGGAGATGGGGAATCTTTGAAAGATTTTAAGTGGGAATTAACCTTTCAGATGCTGTTTTGGAAAGAGATCTCAGAAAGCCTGGTGGTGAATGGATTGGAGTGGGCAGGAGACCGTCAGTACCTATTGACTGAAGATGGTTTAGACTTTGGTTCTGCCAGCCAAGTCCTTTCTGTTATAGCTCGCACGCCAAAAAAAAAAAAAAAAAACCACTTTTTTTTTTTTCTTAATTTATTTACTTGACGGAGAGAGAGAACACAGCAGGGGGAATGGGAGAGAGGGAGAGGCAGGCTTTCCGCTGAGCATGGAGCCTGATGTGAGACTTGATCACAGGACCCTGGGATCATGACCTGAGGCAAGGCAGACGTTTAACTACTGAGCCACCCACGAACTCCGCCCCACCCCCCACCCCCCGCGCCGTTTTACTCTTTCACAAGTTCCACCATCCATTGTAGTACAGGCTTCCCTCTAGCAAGGATTCCATGTTTCGGACCTGTTGGTACTGAGCTACTTTTTACATTTAACTCATGTCTGTTTCATACCCCCTGATTCTTGTGCTGCACGAAGTAGTAAGGACTGTACTGTGTACCAGGAAGTATTCTAAGCATTTAGTAAGTGCCAGCTCATTTAATCCTCACAACTATCCCATGAGGTAGATGCTGTTATTGTCCTTGCTTTACAGCTGAGGAAACTGAGGTATAGAGTGGTTGAATAACTTTTCAGGACTACATTGCTGGTAAGCAGCAGACCCAGGATTTTGAACCCATTTCTGTTCTGAATCATAATCCCGTGCTGTCTCTATAAAATTAGTTTGTATTAGTATTGCTTTCCTTAGCCTAACATTAAAAATAATAGCATAAATTGGGTGGTTTAAAACATCAGAAATATATTGTTTCACAGTTCTGGAGACTGAAGTCTAGCATAAAGTTGTCAGAATATTCTGCAGTTTTTAGGGGAGAATCTTTTCCTCTTTCAGCTTCTGGTAACCCTAGGTATTCCTTTGCTTCTTCCTCTTTACATAGTGTTCTCTCTCTGTTTTTATCTTCCCATGTTCTTGTTATAAAGATACCAGTCATATTGGATTAGGAGCCCATTGTACTCTGGTGTGACCTCATTTGTAGAAACTCTTACTTCCAGATAAGGTCACGTTCTGAGGTACTGGGGGTCAGGACTTCAGTATACTTTTTTTGGTAGTCATAATTAATCCAATAATAACACTGCCTAAGGGGCATCTGGGTGGCTCAGTTGATTAAGCAACTACCTTCTGCCCGGGTCATGATCCTGGAGTCCCGGGCTCCCTGCTCAGCGGGCAGTCTGCTTCTCCCTCTGACCTTCCCCCTCTCGTGCTCACTCTCTCTCTCAAATAAATAAACAAAATCTTTAAAAAAACCTGCCTAGTAGATATTTGTTGTAAAATTGTTGTAATATTAATCATCTAATGTATTCTTTGGAGAGTTTATAAAGACAAATGGGGGGAATATTTTAAGTGTCATAATCATCCTTGAGACACTTGTTGATTTTTACCTCAACCTGTGTGACTTAGTGACTGAGAAAGGGATGTTGAAAGCTTTCCAGTCAATGACAGTATGTATCTTATTTTTGATTTATAACTGACATCAAACTAGGGAGCGTGCACACCTTCTGTCATGATTCTTTTTACCCTAATGAAGCAAATGTCCAGCTGACAGTCTAAGAAATTGTGAAATGATGGTATAGTTTTAGTTTAGCAAATATTTCACTAAAACTATTTTGTGTAATAATTAGCAGCTTTATAAAGAGGAAATGATATATGGCATATTTCCCTTTGGTTGGAGATACAAACTAAACTTAATCTGGACAGAGGAAAGTATTTTAAGAGCATTTCATTGAACTTTTGTTGTAACTTTTGGTCTAAAGGTTCTTCCAAATGATCCAGTCTTTCTTGAACCTCATGAAGAAATGATGCTTTGCAAATACTATGAGAAGAGATTATTAGAATTCTGTTCAGTGTTTAAGCCAGCAATGCCAAGGTCTGTTGTGGTAAGTTACGATAGTGATAAAGTATAATGTCCTTTAGCTGACCTCTGAAATCCGAACTCTTCTAAACACGTAACTCAGTTCTCTGCCCACTTTAGGCAAATTTATGTATTCACGCTTTTGTCACTTTATGTATTTTTTTTTTGATAAATTCCTTAACTTAGGAATTCCTGTATCATTTCTTACAAAGTATTTTCATTCTCATTTCATTGTCAAAAGAATTTTGAGATCTGTTAGACAGGTCATAACATCCTCATTTTACAGAGAAAGAAAATACTACTTTCTCTCTAGGTTCCCAACTAATGACCAATAGAACTGGGAGTAGAACATAAACTAGTGTCTTTTCAAATCTGACAAACACATTTGAAATAAGTCATTCAATCATCTTTTGCAGTCAGATGCCCCAGCTAAAACTCATGCCATAGAAGTTTTTAAACCTTGATTAGGAGATAAACCTGGAGATTTATCTTTGGGTAAAAAATTGTCTTGTGTTTGTTTCAGATGTATGGTTCCGAGGACTTCATTTGTGTGAGTGTGGTTACTGTGTTGTGGCAGTGCTGAGGAGAAACAGGTAGTTAGAGTTTTGTGGCTATAGGGACTTAATGCACTGTCCTTGAAATTGTTCCTTTAGTGCGTATTCTTAAATAAGAATAGTGTGTATTCTTTAATAACATAGACTGAGGTTGAAAAGCTGAAAATAAAAGAGGAGGATTATAAAACATTTTTTCATAATTATCTTACAGGTTTGCTTTGAATATCAAATATGAAGGTCTGTCTGAAGTGAAAATCTATCTTAACTTTTAAAGTTATATGGAGTGAATAACTTATGACTCAATAGAGAATAACACCCCAGGAAATAATCTCCATTTTTAAAGTTGAATAAATTGAGGTATATTGAAAATACCAAGTTCAGGGGCGCCTGGGTGGCTCAGTGGGTTAAAGCCTCTGCCTTCAGCTGAGGTCATGATCCCAGGTTCCTGGGATCGAGCCCCGCATGGGGTTCTCTGCTCAGCAGGAAGCCTGCTTCCTCCTCTCTCTCTGCCTGCCTCTCTGCCTACGTGTGATCTCTTTCTGTCAAATAAATAAAATCTTTAAAAAAAAAAAAAGAAATTACCAAGTTCAAAAATACAGTGGTTTTATTGTTTTGTTTGTTTTTTTGTTTGTTTTTATTTTGTGTTTTTTTTAGTTTACCTGACCTTCATCTGAGAGATGAAAGATTTATAAAGAATTTTAGATGGACTTAACTAGTTGTCTCTAGATTTGGTTCTATGTTTTTCTGATAAAAGAACTATAACATAATAGTAATTTATTACTGAGTTTTTTCAGACGAAGAAACTGAATTCTTGCATGAACTTCTTTGTGGAATTTGTCTTTGTATAACATGCTTATTTAAAACTGATGAAGTTTTTTTGTTTTGTTTCACATAAAATGACAAAGCTAAATTTTTAAAATATTTAAAAGGAACCTTTTTCTAACTTAAAATAGATAAACATCTGTTCATTGGTTCTAGCCAAATGACATGATGGTTAAAAGTACAGGCAGGTCTTAGTTGAATCCATCCCTGTTCCTTATTATATGTGTGACCCCAAAAAGACAGTTAACCTTACTGATGGTCAGTGTCCTTCTCTGTGAAGTGGAGATAGCCATACCTCACCAAGCTGTTGTAAGGATTAAAGCAAGATGATAGCTTGATGCTTGGCACAGAGTCTGGCCCATGGGATTCAGTCAGTAAAATGGGAGGTGTTATTTCTACTGTTTAGTTTGGCAACATGATCATAGTTCTATTGCACAGATCCAGAGTGGATTTAAAGAGAAGGCTTATTGCCCAACTGTGTTAATTCTGTCAATTTTTTCCACCAGATTGACTGGTTAAGCTGTGAATATTTGTCTGTTTGTCCTTATTTTTTTTCTAATCTAGCTGGTGTTTGTTACTCTGAAGTCTAAAACACACACACAAACTTTTTAAAAGTCAGTGAGTGACCATAGGAAGGGTAACCAGGGTGAGTGAGGAAGGACGGCAAAGGGTCTTTTGGCTATAACTTTTCCATGGTAATTCATCACAGTTTATTTTATTAAAAAAGAATTAAGAAGTTTTGATATTTTGTATGGGTAACTTTTTCAAAGAAACCTTTGCATGAGTTAGTTTAAAAAAAAGTTTTAAATAAAATTTAAAATGTATGTGTGACTAGATTCTGATAATGTATTATTTTTAATCTTAGGGTACAGCTTGTATGTATTTCAAGCGTTTCTATCTTAATAACTCAGTAATGGAATATCACCCCCGGATAATAATGTGAGTATAATTCTAACTTACTGATTTTCATTTAAGAAAACCTTTATTTGTGTGGATAAAATGACTTCTTAATAAAGGGTAAATAGAGTTGCATTCTGTTATGAACTTATACTTTCCTTATACTCCTTATACATCTATAGTACTACCCTCCCTGTAATACTGATGGCATCTGAACTTCAACTTGTCCATATTCAAATTGTGTTTTTCTCAAACTAAATTTCCTAATACCTCTTTCTGTTAGTGGTATCTTTCTTCTCTTTGTTGCTCCAAGAATCATTCGTGGTACCTCCTCTCTTTCTGTATCAATCAGTTTACAATTTTTGTAGCTCCAGATTCATTTCAATTGAACAAAGGTCCATTGAAAATAAAGATGAAGCTAGTATGAGACTCATCAAAGAGCTTGCTCTCAATCACATTGTCCCTGTTTATTTTCTCCCTTTTTCATTTTCTTTTCTACCAGTCTAGGTCAGGTCCTTGTTACTTCCAATCTTGATTTTTGTGGTAATTTTATTACTAGATGCTCACTCTGAAATTTATGGTAGTAGCCCTGAGAGTTTCGTAGGTTGCCAAGGTAATAATCTCTCCACTGAAATGCCTTCAGAGATTTTACTGATAGCCTTCCACAGTCTTCCTTTAACCTACCTGTCTTCCCTGGCTTCCCCTGCTTTCTTCCATCTGTGTATACCGTTGTGTTCTTCCACCTACATTTCATGATTCAAAGTACTCTTATTCTGCAGTTATTTTTCCAGATGTTTATGTTGAGCTATATGAAACTACCGTTAAGTCAGTAGTGGTTGAATGCTCTGACAGGGTTATACAGTTCATCCTATTACAGTCTTCTAATGGATAAAAGCTTGAACAGAAAACTCTTTTTTTTTTTTTTTTTTAAATAAATTTCCTGCAATGTCTGGCATAGTCACTTGTTAATATTAGGCATTTTTAGAACTTATTTTTATTAATAAAATATTCAGATACTTCTTAAAGTATGTAGAGATCCCATTCCCATCCCTTTATTTTTTTTCCTCTAGGCTCACTTGTGCATTTTTGGCCTGCAAAGTAGATGAATTCAATGTGTCTAGTCCACAGTTCGTTGGAAATCTGCGGGAGAGTCCTCTTGGACAAGAAAAGGCACTTGAACAGATTTTGGAATATGAACTACTACTTATACAGCAACTTAATTTCCACCTTATTGTCCACAATCCATATAGACCGTTTGAGGGCTTTCTCATTGATTTAAAGGTAATCTTGTTGCTAGAAAAAATAAACTATTAGGATATATACCTTTGCTAGTTCTTTAACCAGAAAAATCAAAATTTTATTATTACTTGTAATCATCCTAGTTGTTACAATATAAGCTCATCTGAAATGTGAGTTCAGCTTGGACCTCTGGTGCTATAGTTCTCAAATTTCAGTGCCACCTGGAAGGTTTGTTAACTCAGATTGTTGGGCTGCAGTTCCAGAGCTCATTTAGTAGATCTGCAGATACTTGTCTAAGAACTCTAATGAGGACCACTGTCAGTTTGGAGTAATGCTTTTGAAGACTTAAGTTAATTCTTCTAACTCTGAAGTATACTGCCATGGGTCTCATTTAAAGAACTACATAACTTTTAACTAGAATATTGCAAAGTGATTAACATTTTTAGTGCATTATGAACTTGAATCAGTAGGGAGGTATCAAAAATATAAGGAAATAAGCATTGACAAAAGCAACTCAAGTTGTTTTGTTTGGACCCTGAAAGGGGACTTGGATAGTGTGACTGAAGTCAAAGTGGAAGTCACAAACTGGTTCATTCATGTCAGTTGAGCGGCCAGATTTGGGTATGTACCATATGCCAAAACATTGTGCTTAAGGATTTAGAACAGCTTCAACTTTCATAGGTCTTACAGTCTAATGGGAATGGTAATCATATATCCAGTGTGCTAAGTGCCATAGAAGGAAAGATACAGGATACTTTAGAACGGGATGGCAGATGGAGAGGAAAAAGATAGTTGCGAGAAAGGGTCATTTAGAGTGAAAATCAGAGCAAGAGGAGGAATTCGGTAGTAGAAGAACATCCCAATTAGAGAGACTTCTTTGGTCAAAGGTCCAGATTGAAGAAACTGTGGTGCACTAAAGAACCTAAATGGAGCTTAGAGATACAGGAGGAAGACTGCCGCGGAGTGCTGCCTGAGTGGAAGGTAGAGGCCTGGACTGTGGAGGTGACAGTAAAGGATTTTGAATAGAGCAGCAGGACCCAGCATAAGGCTTAAGTCTGGGCAGCTTTGTGGTTTGCAGTTTAAAAAAAATCCTGTTGGCAGCTCTGGCATCAGTCCGCGGCAGCTATTTATTGCACGTATGTATGTGTCAGGCATGACATGGGGAATGGATTAGACTCCATGAACGGATGCCAGTAAGATGCTGTTAAGAGTAGTCCAGGCCCAAATGGATAAGGAAGATGTGGTCCATATATACAATGGAGTATTAGCCTCCATCAGAAAGGATGAATACCCAACTTTTGTATCAACATGGACGGGACTGGAATAGATTATGCTGAGTGAAGTAAGTCAAGCAGAAAGAGTCAAATATCATATCATTTCACTTACTTGTGGAGCATAAGGAATAACTCAGGACACTGGGTGAAGGAGAGAAGTAGTTGGGGGAAATCGGAGTGGGAGACGAACCATGAGAGACTGTGGACTCTGAGAAACAAACTGAGGGTTTTGGAGGGGAGGGGTGGGGTGAGCCTGGCAGTGGGTATTTAAGGAGGGCACGTATCGCAGGGAGCACTGGGTGTGGTGCGTAAACAATCTTGGAACACTGAAAAAATAAAATTAATAAAAAAAAAAGTAGTCCAGGCAAAAGATGGTGGTTGGTTTGACTTATAGTGGCTGTGAGTACAGAGAGAGCTTCCTGGACTTAAGAGATACTAGTCAGAATCACTAGAGCCTGAGGATTGATTTCATAAAGAGGTTGAGAACAGAGGAAGGACCCCTAAGGGTTTCTGGCCTAAGCATATAGGTAATGGTGGTTCGTTCACTCCCTGATACAGAAAACACTGGCATAGCACAGATTTGTTGATAGTGGAGGGTTCAGGGTTGATGAATCTGGTTTGAGACACAGTTTCCAATTCCTGCAAGCATCAAGTGTGTCTGGAGGTGGGAGAAGATGGCAAAGCTATAGGTATAGATTTGGGTGTTGTTGCTCCTAGAAAATTTAAAGTGGACTGGCCCAACGGACCATTTAAAGGGTAGAGAAGGGTACCTGGGTGGCTCAGTCAGGTAAGCGTCCACCTCTTGGTTTCAGATCAGGTGATGATTTCAGCGTCATGAGATCAAGCTGCACTGTCACTCTGCGAGCATGGAGTCTGCTCAAGATTCTCTCCCTCCGCCTCTGCCCCACCCCTGTTCTCACACTCATGCCAAAAAATAAATTATTTTCAATAAGTAAATGGTAGTTAAGAGAAATATAAGAAGCTATTAAGGAGACTGAAGAATATCCAGAGAGGTAGGACTTTCTGGAAAAGTGAAATAGAATACTTTTACGAGTACACGTCACTCTCTAATCCTGTCCAGAATTCAGGGAAAATAGAAGCAAAGGATAATGTTTGCTGGATTTAGTGCCAGAAGGGTCATCTGTGATTTTTGTGAAATTAGTCTTCATTGAATGTGGAGGAAGAAAGCGGATTGAAGCCAGTTGGGGAATAGATAGCAGGTGAGAAAACAAGTATTTATAACCTGGATTAAACAGCTTGATTTTTGAAGTGGGAAAAGATGATTGATTGAGAAGATAGGGGAACTCCTAGAAATAGATGAGAGATGGTTTTTGTGTTTTGTTTTGTGGAAGAAACTGATGTGGAGAGCTAGTAATGAGAGAAAGCTTAAAGGAAGTAGTGAAAAATAAGTAGCTCAAGTTTGTCTGTGGAGTAAGGTGGAAGGGACTGGCATGAGATTCAAAGCAAAGTATAATTGGCCTTGAGAGAATAATAGCTCTTTGAACAGAGGGATAGAGGTAAGCATGGGTTGAGGACTGTATTATGCCTGGGGATTGGTGCTGACAGGAAATGGAGTGTCTTTCTTTTTAAAGGCAGAGATCATTTACAGAGAGTGATGGAGTTTCGGAAAATTATGAGACATTGAGACGGGTGGAAAATGTTGTACACAGTGACACGTGGGAAAACAAATTTTCTATTTATCATAGTTAGGCAGTGTTGAGAGCCTTCCTGAAGTCTGTGAAGTCCGTGAACTTGAATTTATAGTAATAGTACTAGACCCCTTGGTGGTATTGTTTTCTGTTGCAGCACCCAGAAATGTGGATATAGTTACAAAGCAGAAGATTGCTTGAATTCAGCTGTTAAAAGTTTTGTCTGAAATGTGTTGGCAGCATATTGGGTCAGGGAATTCTGGAGGGAAGTGAGGATCAGCGGACGCTGGTGAGTGGGAGCAAGTAGACAGATAAAGGGATAAAGGACCAAAGGATCTGAGGAGGAAGTTGGGGAATAGCTGTGAAGTAACTAAGCAAATATATTGGGGGAAAGGAGTACTGTGGTCATAGTGGAATGTCTGAATTTCTCATAGCAGAGGTCAGTCATTTCTGGATAATACGACATGGGTGTGACTGTACAGTTGACTCAGGGTATTTTGTTGAGTGTAGAAGAGATTTTTTTAGTGCCTTGAGACTTGAATGTGGATATCTGAAATACATCTAAGGGTTTAGGATTTAGAGTTCAGTGTCGGAAGAGTTTTCAGAGAATATGGGCTCATCTGTATTTCTTGGGCATATTCTAAAAATAATTCTGTAATCAAAACAAACCAACCCCATTTCCATTTACTTCCCAAAAGTAAACTTTAAGTAGCAGAAATTTCAAATGTAGATGAGGTGGTGCTTTAATTCTTAAATGGCTGAATTCCAGCTGAATCCAATGTGGATTGCCTGGGAAGCCTTTACCTTGGGATGTGCCTTTCTTAGGTCAGCTTCAAACCTCTTTTCCCCTTCCTCCTCAGATTGAAAAGGACAAAGAGAGGGATTAACGTAAATTAGAACAGTGCCAAGTCCTATACTGGGAGCTTCAGATAAATTATCTTAAAGCATATATTCCTTATTATGAGTTGTGATTAAAAAAGAAAAGTTTAGGGGCACCTGGGTGGCTCAGTGGGTTAAGCCTCTGCCTTCGGCTCAGGTCATGATCTCAGGGTCCTGAGATCAAGCCTCGCATTGGGCTCTCTGTTCAGCAGGGAGCCTGCTTCCCCCTCTCTCTCTCTATGCCTGCCTCTCTGCCTGCTTGTGATCTCTGTCTGCCAAATAAGTAAATAAAATCTTTAAAAAAAAGTTTGAAAGTCACTAAGGAAAAACAGATTCTTCAAACATGCAGAATTAAATTATTACACTTTTGATACATTCTGATGCTGAATACCAAACAATCTTAGATGGAAAGATTAAGCTGAGGTATTGCTTTTTTTTTTTTTTTTTTTTTTTTAAAGATTTATTTATTAGTTGGGGCGCCTGGGTGGCACAGTTGTTGAGCATCTACCTTCAGCTCAGGTCATGATCCGGGATCCTGGGATCAAGCCCCGCTTTGGGCTCTCTGCTAAGTGGGGAGCCTGCTTCCTTCTCTCTCTCTCTGCCTGCCTTTCTGCCTACTTGTGATCTGTGTCTGTCAATAAATAAATCAAATCTTAAAAAAAAGAAAAAGATTTATGTATTAGAGCATACTTGAGCAGGGTCAGAGGGAAATAATCTCAGGCAGACTCCCTGCTGAGTGAGCATTGGGCTCCACAGGGGACTCAGTCCCAGGACCCTGAGATTGTGACCTGAGCCAAAATCAGTAGTAGGTGTTTAACCAGTGCAGACAGCCAGGCACCCATAGGGTGTTACTTTTATAAATAAAAGAATCCTGTATTAAGCATTTTCTTGTTAATATAAATATTTTTGAACTATTGCATTAACTCTCAGAAGTGATAACATTTGTAAACTTTCTTTCTAGACCCGCTATCCCATGATGGAGAATCCAGAGATGTTGAGGAAAACAGCTGATGACTTTCTTAATAGAATTGCATTGACGGATGCTTACCTTTTATACACACCTTCCCAAATTGCCCTGACTGCCATTTTATCTAGTGCATCTCGAGCAGGAATTACTATGGAAAGGTATTAATCTGTATTTTAGCTTTGATCAGACTCAGTTTATCCCTTTCTGGAAAGCGAATTTTTAAGTGCTCTTCAGTTTGTGACTTAGTCCTTTATATGTACTGTGTTTCAGAGGGTTGATGAGGGCGACAGAGAGAAGAAATGAAATGACCTTTTATATATTTTTCAGATTATTATTTTTTTAATTTTTATTTGTTTTTTAAGATTTATTTATTTGAGAAAGAGAGCAAGAGTGCACAAGTAGGGGAAAAGGGGCAGAGGGAAAGGGAGAGCCAATGTGGGGCTTGATCCCAGGACCCTGCAATCACGAGCTGAGCCAAAGGCAGATGCTTAAGGGACTGAGCCACCCAGGTGCCCTGTCACCTCTTTAAAGAAATCTTTAAAAATTGAGTGTCTTTGAGCTAAGAGGATCCATTTTATGACCTATGTAGAAGTAAATCAGGTGATCCCAGAAAGACCAATAGAGCTGTCTGTAAAGAGTGAACGGAGAAGTTTTGTGAACTTTAAGCAACACGTGCACGGCAAAGATGTCTGCCTGATTTATTGTTGTTCTCCTGCTGTGGAGCCTGTGTGGCATGTGGCATTCAGTAAAGGTCTGTTGAATGAGTAATGCTTCAGGGGATGTCCATATGAATTGCACCTGAGCTGTAGATACCTACAGCTGATGCATAAATGCACAGTGAGAACTGGGCTTTGCGACAGGCCCTTTACCTGAATTAACTTTGACTCTCTGCAGTATCTTGTGCACAGATTAATAAACACTGTTTTCATACTGATTTGTAACTGAAGCACAGGCGCTATAGTAGCAAATTAGATTTTGTAAATTTTTATAATTTCTTTGTGACCTTTGAAGTTCTGCCTGATCTTAGTCCTAGAAAAATCTGAGGAAGATAAGATTTTCTAAACTTACACTGTTCTCCATGTTTGCAATCCCCTCATCCAAAATTTCAAAATCCATTGATAATGGTGGTAGCAAACATGAACAGATGTGATTTAGTCTTTATCCAGCTTAATGGGAGTATTTATGTGTTTCCTTACAGAAATACGAATGTATTGGTAACAGGCTACATCCCCTGACATCACTGCATTGTTGCACATTTCTTGGTACTTTCTCTAGGTTCCCTTTCCAAAAATTGAACAGTTTATGAATTTCAAAACAAATGCAAGATAAGCCTTGTGGGCTTGTTTTTAATTCATGGTATGCCTCTTCTCCACAAACACAGCTCAGCAAATGTACATAAATATATACTTTTAATCCCTAAGTGATCTATACCTCCATTTATTTAACTAAACAAAACTTTATCAAGTGCCTTCTCTGTACCATGCACTGTACTGTTAGAATGAACAAAGCTGTCAGTCCTTGTTCTAGTTAGGAAAGACAGCAGATTATTGATATCTATGGAGTTTAGATGTGAAGCTTCCATTCTCTAAGAGAAGAAAGCCTCTTTTCTACAAGTCAGATAGCCAAATGTCTGATTTGAAGCATCATATCCGATGCCGTGTGTATGCCCATTCTCCAGTGGTGAGATTCTTACGGAGAGGGATGAAGTTTATGTCATCTTGGAAGTGTCGTTACAATCTCATATAGCTGAAACTGAAACTGTGGTAACTTGGGCTCATGACAAATTAAATACACTTTTGAATTTCCCAGGGACTATGAAGAGTTGGGCATTTTTTTTTCCTTTTGAGGAAGTATTTGTGAATCATTCTTAACTTCTGATTTACTTTGCAAACTCTGGGGACACATTGGAATTGCCTTTACATTTATTGCTGGTTTCAGAAAGGGAAAGCCCTTGTGCTATTATATTCTGGGTGACACTTTAGATTAATACTCATAGGATGTTCTTTTGTTAGTTCTGAGTTGTTTTCTCTTTTACTGGATTTCGAGATTTCTTTTTCATCTCCTAGCTTGACTTCTTAAATATTCCTGCTTGCTTATGGATTTTTTTAATCAAAATATTAAAATTCTAATTCAGTATTGAGATTGAGTTGCTAACTTACAGGTTCATTGAGGCAGAGTCTAGTCAGCTAACTCTTAGAACTAAATGTTTTGCTCTTATGTTTAAGAAATGAAAAAGAGTAAAAAGAGACAAGAAAATGCCTTAAGTGTGAGGGTTTGGGAGAAAAAAGAAAGGAAAAGACTAATAATAGTTATTTTGAATTACTGATAACCACAAATGTATTCATTGTTAAGGGAGTTGTTGATTCTTGTATCTAAAATTAATTCCCATCATAGATGATGAAGTTGTTAACACCAAACTTAGCTATCAAAACTTATGCAGTATCACTTAAATAATTTGGATAGTTTAAAAGAAAGCAACAAAATTTCCTAATTGTCTAACTGTATTCCAGCATTTACTCATTTTGCCATTTTTCAGAGAAATTAATAATTTCTTTCTACTTGTGTTTGAAAGATTACTTACGCCTTCACAGTCTGTTCACTTGGGCTTTTATCAATTATATATCAAGTTCAGAGTAGCTAAATATTTAAATATAGAAATTATTTTCAAGCTGCTATCATTGGTTGCCGGAAAAACGATAATGAGGCTTTATATCCATTTATGGAAATATTAACACTTTGATTTATAGATGTAATAGATTTGCAAAACATGAGGCTATTCTTTTTTTTTTTTTTTTTCCCCAAAAGATTTATTTATTTGACAGAGACAACCAGAGAGGGAACACAAGCAGGGGGAGAAGCAGGCTCCCCGCTGAGCAGGGAGCCTGATGAGGGAGTCTGTCCCAGGACTCTGGGATCATGACCCGAGCCAAAGGGAGACGCTTAATGACTGAGCCACCCAGGCGCCCCAGAGCATGAGGATATTCTTAACTGGTTTGAATACCTATTGGTCCCAAGAAGAGCACTTAGAGTTAACTTGCTATTAAGGGAAGAGAGAATCCTTACTAGTGCCATGTTCCAGCTCTGCTTCTTCCTAGCTTTATGACTTTGGGCAGGGGACAAGATCATGACTTGTCTGTGCCTGTGACTCACATTGTTCAAATTGCTCAATTACTCAAATTATTCAGATTGTAAAATGAAGTTAAATTCGTAGAGTTTATATATTAAAACATTTAACAGTAGTAACAGTCAATACTCGAAATGTATTCATAACCATTTTCCCTCTGAAAGTTTATATATTACAAAATTTAGGCAAAATAATTTGGACATTAAACGTCTTTTAAACTAAGTTGTATTAAATCCTTAAGACTATAATAGAGTATATAGTTTTGTGGAGTTTGAGGTATTGTTATTTAATACTTTTAATGTAAATTAATTTTAAAATTGTCCTTGATGAAATGAACGTGGGGGAAACTAATTTATGATGTCATGTTTCTCAAGATGCGGTATGTATTCAGTAGATTAAAA
This sequence comes from Lontra canadensis, assembly GCF_010015895.1. Taxonomy (NCBI): domain Eukaryota; kingdom Metazoa; phylum Chordata; class Mammalia; order Carnivora; family Mustelidae; genus Lontra; species Lontra canadensis. The sequence continues at coordinate 26,678,663 of NW_022630998.1, forward strand.
TGTTTTTTCCTTTTTCTACGAGTTATTTGTCAGAAAGTCTCATGCTGAAAGAGAACAGAACTGGCTTGTCACAGTTACTAGATACAATGAAAAGTAAGTAAAACAGGACACTTTATAAAATGTTCTTCTATTACAAAGCTACTTTCTAAATATCATCTTGATATTTAACTTCAGGTATCAATCATATAGATTGTTGTTTAGATTTACTTTCATTGATTTACTGGATCATGGAGGCATTAAGGATACATTCATTGGTGGAGAACAAGTAGAACGATCATGAAAGGAAGTAGTTTGTACACAGAGAACTTATTAGGAAAGTGAAAATAGAAGATTCAGAAAGGGTTAAGGCTTAAAACAGTCCTTTTGAAGTGTACACAGATATATGACAGGCACAGGAGAAGATCTAAAGGGAACCAAATTAAAGATAATACTTAAATTTGGAGTTGTTTTGTAGTCAGCCTTAATTAGTTGCCATTATTTGCTAGTCATGTTGGTATTACAGAAGCCGTGGTTCTCCACTGGGTGTGATTTTTGCAATGTCTGGGACCCTTTTGGCTGTCAGAACTTAGGGGGTAGGGGAGTGGCTAGTACTCACATCTAGTTGGTAGAAGAATGTTCCTAAACATCTTATAATTCAGTGTAGCCCCTTATTAAGCTGAAGAATGACTCCCCAAAGATACCCCTGTCCTAATCCCTAGAAACCATGAATGTTACCTTAGAAAGCTGTTACAGTTTGAAGATCTTGAGATGGATATCCTGGACATCCAGGTCACAGGAGTCTTTATTAAAGAACAGAGGAAGGTTTGACAGAGAAGACAAAACACAGAGAAAGATTTGAAGATGCAAACCTTAAAAATTGGAGTGATATGGCCACAAGCCAGGGGATGCTGGGAGCCAGAAGCTGGAACAGGAAGAATGGATTTCCCCCTAGAGCCGCCAGAGGGAATGGGGCTCTGCTAACATTTTGATATTGGCCCAGTGCAACTGATTTCGGACTCTGGGGCTTCAGAACTGTGAGAGGAGAATCCATTTCTGTTTCAGGACTTACTGAGCTTAGAGTAATTTTTAATAGCTGACTCAGAAAACAAATATAGCCTCTCACAATGAAGAATTTTCCAGCCCAAACTGTTGGCAGTGCCAGTGTTGAGAAACCCTTTCTTAGTGGGTGAGTAGAGATTACCCACCCCTCTCCTTCCTTCATTCTTGCCTGTGTATCTCTGAAGGCTCATGGCTACTAAGCATTAGAGTTAAAAGTCATCTGTGTTTGTCTCCCTTGTGTTTGTGCTACTTGTCTTTTTTAACTAAATATGTAGCTGAAATACTAGGTAAGCCAATAAAATAAGAGATTAAAAATCATGATCTTGGATGAGGGTCGTAAATGTGTTTTATAGGTGTTATATTTCAGAAGGTAAGCTGTTTCAGGGCATGTAAATAACATTTCTTGATTCTCTGCTTGAAATGATCTTGAGGGCTTCCTTCAATTGGGAGTGATGGATTTGTGATTTACGAATCATAAAACTGTAGGTCTTCAGTTTCACCACTAGAGGGTGCACTTCCAACGCTGTGATTCAGCCAGAGATCTTGGGATCACGGATTTAGTAGGTAAAATGGAGCCTTAAAGGTAACCCACTGTGCTCATCATACAGCTAACAGCTTTTGACTGATTTCTTCTCAGTTCCTTCATTTTACTCCACTTGTTTTAACACAAAGTAAAAATAGCTTTTGACAAAACAGCACTATAACAATATTAAGGTATCTTATTCCTAAGTTTTTGGAACAAAGATAATCAAGCCTCAAGTATTAATTCATTTGAAAACACTGCTTTGTTTACAGTCCGGCAAGCTCTGCCTGTGTGGCACATGTGGCTGGCTAATAATAAGCCCTGGATCTCTCACCATTCCCCTAAAAATTCTTGAGACTTACATTCTTTGGTTTATTGTAGTTGAATAATACAAACAGACGAGGGGAGAGGACATTTTGGCAGTTGTAAAGTCACTGACACAGTAGTTCACTTTTAGCCTAAGGAGGACATTTTTGTTTTCTTTGATGCTTTGTCTAGGTGCTGTATTTTTTTGAAGCAAAGGATCATTGACACGTTTTTACTAAGTGTCCTCCCTTTATTACAGGTCACCTAATAATGGTTTCCTTTGTAAATACAGTCTTTGGGCCACCATCTGTAGCACAGAATGTTATAAATACAGCTGGCAGAGAACAAAGGATGGTCACTGAATCATGGATGTTTAAAGCCTTAAATCTGAAAAAGTGACCATGGTGGGATTTGGAAAAAGTATTGACTAGATTGAAAAACATGCTTCTTTTTATGCTGTATAGGATATGGACTAAGCAGGAGACCCCACTATAATTACTTGAAGTATGGTATTTACTGGATTTTAATGCAGAACATTGCAAATGCTGGTAATAATCACATTTCAAGAGGTTTGTTATTGTTCCCATAGTAAGTTGGGAAAATACTCAGCTTCCTTACAGGAACAGGACTTTTTATTATCTAGTATAAATCTTTTTTATCTCCACATAGGCATGAGAAACTTGGTAAAAAAATATGAGCCACCCAGATCTGAAGAAGTTGCTGTTCTGAAACAGAAGTTGGAGAGATGTCACTCTGCTGAGCTTGCCCTTAATGTAGTCACGTAAGTAGGTGGGGGTGTTAAGGACGGATATAACTGTTCTTGAGGCCTGCTCATCCTCAAGTCACTTAATTGGTGAATGTTTGCTTTGGCGGGGAAAAATGACTGCCCATTAAGTTGGGTTGTCTTTAATCGAGTGGACATTTCTAACAGGATTAAACACCAGACAGTAGTGTGGCTTTCATAATACTGTTCTCCTCATACGACTAATGTATTCTTTGGGTTGCAGGCCCTGTCCGTTACTTCTCATGGGACCTCTTGAGTCTTCCCAGGGAATCTCCGAACCTCGTACTCTTTTAGTATTTGGGTTCTTTGCAGGTCTGGTATCTTGTCTGAGAGAACGAGTGTATGGTTTCAGATTTCTTCTGTTAGCTAGGGCAGGGAAAGTTGGCCTGTTTTCTTTCAGGGATGAACTTTAAATTGAAGACAGATTAAGTGGGAAAATGTGCTGTTGGATATTTTCTTGGCAGCCATAAGGAACACCTATAAGGTCTCTCACTGATTTGTAGGCTGAATGTGGAAATCACAGAATTGGGGTTCTCTGTGCTTTGCAAATTGAAGGATCTACTCAAACCTCATCTTCTAGGAATTTAAACAAGGTGGGGGTGTGGAATGGTAATGAGAAAACTGTTGTTTTTTTCTGTGGAATACATTCTGATTCCAAAGTTCTACCTTATTAATATTTTGTGGGAATTAACACTGCCCTCTTACAGTGAAGATGCATCTGAGGTGTTTTTGATCTGTTATTGGTGAATGTACTGCATAATGTCTGAGAAACCAGGACAGTATTCTGTGACCTTCAGAGCCAGGTACATGTGGCTTAAATTCTTTACAGAGTCACAGAATATCCAAGGATTTATGAAACATGGAAAATGTGGTACTGCTTTATTTTATCGTAGCTGTCACTGCTTGCATGGCTCAGCACAGAACTTAAAATTGGTAGATCTCACTTATGGGCTTCAGTGGTAACTCACAGAAATGAGCGGTTACAGAGGAGTAAAGAAATGTCGACTTGAATAAATCAAAGTATTGCAGAACCGATTGTATTCTTTTCACATTGATTTTGAAGTGGGCTTAGACCAGCGGTTGGCAGACTGTCTCAGAGGCCAAATGTGAACTACTACCTGTTTTTACAAAGACTTGTACTGGAACAGAGACATGCCCATTAGTTTGCATACTGTCTGTGGCTCTTTTCACACTGCAGCAGGAGTTAGGTAGTTGTGACACAAGTGAACTGTACGGCCTACAAGGTGTGAAATATTTATATTGACCATATAAAGAAATTTATCACCCTCTGGATCACACCACTGGACTATTAATTTATCCTTCTAGCTGGGTTAACTATGAGTGGTCTATAATCCAAAATTGCTAACTGCTAGAGTACCTCTTACTCCAAGTTGCTATGTGCTTTTTTTACTATGTCAAGCAAAATCTGCATTTTTGTGAGTACTTGGCAGGGGCTGCTTTTCAGACTATCTAAAAAGGACTTTAAAAAAAAAATCCAGGATAAAATGCAATAAATAACAAATTACTAGAATGAAATACACAAAACACAAGTTGAAATTTTATTAAGATTTTAGTAGTCATAAAATTAATCGATGGAATTGTAAAATTTTCTAAACAGTCTGTTTCTGTACTTCACCTTATTGCAAACTGAAAATGGTTCATGACTGGTCTATGGACCACAGTGACAAGCATTACTTCAGGACAAAATAATTTGTTTTCCCGGTCTTTAAAATTCCTTTTCTTTTTTATGACACAATTAACTCTATTGTCATTACTAAAGTCAGTACAGGTAAACCAAAGTTCTCTTTGACCAAAACCCAAATCCAGTTGTGACCTCAGAGGTAGTATCTAGTTGATTTATACCTTTGCCAGTCTTCTCTGCATGTGTGTATGAAGTGGTTTTTTCTCTATGAATGCTTTCATACATATTGTACAACTGTTGTAGTGTCAGTCTTTAACTTTTTGCCAGGCTGGGTGAGAAAACAGTATCACATTGGTATTTTAATTTGTATTTCCCCTATTACTATGAGGCATTGCTGTTTCTAGTTTAACAGCCATTTGTATTTCTTCTATATTGCCTGCTTACAACCCTTGTGCAGTTTTTTGATGTTACTTTCCTGATCTGTAGTTCTTTATATATTTGTCTTTTCCTATATCCTACAGCTGTTTTATTGTGTCTTTCAACTTGGTGGTATCTAGGAGATGTATGTTCTGTTTTATGCTTTTACATTTGAATACCACTTCTAACGCTAAAGCTAATCTTTATTTTGCTTTGTGTTCATCTGTTAAAACGATTTAGAATTTATGAATGATGTGAGGTACACATAACACTAATTTTTTTTAATAAAAAAGTCCATTACCTAGCTGTTTTTTAAAAAATCATAATTTTCCCCAATTACATATTCCTTATAAATTCATATATATGCATCGTTGTTTTTTGCCTATCTGCTCGATCATCGATCCAGTTAATTCTTGCTAATACCACAGCATAAATTATCTTTATCTTTCATACATAGTGTTTTGATGATAACTGGGACAAGGGCCCCACACTTTATTCTTTCAGATTCTTTTGCTCTTTTTGCATAGTCTTGCACATTAGTTATACTTGACAGTTTCCATGAGAAATTTTATTAGGATTTTAGTTAGAATTGCATTGAACATAGAGATTAATTAGAAAGATGTCTTCCTCTCCATAATGCATCTCTTTACATCTTCCATACCTTTGTTCTTCAGTAGATATATATACAGTATTTCATATAGCCTTGCTAGAATATATATATTATATATTATTTCAGATATATGTATTATATACATGTGGATATATATATCCTTGCTATAGTTTCTGTTGCCAGTTTTAGATTACTTATTGATGGCTGCTTAATTACAGGAAGAAGAGGAAAGGCTATGAAGATGATGATTATGTCTCTAAGAAACCCAAACATGAAGAGGTATGTTCTCCAAAGGTAAATTTTAAAAATTACTTTTATTGTATAATCTAGTCTGACCATACTGTTAAGATTTTATTTTTCCAGAATGCAAGTATTACAGAGGCGTGGGCTTTGAGGCCTTCCTTTTTTTTTTTTTTTTTTGCATCCTTTTTTATGTATATTCTTCTTGTTATCATGGGATTTTTCTCACTTCTTTCTTACCCTGTTCTGAAGCAGTATAATGGTTAATTGATGAAGAATCCTTCCTCTGGTTATGGAAGGCAACAGAAATAGATATAACATGCTAAATTTCTGCTCTTTTTGACTTTCAAGGATTCTTCTCATACCCTTTTCAGAAAACTTGTACTTTACATATCAGATATATATTAATAAGAGGCAGAAGGTCACAGTTGTAACCTTTACTCCTCTCATTAGTGTAGTTTTGCGAGACCAAACCATAGTACTGTAAGACTGAACTACTACAAATTTTCCTGGCTTATTACCTTCCTATAATCACAGTAAAAGAAGATTTTCCTGAAAGGTAAGGAGCTAAATAGTGCTGTTACGCTTCAGTATAATGTTATTCTTACTACGTTTTCTTTCCTTCTTAGGAAGAATGGACTGACGATGACCTGGTAGATTCTCTCTAACCATTTGAAATTGACTTTCCAGTGCTAACTAATCAACAGAAGGATGAAGCATCTGGCATTTAACTTTGTTGAAAAAAGAAATAATGTGAAAGCATCAAATATATTAAACTTTTCTATTTGTTAAATTTTTTTTCCTTTCTCTCAGGCTAGCTTTATGTGAAATAAAACCCCTGAAAAGAGCCAGAATAGCACCTGGTTTAGATAGTCTTGCCCCATCATGACTAATACCAAATCAGTCTTTTTGCAGTACCCAAAGCTGTAATTTATTTGCCGTTAGTGTTTTAAAGAAAAGCACCAAAAAAGGTCACAAAAAATTAAGCCAAGTAATCACCTTTAAACCTGCTAGGGAATGTTTTTTGCCCTCTAGAAACGTTTATAAATGCCTTCTCAGATGTCATTGTAGTATACTTAGCTTTCTTATATATAACTACTGTACCTCACCTGTCAAATGCTTCAACTGAAACTAAAATCTAGTTACCCAAAAACACTACCAAGTAAGTTCTAAAGGAGAAATCAAACACACAGTCTTGAGTAGTGGTCTAGATAAAAAATTAAGTAGCTGTAGGTCTGCAGTAGTCAAGAATTGTACATTCGGTGTCAAAACTAACACATACCCTCAGGTGAATCCATATAAATAGGTGTTATGGTTATTAACTTATCAGATGAAATATGTTCAAGACATTGAATTCAAATTGAAGTGAGTTGATAAAAATAACTGCAGACTATGGTACTTGATCTTGCTTGTCTATTTCACTTCATGATTCTGGTCAAGTTCTAAAGCTCTCTGTGTCCTTTTCCCAAGTCTAATGGGAATAGTGCTTGCATATACTAAGTGTTGCACATTGTAGCATTTGTCCAGGTATTTAAGTGGGATCTTACTTGGTTTCTAAGTTGCAACCAAATTGTGATTGTTCAATTTTTTCTAGAAAACTGGGTTGCAGGAATTCTGTGAAACTCTGTAGCCCTGTAAATCTGAGTTTGATGGATACACAGCTGTCCTCAGTGTCTGTTCATCCCAGGCTGCACTTGCCATTAGAGTGTAGGTACCATTTTAATTCCATCTCACTATGTGAGGGCAGTATTTACTGTATGCACCTTCTCTCTAATAATTCTTTACGTTTGAAGTTTTTGGTTTTAGTTTCTTCTCATTGTGGGATGAGGAATGAAATTCATTAAGTGTGATTTTACAAACATGGACTGGAAGAAGCCAAAGTTAACAATCTTCCAGAGCTATCCAAGTTAAGTAGCAGTGCTGCTAGCCTCTAGACAGCATTGTGAAGTGTTCATACTTTGTTTCCCTTTTAAGTCCCTAAGCTTTAGTATCAGAGCAAGGCGCACATTTATTTCTGAAAAGTCTCCTAGCCAGCCCCATTAATAAAGTCTGAGGTTTTATTTCATCTTTGACCCAACTAGTTACTGTAAGGAGTACAAAGGTAAATGACACGTTTCCTATTCCACCTCAAGAGATGGCATTAAAATATAAAAGGCAGAAGAGGACATTTCAGCCTGGGGGAATGGCAGAGGATAGGTCAGTATGGCTAGAGACCAAGGGGTGATTAGTGGAGAGGACTAAGTTGCCCAGCACTAGAATTTGGACCTCCCTGGACTGTGGTGAAATGTTCTTGGAGATGTCACTGGTCTATATCCCTTTGGCTTTATCCTGTAACCCATACTACTCCCATGATAGTCCAGCTGTAAAGCTGGAGTGAGGGAAAAGCAGCACAGGAGAGCAGACTGGGTTGTCTGGCTTTTGACATCACTGTTCATCTGCCTCTACAGAAGTAACAACTTCTCATAGCTTAAAATTGTGCTATGCATCAATCTTTTAAATCCTTGATTATTTTTTCCTGTATTAATTTGAAGTGTTGCTCTTAGAATCTAGGCCTTTAGAAAAAAAATTTTTTTATTGAAAATGCTTTTCTGCCACGTACTTCTTTGTATGCCTTCTCTCTCCCGCACAATTATGGGAGGGAAGGAATTCTTGTTTTCTCCCTGGCCCTTGTTCTGGTACTAAATTTGAACTGCCCCTAAAGAAGGAGGGAAAAAATTAAACTGAATGCTTACCTGTATTTAGACAGAAGTAATCAGTTACTCAAGATATCCCTTGGTTTTATTTTAACTTAAACCCCTGTGAATACTTCACAAAAATACATATACAGAAGCAAATAAAACTATACAAACTATATATGCAGCAGACAGAACAAGTAGTCAGAAGTTCAAAGATGGATAGCTCTGTAAAAAAATCAACTTAGAAATGAGTACTTTCAACAAAAGCATTCCAGATATTTTGACACATAAAATAAATTGGTAATCTATAGAACAGATGAATGGGTAACATGCATTGATCAGTACAACAACCAATAATATTTACTGGATTCAAACTATTTACTGTTGTAAACATTTAATGAAAGCATCATGAGCTCTAAATAGTCTTTGACGATTCCAACAAAATAAGTGGTATGTTTAAAAAATAAAGCTGATGAGCAATAGGTCCATTCTATATATTTTCTCTTAACAGTTCCAGCAAGAGAAATAGCACAGTATTTTAAAAAAAGTATACAGCAAAGATTGTTCCTATTATAGTGGCAGACTCTGGAACCTGTAAATACAAACAGTCATTGAACAGTCAAACGGTCGTATTCCTAATAAGGAGGAAATTACAGTAAGAACAGTGAGCAGTCCAGTTATGCTCAATTGTCAAGAAAATCCTTTTTCTTGTCAGTTGATTTCATAGTTCTTTTTCCAAGACACAGCAAAACTTTGGCAATTGGATGTATTGAAAATATATTTTTCAAGTTCAGTCAGCATTTTGTTATGTGAAAGGTGATCCGTACACCAAGGCTCAGAAGTTGGTAAAGACTGATTCCGTATGTGGAAAAAGTGCAAATTTCCTGCACAGATAGCTTACAAAGCTGCTGGCACATTGACTCACCAGCAGAATCTTGGATTTTGTTTGCATAGCTCACGCATCACTGGAATGTGGAAAGGTGTGCTATTTTTTTGGCAAGAGCAAAGGAGACATTATACTGATGTGAATTACCGTGTTGGGCATGCTGAATCCAAGCAGAACACTTGGGCGAAGTCTGCTACCTGACATCATTAGTTTTTGTATACTGGTTTTGTTTTTGTTGAAGCAGTTCTGTTATAGCCAGAAGCTTTTTCAGTACATGCTAAACAAGGAAAAATAGTATGAAAATAATTAGTAAATAAATGAAAGTTCAGTCAGAAATTTCAGGGAACCTGGATTTTGGAAAAAGCCACATCATTTCAAAGGAACTCATAAAATAATACTAACCATTCTACTCAAAGCATAAAATTGTGAACGTTTCTATTATTCAGTCCTTGACTCAGTATTTTTGGTCAAGATAAGATCTTTGTACACTAAATAGAATTTCATTTATTTGCTATTTTCATATCTACTCAGGACAGAACATCTTGCCAGAAGACAGACTGATCATTACAAATCATCCTAATATCCATAAGATCACGGAGGAGCAATCAGCTTGCAGCCCAGTGAACACTATCAAGTATCATGTAAGAAACAGGACTACACTGGGCCTAAAATTAATTAGGCCAAATTCTCCCAGAATTTTACTTTTATTTAAGGCTTATCATAACAAACTCAGCCCCAGTGTAGCTGGAAGGCATTATATATACCACAGACACTAAGTAGGCCAGTGGCACATACTCTGCCTAAGCTGCTAAAGTCACTGGAATCTTAGTGAGCCAGAGGAGGTTATCTAAACTTGAGGATTTTAGAATCCTCAAATCCACAAACACAATGCTTTAATTTTAATCTCTTCTACAAGGCTCCTACCAAATGATTGGCCAGTACAGTGACAGTCCTCAGGAAGAGCTTATTAAAAATGACAGTTTTCAAGGCCACACTCCAGAATCTCTGAACCTGGAACTTGCAGGTCACTTGGCCGTGCACTGTGTATGGGAGATAAGCCATATCACTACTGACTTTATAATTCACTTGCCATTTTCACATCACTGAAGTGTGTAACACCACCGTTTTAAAGTATAGTTCACACTGTGCCATGTCAAACATACATAATTTTAGTCTGGGTCCATTATTGCTCTGTCAAGATCTTTGCGGAGGAAGATTCCAATTCTTAAAAATGTAACTGATAAGACAAACCATAAGAGACTCTTAAGCTCACAAAACAAAGTGAGGGTTGGTGCAGGGGTTGGGGGGGGGTACATGGACATGGGGGAGGGTATATCCTGTGGTGAGTGCTGTGAAGTGTGTAAGCCTGATGATTCACAGAAATGTACCCCTGGGGCAAATAATACATATGTTAATAAAAATTTTTAAAAAGTTGACCATAATTCAGCTAGTTACCTTTCAGAGTCTTATGCTGACATTCTGCTTAAGTGCTAATCCAACATCACTGATAAGGAAGGCTGGCAAAAACCTACCTGCTGGGCACCACGTTCATTGCTGAGTGTTCGCAGCTCATCTGAATGGGCCACACAGATCTCATGCAGTGCCGCTAAATCACGAGACAGGTCAGTTCTAGAGTGCTCTGTAGTGTCCGGAAGTTCAGGTACATTCTTTAAGAGAATGATAAAACTGCATTTAGCAATACAAATTTTTATAGTCACTTCTGAAAAGATCCTTAACATAATGTTCTCTTAAATTTCTTTTAAGAGTCTAAGATGCTATGTAACATTCAGTGGTATTTCTGATAAAGGTCCTGTGACCTCAATATTCACATCAAACGCAGGGTCCAATTTGCTTTACAAAGCATGGCAGAATACTGTACAGTATTACTGTTAATCTAAATAAGTGGGCTTCCTAAATTCTTAAGAGTTTTGGGGGTTTTTTGATCTGGCACATACACCAAAAAATAACCAGAAACACTGCAACTGCTGATCTGGATTAAATGCAAGCTAAACTTTAAATTCCTCCATTGACACAGTTTCATTATTTAGCTGTTATAGTTTGCCCAAATTTATCAGTATATGTAAATTGAGAGTTACACTATAGAAGTGTGAGGAGAACCTGTCAGGCTGATAATTATTTGTGGACTATGCCCAAAAACTTCGTACTTTATTAGCACTTTATTAGTATTATTTTGAGCCATAGAATAAAATTCAACATGGGCTCAGATGGCTGTTAGTTCTAAAAAAATCTACTCCTCTTCCTAATGGTGATAACTCAATTGCTGTACCTTCCTAAAAACTACAAAAACATTGTGTTCTGTAGCATGAACTGAAATACAGTTCATTCTTGTTAATTAACACTCAGTTATCCATTCATTCAGTGAATGGATTATAGAGTTAAAAGACTATAGTATTTGCCTTCAGAGAGCTTATAGCCTCTCTAGAAGACAGAGATAAACCAATCACTGCAACACAGATATGAAAGATATGCAGATACTTAGGAAGCAGAGGAAAAGGTATTTGACTCAGATTTAGTGCTCATCAAAAAGTCCTTCTGAAAGTGAGTCTTGAAAGAAGAATCTGATTTATACAGGTAGTAAAGGAATACAAGAACATGGAGAAGGCAGGAAGAGTAGAAAATGGGAATTCTAAGCAGTTTAAGACTACATTGTGAGGCATAACTAGGAAAGTGATAAGAGAGCTGGACTATAAGACAGCTGTGATTATGGAAAATAAATGAGAATCCTAACCATGAATCTGAAGAATCTAAAAACCTAGAAATACCGCCTAAGTTAAAGCTAGGTAGCTTTAGATATTGGACAGTTTTCAGTCTTTAAACAATACTACAGTAAGAATTTTTCAATCGCTGACCCAACTGTGCTTTTTGGTAATAAGTATTTTTATCTCCTAAACTTCCCTGAGTTCATATATAAAAAACAGACATTTAGCATTTGCCCTGTATTTCTCAATTTTATGCTACTTATGGACCTATGTTACAAATAACTTCTTCACCCTGGTTTTACCCTCAGGTAGCAAAGCAAGGGCCCTCAGGAACTGCTGGTTAGTTTCACTGAACACTGGTGGGCTGTTTTTAAAACTGGATCTGAATACATCACGGCAGAACATGGGCACTTCAGTCTCCAACCCTAGCATTCCCTAATGCCATACATACTAAACTGATAACTTTTTTTTATATATATATGAACTGAATTACTAAGGTATTTTACTTTTTAATTGATCCATTATCTGTAAATCTCTAACAAGAAAACTCAACTTTACTAAGAAATAACATGATCTTGGGAATTTTTTTTAGTTTTTTTAGTTTTTTTTTTTTTTTTTTAGTTACCATTTCTATTAATCTTGTAATCACAATTTATAAAGGTCCAAATAAGACATCAGTAGTCCCACTGAATTAAGTAGCATTCTAAATCCATGTATTTTATTCCTAGTAAAGCCCTCAAGAACACCCTCCAGTCCATTATTTAACCTGGTCAGATCTGGGTTATCTTGTTTCAAGTTCCATACACTAGCAGCTCAGTAGAAGTAGCAACAGGATATCACAATAAGGAGATGGAACAGCTAAAAGGATAGTGAAAAACAAGACAAACTAAAAAATTGCACAAGAAGTACAAAACCGTTAACAGTGAGTTCTTGGTAGTAAACCATTTAGTTTAAGAATAAATGTTTATAAAGATTAACAAAAAAAAAAAAAGCCTCTTTTTGTGTTAAGCAGAGCCCAATGCAGGGTCTGAACTCTAGCCTGAGATCAAGAGTAGGAGGCTTAAGCAACTGTCAGCCAGGTGCCCATTTTTGTTTAAGTTCTGGATAAAAATCTAAGCTGTTGATTAAATGCGGTAACAATTCTCAGCTATATTAAATTTAGGTCTCAAAGTATTTGAAAAATTATATACATACCCCAAGTTCATCCAAAAACATGATCATGCGATGTTTGTTACTTTTGATAAATGGATTGACACCTTCCATATAGGGCTCCTAAAAATAATAAAAACAAACACTCATCTATAACTACCACATATGTAGCAAGGATTCCTATAAATCTAATTATGTCCATCAATAGCAATAAATGCTCACAAGAATTAGTCATATAAATTTTCCTTCTAATGAAAGCTAACAGCTATACTGAAGAACTGGAATATTCTCATGAAAGAGTAAGAAATTCTGGATGGAGGGAAAAAAAAGAGCACCAACCCCAAGTGGTTGAAAATCCATATATAACTTGACCCCCCCCACAAAATGTGACTGGTAACATACACAGTTGACTGATATATATTTTGTATGTTACATATATTCATGTATTATTACAATAGAGTACATATATATACATATATTTATATACATATAATATATATACACATGTATTACATATATTCATGTATTATTACAATAGAGTAAGCTAGAGAAAAGGAAATATTAAAACCGTAAGAGAAAATATATTTACAGTACTGTAAAAACCATGAATATGCGGACCCGTGCAGTTTGAACCTGTGCATCAAGGGTCAGCTGTTATTCATTCAAAAATAATTACTGAGAAACTTATTTGCCACCTACCAAGATAAAAATGGGCCCAGGCCAGAGGTTAGAATCTAGCAGAGAATGTAAGTAATTAAAATACAGTGTGCTAAAGACTGCAACAGGAATACTTATTACAACCTGCCTCAGTATTCAGATAAATTCAAAAGCTAAGCCTTACTGTAAACTGCTCTTCATACTAAAATATTAAGCCTATTTAAAATGTGGTATGTTGTGGGGCGCCTGGGTGGCTCAGTGGGTTAAAGCCTCTGCCTTCAGCTCAGGTCATGATCCCAAGGTGCTGGGATCGAGCCCTGCATTGGGCTCTCTGCTCAGCGGGGCGCCTGCTTCCTTCCTCTCTCTGCCTATTTGTGATCTCTGTCAAATAAAAAATTTAAAAAATGAAAATAAAAATTAAAATGTGGCATGTTGTAAAACAGAAAATGTTTCGTATTAACACAAGCTCTTTTAAAGTCAATAAATAAAAGATGATAAAGACCTCATCAGTCGATTCCAAAGAAACAGACACGAAAAATCAAAGTAACATGCCTAGCATTTTGGCAAAAATTAAACAGAGTAATATTCATTGAGTTTTGGCAAGGCTCTGGGAAGCAAAAAGTCTGACTTAGGAGTTTCCCTCCAAAACTAGTTTAAGGAAATAAGTGGACATTTTTGCAAGGATATATGGATACTTGTTATAGCAGTATTTGTAACAGTGGTAAGTTGGCAGCCATCTAAATGTTGAGGAGAAGAGTACTTAACAGCTACATGATGACATAACACTTGTTAAGAACAGTAAGACAGTTACTTTTCCAGGCAAGAAGTTTGTTCAACATTGACAAAATCAGGCAACACAGTATGATCACTACTAGAATATTAACAATCCTTATCATTAGGTAGAGGGATCACTACCTAATGTGGGTATTTTAAGTGTTTAAATATGGGTGTTTAAGAACTTGTCCAAGTTATTTATAGTAAATATTTATGATGAAATAAATAATAAAATGGACTCGAGTACATTTAAAAATATATTAATTTTTATATTTAAGAGTAGGAGAGTTTAAGTATATTAGAAAAAGAAAGTATAGTTTTCTATACTGGCTAAAACAGTGGTTTTAAAAATTTCATTATTAAAATGTAAAATCTAAAAATATTTTTAAAAACATACATACCAACAAAAATATAACTATGAAACAGCCATTACTGATAACTTTGTATTCTATGGTTTTATCATCTCAAGGTTTCCTTTGTAAATGACATTTTAAAGTATCAAACTGTTTTTACCTTAGCTCCAAATTCCACGAGATTTGCTAAATTCTGCACAGATTTAGCCACTAATATCAGTGTTCTAGCCGCAATAGGAGATGGGGAATCTGTAAGAGAGAATTGGGCACAGGTAATGATACCGACTCCAAAGGCATTTCCAGGTAAAGCCGTATAAAGTTAGCACTTTAATATTTCTTTACTGCAAAAATACTGACATTCTTGGAAATGGTATGACCTGTGTAATTCAAGAAAACTTGAGTTAAAGGGGGGAAAGTTAAATACACTTATCAACACCTCTAGTTTGTGAAAAAGGTGCTGCTGCAAGACTCAGCAATTCTCAACTGGTTGATATTTCACAATGCCTTAAAGATTTATCGCTAAAATGACTGTCATTCCACACACCTGCTTTGTGACAGTTCACAAAGCTAATTTCATCCCCTCAGGTTAGCAATTTGCAATCTGAGCAATTTCCTACTCCCAACCTCCAATGACTAGAAAAATCACTTTAAAGCTCAATAACAAAGATAAAGTCTGAGACTTCTGCCCTTATATTGAGGGAAAAACAATTTAATAAACTTAGAATATTATAGAATAAACTATAATAAAAGACTGGTCAGGAAACATTTCCCTATAGAATATGCATAGTAGGGTGTAAATGAAAACCATATGCAGCTATTACATATAAGCCTTGAAAGAGAATTATTTAACAGTAAAAATGTATAAGTAATTCTATCTGACTGCCTCATTTTAGACTGTACTCTGTGTATCTTAAGCTGCTGAACTGTGAGTGAGTACTGCCTAGTGGTTCAGAAGCCAACATTGAGATAAACCAATCTCTCCAGAATTCTAAACCCTTAATTCTTAATAGAACCAAAGATTTAACCATTTTGGTAGCTTTAGAAGATAGTGACAGAGATGTGGTAACTATAAATACAATAAAGTAAAACTTAAGATTTAATCCAAAGTATTTTTAAATACAACTTTAAGCTTCTAATTATTAAAAGAAAAATGGTTCCAGTTCCTTCGGTTAATAATGGCTCATTATTGCATTTGTAGTCACAAATATCACTGTTCTCCTTTCTTTAAAAGATGCCTATGACATCTGAAAGTCCTTGCATAATGGACATATGGGCAATAAGTAAAACTAAATCTGGTTTGTGGGGAGTTTAAACTGGCCAATTAACATTATCCAACTGGTGACAAACCTCTCCATCACTAAAGGGCCACAGTCAAGTATTTATAGAGCTCTACTGCAACTGTAGTTACCATTTTAATTTGGTCTTAAAATACAACCTGCAGTGGTAGTGATAGGGTCTAGCATGGGCTAAAAGTACACAGAAACTCTTGCCAGGTGAAAAAACCAGGTTGTACATTGGAAGAAGTCATCACAGTGAGAGTCTGAGACACAGGTAGGGATTGGGGAAGAGTGATACTTGTCTATAATCATGACGTCAGGCTTCAGATACTAGATGTAAAGAAAAGAAGCAAAATAGAGAAGGTAAAAAAGTAGGGAAAAGGAAAGAAGAAAAGGGTGCTCTGTTTTATAACAAGTCTTAGAACTGGGTAATAAAAAAATCAGATGTAAAAGAAAAAATGAATAACCTTACCAAATATCAAATTTTACTCTGATTTTTTAATTCCAAAATTTTATCAAAAGCTGATTACCTGAGATGATATTAAACATCCGTGGATTCAGGATGGCAGGACAGATAAGTCGAAGAAAAACAAAACCACTGAATGGGAGGGAAATTTTTTTTTTTAGAAAACTACTATATATGTTACATAAAAATAATAAACAAAAATATTAATACTTGTAGAACCATGAACTTTGAACTGATGTAAAGAAGCCCAAATTTTGCAATTTTCAGTTTATGTTGGGAAGATTTAAGTTGTATCTGTAGCATTTATGGTCTTGGCAACTCTTTATTTATTCCAATATACTTACTTTGAGGAAGCAGTAGCATTAGAACACTAAGAATTTCTGAAATACTTTAGAAGTATTAAACAGTCTTTTTATAGAGACACAGGACTGTATGGCCCTAAAATTTGCATTCTCTCACTTCTTTCTTTCCTTATTTAAATTGAATAGCGCAATAATGTCTGTTATAAATCTAGCTGATTAAACTGATTTTGCTGATGAATCCTAAAAATAAGAATCCATCTTGCTAGAGAAAAGTGGCTTCTTGATAAATGAAAATGTACACAATTGAATGCTATAAAGCTTTTACGGCAATAAAGAAAAAGACCTCAGCATTTACTTTCTAACCTAATGACAGTTTACTACTTTTTGGACTCTTGGAAAATGATTGTAACTTCACAGATAGCATTTATTGCAATTATAATACACAATTATCAGCTCTTTAAATATCTCTTTTAAATGAATTTGTGAAGAATCTTGCATAAGTTTTACTTGAAAACATTTTGCTACGTGTTTGAATCTGAACTATAACCTACCGGCATTTAATCGTGAAAGAATTTCAGTGTACAAATCTTCTTTCTGTGAATTTGTAGAAGTGATTTTAAATTTAAAAAGGATACTAGGTACCTACACATATGTTTAAAAGCTCACTAGTAGGGACAGGAATCATCACTTTGGGCATAAATGCCCCCTAAAAACCATGTAGTGTCAGACAATTCGCACAGCAGAAATTCCTGCTGTATTTGCTTAACAGTTAAACTCATTTGAAACAGAGTGTATGAGGCTTTAATTGACAGCACACACAAAACTATGCAGAAACTTATGCTGCTAATTCTAATTCCTCTCAATCACAACTAAGGCGATGAAATACAGAATCTAAAATTCTTTAATACTTATGTCTCATCATTACTAACCAGGAGAAATTTTATCTACAAAAAGAATAGAAGCCTCTTTACCAAACTTAGGCTGTGGGCACAACTGACACACATTTTTCACAACTGACTGTATGATATTAGTGTCTTCAATGGTTGTTTTAATGGGATATAACATGACTGGTAGTATGCATTCTACATAAAATATTATTAGCAGAATGCTATATTCTCGGATGTTTTTGCACTGAACTTCCAGTTGTCTTCAGTGGGTTGGGGTGTACTTAACGAAGCCTATATAGTAGTGTTAGCGATCTGACTGGATCTTAGAAGGTTGGCCTTTAGTTCTGCCTTAGCACAAACTTTCTATATAACCTTAAGCAAACAATTTCAACCTCTACAGCTCTGCTTCCTCACTGGAAAACTAAGTTAGAGTAGTGATAACAGAGTCCCCCTGCATACAGGTTACAACATTCTGTGACTTGGCAAAGCAATTCCTCCTAACTACTGCACAACGAGCATACCGAAACACAGCTTCAGAACTGGAGGCTCTGGCTGGAGATTAGCCCAGAGTCCCAGACTGCTACTAACCCATCAGTCCATTATTCCTTTCTTCTTAGCACCACATCAATCCTGCTTTCAATCCTCCCCCTCTCCCCACCTTCCCTCTTCTTTCTCTATCTATATGTATATGCAAGTATGCATGTAGATAATGTACTGTGTATATGATGTGAGTACTATATAAAGTTACTTATAGATGTTGCTGGTTATATAACTTTTTTAACCCCATTCTTTCAATAAGATAAAAATTTCCATAGTTAACTGATTATACGTGAGTGCTCAGGTTTTTAGAAAATGCACAAGGCAGCTAAAATACCTCTCAGTAACTTCCAAAAAAAATACAGTAAAGTTCAGTAGCCATCTGAACTCAGAAAATATTCAACAGGGTTCGGACATAAAAGTAAAAGAAAAAAGTCTTGAATTATATACTGTTATTCTTCAAATTTTCAGTCACCCGCTTGACTATCAGTGCACACCATCTACAATGACTTAACAGATGGATTGATGAACCTTACCTAACAACTCTTGTTCTCATGGTGGTATTTGTAGGCCATTTGTGCTGGACAGATTTCTGTAAACACCCGTAAATATATCTCAGTGTCCTGCCAAAACAACACAGTCATCTCAATATATAAAGCAAGGGGAAAAATGCTTATCTCGTTGCATCCAAAAGCTTAATTTGCCAAATACACTTCTTAATGTGACTGGCCCTTACCCCCAAAAAAGTACTCTGCTACAAGTAGTGCAGGACATATGTGGTAAAGGCATAAGGAAAACAAATAGTATTCATCATCAATTCACTTAGTCAATTCTTTACATTTACTTTGGAAGAAATCTTACCATTTTTACAATGCTTCTGGATTAATGAAAAAGAAAAAAGTACTGGAATGACGATACAAAGGAAATACTAAGTTCAGATTCCCGGATATGGATTTTAACTTATGATAACTTCTACCTGAGTGAGTTCACTTACACTAAAAGCTGTTAAGCAGGTACTGGCTGTTGTACTTTAAGGTGCAGCCACTGTGGAAAACAGTATGGAGTTTCCTCAAAAAGTTAAAAATCGAACTGTCCTATGATCCAATAATTACACTATTTACCCCTCAAAATACAAAAACACAAATTCAAAGGGATATACACACCCCTATGTTTATAGCAGCATATTTACAATAACCAAATGATGGAAGCAGCCCAACCGTCCAACAGTAGATGAACGGATACAGAAAATGTGGTAAATATATACACACAATGGAATATTTTTCAGCCTTTTAACTACAGAGAACAAACCGATGGTTACCAAAGGGGAAGTGAGCAGAAGGACTGGGGAAATAGGCGATGGGGATTAAGGAGGGCACTTGTTGTAATGAGCACTGGGTGGTGTATGGAATTGCTGAATCACTACATTGTACACCTGAAACTAATATAACAATCTATGTTAACTATACTGAAATTAAAACAAAAACACATAAAAAAAGACCAAGATATTTAAGATCTCAAAAGTCTCTATTCATTACCCAAGTTACCGTATAAACCAGACATGTTAGCCTGTGTAAAAACATACTTTTGTTTTTATAATAATGTAAATATTACACTACTGCAGTTTCCTCAAGTCACTCTTTTGCCTTAAACAAAATTCACCTTGGAAGACTGAAAAACTCTTTTACAGAGTATAAAAACATTAATTAGGACAGTGGAAAAGCTTACACATTTTAGAAATACAAATTTTTCAAAATGCAGATACATGTTTCTTGTCTCCCATCCAAGTACTAACCAGGCCCGACCCTGCTCAGTTTCTTGTCAAATTAAAATTTCATCACTTACGGTGGAAGTATTTCTGAAGCCATGAATATTTTCTCCACAAGCTCGGAAAGTATGTTCAATAGGTGTGCTAAATTAGTGTTCACATCTTCATTTTTTTCTAACTTTGATGGACTTAACTAAGAGAAGGAATAAATTAATATAAATGCATCTTGACGATGATAAATGCAAATGAATCAAGGTAATCAAACCGTTGTTTTCAAGGTTCTGTTTTTCCATTTTTCAATCTGTTTTAATCTTGGGGGTAGATATAAATGGGAATTTTTAAGTAGTCTGCTCTATAGAACTCATTTACCATTAATTTCCAATTATTCAACTGTGCAATAAGCAGTGATTATTCAGCACATTTTATTTGCTCTGGGATTAATATGGGTGTTAAAGTTCTCTTTTATTCATTTACTATGCTTTACCATAGATTTTTACAGCCACAAAAATGGATTAGACGTTATTTTTAAAATAGTACACTCTAAACGAGAAGACTAAAACCCAGCTTTAGTGATCACATATACACAAATATACTAGGAGTATTTAAATGAAAATAATGATCACCATTATAAAATCAATCTCTAGTTGTATTTATTTGAAAAAAAAAATGCTGATTAAAATAGAAAGGCTTTTCTGAATGCCACAGACAGAATAATGAACCTTTCTCAAAATTTTTCCAGTAACCCTTGGAATTTTAAGAAATCTGATCTAGAATCAGTGGAGTAGATACATCTGTCTGAGTCCTAATACCCTAACCTGATCTAGTGATTACAGACTCACTGCACACTTGCTCAATTTCTGATATTACCTGTATTACCCCAGTTTTCAACACTAAATCCTCAATTTCTTTCCGTTAGGTTAATTAGTAAAAACGGACATCTGTAGTGCAAAATTAACATTTGACAGCTCCCAGTGTACATTATCAAAAGCAATTCTTTGTTTTATTTTGTATCAGATTGAAAAAATGTATTTAATATCTTCCTTCTGTAGTTGTTCTACCTTCAAAATGAGAGAAGAGCCATGTGAGATTCCACTCTTTCTCTTAATGGTTTACTATGAATTTACTCTGAAACCTTAATAATCTAAAGGGTGTTTCTATTTGCTTTTGAATGCATTATGTTGTACTTCTTTACCAAAACCTTCAAGGATACCCCCTGGCTGTTATTGGGAAGTGCTTCATAGACCTTCCCTGGATTATACAACTTAAGTCTCTAGCAAAAACTTCAATTTATGTTACATATGCTTTCTGAAAGCAGCATACACTGTATCATTAGTACAGCAAGGTAAATGAGAAAGTAATTTCTGGTGCAATCTGAGTTTTTTTAATTTCAAAGTACATTTTTTTTAAGTCTATTTTTTTTTAAAGTCTACTCCAACATTTTTCTAAACGTATTCACAGAACATGTAAATGCCCTGATGAGTAATTTTAGAAAGCTAATGTATTTTCCTTATAATGTCATTAGCTATAAAAGCATCACCTATTAAAATTTCTTTGCTGAAATACTTAAAACATGAAGTTCGTACCTCGCAAGACTGCTTGCTTTCCATTATCTTTAAAATAGAGTCTTTCAAAGCATGATGAACAAACTGTGTAGCAGTGGCTTTCATATACTGCTCCATCAAGGTGCTTGCAAGTGTTGTGGCTCGAAATAGAGTAGTGGCTTCATCTACATAAATATTTATATTAAAAGATTATTCACATAAAAGATTGCACTAATGTGAAACCAGATTAGAAATAAAGTGAATTCATTTTCCCCTCAACCATTATAGCCATTTAAGTATGCTTATTTGCATGCAGCACTGAAGTAATGATTATAATGACATCCTATATTTCTATAAACTTAACCCTTCGAAGGACTTTATTCATTAAATCAGCAGGAGGTGCTGACACTGGCATATTCATAAGAAAAAACAAATGGTTATATGACTTGTTAAGACCACAGAGCCAAGGAGTGACTAAAATAAGATCAGAATTCAGCTTTGCTATCCAATAAGCCCACACTTTGGAAATTCTGAGTTATCTCCAAATAAGAATATAATGTAGTGGTATAAATAATTATAATGATCATGGAGATCACTCTATAATGTATAAAAATACCAAATCACTATGATATATACCTGAAACTAATAGGATACTATATGCCAATTATACTTCCAATTTTTTTAAATGCAGAAAATGAAAAGAAAAAACCCACAAAATCCCAGTATAAATTATTACCTTAAAAAGTGGCTATTAATGACCTAAAAAACACAAATATTGCCAAAAAAAGACAATCCCAATGTAACATCTTAACCATCACTTTATCTTTCCTGACAAATCAATGTCTTTTACATTTTCTATGATTAGGAGGAAATAGTTTTAGCTTTTATA
The DNA here is from genome assembly GCF_010015895.1 of Lontra canadensis. Lineage (NCBI taxonomy): Eukaryota > Metazoa > Chordata > Mammalia > Carnivora > Mustelidae > Lontra > Lontra canadensis. The sequence continues at coordinate 26,701,101 of NW_022630998.1, forward strand.
GTTAACTGGCGAACCTAAAAGCAAGCACTGTTACTAAGCCAAAGTGCTAGCCAGAAAGGGGTTAACTCTGACAAACTTGTAAGCTGTTACAAAGCACTGTGTGTCCAACTCCATTGCCTGGGGACTACCAATCTATAGAAGCTAGAAATAAAATGCGGCTGTCACCTAACTTTTGTGCAGTGAATTAGCAAGTAAAATATAAGTGAGAGAATATGGTCGGTACACCAAACTATTCTTAATGATCAAGCACCATGAGCCACTAATAAGGATAAAGAGGTTGTTTTCTTATGGCTTCTAATGGAATAATTTACCATGACGGAAACTGCCAAGTGTTAGTCAGCACAAGGATCAGAACTGACATTCCAACTTTAATTTTTAATGAAGGAAAAATAGGGTAACTTATTTTGCGAAATGATTTTTTTTTTTAAGTATCACACCAAGACATCCATACTTTACCTTCCATGCTTATTTCTCTGTCATTTAGTGTACATAACAACAATGATTCAAGCTTTTCATGAAGAAAAATCCTTAGTAGGATGCTAGCCAGTAGTGTTCGGTCCTGTCCACACACATGTGATAAAGCATAGACTACATGAAGCTCCTTTAGCAGTATAAGCTAAAAATGATATCAAGAAAGATTATTGAAAGTACACAGCATTAAACATGCTCAATGAGATTAATAAGAATTCTCTTATTTTCTTCTATTTAGAAATATGTTCTATTGAATACATTTATTAAAAACAGGACGAGTTTATAGCCTACATATTTACAGACTCTTAAGACCAACCTCATACTACCACAAGGCTTTTCAACCTTTACGCCCATCACTGGTGCACTAAGCTACGACACTGCTATGTTTAACTTAATGGATCTTTTTGTTTAAATGTTTAAAGTTAATTCCATCTAAAATAATTAGATTGATAAATAACTTAATACCTCTTTAAATTCACTGTACTCTTCTTCTGGCATGATTTTTTCCATAGAATATCGTGCTCGGACACGCAGGGATCCTGGTTCAATACCTTTTAATGGTATATGGGAGCTGAGCAAAAACCATTCATCTGTGGCATGCCCTTTCTGTAACCGGCTCAACTGGCAGCGCATAAATACTTTGATAGAAAAACATCAAATGATTACTGTCTGAAAAGAGGACACTGTAATTCATCATACCAGTAAATTTTCCTGACATTTTGTCTTCTCTGTAGTGTTAAATGCTTTTAAGGCGTTTTCAGTAGTAACACATACTCAATACTTACTTCATTCATTTACTCAATGCCTATTTTGTACCAGACTATGGTAGGCAGGGACACGGGATACAGACATGATTAAGACATGGTCTCTGACTTGCATGGAGGTCACAGTAAGACAAGAAATCAATCACGGTACAGTGTGGTAAGTGCGGTAAGTGCCATTACCAGTGGTTACTACTACTCAAGTATAGAGAAATAATATGTAGTTCAGCTGGTGGAAAAATCCATTCCAAACAAGTAACCCTTAAGCTGACATTTAACAGGATAGGGAGGTGTAGCTAGGTAGAAAGGCATAGAAAAAGAAAAAGAGCACCATCCCAATAGAAGGTATGGTGGGCAGTTTTAAAATCCATGGACTGCTTAAAAGCTCTAAGAAAGCTGGTATATCTAGAGAGGATATACCAAAGATACACTAGGAGAGCGGCAGGGTGGAGGAGGAGGGGATCAGGAAAGGGCCTTTCTTCTGTGTTTACTACAGGTTTGGATTTGATCTTAAAAGTAATGGGGAACCACTAAAAAAGTTAAGCATTTAAACAGTACAGAAACGACAGAATAAATATTTTGTAGAGGAAAATTCAGGCTCTGAATTCCTGTTAATGCTTATCACTTCTTTCCCTAAGCCTGACTTTTAAGAAGGTATTAACCTAATTAACTCTGATATGAACTGTTAAATCCCACTGCCACCTGTCCGCAACAGGCTGGGAGAAGGTATGCTACTGTGGAAAAAGAATGGAAAAGGTTCACCAGAAATGAATAAACAGTGGACTAATTTAAAAAAAACAGAATACTTTTTCCCACTTACATAAAACTATATGAGAACAGGAAAAACCTAGAAAGTACAAAGAAGGGATAGGTGAAACAACACAGAAAGATGGCCACTCTTACTGTTCTCTTGTTCCTGTCCACTGGGGAGGGAAGGGGAGATGAAAGATAATTTAATATCAAGGGGTTTAAGTTCACAGTATGTACAATTTAGCCATTTTGATCTTTTTTTCTTATTAGAGAAACCCTTCCTCAACAATCAAAACTTTTAGAAGAACAAAAAAAACTATGTCAAATTATACTACTGGCACCTTTAGACTAGATTTCATTATGAATTTTTAAAAGTATGTAAAACGTGTTTTACTCCAGAAAGAAATCTCTGTATCAACTTACAGATATCAGGATCTTTGCTCTTCTTTGTTTTATTACTAAGAGTTATCTCAAATCTATTGATGTCAGGAGGAAGATCACTAGAGGAGCAAAAAGAAAAAGTATTAACAAAATATCCTGGCATCAAATTCTAATTCTTTTATTTCTAGTATCAAATAAGTCCCTTATTTCTCCTATTAATATGCATGCTGGATTGAAACGTGTTATTATTTGGAATACAGGAATGCAGACAAGCAAATCATATACTTTTCCCACCGTCTTTAACCTCCTCAAGTAAATCCTGGGAACCACTGTGAACATTCTGTATGTGTGTCTTAGTAAATGCTTTTGAATGTGTCAGTGACACTTATTCCTATTAATGACTAAGTGAAAAACCAAGGACGTAGCATTTCACTAATAAGAGCAGGGGAAGCACCACTAAAATGCCTGGACCTGGCACCTTGTTCTGGTAGTTCGGAGACAGAAACCAAAACACAAAACAAACAAACAAACACACGAAAACAGAGAAAATGCAATAGGGTAAGAAAAAAAAGATTTAATGCAGTGATAAAATAAGACTTACTCGAAGACAAACTCTTCTGACCATACAGGGTTTTGCCCTTCCCTTGCATGAGTTTTTGCTACCTGGACACTATTCAGGTAGATGTTACAATATGGATTAGTAAAATGTTTTACAGGGAGTTTATGGGCTTCTTCAATGTGTAAAACAAGACTGCTGACCTAAAGAAAACACAGAAATTGTTACCCTGATTTCAAGAATTATACATTAGGTTTCAAAAGCAATTACTATTTAAGAAATAAAAACCCAAAACTGATTTACTTTTCTCCTTTCTTTGGACATTACGACCTATAATTATATTTTCCTTTTTATGTGATGTATAAAATACAACATTCAAGCATTTAAAATAATTCTTAAATCTCCAATTATATTCTCATAGCAATTTAATGAAACGTACCTTTCTACTAAAAAAACAGTTCAGAGAAAATGGAAATAGAGGATTTTTTATTTTAACACAAGTAAAAAACTGTCACCACCCAAATCTAAATCCTGTAGGTTATATATATAAAGCTCATCTGGAAGATTTATCTATAAACTTGCACAGCTAGAAAGTATTTTTACAACACTGATTCTGCCTTCTCCTTTTGCAGAAAAAGATACAAACCCAAAAAAGCTAAGTTATTTTTGTCAGTTTTGATGCCAAAACTTAGATCATTCACGGTCTGTATCAGGTTCTCTTTCCCTCTTGCTACATACTACTTGAATGGCATAGGACAATTCAGCCTCCCTGAGCCTCAACTCCTCAGATATAAAATTAGGATAAATTCTACACTGCAAGTTATTATAAAGACTCGAAATAATACATGAAAAGCACATAGAAGAGTACCTGCAAAAGGGCTTAAGAGATGTTAGCTATGACTTTATTATATCACTTTTTATTCTATTGTCTTACAGCTAAAAATAACTTCATAGCAAAAGTTTCACACAAGACACAATCTGCAAAAACTCAGTCTGATTTTTCATAGCTTACAAAATGTTAAAATATGATTTGAGAATACAACTATGTGTATAAATAAATGTCCTTGGGGAAAGGCTTAGATTTTTGGTTACAGGAAATAGAATTTATACTCATTTAAATATTAACCATTTACTGACTTGCAATAGAACAATATATTAAGTTCACAAAGCTTGTTGGAAACTTCCATTAATAAAGAATCACTCTGGTCAATAAATACTGTACTAAATGTTCCTCAATATTCCAAGAATACGAAAATTACTTAACTTTTTCCAGCTATCTACAGATAACAATACAGAAAAAAAACAAAAAAACACAAAGATATGCAGGGTATGGAGTTGACTTTACATACCTAGAAAGAAAGAAAAAGCCCAACTTAACTCTCTATAAAATGAACATGTATGACATGTTATGGTTCAAATAAGATGCTACCTAACAGATACATAATAGACTTGACTTCAGAGCAATTTGGATTAATACTTAAATTCAGATGATCTTTTCAATAATTATCTTTAGTTGTACTTTTTTGATATATGCCAAAATGATTCTTTCAAGAAAAAAAATGAATCAAAGTGCCTAACAAAATGATTTCTATTGTTGTTGGTTTGGTATTGTTATTTTAAGTAGAAGAGAAGAATCCTTGGTATGGATTCCAAAGATGGCATTATGGACTAACTACCTGGCAAGTATGTAAGGAACATTTCTTTTTCATAAATATTTCTCCTGCTATTGAACCAAGTGGAAGCACGGCTTTAAAATGCCTGAAAAGATAAACTTAACTCAGAAGTGTCATTCCTAAAGTTCCACATATGAGTGAAACCATATAATTGTCTTTCTCTGCTTGACTTATGTGACTTAGCATAATCCCCCCAGTTCCGTTCACGTCGATACAAATGTAGGTATTCATCCTTTCAGATGGCTGAGTAAGAAGTAGTCCGTTGAATATATGTACAAAAACTAATGATGTACTCTATGTTGGCCAACTGAGCATAATATAAATAAACAGATGGATGGATGGATGGATGGATTTTGGCGGGGGGTGCTCAGAAGGGTTTGAAATGTAGCTCAAACCAGTTCTGACAGAAATAAAGAGCAAAGTTATAAAGAGAAACGTGCCAACATCAAAGAAAATTAAGTTTCACCTGACGCAAGCGTTTATTAGATGTCCCTGGACTACTTTTCCGTAAATTGCAAAATGCCTGCAGACCTTTCATCCAGTCCTACAAAAAATAACAGCATGTCAAAGAAATATACAATGGTTTATTCAGTTTCCAATCATAAGGGTTTTTTCCCCCCAAATTCAGCAGTTCTTTCCTTCTCCAGACTGCCATTTCTATACTCAGAGTATGCTGCACTTTAAATTGGGGGTCCCATAAAATAAAACAATGACCAAAACAATTATAATCACCTTTGAAATTGTGTTTCTGTTGAATCCCTAAATTAATGTTAAGTATGCCATAAGTGACCATTAATTAGCCAAAAAAATAAAATCCACTGAAGTTATTAAGCAGTTGTTATGTTTTGTGAAAAGAGGGCTGATGGCAAAACCAACTGATCATGTGATGACTACCTTAATGACAAGCATCTAATCTTACCTTAGCCCACGACACAGGCAGAAATGTGTAAGGGGATCTGGGTTATTTATAAGCCTTTTTTTTTTTTTTTAAATGCCTGAAGATATTCTGCTTCCTTTTATTTTTTTAAAGATTTTATTTATTTGACAGAGAGAGATCACAAGTGGGCAGAGAGGCAGAGAGAGAGAGAGGAGGAAGCAGGCTCCCTGGGAAGCAGAGAGCCCGATGTGGGACTCGATCCCAGGACCCCGAGATCATGACCTGAGCTGAAGGCAGAGGCTTAACCCACTGAGCCACCCAGGTGCCCCTTTATAAGCCTTTAAAACACAACATTAGATTCAAAATAATTTTCAGGCTAATATTCAAATTAAATTGAAGCTGCATTTTTAAATGTTTACCTAGTGGTCTGGAGAAAGGAGAGAACAATCTTGGGTTTATCAAAAATAAATCTAAACATTTCACTTTGGCTTACTTATTTCCACAAAGTTCTGCACTACTGTTTGACTCAGTGAGATCCTTAACTTGTTGACTATTTCAGTCTGAACTCTGAATGTTCACAGGACATCTTTACAGAACACATTAAAACCTAATCAATTACTATACCTTTTAGAAATAGAAGAGAGTAACCACAGATCCAAAAGGCCACTAAAGTAACAAAAATTGGAAATATCAGTGCTATATTTGGACTTTAAGTGGTTACGGAAATAAAGAATATGTAAAGTTTATATATAAATACAACAAGAAAATATTCTATTTATACTGAAGTATCATCAAGGTGTATATATCTTTATTTAGAAAGGGAACATAGTGAAATTGGAGGATAGGAAACTGAAGTTTAAATTTCTTTCCTAACTCAATTTCTAGCGTAAAAAATTATATATACATCTATCTGTTATATAAATGTTTTGAACTCTACTTCTTGCATCTAAATATTAGGGATAAAACCCACAAAACAAAGGGTTTTTGTGTGTTACATGTTAATATAATATTTGAAGTATTTTGTAAAGATTTGAAACATGACATTCAATTGTGAACCATAAAACTTAATGTGGCTCATTCATCAATTCTAGAGTCTAAGATATTTTCATAATTTATGAATCAGGGATGCATGCCAGGATCCAGTTTTAAGAGCTTCTCTGCCTCATATCCAGAGTTGGCAAATTATCTTTTATTTACAACAAAGTTGTTTTCTTTGACCTCTTAACCACCTTCAGATTCTTCCCACAGAGTATAAGCAGAAGAAATATTGTACAAAATACCAATAAACAGCCCTGAAATCTTATGGTTCAAAGAAATCAAAGTATTTTTAAAAACAATTTTTGGAAAACATTCTCTCATCACAGCAACGCTTAAAATTTAATGAAAGCTTTAATAAGGGCATTGCACATGGATCAATGCATAGTGCTTAAAGCAGACATCATATGTAGACTTAGAGAAAAAGAAAAAAATTCCTAAAATAATTTTATTTTTGATGACTGAACTTCTATTTTTACATATGAAGTTCAACCAGTGAAGAATAACAATGCTTGTTAGCAAAACTAACTGGCTTACCTTTCAACTGTACTGAGATATCTATAACCTTTCTGCAGAGAGGATTTTAAATGAGGATTCTCAGTTGGACTCAACATCATAGAGCATTTAAAGGTCAATTTAAAATGGAGTTTTCATTCCTAATAGCCCTTCACTGAGATTTTTTCTGCATTTCTTTAAAAAAAAAAAAATTTTACAGAGTTCTCATTCCTTGAAATAAAAAAATAATTAGATTTCAGTCTTCCTTTTTATTACTTTATCACACATGCAGTAGTTTCTTAATTAAAAAGAAAACATGAGCTAAATAAAGGTGTGCTGAGAAAATAATTAACTTACCTCTGCTTGTTCTGGAGTTTCTCCTGCAAAGTAAAAAATGTAATGTTCTTCACTAAAGTGCTGAACCACTATCTGAAAACAGTTTGGCCTTTAAAATATAAACAGAAAAGTTATTAGGAAGCTTAAAAGAAAGCATTAAAACACACCAACTTAAAAAAAAACACAACATATAGTTATACAATGTATATCAACTGACATAATTCTTAATTTAGAGAACCAATACTCCACTGCCCAGATCATTACTGAAAAGAAAACATCAGCTGCATACATTCTTAAAAACTTCTTGTCAGCACCACTGAAATTTTATCAACCCTTCAAACTTTAAAAATATCTTATCCTAGAATTGCATATACTTAATCTAAACACTTTCTAAAGCATAAAGTTACTTAACTCATTACTTCATAGTAACATAGATTATACATTTATAAGTGCTGGAAAAAGACTAGATATGTTCCTTTTTTTTAGACATGTTCTGAGACCAAAAATGTTCTTAGTGGTTATCTCTCACAGGTGGATTGTGGGTGACTTTTAAAAGTGCATTTTTATGTATTTTCTTTTTTTTTTTTTTACAACTGACCATTTTTCATCTGTTAAAATGGAAACATCTGCTCACATATATTCCTGTTCTGATGATTAAACAACCGAACAGTGGCATACAGTACAAATTAGTTCTTGTCCTCCCGTAGTATGCACCATATTAGAATTCATCTGATGTGGAAGTACGTTAGATAGTAGTTTATCTTTTTTTGAAGACAGGTTTTATCTTTCCAACTAGACTAGAAAATGATTTTAAAATGTTAAATAAATGCTACCCCAATGTTCATAGCAGCAATGTCCACAATAGCCAAACTGTTCATCAACAGATGAATGGATGAAGAGGATGTGGCACCTATATACAATGGAATATTACTCAGCCATCAGAATGGATGAATACCCACCATTTGCATCGACATGAATGGAACTGGAGGGGATTATGCTAAGTGAAATAAGTCAAACAGAGACAGACAATTATCATATAGTTTATGTCGTATGTAGAACATAAGGAATAGCACAGAGGACCATAGGGGAAGGGAGGGAAAACTGAAGGGTAAGAAATCAGAGAGGGAGACAAACCATCAGAGACTCTGGATGCCCAGAAACAAACAGGGTTTCAGAAGGGAGGGGAGGTGGAGGGATGGGCAGCTGGGTGATGGGGTAGCCACGTGTTAAGGAGGGTACGTGTTGTTATGAGCACTGGGTGTTACATGCAACTAATGAGCCGTTAAACACTACTAATCAGAACTAATGGTGTTGGCTAACTGAACATAATAAAAAACAAGTAAGGGCTGGGCAGCTCAGCCGGTTGAGCATCTGCCTTCAGCTCAGGTCATGATCCTGGAGTTAGAATTAAGTCCCAGATCAGGCTCACCCTTCACCCTACTTGTGCTCTCTCTCAAACAAAATCTTCACAAAATAATATAAATAAATAAATAAATAAATAAGGGCCTTCATGTTTTTGAAACTCAAAACTCAAATAATGATATTCCTATTTCTGGCATTAACCAGATTATCTTTTACTTCAGTGTTAGGAGGCCACAACAAAATACCCAGAGTACAAGCTTAGTATTTATTTTAAAAAACTACCCTTTCATGCTTTGAGAATGCTATAAAAGAATACAAGTACAAATTGGAGACTTCAGCTTCTGAAGGTGGCTTAAATCTCACTGGCTTTCCCCGCTCCATAAAATATAAATAAAACAAAAAACAACTGTTCAAAATCACTGGAAAACAACCAGAGCAACTCAGACTTGGGAGGTCAAGATCAGAGTGAGTGAGCCTGAACTTCACAGCTTTTCCTTTCAAGGCACTTGCCAGTTCCTAAACTGCGCAGGGCAGGAAGCTGAGAAACCTTAGCAGAAGGAAACAGCATCTAAGAGGTCCAAAAACCAACCAGCACATTCAGCAGTTTCATACCCAGAGGAGAGACAAATGACTTTAGGGCCTTTAAAAGAGAAGGCTTTCATCTGAGACCCCTACCCATGCATTCAAAATAAGAGCAAACCAGATAAATAGAACAGCCTTCACCAATATGTCCATTTGATCCCTGAGGGACTTATCTGGCAGAAGAACAGTCCTTTCTGGAGGCAATAACTTTATCCATAGCTTCTACAGTTTTTCATACACAATGTCCACCATTCAGTCAAACTAAGTAGATACAACAGGAATCATATTCAAACGACTGAAAAGCCAATCAAGGAAAACAGAGGAAGAGGAAAGACCTACATATAATCCAGATACAGCTGTATCATTAGGAACAACTTTCAAATAACTGTAATTAAAAGGCTTAAGAAAACAGGTAAACTAGAGAATTTTGCCAGCTAACTACATCTAATGAAGAACCAAATGGAAACTCTAAATTGAAAAATGTAATTAATACAATTAATACCTCAAGAAATGCATTTACTGGATGGAATGGAAGACAAATCAGAATATCCAGCCTAGAGCACATAAAGGGAAAAAAAATGTGAAAAACATAGAAAACCATATAATAGGCACATGGGACCTAGTGAAAGAGATAACATGCTAGGGTGCCTGGGTGCTCAGTTGGTGAAGCACCCAACCCTGGATCCTGGCTCAGGTCATGATATCAAGCCCTGTGCCGTGCTCTGCACTCAGCCAGGAATCTGAGATTCTCTCTCTCTCGCTCTCCTTCTGCCGCTACCCGCGCTCTCTCTAAATGAATCTTTAAAAAAGATATAACATGTAACATGAATCACAGAAGATGAAAGAAAATGTGGCAGAACTACTGTTTAAAGAGATAGTAACCACGACTTCTCTGAAACTCACAAACAACATCGAGTATCAAACTGAAGCAGCTCTGCAAATATTAGGATAAAGTTTTTAAAGAAAATTTATAGTAAGCATATTTTTGTTTAACTGCTGAAAATCTAAAGAAAAATCTCAAAGCAACCAGAGAAAGATGAAATACACCTCAAAGAGAAAAAAAAGACGTATTATCTGTAAAAGAGAATAATCAAGAACAAAAGAAAAAGACTGGAAGGCAGAGAACGTTCTTTAAAATGCTGAAAGAAGGGTGCCTGGGTGGCCTCAGCCAGTTAAGCATCTGCCTTAAACTCAGGTCATGATCCACGGTCCTAGGATGGAGCCCCGAATCGGGCTCCCTGCTCAGCGGAAAGTCTGCTTCTTCCTCTGCCCCTCCCTCCACTCATTTTCTCAGTCTCTCGCTCATAAATCAATCAATCTTTAAACACTGGAAGAAATAACTGCCAACCTAAAATTTAATACCCAGTGAAAACACTGTTCCTAAATGAAGATAATAAATATTGCCGCAATGAAAGATTCAGCCCATGAAAAGATGTAAACATTCAAATACTCACTACGGTAACTATCACTGAAATGTCTTTCAACCTGTGCTTCTGAAATTATTATACATAAAGTAAAGCAATATTAAAAGTCAGAAGTTTAGTATAAAGAAATAAAGTGCTTAGCGACCTCAATACTGAAAATCTGGAAAAACTGCATAGCTGCGCAACTAAAGCCTTCAAGAACACAGGCAAATGAGCAAAGCTATCCAAACGTTTGTTCACTGTGCTATTCACCTCTGTTGCAAGGAGTTGTTAGCTTTCACGTAACATTTCATTCAAATGCAGGTCAGTCAGTGTATTGGGTTCTATGCATACACAAAGCAAGAAATATTCAGCGCCAGTCATATATTTCAAAGAAAAAGATAACTGCATTCATCCACAATTTCACCATTCGTACTGTGATATTTGCATTCTATGATACATAATTTAATGCCACCCTATTTTTCACCAGTCCTATCTGGTACAGGTGTCTGTTCATTTCCTTGAAACATACTTTGCTGATGCTGTTTTTCTTGGTATCCGCTCTTTCTTTGTACTCCCCAACTCTTTCATAGGAAGGCCCTCCAAAACACAGCTGATGACAGTAAACTAGTATACTTTGGAAAAAACTCAGTTCTTTAAAACGAAAGACTTGTACCTTAGTTCCCATGAACATAACTTTTTCATACCAGGTTTAGACCTGGTATCATTAAAAACAATATCAGAGTCTTAAAAGCCACCTTCAACAAGAAACTCTGCCCAAGAAGCAAGCTGTGTTCCCGTAGCAAATGGTAAATGTGCATTTACTGCTTTTCTGCTGCCTGAAACTCCTTTCTTGGTGTTAACCATAATAGGAATACTTTGGTCTCTTTAAACTGCATTAAAAGACCTGACCTTTAACTCTAGCAGTCATTTTCTTTCATTGGCTAGGGACCACGGACCTTTCTTTGTGATACTGCAAACTGATTTTTGGTCCACTCACGCCTATTCATAGAAAGTATGTCATAAATAATGTTATAGCTTTTTCCCCCACCCAAATTTACCCAGATGTACTTTTATTAGTCCTAATAATGCTTTTAAGATTCTTGTTATTCAGATTTTACATATCACCAGGGAATCATTTTTAACCTGATTTTTCAAAGCTGAATTTCTGCTTTGAATCTATAAACTATCAGAGCACATTAATCTATTTTTGTGTTCTAATTCTGAGAAGTTCACCCATTCTTTAAGCTGCAAAGCATGAATCAATCCCCAAGCAGTATTTTTTCATTTAGATTGTAAACTTCAGCAAAACTCTTCTTTTGGACGGCTTACAGACGCTGGTATCACAGAACAGTACAGTGGCATTCTGATCCCATTTTCTCCCTTAAAACTGAAAACACGCAGCTAAAGCAGCTTGCATTTTATTAGACTCTATTTTATAATATTTCACGTGGAATTCTGGTCTACAGACTTTTACATGTAAGGGTCTCTCTGTATTGCTTTATTTTCCAGAATGAATTTCTGATGTAAAACCTTTAAATTTTCTATCATGAAGCTTCTTCATTGATCATAAACTTAAATACTATTTCTACAGTATCTTCTTTGTTTCAAAGGATTCATTTACTGCTTTGAATACTTTAATAATTTCTTTTGGTACTTCTTTGAATGACCAACAATTTACTTCCAAGTCCTTCTATAATGTTTGCAGATTCATCAGTGTACAGTGAAAATGTAATCTCTGGCTCTGTACATAGCCTATCATTTGTTTCACCAATGCATTTACTGATAGTACTATCTGAACACAATCTAATACTCTTTGAAAATAGTACCTCTTCTCTTTCTTTTGCTTTTTGGCTTCAAACATACAGTTGGCAATTTCCATGCAGACTGATTAAACAAGCAAATTCTCCAACTCTGTGTGAAGCATTCTGGCTTTAGCTTTAGCTATTAATTCCAAGATCTCCTAACAAACTTCCCAAGCAGAATCGGACACTGTAGGAACAGATCTATGGAAAGGAGGGGATTGGGAGGGGAATATGGGGGTGGAGGGACTTTTACTGAAAACTTAGTTCTTCAGTGATATGGTGCCAACACAATGTGCCTGGCATCACTGATTTATTCAACTTACATGCAAAATATTTAGGCTGAGGAAAAGAAGATTTACTGGATTTAGTTATCCCAATACATTTCTTAAGTGGCCTAATAGTTTGAATTTTTTAAATGAAGGTTACTGTTTTTATCTTGTCATTTTAGTGACTTTCCAGCTTTAATCACCAAACTGTCCTTGATGGTAGAAAAATAACTATACATTAAAGCTAATCAAAGAAGTAACAATGGAAGAAAAAAATCTACATATCTAAAAAAAATCTGAAGTTACATTTTTTTAAGAACTCCCTTGCATATTTTATAATATGAAATGTTGAAATCTCAAACATTTAATATTTTTATTATACTGACATTTTTATAACCACCAATATCTCAATAGACACCCATAACCTATTCATGGCACGGGGTGGGAAAGCTCTGATATAGTTATCTAAATGAATTTATACCCATCTTCCAAGATTCAACTTAAGAACCACCTATTTCATACTACTTAATTCAATAGCTTGTTCCCAAAAATCTTCCCCATGCAGCTACTCAAAGCACAAATAAACCATGTTTGGTGGTGAATAGTGTGGTTGTCTCCCCAGCATCCATTTCCTTCTCGTACAGAGAGTACAAAGCAGCCTTACTATTTCAGTGGGATCATTTTCAACAGGGCTTGGGCACCCAATGGCCTCCATTTATGAAGGGAACCCCACCTTTGCTACTTCAGGGAAACTACAACTACACATTGATTGAGACGTGGCTCGATAGTGCATTCACAGGATTTCCAATCATTACTGGAGGCAATGCTTACTTTTTCCTTCTCTGGGTATTTATGCCACTTTGCTACCATGAAAGAAGCGGTTTTGTGAGGAATAATTCAGTAAACACAAAGGCAGCCAGAGCAGAAAGATGAAATGAAAAGCAGCCAGAGGTCTGATCTAACCACACCCGAAGGCCAAGAGTCTCATATTGTTAAGGAAGGAAAAACAAAATTTGGGAAATCCTATGTTATCCAAAAAATTTTTGCTTGTTTTTTGGAACAGCTGTTTTTATGAGATATTAGGAAGTGTTTGGAAAAAAAAAAAGGGGGGGGATGGGGAGAGTTATCAAGTTCAAAGGTTCATGAAATACTTCATATAATAATTCCCTCTTAGTGATTCAGAATATAAACACTGGCAGAAATTAAAAAAGTCCTGCTTTAAGGATAAACTATGTGTTCAATTCAGCATTTCTAAAACCATAACCATTTAAAAAACTGACTATTAAAATTACAAGTAACACTAATGCGATGTCCTAAACACAGTCTGGAGAAAAGAAATGACAAGGTTGTATGTTCTACAGCTATTTGTTTTAAAGTTTCCTGAACTTAAACAGGATAAAGCTGGATTTGCTTAGCAGAAATGCCATCCTGAAGCAGAGAAACAGTTGTAAAAAAAAAAAAAAAAAAAAATCTGTGTTTTATTAATGCCAATATGTAATAAAAATGGTCAATTTATCTAAAAAGACTCTAGAATGGATTATTAATAATACTGATAGTGAAAGGTAAAGAAAGGCTTTGTTTCTGATAAAAAAAACTAGAAGTAATCAAGAGTTGGATGTGTCTTGTGACAGTCAGGATTCCCCTTTAGCTTATACATTTTTTTTTTTTAAACTTTGAAATTAATGTAAGAAAAATGTTTCAACTCCAAATCTGAAACACTCTCCTTTTTCCTACTGAAGCAATTATTTTTACATTAGAATTCTTAAGGTCAAATTTTTTGAAGAGCCTGCCTATCAAGTTAGTAATACAACTGAGTGAACTCAGTACTATCAGATGCAATGAATTAAGAGAGAATGTGATAAAACGGGAAAGAGGACAAGACTCAAAGTCAGTCACTCAAAAGACTGCTGGTAAGGGAGAGAGGAAATATGTGATATACAGGTCATGTTTTACTACAGGAAATGTCATTCCAAAGATTTCTATATAATACCAAAGTGGAATTTCATGCACCGGTTAGTGTAAAATAAATAAGGAAGACAGATATTACCCTAGAAAGTAAATCTGACATTTTCAGATGATTTTAGGACTCTCAAAAATCCATTGGCTATGCTTTGAAAAATGATCTGAACATATCCACACTATTTTATTATTAAAACAATTCCAAAAGAAATAGGAAACCAATTTCTTACCTGCCAAAGAGACTATCATGAACAACATAGACAGAACATACACTGAGATCTATTAATCCTTTTGGTTTGGTAGCTCGTTTTTCACTTTCAAAATAAATAAGTTGGGCATCACTGCCCTCTAAGATAAAATACAAGTTTTTCCACCGTTTTCCTTTGCCTGTGAAAAAAAAAAAAGGGTGCTTTCCATTAGCCAAATAATAAACTATAAAGCCATGTTTGCGTGTGTATACACACACACACACACACACACACAAATTGTTGTTACTGAAAATAAAAATCGTATTTCCTTTCTATTCCAAAGCTTCAGTAACATACCAGTCCTTACAAAATGAGAAAATGCCTATCATATTTATCTGTAAAAAAGTGCCTTTTGTTACACTGCTTGTTTTAGTGAATCACAGAGTAAATGACAACAGTACCGTAACTGTATCTTTTCAAGTTTCATCAAGATAAGATCTTTAAAATTCTTGCTTAGGAGTAATTCTTTTTTAATTTTAAGAAAATACTCTTCTACCCCACACCCTACCAACTAACCTCCTATCATTTCTTAATGTTAATCTGAGGCGAATCTATACAACAGAAACATCTGAACAATAATGTGACAAGTGTCTTTAGAAGTCTTTTAAAAAAATAGTAATAATGAAGTATCAGGGAGAAAGTGGGCAAAGAATCAAATAACCTGACCTCAAGAATGAAAGAGAAACTTGGAAATATGTAAGCGTGTGTCATTAAACTCTGCTTGAAAATGTGGGCTTAATATACCCAGACTCTGCATTTTTTAAAATTTAAACTCAATTCATTAACATGTATTATTAGTTTCAGAGGCAGAGGTTATTGACTCATCAATCTTATATAATACCCAGTGCTCATTACATCACGTGCCCTCCTTAATGTCCATCACCCAGTTACCCCGTCCCCACTGCGTCTCTCCTTCCCAGCAACCCTCAGTTTGTTTCCTATGAGTAAGAGTCTCTTATGGTTTGTCTCCCTCTGACTTCATCTTGCTTTGTTTTTTCCTCTCTTCTTCTATGATCCTGTTTTGTTCCTTAAATTCCACACATGAAATAGATCATATATAATTATCTTTGATATATTTTGTTTAGCATAATACCCTCTAGTTCCATCCACACTGTTGCAAATGGCAAGACTTCATTTTTTGATGGCTGAGCAGTATTCCACTGTGTGTGTGCATATGTGTACATGTGTGTGTGTATATATATACACATCTTCTTTATCCTAGACTAGATTTTGAAGGATGCTTAGCTACAAAAGCTTTAAACAAGGGTCAATTACTAAATATTAGTGGAAAATACTGAAATTGAATCTTTCAAGTTAATACTTACCCTTTTTTAGAAGATAACCTTTTTTAACAATATTTTTATAAAACGCATCCTTTGTTTTTCGACGAATTGTATTATAAATTTCCTTGCCATCCACTGTATCATTGAGTACTTGTTCTTGATCCTGAATTTTTAAAAATATTAAAATTATTTCATAAATTCTTGATGGTAATAAAATCTAAATTACCAATTAAAAGCCAGGTTGTGTGTCTGTATAAAACATTTAAATAAAGTTTTTAAGGCTAAATTCTAAAATATGTATATTAAGAGATCCTTTGCTTTTCAAAGAAAGTCTCAAAAATACAGTTTTGTTATGTTGCCTTGTTGTGTTATAGCAAATAACATGGACAACATGAATTGGTCCCAAGAGAAGTGATAAACTGGGAACGAGTTCAAACATAAAACCAATTCCTATTTGCTTAGGCACAGTTGTGTCTGTGAGAAGCACTAGGTGAATGCAGAAAATTGCACGCAGCTGATATGAGATGCGTGCAATGATAGGAATATACAAAACACATCTCTAGTACCTCACAACCCTCTCCACCCACTAAGTGTTATATGCCACACCCACCCATCCATCCACACAGGGTGTTACAATACCATCTGATTTCAAATAATCCTTCTACCACTTTACAATAATCAAAAACCCTTCTGATAGCCTCTTTGACAGGTAAACTTCAGGTCTTTTTCAAGGTCAAGGCCCATATTTATTGTAGTAGTTTAAGATTTCTTAAGATTTCTTAAGCATTTAATACATATAAAAACTAGGCTACATTTTATTAGGTTCTTATCTTTATATGTTACTGATGAGGTTCTTGAGTGTTGTACCCCTAACCTTACCTTCCCATAACATTGCGGTCTTTATTCCATGGTTTTATGTAACTCTGACTTTTAGGAATGGACGCGTGTCTCTTAACTGCTAAATCCTCCCAAATAACAAAAAGAATTCTGATGTCAGGAAGTATTTACAGAGAAGAGTATCTTAATAATGATCTTTCCAAAATAAATCAGTCATTGGTATTACTACTGGGATCCGCTGGATTCAATTTCAGTTTCCTAGTTTCTTTTTTGAGCAGTTCTTACTATTTGCTAGGATTAATATTTTATGACTGTTATCTTAGAGACTTCATACGTCCATCTGATCCTCTTATAAATCTAAGATATGAGATTTTCAAAAATCCTATTTTTTCCTCTGTCTCAAAACATTCTGTTATTTCATCATCCTAGGAACAATTTTCATAATTATTCAACAATTACTTCTCAAGTATGCTAAAGAGCAGGGGTAGGCAAGCCATGGTGCAGGTACCAAATCTAGCCTACTGCCTGGTGTTGGACATAAAGTTTAATCGAAAACCCACACTTATTGCTTTATGTTTTGTCTGTGGCTGCTTTCTCAGTACAAAGGCAGAGCTCAGCAGCTGAGATGGAGACTGGAGGCCTACAAACCCTAAAATATTTATTATCTTGCCCTTAAAAGAAAAGTTTGCCAACCGTTAACTTATAGGATGATGCAAGAGTGAAATACACCATCTCCATTGTATCCCACTTTGTTGGTTTGTGTTTGGTTTTTTTTTAACTGTGTTACCAAGTGTTGCAGCATCTTTCAAAAAAGTGTAAAAAGCCCACCTGTTATCTTTTTATTAGTTTTCATTGAGCACAGCCCAGGACCTTTGATTTTCCACTAATAGCAAAGAGAAAAAAACTGACATAGAAGATGTTTGACAATTATTAAAAGAATCAAAAGATGAATACAAAGAGGCAGCAGCACTTTGTGATCTACTGTGATGGTAAAATTCATTTTTGATAAGCAAAAATCTCAGACTGCAATTCTTCAAATGACAGTATCCTTAGACTTCCCTCAAACTCAAGAAATACTGAGTAAACGATGTATTTCTAGCGGTGGGGGGAGGAAATATGTATTGTGTTTCTGTCTAGTCAGTCATTTAATAGCAAGGAGGTCATCATGCAATATTTTGTGGTAAGAATCTAGGCTGTCCTATTTTGCTAAAAAGAAATAAGGGTTCTTTAAATTTTTATGTTTGTGTACCAAGATTCACTTAATATGATCTGTAAGTGGACAAAGGTACTTTGTATTCAAAGGTTGTAGAAGGAAACAGAAATTTCAAAACTCACGTTTATCACTGTAACTTATGTTTAAAAATCTACACAGAAAAATATTTTACCCTTATGAAGCAAAGAAGACGGTACTCTCCTAAAAAAATAATAAGCCATCCAAGTTTTCAAAATTATTCCATTTGATAATTCAAGTACATGAACAAAAAGCAAGAATCATAAACTAAAACCCAGTGGAGAGATATTTACATCTGGAATTACTACTGTATTCTGATAATGAAAGTGTGGGAAGAATAACCAGAGTAATTATACAGCAAGAATTAATTAGAGATGTATCAGAAATCTGGAATTAGGATTTATAAAATGGTATGTTCCAGGTCCATGCATGACAGTGGATTAACAACTGCTTATTTCAAGCCTTTATAACCAAGGAAATATGGGAAAACATTTGAGTTTGCTATGTTTAAATTCTTATTAAATTTTCTAATAGCCTTTTTTGGACTATACCTTTATTCCTACTTCTAAGGATTATTCATAAAAAGGCTGAAGAATAAAAAATTTAAAAGGATACACTGGACCCAGATGATAAACAGTAATGACTACTTTCCTGGTTACATAGATTTGTACTTACCAGTCTTTTATTCAATAATGATAATATTTAGGGGCACCTGGGTAGCTCAGTTAAGCATCTCCCTTCAGCTCAGGTCATAATCCCATACTGGGCTCCCTGCTCAGCAGGGAGTCTGCCTCTCCCTCTCCCTCCGTCTTCCCCCAGCTCGTGCTCTCTCTCACTCTCTCAAATAAATAAAATCTTTAAAAATAATAATGATGATGATAATATTTAGTACTGGCTACAGAATGGGGCATATTTGTGGTCTGTTCTTTAATACACAACTACACTAATATCTGGATTTAAATATCTGATTTCAGGATGATCTCCAAAGCTCTTTTCTAAATTGTATTAGAGTAGGGGCTAATATACTTACCTACAACCTCTAAAGGATTCCAATATATTAGAAGAAACTATGGCCAAGGACAGAACTTCACTTTCCAAACTCCACTAAATCATTGGATGACAAAGGGAAGGCTTTAGGGCCTACTCTCTACCCATTTAACTCAATAATATGTTGAGTGCCAGGGTCTGTACTAGTTCTGGAGATAACATCAATGTGCAAATCAAAGATCCGTATCCTCAAAGAACTTACATTCTAATGAGGGAAAGATAATAAACATAATACATAAATCATACTGTATATTAAGAAATGGTAAGTGCTTACTATTAAATAAGGTATAAGGGTCAATCTCATTGTGAAGCATAAGAAGTAAGAGAATGAGACAAGTGGATATAGGAGAAAAAAAATCATTTTGGGCAGAGTCAACAGGTAAAGCAAAGATCCTAAAGCATGAGAGAAACTGTCATATTTAAAAAAACAAAACAAAACAAAACAAAAACAGCAGAGAAGCTAGTATGAGTGGAGACAAATGAGAGAGAAGGATGGTAGAAAGAGGAGTTCAGAGGACCAATGAGATGACATCTACGGTTTGAGAGGCCACTGTAAGGACTTTGGCTTTCACTCTGAATGAAATGTAGAACAGGTGCAAGTATTAAAGAGGGGAATGAAATAATCTGACTTACATTTCAAATGGATCCCTCAGACTGCTGTTGTGCAGCATAAGGGGCAAAGGTGGAAAGAGGTAGACAAAAGTCAGATTCTGACGGTGGTCACGTGCTACATTTGTTTGGAAGGCAGAGGCAGTATGATGTTCCCAACAGTATGGATACAAAGCACAGGAGGGAGAGAAAGAAGAGTCAAGGATGACTCGATGCCCTAAGTCATTACCCCCTCCAGTCTCAATTTCCCTATCATACAGTAGAAACCTCATCTAGTTGTTGAAAATTAAATAAACTAGTAAGAACAGTGTCTAAAACACAGTGCTTAAAAAATGTTGCCTATTTTATTGTGGGCTGCATTGTCTCAAAAGGCTCCTTCTCTTCTAATGTATGTCTTGAGAAGGATTAGCTCTACAAAGTAAGCACCTAGGACAAAGGAAGTACCTAGGACTGCTCTTTCCATTCCAGCATCTTACTCTGAGTGAGGGTATGCAGAGTCACCCCAGGGGGAGTGAGCTAATAAGTTTTTCCATTAATAAAAGGTTATTATTATACTTTCTTTTCTGTACTAGTATCCTGCTGGGAAGGATAGGTAAGTATTAGGATTCCCAAACTCCTATGGTAACCTACTTTTTTATGCCAGGCCCTAATTAATAGACTTGAAATAGATTTAATGGTTTTTATGTAGTAATCAAATTGCTTTCTAATTGGCATCAGTATTTCTGAAGTATTTAAGGCATTAGTTGGCACTTTTGCAAATGACAACAATTTGGGGTTTGCTGAGTTATGAAACTGCAACACGGGAGTGCGGCAGACTATGTATTTGAAGTACTTCTTAAAACAACCTTATAACTTAAGTATGAAAGTTTAAATGTCAAATACCACTTACTGTGCTAAGAGATTTTATTCTAAAAGGTAAGTTTTTCTCAAAAACCTTAAATTAAAAATTCTAAGCACAATTTCAAGATGGGAAAATGTATGACTTAATTTGTAGACAAATAAAATGTGTAGACTTCTGAAACAAAATCAACAAAAGCCAATGTGTATTAGAATTCAGGATATAGCAGTAGAACACAGTGGGTAAAGGCACCTCCGACCCCTAATAAAAAGACCCTGAGCAGTGCTTCTAGAAAACATGTACCACACTACGTGATTAAAAGAAAAAAGCCCGGAGCGGGGTGGGGGGGGGTGCGGAATACATGATCCCAGCATCCTGGGATCAAGCCCTGCATCAGGCTTCCTGCTCAGCGGGGATTCTGTTTCTCCCTCTCCCTCTGGCTGCCACTCTCCCTGCTTATGCTCCCCATCACCACTGTCAAATAAAAAAATAACATCTTTTTAAATAACAAGTTCGTTCTAATATGCACTAAGTAGAATAATGAACGATGTTTGCCAGAACTGCCAACAAAAGCGAGACTTCAGGGCTGACTATGGTTATTAGGAAAGTGTCAAGGAGAAACTGAAACTTGAAATGGATCTTAAACTAGCAGTGCTTGCCTAGAGGAAAGGGTGGACATGGAGAGAGCAACAGGCACAGTGAGAATACAGAGGGGTTGAAGTAGGTCCTGCTGGAGAGAAGACAGTCGTTGATTCCGTAACACAGACACCACTCCAGGCCCTGGACACACACCCCTGCTCTTGGGGACCACACATTCTACAAGCAAGTATGAGGAAATGAAGCTGTATTAAGTGTGACAAGATTCTTCAATTGATATTAAGCATCAGAATAATGATCCCCCACCTCTGAAACTGCTATGAATAGCAGGTACAACCATCTGAAACTAAGTTGTCAGGAGGAGGAAAAACTGAGAAGCTACAGACATAACTAGTCACTATGGAAGTGTAGCTGGGCACCCAAAACCTTCTTTATGTCCTTGGACTATCAATACCTCCATTTCCCACATAGAAAATTCTTTATCACTCTTTTGAAACACCTGTTCCAAACCTCTGCTACAAATGTTGCCCACCACTCTTCAGAAAGTATAAGAAATACAGAGAATAAGCAATCACACTATGCATTAAGCAGCTAAGATTCAAGAGCCCCCCTTGCTCAAGACCCATCCTTCTTCATATATTGGGGATTTTAACTACTCTTGCCTTCCCTAGGGCCGTGTACATCAAGTACTGCCACTACCCCCATCTCACCCACCACTGTCACTCTGCTCGCTACTAGTGGCTTAATGCAGAATATACAGTCATGCACAAACCTCTCTCAACCATAAACCTATAGCCAAATAAACAATGAAATAAAAAGTTTAAACCCCCCTCAGCCCTGTATCTTCTTCTGGATTTCATTATTATTTTATCTACCAAGCTCACCTACGTAAGTCCAGCTGTGATTGATCCTTGCTGTCTCCATTTTTGCCTCCAACAAGCTCACTCCCTGACCCAAAGTAACATGGCTTCTGCCCCACCACTCCTTCTATTCTCAAAAAGCCATAGAAGCTAGAAACAAAATAAAAACTAAGTGTTTGTCTTACAATTTGCTTTCTGAAAGAATCTGAGTAATGGCAGTTTTAAATTTTATCCAATTTTAAATGCATGAATGTGTGCATAAAACATACCACCAAAAATGCATTTTAAAATAAAATGCTTATTACTGCAAAAAGAAAAACAACACTGACCTGCATTGGTACAGGTTCCTTAAGATAATACCCTTCAACAATTTGTTCTTTTCGATAGTGATCTATGATGTCCCCAATGCTGTTAAAATAAAAATTACTAACATTGATATAATTTGTCTCATAAAAAATGCAAATCTTGAAAATACACAAAGACCCTGTTAGCAAGGATTATGTATTTGCAAGTGTTTTCCAAAGCATATAACCCAAATACATCAATAGTATATATGATTACAACAGTCTAATTATTTTAGAAAAGCAAGAATTCATTTACAGATCAGAATACCTGAGTCAGAGACTACAATTTTGTATACACATACCCAAAGAGTCAGAATAAGTAAGAAAAGAATAAAAGTCTACCTTTTTTTTAAGAGGATTTCTGAGGAATTGAGAAAGAACTGAAAGAAAAATGGCATTTATATAGCATGTTCAGGTAGATTTTAAGAATTTTTATCACAAAACACACATTCTGCTTTCGTAACAATCAGATGAAGTTAGATCATAAAACATTAACAGCAAGTAAAAGGAGAAACAAACAGACCAGGAGCTAATTTTACATGTAAGATTATAGCTACCACAGGGAAGGCTTATTGATGATTTTGAAAAGCAATGCTATTAAAATATTCTTACTATCTGGGAAATTTTACTAGTAAAATAGAAAATAAAATGACATTATATAATGTAATTTAACATGTATTTTAGCACAGCATAATGAATTTTCCAATGTAAAAGTGTTTCTGTATAATCAGTAGGCCATTTTATTGTCCTGAATATTTAAATCTTACACTTTTAAACTTCCTTTAATATACTGGAGGAATGGCTATTTTAGGGACAGAGAGAAAACATTTCTCAAAATAGATCTTATTTAATCTTCCACTTGATTTTTTCCACAGTTCTTCTACTCATGGAATTGAAATATATATTTTATCTCTAGAGATACATATATGTATATATACATATGCACACCCTCTCTCCAAAGATACACACATATATGTCTCCAAAGATAAAATGTCTTTGCCATAGTACAAAATTAATTTAAAGCAAATATAATGTTAAAAATAGCAAAACAGGAGACTTAAAAAGATTAATGAAAAAATAAGTATGAATGGATATGAACTGCATACCAGAGGCAGCATTTTACACAAGGGGGCAAAATGAGACAAGTAAAGTATTCACATCAAAAAAGACAATGAGGGTTGTGTTTAAAGGAATAAGGTAATGCCACATATAAATCCAAAAATATTAAAGAAAAACGGGAAATCAGAAAAGACATTTGAAGACAGATACCATCACAGAGATGACTATTTGTTTTAAAGCAAAAAGCATCAAATACATAAAAAACAGTAAATATCAAAGGTTTCTGACTCAGTAACTATAAAATGCAATTGATCTTGTGGAGCATCTCAGCATTACAATATAATTCTTGTCCATGAGCTGAAACAATACACAGTTCAGACTGCCCAAGAACAAATTTAAAAAGTCTGTGACAACCAATCAAATATATTTTTACCAATGAGCTGGACTTTCAAGATGCCTTTTTTTTTTTTTAATTACTTTAGTTCATATTCTACTCAGATATACCTAAAGAAACAGTCAAGGGAGACACAACAACCCAGAATTTCCTAGATAGTCCATGCAAGTTTTAGGTAGGAAATGACAGATTTACGTCTCAGAAAACTAAAACATGTTCACTACAACACTTTCATTTTAGTAATTTACTTAATAAATAAAACCCTGTCTCTCCTTGAACCTCCTAGATAAATGTTAGTAATCTTCAAGGTCTGACCAAAATCCTTCCTCCCTCTCCCTTCTCATCACTACCTCAACTGCTCTCTTTCCACTGAGTCTCCCATGTCCACGTATACAGTCCTGAACTCATCAAGGTCAGCCAACCACCTGTTCTCATAGACCTGTACCTCATAGACCTTTCTCTTAAATGTATATGCATGGGGTCTGTACAATATATTTCAAAAAGTAAATTAGTTAATAAATGTTTGCTGAATTATACTTGCTGTTAAATGCTTCTCCTGCTTTTTGTAAAAGTTTTAATATAGGAATGTTAAAATTATGTCTCAAAAAAGCAGTTTCTAAATGAACAGACTTGAGTGCTACCTCTCTTTACCAAAAGACTAATGCAGAATTAGTGGGAAGAAAAGACAGCACAGTATGTCTCTGTACATATATTTATTGGATAATCCAACTTAACATTTAAATATCTAAACAGTAAGTGATAAGCACAAAGGTGTATCTTTTTAAGTCCACTTATTTTTTCTTAGTAATCTCTACACTCAACATGAGACTTCAACTCACAACCCTGAGATCAAGAGTCACATGCTCTTCTTAACTCAGTCAGCCAAACACCCCACAAAGGTTTATCTTCTAAGATTATTTTATTACTAACACTAATGCTGTAAAAGAATATATTTCCATGCTGAAATATATATTCCCAAACTGTAAAACTGCCTTTTTCCAGGCATCAGATTTACATAATTCTAGCTTTCTTTGGGGGGGAAAAAAAGTTAGT
Organism: Lontra canadensis; assembly: GCF_010015895.1. NCBI lineage: Eukaryota > Metazoa > Chordata > Mammalia > Carnivora > Mustelidae > Lontra > Lontra canadensis. Next base: position 26,726,213 of record NW_022630998.1, read on the forward strand.
ATTATATGCTAGGAATAACAATATTCCTGAACTTTATCAAATGAACATATCTATAAAGAAAATTTGTGGGTGGGGGACCACGTGGGTGGCTCAGCAGACTCTTGGTTTCAGCTCAAGTTATGATCTCATGGGTTGTGAGATCAAGCCCCACATTGGTCCTCACGCTCGGGGGCGGGGGAGAGTCTGCTTGAAAGATTCTTTCCCTGCGCTTCTCCCCCGACTCACACATGCTCTCTCTCTCAATCACTTCCTCCCTAAAATTAAAAAAAAAAATGTGTTTTGTTTTTTTTTTAAAGAAAAAATTGGGATGTTAGGGTTATTGATCACAGCCACTAAATCAACATGTATTTAAAATTTTTTAAGTCATCATTTTGTAAGCAGACTCATAATTTAGAAAAATATATTTCAAATACTTCTTTCTTCTTGCTTCATTCTGGTCTTTATCAATAAAAAAGCCAACCTTTACATATTTTACAGACTGCTTCCATTATGTAGGAAGAATTTTCATCTTGCAGAATGCATATCATAAGGAAGTTTAAGTCAGTAAACAAACCTCACTGAAAATAAATCTATGTAAATTTATTTTATATTTTAAAAAGTTTCCAGATAGACATTTATCAATTCAGTTAAGAATATATGTTTTCAATTTAGTTTTATATATTCCAAACCACTAGAAAACTGGAAAATGGGAAAAAGTAATTTACCTTTATAAAGAGCTTAAATTGAAGCTAGCTAGCTAGTGAAAATGTCTAGATTGGACTATTAATGTAGAAACCACTCAAGCAGCTTTTCTGTATGCGTGTGCAAAAGGATCCAAATGTCGAGACTCACATCTGCCACTTGATGTCTCTTAACTGTTCATGGGCCTTCTGGCAAGCAACTATAACTTGTTTTTTTGTTTGTTTTCTAAGATAAAACAGCTGCTGGATCTCTGTACCCTCAAAAGTCAAGCTGGAATTAAGAGAAATACTAAATGGGATAGAGAATATTGCTGTGGTATTAAGGGATTAAACTAGGCAAATGCCATCATTTTAGTTTATGAAAGCCTCCAAAAGAGGAAGACAAGGCCACTCTAGAGTTAGCTAATACGGGGAATTCTTTACATTAGGAAAAACAAAAATGTAAGATTTCTTTCTAATATACAGGGGAAAAAAAAAAAAAAAAGCTGAGATTCTATCATATGGTTTCTCTATCGACTCATTTTCCTGCTCCAGTGACTAAAGTTCATTCTGAGCTTTGGGATAAGCAATGAGTTTACTATAATTTTTAAAATGAGAAGTAGGAACCAATAATTAGAACCAAGAAATATCGACTTGAGAACAACCCAGTTACATGGGTAACATTTGTAGTAAAGTCTCTCTTTAATCTTTAAGAACTTTTTCTTCCTATTAAAATGTCATGGGGCACCTGGGTGGCTCAGGCGGTTAAGCATGCCAGCTTAAGGGTTCTGGGATTGAGCTCCACACTGGGCTCCCCAGTCTACCTCCCCAGTCTACCAGGGGGAGCCTGATGCTCCCCCTTCTTGTACTCTCTGTGTGAAATAAATCTTTAAAAAAAATAAAGTAAAATGTCTCACTAATAAAAGAATGTAATATATTCTTTTTCTTAGAACAAATGTTTTGCTACCCTACAGTTAAGGACTTAGCAAATTTGGTATAAAAACAGTCCATACATAATCAACAAACATATAAATTATCTTGAAGGAAAACAAATTATAACTTATTAATTTATATTCATTTTTGACACTGTTTGAGAATCCTTGGACATGACTACTACTAAATTACATTAAAGGCCTTATTTTAAATTCTAAAAAGTCAGACACTTTGATACAGTTTTGAATCTGATAACACTACGTTATTGAAGTTTCAATTATTTTTGCTAAAAGTAAAAGATAACTAAAATTTCTCACAACTCACCTGTTATAATATCGGCCTCCCATCATAAACTGATTATTTGGTGTTGGACAAATTTTAAATCGCTGAATATTTTCATTGGTCCGAAAGTAAAGTGAATAGTCACCAGGAGTATTATCTGAGGGCCTCACAAGAAAACTGCATACTTGGCCAACTGTAAAAATTAAGCTATTAGTTTTATTTCCTAATTACCAAATAAAAAAAAATTGTGTTAAGTAACATAATTATAAAGTACATTTGGAAGTTATAAACATATGTAAGTTTTCACCAGGAACTTGTTTTATAATAAAGACAATTTTAATACATTTTTATATTTTCTAGTTTATGAGTCACAACCACCCAAACGTTGCATGTGTGTATTACATAAAAATAAATCTGCAGCAGTGATTTCTGGTTAATAATGTTATACCTGTCATGACTTCAAAAGAATAACCTAAGCACAGGTAGAGGACACTGGCTAAATGGGTACATTCTATTTGTAAATCCTCTTAATAAGAAGAGTCTAAAAAAGTTAAAGTAATTTTTTTTAGGAGTACTCTGCAGTTAATCAATGCTTCTGATTAAACATTAAATAACTGTAATAAAATAGTACCAATGCTTATACAGGTAGATTCAAAAAATGAAATATGTGTTCACCTTATCAAAATCAATATATGTATACTACCTTTCATTTAGTAGGTAAGAACCTGAAAAGTCATATAAAATCAAATTATCATGTATTAAAGATTTTCAGACTAATTTTAAAGAAGGCTTTTAAGTATCTTCAACTGGCAATGACTCTTAACACCAAAATATTTTGTCTCTCCTCTGTGTATGTTTAAATATCAAATGAGTGCTAAAGACAAAATGGATGATAAATGGTCAGTTTTAAAACAAAGACTGAATATGCAAGTACCTGTCATTAGTAAATTATAAGCTTCTTGTTTGGAAATTTTCCCATGGAACCATCTTAAAAAGAGAACAAATTAAATATGTAAATCTGAAGTCCTTTTTGCTGTTATACAATCAAAACTAAACAACCAGCACAAGTTTAATTCACACTGATACAATGAAATAAAAACAAATACAACTGATCAAGTTATCTCATTCCTTTTACATTTGTTATATTTGTAAACATACATAATTTCAACAAAATATAGTAAAATAAGGGTCTAATATGAACTATAATTTCCATATTAATGAACAGTACCAGTAATGATTTTAATTCTGATAATGAGAAACTGTTACATGTTTATACCATAACTAGTGTTCTCTTTTCTTTGCATTAGGAGGGAGAGATGGTACAGGTAGAATCCATAACAGAATTATGCAGGAAAAAAAAAAAAATTAGTAAATTTATATAACATATCAGAATATGTTATATAACAGGAGGTAAGTTCTCTCTTGAAAGAAAATAGACATGGCTGATTAATACTTTCCTTAAAGTCAGAAAGTGAGATTGAGTGATGACAGAGAGTAGATGTCAGCATCAAGGACTGAAATAAAAGAATGACTTAGTATTCCTAATTAGATTTGAGCTACTGCCATAACAAATTAGACGGCTATACATGTTTTAGTTTCTATATACTTAAAATAAGCATTCAGAAATTATTGTAAGTGGCATTATATTCAAGATACACTGCATATAATAACTAAAGTATTTAAATTTAACCTTAGAATAAAATGACACACCTGATTTTAAAGATTACTAGTAATTAAATTTCTTAAAATCTCCTCTCATTTACATGAAGGACTATTATCTATCTTGCTGATTAACACCTCTTAATGCCAAGCTGGTAATTCCAGATCATCCCTCTATCACTTCGCCACAAATTCCTGGGATCTATTCTTAGTTTTGATCGTGGCTTAAAAAACAACTTAGAAAGTAAAAATACTACAAGACTAAAACTAAACCAAAAAAAAAAAAAAAAAAAAAGCAGCAAGCAAGACCCAGCTATATGCCACCTACAAGAGACTCACTTCAGATCTAAAGACACATGCAGACTGAAAGTGAAGGCACAAGAAAACATTTACCAGGCAAACGGAAGTGAAAAGAAAGCTAGGGTAGCAGTACTTATATCAGACAAATAGCTTTAAAACAAAGACTGTGACAAGAGAAAAGACAGACATTATAAAATGATAAGAGGAACAATCTAAGAAGAGGACATATAATTACAAATATCTATGCATCCAACATGGGAGCACCTAAATACACAGAGCAGCTATTAACAGACAGAATGGGAGAAACTGACAGTAATACAGTAACAGCAGGAGCCTTAAACACCCCACTTACATCAATGGATGCATCATCCAGACAGAAAATCAACAAGGAAAACATGATTTTGAATGACACATTACACTAGATGGGATAGATAGATATATATTCAGAACACTGCATCCCAGAAACATGAATACACATTCTTTGCAAGTGCACCTGGAACATCTCCCAGGATAAATTACATTAGCCCACAAAAAAACTTAAGACATTCAAAAAGACTGAAATTATATCATGCACCTTTTCTGCCCACAACAGTATGAAACTAGAAATCAATCCTGAGAAAACGTCTGGGAAGAACACAAATACATGGAGACCAAACAACATGCTACTAAACAGTGAATGGGTCAACCAAGATTCAAAGAGGAAATAAAAAAATATATGAGACAAATGAAAATGAAAACAGTCCAAATCTTTGGGATGAGCAAAAGATGCTTTAGAGGGAAGTTTAGAGCAATACAGGCCTACCTCAAGAAATAAGAAAAATCTCAAATAACAACCAAATCTTAACACCCAAAGGAGCTAGAACAGAAGAATAAACAAAGCCCGAAGCCAGTAGAAAGAAATAGTAAGATTACAATAGAAGTAAATGAAATAGAAACTTAAAAGAAAAAAAGAAATAAAACAATAGAAAAGATCAATGAAACCAGGAACTGGTTCTTAGACAGATTCATAAAGAGAAAAAAAAAAAACCACAGGACTCAAATAAATACACTCAGAAATGAAGGACGAGAAGTAACAACCAACAAAACAGAAATACAAAAGATTTTAAGAGAATACTATGAAAAATTGTATGGAAACAAATTGGACAACCCTGAAGAAATGGATGAACTCCTAGAAACATGCAACCTTCCAAAACTGAATCAAGAAGAACAGAAAATCTGAATAGACTGATTATTAGAAATGACACTAAAGGGTGCCTGGGTGGCTAAGTTGGTTAAGCGACTGCCTTGAGCTCAGGTCATGATCCTGAAGTCCTGGGATTGAGTTCCACATTGGGCTCCCAGCGCCATGGGGAGTCTGCTTCTCCCTCTGACCTCCCCTCTCATGCTCTCTCACTCTGTCTCTCTCTCAAATAAAAAAAACTAAAAAAAAAAAAAAAAGAAAGAAATGACACTGAATCAGTAAGCAATGAACTCCCAACAAACAAAAGTTCAGGACCAAATGGCTTCACAGGTGAATTCTGTCTACTAAACACTTTTTTTAAAGATTTTATTTATTTGAGAGAGAGAGAGAGAACGCATGCGCACTGGGTGGGGATAACGGGGTGGGGGGGGTGGGGGAACGACACTCCCCTAAGCAGGGAGTATGATGTAGGGCCTGATGCCAGGACCCTGGGATCATGACCTGAGCTGAAGGCAGACACTTAACTGACTGAGCCACCCAAGTGCCCCTGTCTACCAAAATTTAAAGAAAATGTTAATACCTTTAATTCTTAATACCTTTAATACCTTTAATTTAAATTAATTAACTGTTAATACCATTAATTCTTCTCAAACTATTCCAAAAAACTGAAGAGGAAGGAAAACTTCCAAATTCACTCTGTAACACCAGGATTACCTTGGTAAGAAAACCAGACAAAAACACTACAAAAAACCCCCCAAAAAAACAGGCCAATATCCCTCATAAAGACAGATGTAAAAATCCTCAACATAACACTAGCAAACCGAATTTAACAATACATCAAAAAAATCATTCACCCTAAGTTGGATTTATTCCAGTAATGCTGGTATGGTTCAATATTTGCAAATCAATCAACATGATACATCAGAGTAATAACAGAAACAATAAAAACCATATGGTCATCTTAATAAATGCATAAAAAGGATTTCACAAACTATAACATCCGTTCATGATAAAAACGCTCAACAAAGTAGGTTCAGGAGGGGATGCACCTCAACATAATAAAGGCCATACATGGAAATATCATACTCAATAGTGACAAACTAAAAGCTTTTACCTTAAGATCAGTAATAACACAAGGATGTCTACTCTTACCACTTTTATTCAACAGAGTACTGGATGTCCTAACTGTAGCAATCAGACAAGAAAAATAAATAAAAGGCATCCAAATTGGTAAGGAAGAAGTAAAACTCACTATATTTGCAGATGGCATGCTACTATATGAAAAACCCTAAAGACTCCACCAAAAGAACTACAGAACTGACAAATGAATTCAGTAATGTCACAGAATACAAAATCAATATAGGGAAATCAACTGCATGTCTATACACCAATAAAAAGTAGGATAAAGAGAAATTAAGAAAACGATCCCATTTACAACTGTACCAAAATTAATAAAATACCTATGAATAAACTTAACCAAAGAGGTAAAAGACTTGTATTCCAAAATGCATTAAAAAACAATGAAAGAAACTGAAGATGAGACGAACAAACTGAAAGATATTCCATGTTCATGGATGGGAAGAGCAAATGTTTTAAATGTCCATACTACCCAAAGTAATCTACAGATTCAATGCAACCCACATCAAAATCCCATTAGCATTTTTCACAGAGCTAGAACAATCCTAGAGTTTTTATGGAACCACATAACACCTAAATAGCCAAAGTGTTTCTTCAAACACATGGTGTATACCAGTGACACAAAGTGGAGTATCTGCTCTTATGAAGTCCCTACTCCAATAAGAAAAAGGGACACACATACGTATAACCACAAAATCAATGTCAAAAATATAATAAAGTGCACTGATAGATATGCACGGAGGGCTTTTTTTGAATAAAAGAGAAGAGTACCAGTTCTGTGGAACACGTGAGGGAAAAGATAAATGAATACTTCTTGGCAGTGATAAATGAGTTAGGTCATTAAGAACAGAAATTAACCAAACATAATGCAGGATGAATTCTGGCCTAGAAAGTAGTTTGGGCAAAGGCAAAAAACAGTATTACACATTTGAAGTATTACTGGCGTTTGACCTACATTTTTTTTCTTTCCTTTTAAAAATAAATCTGTGGTATTATTTTAAGTAGGGAAAAATACAGATTTGCGGTGTATCTTATAAATCTGGAGGCTTTCACAACACTGGACCCCCATTTTTGCACACATCAATTACAGCAGTCCCCTCACTGCAGGCAAACACCTTCTCATTTTTGGCGTCCTACTCTCTAATACAAAGAGAGAATATTAGTTGCCATTTATCCCAACACTTTGCACTGTTGTTTGTACTATAGGAAAATAGTTCCATGTACCTTAATCTCCCTCAAAGGGGTAAAATTAGGAAGATCAAGATTATCGTAATTTGAGAGAAACAGCATTTACACCTAACCCACTCCATTTGTTTACATTATCGGTTTACCTCCTCCACACATTCATCAGAATCGTAATCTAAATATAGGTAGCAGGAAGACCTCACATTACTAAAATCAACAAGGTACAGTCTCACTCATGGAGACTATTTTACAGTTAAACAGCTACACAAAACAATAAGGAAAATGGACTCAGAAAACATCTCATATGTTCCACCTAAGGAAGGGTGGGGAACTAAAGGAGGTTTACTGCAAGCAGAGTATCCAGCTTAATGTTTTTGTCTTCTAATGGTTAGAAACAGAATAAGCAACTACTTGAAAGGAGAGCCTTAAATTCCATTAGACAGGAAGGGAAGAAAAAAAATGTTCCTGTGAAAAGAGATCAGAAGATGAACAGTTTCTATTAAAATCATATGACTGAAATAGACTTGGGATTGAGAGTTAACATCTTCAGAAGAAAATTCATATACAAATAAATGATGGGGGAGCCCAGGTGGCCCAGATGGTTAAGTGTCTGCCTTTGGCTCAGGTCATGATCTCAGGATCCTGGGATCAAGCCCCACATCAGGCTCCCTGCTTAGCAGGGAGTCTGCTTCTCCCTCTCCCTGCCGCTCCTCCTGCTTATGCTCTATTTCTGTCAAATGAATACATAAAATCTTTAAAAAAAAAAAAAAAAAAGCCCTGATGTTGGAGAACAGCTCTCTTTCTCATACACAGACACACAATAAACAAAAAAACTGAAAAACTGAAATACAAAATACATAAAAGATGTGGTTACAAAAACAAAAAATGCATTATCAGTTAAGAAAGTAAAAAAAAAAAAAATATGAGGAATCGTGACATTCATACTGTTATTAATGTTTATAGAAAAGCCTTTAGCGACAGAATAGTTACATTCAGGTATTAAAGACACCATCATTATTAAAAAATAAGACTATCAGTAGATCCTAAAGAAAATATTAACATATCAGTTCTGAGCCAAATAAAAACAATTTTTAAGACAGCTCCAAAAGCAGCAGTTTTAAAATATATTTTGGCCTAAGTTTTCCAATTTGTAGGTTTATAACATATTTTCTTTTTTCTTTTAGTAATTAACACAAACTCACATTTTGCCTTCATGTGGATCTTCTTCCCGGCCCTAAAGGATAAGACATTAAGATAGTATTTTATATAATTTTAACTATTAATCTATTTTTATTAAAATTAATAAAAATCATATCTTCAAACACATCTCTACACTGTACCTCATTTTTACTTTTGCATATACAAGAAAAGACCTATCAGTTCAAGAAAAGTCTTTCTAAAACTCTCTCCCTTATTGTTACTACTCTTCTCCTCTTGCTGTGGTTATTGAATTCAGGTCTTTTTCCTCCCTTTTCTCAAACTATTACCACAGCCCAAAGAGTTTAATTACTCTGTGCCCTGTCCAATCCCATTATCTCACCACTCCAATCTGGACTCATCAGTTTCAAGTGCAACTTTCCCCTGCACTAAGAAACAGCAAACCAAACAAAAAGAAACAAAATTTAAAAACCAGACCTTTAATACCTCTCTGCTCCCTACAAATTCCTCCTTTAATAAAACCAAAATCCTTTATCATATCACTCAAGTCTACATTTCCTATCTCCTAGTACCAATTCTTTTTAGGTATCTATACAATGGACCCACATAACTACCCATTTGCTTATCTGTATTCTCAACACCACTGGCTTGTTCTTTCTAACTTAGAATGTCCTTTCCACTCACTGCTTCCTACCTGTTTGTTAACCTAAACTATACAGACAGTATCTTCTTCAAATACTAGTTCTCAGTAAAATATGGAGTCCCTAAAACATAAACTTCTACTTTGAATAGAAAGACATTATTCTTTTATCATCTTTTGAACTTTACCTTACTCTATTTGGCATGCCTATTATTTAAGATACACTAATGTTATTCATTCCTTAATAATGGCTGTAAGCACCTTAAGATCTTAACTCTTCTTTATTAATCCCAATCACCCTATAACCACTAGCACAATACTGGGCATATAATTTTCACTGAATACTTATTGACCTGTACTCCTAGTACCCAGCAAAACTGGGTACCTGACACCAGGTTTTCACTGAATAATAAAGAAAAATGGTCTATCTATACAGGCATTCACCTCTCTCAATTTGTTCCTTACCCATCAAATACCTAAGTGAACTAAAACAACCACTGAATGTCTATTATAAAACAAAGCAGTATGCTTAAAACACACACAGAGACACACACACACACACAAAATGCAGAATCATTACCCAAAAGGAGCTAATCTCTACAGAATAGGTTGACACCATAAATTAATTTTATACAGTGTAATAAAATAAAGATTAACAAGGTGCTATAGAAACACAAGAGGAAACAATTTAGCCTAAGAAAGGCATAAATCCTCTGTGAAAACTAGGAAGCCTCTGAGATAAAAAGATGAATCAAATTTTACGTGGTAGTAGTCTAGCAGGGCAGGAGTGTCAGGAAAAGTGAGGCATAAAGAAATTCATTCAACAAATACTTGCTGAATGCATACTAATGCCAGACACACTATTCTATACTATGGGGATACACCACTGAATCAGAGACAAAAATCCTCACAAAGCTTACATTCTAGATTTAAAGCATAAAAGTAGACATGTACTTGAAGAACAGTAATTAGAATTTCAGAGTGGGAAAATCCTTAAATCCAACCACCAACCTAATGTCTGAAATCTAGACAATCTGCAAATGGCTTTTCAAGCTACAAGGAATCACTAGGGTCCAATGGAGACCATTATGAAAACTTATTTTAAGTATTACAGTAAAAATTGTTCATTAATTCTAACTTGGAATTATCTATTAATTCAAAGTTTGACTATATTCCTTTTTAGCAGCCCTTTTTAGCAGAACATTGTTCATTCATACTTACTCGTTAATTTGTTCTTTTATTTTTTTTCCTTTTATTTATGTTATGTATCTTTATGTTAAATTGGGCCTTTTTCCCCCTGTACTCATTGGATAACTTTTAACTTATTCTTCTTAAGGTTTATCTTATTAAATTTGATCCAGAATCCCAAGAGCTGGAGAAAGTTAAACTATACTCTAAATTCTTTAAATAATCAGAAAAATAGGGATAGGGGTATTACAGCAGGAGAAAAAAAATCCAACATAAAAAAGTTTTAACTAAGAAATTTTGTAGTAAAACCAACACAGTAAGATTCTTCTGTTTGAACACTTCTGGCCTACATTGAAAAAAATATCTCTCCCTACTGTAAATTACCAAATACTAACCTAGGAATTAGGAGTTCCAATCCCAGCTCTTCCACTAAGTAATTATTTGTATGCAATGTATCGTACTATTTCCTCAACTGCCCTCCACTTTTCCTCAGTTATGTTTTACTTCTACATATCAAGATCTATTAATCAAGAGAATTAATAACGAAGAAAAATGTTCTCCCTGCAATCTTCCTGGAAAATAATCAAAGTATAGGTTTCAGAATATTATCAAGTTCATGACATATTTTAAAACAGTAGCTCTGAGGGTTGTGAAAGATATAAAGAAACCATTCCATCACACTAAACAAATCCAAATCCAAAAAGGATGAACTCCAAAACTGTAGTATGTTTGATAAGATTCAGTGATACTTAAAAAAAAAGATTCAGTGATACTGATACGTCTGAAATACAAATGCTACTTGAAAGCGACCTGCTATCAAAAAACACAACAATTATCAACACTGTGTGACAAGACTACTGATGTTGTATTACGTGGCGACAATAAAAATGGGAATACTGGAAATGTAGAAAGGTAGTAAAAACTAAGTTTTGCTAAGGTTACTAGAAAATTATACATATATTTGGGAGATAAAGATTCTGAAAGCAAACATGTGCAACCCTATTTGATTCAGATTCCGTGATCATTTTTTCATAGCCTCATTTCTGAGGAAAACCACTAAGAAGACAAAAGGAGATACAAATAGGCACAAATGGTAATTTTTTTTAATTCTTAGAAACTCATAAAAACTAGAAAATTAACAGTTAAAGATTCAAACATGCTGGCTTAGTTATCCTCTTTACAAATAAATAACCTTTACTACAGTAAATACACTTTAATGAGAAATTCTTTGTTCTAGGGAATTGACATTTTTAATTTTAAAAAGTTTCATTACTAATTTCCCCTGATTACGGATAAGTTCCAGAAATGTACAGAATATTTAAAATTGAGAGTGATAGGAGAAGAACAAAACTTACCACCTCTTCCACTAGGTCTTCAACAATAAGACCCTGTTCATCTGTTCGTAGATTTGTAACCCACATCCATCCATCTTCTAATTCATTATGAACAATAAACATATCTCCTTTTAGGAAACTGAAAATAGCAATTATGAAGTTATTAAAACTGAATTAAAATTTTAAACATGGAAATTTGAGTAATCACGTGCCATACTACAGAGATAATATGATATTGGGAATGCAAGAAATTAAAGTCAAATACCCTGGATTTTTGTCCTGTTTTTTGGCATCACCTAAATATAAAGCTCTGAAGACACTTAACAATCTGAATCTTATTCCCTCACATTGTAAAATGGATTTAATAATGGTATCTGCACTATCTACATTATTGGATTACGCTTAAATTCAAATTAAAATTTGTGTAAACAGTAATTATATATGTATTATAGGCTTTAGGCTATAACTCCAAGAAAACTGAATTTAAAAATTTAAGTTTCCATGTAATTACTCTTTTTGATGTATGTTAGATATAAAATCATAATATAATTCGCTCATTACATTTACACAAGATACAGCTATTTTAGAAAAACTTTAAGCACAATTAGACTTTTCAGATGTTTATGAGAATTAACACTTTTCTCATAAAAATCATTAATGTTTATTTAATTCACTTAACACATCCATGATATAACATAGCAAGCATTCTTTCTCTGAAAGTGGTATCAAAAGATAGAATGCATGCATGCTTTTTTTTGTTAACAATTTCTGAGTAGAGAGATGCATACACAAACTAGTTTCTTTTCCTTGGAACCTATACGTTTTCAACCTCCACAGAATTGCAGGAGGAGTAAGTTTTATACTGATGCCATTTTTCAACATCAGTAATTCGCTGAACGCTTCATTTTAGGCCTGAATGAATGCCTCCTAGCGTTCAAAGTTCCAAGATTGACTGGCTGCTACTATTAACCCTCTATCTATATTCACATTGCATATTTTTTAAAAAAGTTTCCTCAGTCTAAATTTCACAAACCAAAGTTCCATTAAGTAATCTCTTCTCATACTTCTGAAAACTGTTTTCCACCAGAATGTATCTCAAGCTTCACTGTTTCCTGGAAAGGTTCAAGACTAAAAACTTACACACAACACTTCAGATGATTTCTATTTGGATGAGGACATAATACCGCATTTTATCTTGGCTCTACAACCCTTGTTAACAGTGACTACTATTTCATTAGCTGACTGGCAGGACATTACTACTTAACAAAATAAACTACTCCTTTCTAGAACCACTCTCCTAAATAAACATTAAAAAAATAATTATGAAAAAAAAATAAAATAAAAAAATAAAAATAATTATGAGTAAAAGAAGAATATATATGGACAAAAATATAGAAATATAGCTTCATTTCTTGATCAAAAACCATCATAAGAGAATGTTTTCAAATTTGACTTATGTTGTTACTAGAACATTAAATATGTGATGCAAAACGAAAAACATTTAAAATAAAAAGGTTATAACAATATAATCATAACATTCTTTATTTTGCATTTTTCCCAAAAAAAAGTTAAAATGCCTTATTAAGTCTCATTAATCTTCAGATGTTTTTACCTAAAACAAAACAAAACAAAACAAAACAAAAACTTCACAGATACATACAAATTTTTAAGGACTCATACATTCACATATATTTATATGATCAAATTAAAACTTATATATTCCTATACTTGTTTAAATTTTCATCTTCCTAAACCAGTAGTAGTCAGTTCTGAAGGTCTCTCAGGACTCCTTTTTATATTTAAAAACTGATACCCTAAAAAACCTTTATTTATATGAGTTAATATCTATTAATATTTACCATATTGGAATTTAAAATATAAATGTTTTTTAAAATAATATACCCATCACACGGTAACATAAAGAATATGAAAAATTATTATTTTTTACATGTTTTGTTAGAATGTTGTTTTACATTTTTGCAAATCTCAACATCTGGCTTAACTGTAAACAGATTCTTTTGTTTCTACATTCAATCTGTTGTTTCAGGTTTTTTTTTTGTTTGAAGTATATGAAGAAAAATCTGACTTCACAAAAATTTGTAGCTGTGAAAGGAATGTGTATTTTAATAGGCTCTCAGATAATTATAGATATGCTATGAAAAACTCAACAATTGGTACTTGAAGGTTAGTTGTATTAAGGAATCAAAAACTGTATCAATGAGCTTTCTGTACCCCATTTCAGTAATATCTATTTGTCCATTTTGCACTTTGAATGGACCTTTACCCAGGCATAATTCTTTAACAGCATGCATCAATCATTTAGAAGATACTGGTTCACTGAGCTATGCAGATCACCCAGATGTAGGTCCATTTTACACAATCAAAATGTCACATTCTTTAATATCACCACCAATCTCATCAGAAAAATCAGGGACTATGTGGGAAACTGTCAAACTCCTGACAGCAGTTTCCAAAATTTTCATTTTTGCTCGCAAGCTCAAATTTTGTGACTGGCAACAAATAGTGGCACTCACTTACTTCCCCTGAAGTAACAAACTCACTCCTTTAAAAAAAAAAATAAAATAAATAAATAAAGAAAGAAAGAAAGAAAGAAAGAAAGAAAGAAAGAAAGAAAGGTCAAATACTCTGGTCTGAACAACCATTGTTGGATAGTTTGCCTGTGAGTCTTAAGCACAAATGGTATACACAGAAGCAGAAGCTAGCTCGGCTCTCAACTCAACTACTCTCCTCAAGACAAGGACCTGTGGTGCTCAGCCAAGACATTTTGTGCATGTTTCCCATTTCATCACACAGAATATTAAAAAGGCACCAGTTTTCTTCATCTCCCAGAAGATTAAAAAGATATTCACCACACAGAATACTAAAATGATTGAGATTTAGAAAAATACCTTTTACGGTCTCATCAAGAAATTTGAGGGGAAACTTTTGTATTGTTTACTTCCAAGTGTGTGGCATGAAGAACAGTACACTTTGCTACCACTGCCTTGATTTGTGCTAAGACACTAATACTTTCACTGCTTGTTGCTTTTGTACCATCAGTGTAAATGTCACAGTGAAAAGGGCAAATTTTATCTTAGTCTTATCAAGAAAACAGCTCTGCTCTCTTGAATTCTCTAAATGGATCTGAAGGATCCCCAAAGTTACATGGATCAAACTTTGAGCACTGCTGTCCTAGAGGATACACTGGGAATTTACAAGTTATTCAAAATTCCTGAATTGGTAGTTCACCACTGTTGTTCTTTATTGTATACAATTCATTCCTTCCCTTTCTTTCACTGGCTTTTCCTGCTTAGATCACAAATAAAGGTATGCCAATAAAAACTAAATGAGAAGCTGTTATTTTATGGACAATCATATAAAAATAGAATCCTTATTCTGAGATTCCAGATATTTGAATCTTTATTTTTTAAAATACCACATTTCCAGAAACTGCAGTACCTCCTAAGGTTACTGTTTTTAAATGCTGCTGCTGATTTCAGTGAGAAGCTGTATACCAGAATCAGTAAACATTTTACCAGTAATAAACTTTCTATTGCAAAGTAGCTTATAGAAAGACACTGATCATTTGCTAATTATCAAACATCAGATTATACGAAAATAATAAAAATAAGTTGGGGCAACTCAGTGGCTCAGTGGGTTAAAGCCTCTGCCTTCGGCTCAGGTCATGATCCCAGGGTCCTGCGATGGAACCCTGCATCGGGCTCTCTGCTCAGCAGATAGTCTGCCTTCCCCTCTTTCTCTGCCTAGTTGTGATCTCTCTCTCTCAAATAAATAAATAAAATCTTTAAAATAATAAGTTATATATAAGTCAGAAAATATAAAAATAATTTTTAAATAATCATGTTCTGTAGTTCTATGCCACACTTAAACATTCACTCATCATGTAAAATAGAAGTTTAGTCATCATTTATGTACAAATTACAGTTGAGACATAAATGCCATGGAGTAATATAAATTAGAGTACAGAATATAACAATTATCCTTACGTTGTCAAAGACAGTCTAATAAAATCTGAATTTATTTCACCTGTCATCTTCACTGTGGCCACTCTGATCCAAATCCATATTCTGAACAAGCCAAACACAGGAGTACAGGAATGATGAACTCAATACTAAAGGTACTTGCTAGCCTGCTACATGTTATTTCCTCAAAGTTCAAGACCTTCCCAGCCCAAGAGTAGTTAAATTTTCAAAGTCTGTCAAATGCCTATTTCAAATGCCTATAAATGAGAATACAATCTAAAATACCTTATTTCATCAGTGTCTGGAACCTTTGTGTAAGGTAGAATGGCTCGAACACGCCTTCTATCTTCTACTGGCTAGGAATAAGAAAAAAAAGATTTATAAAAGATAAATAACCTTTTTATGTCAAAGTCAAATTAGGTATATCCACATAAAGTTTAAAATAACAAAAATCTACATTATGAACACAGGATCATTCAAATTGTGTTTAGTAAGGTTCTAAATACTCAAAGCCTAGAAATACTTGTCTTATTTCTGTTTTTTTTTTAATAGAAATTCTTTTAACTGTATAACCAATGATTTTATCAAGTAATATGAGTAGCCATTTAATTTTAAATGAACTACATGGAACATATAAATTAACTTTTCTCTGATGATTTAAAAGGCGTTTCAGAATCTTGCAGCATCTGCAGGATTAGCACTATGTTATCAGTCATTACTGCTCATTCACTTAAAAACATTTGTTAAGCTATCACCACACAGTATTAATTAAAAAAAAAAAATCTAGCAACTTAAATACAAACTTACGGAAAAATTTTCTTTTTTTGAAAAGGATATCAGTTTTGCTGACAGTACAACCAGAATTAAAATTTAAACAACACATATTTCTTAAATTTTAATAAATACCATAAGAAACTGAACAAGAGCTAACCTCATTAGTAAAGTGAAATTATAAATTTTTGAAAAATACTGAATTTTTGAAAAATACTGTATTTAAGTTTTACTTGCCTCTGGTGGTGCAACTGGATAAAGCAATTTTTCTCCTTTAAGCAAACAGGAAACATGACTGTAATAACCTATTAAGTCTGACAGTGAAGAAAAACGTCTTCCACCAATGTAGTAATCTCCACACATAGCAATAATCCTATTTGTACAGGAAAAAAATACAGTATAACAAAAACCTTCAGAGCCAATTTTAAAGACCAATTTCTGAAGAAATTATACATCCCTAATTGTCATACTCTTCCTTAAACTATATCCTAATATTAAAATACCACTTACTAATACCTGCCAATACAAATTTACCTAAGGTTACTTCTTCTAAAAATACATATGCATACATGTGATAGATATGAAATACATATCTGACTTACAAACCCCATTACATAATTCACTGCAATATTTATAAATCTATCTTCAGATACCTCTTCTCACTTTTCATATTTAAGACTAAACAGCAATTTTAATAAGTTTCTCTGGCTAAAAGTAGCTTACAGATCTCAAAATATTTAGAGTATTATAATAATTTCATATTCTATGTGCGGTATAAAGTGCTCTTACAACTTAAAATCTGAAAGTCAATGGCATATAAACATTTATCAGTTACCATGATAGGCAATATATGATTTTTTTTTCAATGTCTCCCATAAAAATGAAATAGAAGACAATAATATAGGTATGTATATGCATACAGACTTTGGCATCTGTACTTGAAAATCTACATACCTTTGACATGAATGTTTGCAAAGAATTTCAGAACAGTGAAGCAAAATGAGTTAGAGGGCACACATCTTGACTCTTTGTTTCCCATATTTTGTTATTCTGTAGTCTAAAAATACACATTTCCTTTATTTCTGCTTTACCACTCAAAGTTTCTTCATAATTCTTTATACTTTAAAAGTGGTAATTACATTAGAGATTAGCACAGTAGTGCCCAATATTGTTTTTAAACAAAAAAGCAATCATTCAATAATATCTACTCTATAATCTTCTGATTAAATCACATAATTGAAAACAAATCACTTTCCCCATCATTTAAATATCAATGAAACATTCATCCTTATTAAAGCAGGCATATTTAAGAACACTATAGCAAAATCACTATATTATTTAGCCTCATATTAGAAATAAAGACTTACCTAAAATGGTTGACAACATTTGTCTGGCTAAGAAATGAAAGTACAAAGGACCCTGGCCTCCGATCACTCTCTCTTATAAGGTAACTGCCAGACTTCCCTGCCTGCCTTAGGCGTTCTTCGGCTATAGTTCTATCAAGTTTTCCATGATACCACCTAAGGGAAAAAAAGAGTTGTGATTAAAATACAAACAGCTGGGGCGCCTGGGTAGCTCAGTGGGTTAAAGCCTCTGCCTTTGGCTCAGGTCATGATCCCAGGGTCCTGGGGTGGAGCCCCGCATCACATCGGGCTCTCTGCTCAGCAGGGAGCTTGCTTCACTTCCTCTCTCTGCCTGCCTGTCTGCCTACCTGTGATCTCTGTCTGTCAAATAAATAAATAAAATCTAAAAAAAATAATAATAATAAAATAAAATACAAACAGCAACTATAAAATTAATAGTGGTAGTTGAAAAACTTACTACTAGAGGTTTCAAATACCTAAGTATAATTTACACATTTACCTTTTACTCTTAGTAGATTATTCCAATTTTAACTCGATTGTTTTTAACTTCTCAGACTCAAAAAAAAAAATCATTTACTCAGTTTTTAATTTTTTCTATAAACTCAGGGCTAATCATCTCACATATAAACCTCTTCCATTTCTGTTCATCTTCTACCTCCAGGATTGTGTACCTGGTCAAGATATAAGCATTTATTACAATCAAATCTTTATTTAGAAAAGAATATGATGGACAAATGGAAACAATTACTACCTCTCTCTATGCTTAAGATCCTAAGTATATCACTTGACATAACAAGCAAGGTAAATGATACCTATAAGAAAATAAAACTTTATTCCATTTCAGTATCTGTGCCCTAGAACAGGAAAATAGAATGACACTTTCAAAAGACTAGTGTTCTAATTTCCTATTTCAACATGAAGCTGATTATTCCATTTGGTCTTAAGATTATTTACTCCATAACCACATATCTGATCTTAATTCTTCAAATTTATTTAACAAACATGTGGAAATAAGTAATATCTTTGCCCCTTTAACTTTCTTACTCTCACTTTAAATATGTTCTACCTACCACAATACCAAATAATCTGCTTAAATGACTGGTTTTAATTCTAGCATCATCCATGCTACCAATTAATGCCTATAAAAGACTCATGGATTAATATAAACAAGCATAATTAGAAACATACTGGAACTTTCACATGACCATGGTAATAGTTCTACAAAGTAATTGTTATGAAATATTTTTACACCTTCAATATGTTAGTCATTCCAACTCATCCTTGATACTCATAGTCTTTCTTGAAACACTCACAGAAAAACAATAAAACATTCATATTGCATTGATACATTAACATCTAGCCATAAGTCAATAGTCAAAACTATTACAGTCTTGCGACTATTTTTATAAATTTCCTATTTTTTTAAGCTTGCTGTAAGGAAAGCTAACTATTCTTGACTCATTAGTTTATTTTAAAAAAAAGGTAAGTTATCAAAAGAATTTTCACTTATTTGAAGTCTATGCATAAGACTGAAATGAAATAATGAAAAACTTAATCACAAAGCTTCATCTTAATTTAATAGGAAAAACCTAAATATAAGCTGTTAGTATTAGAGGAAAAAGGCAAAGAACAATCAACACTGCATTCTTCTAAAATTCTAATTTCAGTCCAAACATTATAGTTAAGGCTACTGACAAGTAAATTTAACTTTCAAGAACTGTTTTCTCTTAAATGTGAAAGTAAAAGTTTAGACTTATGATGATTAAAAGTTCTTTGATGAGGTAAAATTGAAGCATATATGATCAGGACAAAGTTTACTTAGAGGGGCACCAAGGTGGCTCAGTAGGTTAAGTGTCTCCCTTCAGCGCAGGTCATGATCTCAGGGTCAGGGTATGGAGCCCTATATTGTGTTCCCTGCTCAGTGCAGAATCTGCTTCTCTCTTTCCCTCTGCCAATCTCCCCCCGGCTCATGTTCACTGTCTCAAATAAGTAAGCAAAATCTTTAATTAAAAATAATAAAAATAGAGATTTAATAAGTCACCATTTAAAAAAATTTAGATTTACTTAGTTGTGAAAATACATGGAACATGTCCTTAGAATACAAAATTGGTACATTACTTATTACCTAAAGCAATGAAGCTATGCCACAGAGCAGATTTACACAGTGAAGAGACAAAAATTAAAAACAATTATAAGCAAAACTCCTATTTTTATGTACTTTCTATCTGCTAAATTTCTGCTGTTTTATCCAAATGTCAAATTCAAAAATTTCATTTAATCTCCATCTTGTGAACCCACCATGAGATGACATAAAAGGCCATGAGGTGTTACACAATTACTCATTTATAAAAAATACTTGACTAAAAACTTTTACTGATATATAAAAGAAGTATTTGTGATTTTTTAGTTTTTAGCTCTGTATTTCTGTATGATTCTGGCTTTAACACAGGTATTCAGTTTAAGACAGACTTTATTTTTTTTTTTTTAAAGATTTTATTTATTTATTTATTTGACAGAGAAACACAACAAGAGAGGGAACACAAGAGTGGGAGAGGGAGAAGCAGGCTTCCCACTCAGCAGGGAGCCTAATGAGATTCCGGGCTTGATCCCAGGACTCTGGGATCATGACCGGAGCTGAAGGCAGATATCTGCTTGAGGACAGCCACAGAGGCGCCCCTAAGACAGATTTTAAACAAACTTTGCTTCTTGAATACTAGTAATTCCCTTTATGTCAAAAGCTTATTAAGCTTCAAACAACGATGCAAACATGTCAATTCATATTTTATTTTTATTTTTTAATTAAGTTAAAAAAAAAACAAAAAACAAAACAAAACAGAGAATCAGACCTGTAAATACAGAGAACCAAGACTGCCAAAGAGGTGAGGCGGGTCAGTGATAGGCAAAACAGGTGAAGGGGAGTGGGAGATACAAGCTTCCAGTTATGAAATGAGTAAGACATGGAAACAAAAAGCACAGCATAATTAATACAGTCAATGATATTGTACTAGAAATCTATGGTGACAGATGGTAGATACACTTGTGGTGCAGCATACTGTATAAATCTGTCAAATCACCGTGCTGTATACCTAAACTAATGTAACACTGTATGTCAACTACAGTAAAAAAAAAAAAAAAAGTCAATTATTTATTATGATTATAAACTGACTTTAAGTTATCCAGTAATAGACTGGATGAGCACAGATATAGTTGAGTCAGATCCTCTAAATGTTAGAATTCCACTGTTAAAAGTCACTGGTTGTTCTACCAAAAACAAAACAAAACAAACAAAAAAACTGAATTGTCTTAATCAAAACTCAGACTTTCCTGAATTATCTTTACTGTTAATTTGAAATTAAGGTGAATCATACTAACAAGAATATTTTTAATGTATCTGTATAGCTATTTTGAATACATTATTAAAGCATGAAAAGCACTTCAAGTAAGATGTTATAATATGCAATTCTTTACTCCATTTAAAAACGTGGAAATAAAAAATATCAGCAACATGCTTGGCAAAATAATAATTTTATTATAAATGCACATAGCATCATGATATACAGCCAGAATGAGTATTTTATAAGTAGATCACAATTCCAATGTGATATGATTTGGTTAAAGTACTTCACAGGTTTATAGAACCTACACCCTATATCTACTGAGCACTAGTCCTTGGGTTTTTAAAACAATGTCCCTCAACCCTTTTTTAACCCATGAACTTTTTGATAAACCTAAAATTTCATCTACAAGGAAATTCAGAATACTTAAGCTGCCAATTTGTCACTGAGAATCATTACAGATTATATTTAACTCCAGGGGCCAAAAAAAAAAAAAAATACTACTTTAACTTTCTGAAATTTGTAATAAAATTCATTTTATATTAAAAAAATAATGTGGAATATGGCTTCTCAAAACATACCCTCATACCAAAGATGTGAACTCACCTACAGTAGATGTGCCCCTAGTGGATACCAGTTTAAGATTCATTTAACAAAAATGCTACACTTTGTACACATAGTACAGTAGCAACAGAACAAGGAAATGAAAAAAATCTAATCATTCCCACTGTTTCCTGACAATCTTTACAATCAAAGTCTTATTATATCTCGTTAAGAGTAGTTTTGCTGGTGACAGTTTTCAACTAATTTAAAAAACAACAACAAGAAGAAATGCAACTGAATCTAGAATACCTCTAAGGAACACAGAATAACTGGTATTGCATTGGGGTATGAGGATATTCTGAGTGCAACATGAGACTACCAAATATCTATGGTCAGCATTACCTAAAGTAAATTTGTTACTCTGCTTATTACATTTACGGCAATTTTAACTTCTCAGGATGTACCTGGCACATAGTAGTATTAACCTTAAAAGCATTTATTGAATGAAGGAAGAAGTGTCAAATCATAAAGTATAATGCTGGAAAAAACTTTAGAAGTCTAGTTCAAACTCCCTACCAATGTTAAAAAAAAAAAAATCTTCTTCAATGTCAGTAATAAACAAGTTCTGATCTTTGAGGACTGCTAGCCAGGTCTAAAAAATATATGAAAATAACGGAGATTGTCAGAGCTCAAAGAAGGATGGCTACATTCACAACTCCCAAACATCTTCAGAAGAGGCTCAACCAACTGGTAAGATGAAGACTTAACAAGAAACCTGCACGACTCTGGTCAAGCCTCTACATTTTGTTACCTTACCATCATCACATCAGAATAAATTACATATTGTCCTAAACTCCTTCAAAGAAAAATATAAAAATGAAAAACTACTACATAGGCTATAATTGCATAATGATTAAGTACTTACAGATTCTATTTAACTGGAGGCAACCTGCTTCTGTTTGAATTATAGCTCTGCCACCTCGCTGTACAAATGGGGGCAATGACTTAATTTCTGAGCCTCAGTTTTCTCCTCTATTAAAGGCATATAATGACAAGTATCTACCTCATAGAAGCTGGCTTGATATTATTATTAGATTAAATAATACATATAAACTTATATACACATATGAAAGACTACAGGACAGATTAATGCAATTTCATCAATGAAAATCCCAAATTTTATGACTGTGGCCTAATGGATGATTAATTTGTAGATCACCTAAGCTCCAATGATCTTCCATTTCCCAGTCTTGTTTCACCTTCCAGCAAACTTTGGAAAGACAACCCTAGAAACCAATCTTTGTATCTGTGAAATCCTTGTTTTTGTTTTTGTTTTTTAAGATTTTATTTATTTCTTTGACAGACACACAGAAAGAGATCACAGAGTAGGCAGACAGAGAGAGGGTGGGGGAAGCAGGGTCCCTGCTGAGCAGAGAGCCCTATGCGGAGCTCGATCCCAGGAACCCTGAGATCATGACCTGAGCCAAAGGCAGAGGCTCAACCCGCTGAGCCACCAGGTGCCCCGAAATCCTTGTTTTTAAGAGAAAAGTTCTTTTCCCAAAATTCTTCTGAACATTACAGATCATACATATTAAGTGGGACTGGCCATGCCATCGTATTCACACACTAGAAATTCTTCCATTTCTCCTGGCAACTCCAGAAGAAAACTCTCTGAGAGCCCCATTCTTTCTCCAGTGGATATACTCTTTGGAAGAATGACGAAGAAAGTATGCATTTGAGATACTGTGACTTGAATGTTGCAAATATAGCACTTTAATAATTAACTATCTAATGTTCTCCTATTTAAAAGTAAAGTACCCCTGTCTTTTTCTTTTAAGGAGGTAGGGAAAAGAAAATAGGAAATTTAATAAGTAAAATGTATTTTTCTAAGCAAGTCTCGTAATTTTTCCCCCAGTTTTTTTTTTAATTTCCCCCCAGCTTTCATTTAAATTCCAGTTACTTACATACAGTGTAATATTAGTTTCAGGTATACAATATCGTAATTCAATACTTCATACATCACCTGGTGCTCATCACTAGGGAACTCCTTAATCCCCATCACCTATTTCACCCACCCCACTCATCCCCTGGCCCACCTCACCTCTGGCAATCATCAGTTTGTTCTCCATAGCTAACATTCTGTTTCTCAGTTTTCCTCGCTTCCCTCCCCGCCCCCCCACAATGTTCTTTGTTTTGTTTCTTCAAGTTGAGAAAACTTACAGGCAGATACAGAGTCCCTTGATCTCACTAGAAACTACATAATCAGTTTATCTAAGGTATCATCCCATCCAAAATGATGTTATATATTTAAAAAGTCAACAATAAAAGAGACAAGTTGGACAAATTGCAGAAATCTTTTTACTTTTAAACTTGAAATAACATGAATTGTTTATATTTATAACCTCATATTGTATATTGGTAAAAGACTTTTGAGGGGTCTCATAGACGCTTTTGTGCTCTTTAGTTTGTCTCTCCTGACAGGAAAAATAATACAGAAATCTGTGTAATGAGAAAACCAGCTGGCGGTGAATATAGACAGACACTTCATTCAAACTATACAATTACTTAAAACTAACCTGACATTCCTAAATGGAAACTGTCTACTACAGTAGAAAACAATTAAAAGTGTCACCATCAACATACTTCCTTTTATAAAAAAAGGAAACTAAATTGAAGTTCCCAGTTCACTTTTACTTTCCACTATACTCTTCCTCTTAATTAAGTCACTGACAGGCACCAGAGTTCTTACAGAGAAATGTATATGCAGATATCCACTTGCCAAGAAATCTCTTCTGACACCTAAATCACCTGGGATTCTGTGTCTGTTCATACTACAAACTCTTAAAGTGTTTTTGTAATTCTCCAAGATGCTAATCAGATTTACTTATACATGTTTGTCCTTTCTGAAATTGAACTGGTTATTTCAAGATGGTATGACAGACACAAAAGATTTGCTAAAACTAACATACATCCCTTAAAGCCCCCATATTTCCTTTCAACAGAGTTCTTACAGTCACCCAGTCTGAGCTGATGGTTAAGAAAAGTGAATGCAGAGAGATTAAAATTTGGTCACTAGTAAATTCATTCGAACAACCACTAGACTAATAAGCTAGTGTACCCCTGTAAGACTCCTCAAACATCCTCTACCCTAGACCAACTAAACCACTTAAACCTGAAGAAAAACTGCTTATGTAAATGGTAGGTATATGTAATGCTTATGTGTATGTGTTAGGTATCTTGAGTATATTTATGTGTTCAGGAAAATATTGTGTGTGTTTAGTTATATATCTCAGATCAAAGTAACTCAAACCAAGAGTAGAAATTCTATTTCCTTTTGTTCCAAGTGCATATTTACAGAGTCCAAAAGAGGTTTTAACCCTGAGAGTATTTCTTAAGAAAAGCACTGCTATGTGACCTACCCACCAAAAATTCAGTCTGCTGAAAGACTAATACAGGAAAGATGGGAACCAGCACAATGCTTACACAGGCAAAAGTTTATACTAAAATGCACTCGACTAAGATAGCCTCGTTCTTATTACCCTTAACTCCCTTTACCCTAGATAACAGATAGGGAAGAGTAGTAAAAGCCACACCCTCTCCAAAAATGTTATGCACTAATCAAATATGTTCAAAATTTTTTTTAAAAAGGGGCAGAAGGAAAAATGAGGAAAAGAAAGGAGGAAGAAAAGAAAGAAAAAGCATAGTACCTACTAGCAGGAGGCTAACAAATTCCTACCTCCATGGTCAATCACTTTTGTGTAATTTAATTCCTCAAAAACTCCCAATTCTTATGGTTGAGTTTTTCTTAGAACCTCAACAATTAGAATGTCATAACACTAACTGAGCTCATGAAAAACAACAGGAGGAAATGACTTGTGGCCATCTTGCTGCAACATAGTTGTAAACCACCTTGAAGCAATCCTTTATGAAAAAAGAAACACTGTTTAATTTCACAATGCTCATTCTAAAACTTTGGAGATAATGGTCAGTTAGTGGCTACCTACTGCACCGAAAACATTTCTTAACCTGTATTTTAAGACAGATGTTTAAAACACTGAATCTGTAGGTTAAAAGCACACTTTAGCCTAAAATTGCCTTTTATTTAGCTATCTCCAACAAACAATGGCCAAGTATCGTGCTACAGGATAGAAAAAAAGTTAACACCAATGAACACCATTGTGACACAGAATTTTATGATCTAGTGAAGAATACAGACCAAACAGACAATTGCAATCTAGTCCAGTAAAGTGCAATCTAGCTCCAGAATGTGGGAGCGTAAAGAAAAACATCAGTCTTAGGATTTTAGAATAAACTTCCTTAAAAAAAAAAAAAAAAAAAGTGATGGCTAAATGGAAACTTCAAGGGGAGTAGCAACTGATTCACAGAAAGAAAGGGACTGAGAAAGTGCGAAAGATGTCATCAGGCAAAGGAAAAAGTACAGGCAAAAAAAAGTTTACAGACAGATATAAAAATACTCCTTACGCATCAACTTACTCAAAATACTCCTTACACATCAACTTCTTAGCAAAAAGAAGTAAAGAATATATGCTTTGAAATTAGACTAGAAACTTACATTACTTGATGAGGTTCTTTCACTTCCTCAGAAATCTATCTCGCAGAACATTTTAAAAGTTCAAGATATTCTAAGTTCTATTCTCTAATCTGGTCCCAGCCATAACCCCGGGGCCGGCGGGGGGCATTGTACCACAGCTCAAAATTCTCCACGATGTGCCCATTTATTCCCCTATAAGCTCTTATATCCAGACAAATTACATTTATTCGTTCAACAAGTATTTTTTAAGCACCTACTATGTTTAGGCACTCCCCTCTGCACTTTCTCAAAGTGTTTTTCTTATATGACTTAAAAAATAAAGGTGGAAAGATAATGCAATTTAGCCAAATATCATCCTAAAATTAAAGCAGTTACTGTGAGGTTTTTCTCCCCCCTCAGAATTTTCTATTGCCTATTCATTCTTACTCATGGAAATACCAGTACTTTAGTATCAGTTCAAACTGTAACTTCATGAGAATGATTCCCCAAGTTCTCTTCGCTAAGCCGACTTTCCTCCTAAGCCTCAGGCCTAAATTAACAAGTGCCTGCTTAGACTCTTCAGACTCGCAACTCTGATTCCTTCCTCTCTCTCTAGCCATAGGACTACTGCCGACTTGTATGCGGCATCTCCAACATCACCGGAGTTGCAATATACAAACTATTCTCCAGTTGTTCATTCCCTCTTCAATTACTCTAGTTCAAGCCCTCTTTTCCTTCTCACACTTCCCACAACTGTGGAAAGGTTCATCTTCCCAACAGGCTCTTCCTAAACCACAGGCTCAAGCATTTCCCTCTAACAACTTAAAAGTCTACAAATGGCTGTTACCAAATGAGGTATGAACTATTCAACCTGCCATTCAAAGGCTACCTACCACAAAAGGCTCCAGTCTTTCTTGGGGTGGGGGGGGGGTAACAGAATTTAGAGAAGAAAAAGACAAAAAAGAAAAAGGTTTAAGTTTTGAAGTATGTTTGTCATTATCAAACTTAACATTTATCTACTGCTTATCTACAAATGAGAATAAGCTATCCATTGACTTTTTAAAAATTTTTTCTACAACTATATTTTACATTGCTTCAAGTGCATTATGAAACAAAAAGGTCCTCAGTAGCATGACCATAATCACTGTTTAAAGAAAGAACTGTTTTCCAGGTACCACGGCCAGAACAATGATACCTTAGAAGCATTTGTTAAAAGCAGAAGAGCCATGGCACAAGCTAGTAATTATCCCTTATATTGGCTTTAACTTTATACCCTTCTAGCTTGTCTCTTCAAATAAATAGATCTGGTCTCGAGGCATTCTACCACAAAGAAATTAAACATTAATGGCTCCCTGAAATCTATCCACAAAAACATCGGTTTAAAATTTATTACTTTGGGGATGCCTGGGTGAATCCACTGGTTGAGCATCTGTCTGCCTTTGGCTCAGGTCATGATCCCAGAACAGGTCATGATCCCAGGCTTCTGGGATGGAGGCCCTCATTGAGCTCCTTGCTCAGCGGGGAGCCCGCTTCTCCCTCTCCCTCTGCACCTCTGCCTGCTTGTGCGCACTCTGTCTCTCGCTCTCTGACAAGTAAATAAAGATCTTCAAAAGAAATGAATTTAAAAAAATAAATAAAATGTATTACTTTGATAGACTTGAACACCTACTATCCCAATTTTTGCTAAATTTTAATGAATTACAAATAAATTGTCTAAAAAGCCACAGAAACTTTTGATTAAAATTCTGAATGTTCACTAACAGAAAAGATCAACCTACATATACTAGTTTATTAAAATTAGGAGGGTTTTTAACCTGGGGTATATTCTATTTAATATCAACATTGTTTCTTAAGCAAAACAAATAACCGTAACTGCTAGGAAGTATTTAATCTGCTTCATTACTAATATATAAAAACTATGGAAAGCAAGAATGTTATTCTCAGGTTGCTTGTTTAAAAAAAAAAAAAGATTTTATTTATTTGAAAAAGAGAGAATGAGAGAAAGAGCATGAGTGGGGTGAAGGGCAGAGGGAGAAGCAGACTCCCCGCTGAGCAGGGGGTCTGATACAGGGTTCCATCAGGACCTGAGCAGAAAGCAAACCCTTAACCAAGTGAGCCACCCAGGCACCCCCTCAAGTTGCTTTTTATTTACTAGTACATAAAATACAAAAATGTCAGGAGCAATTGTTCAATCCTCTCCTATACGAAGCATCTTAACATGAGATATTAAACAGTATTCTATACAGCTGGCCCCCAAGCAATGCAGGGGTTAGAGGAAAACCAATTGCACACAGTACAAAATCTGCATTAACCTTTGATTCCCTCAATACTTAACTACTAATAGTCTATTTTTAACTGGGAAACCCTACTGATAACATAAACAGCCAATTAAAAAATACTGTGTATGTTTATGTATTCTACATTATATTCTTACAATAAAAAAATGTTATTAAGAATATCATTGGGGGGGGGCACCTGGGTGGCTCAGTGGTTTTAAAGCCTCTGCCTTCGGCTCAGGTCACGATCCCAGGGTCCTGGGATCCAGTCCCACATTGGGCTCTCTGCTCAGCAGGGAGCCTGCTTCCTTCTTTCTCTCTGCCTGCCTCCCTGCCTACTTGTGATTCCTGTTTGTCAAATAAAATCTTAAAAAACAAACAAACAAACAAAGAAAATCATAGGGAAGGGGCGCCTGGGTGGCTCAGTGGGTTAAGCCTCTGCCTACGGCTCAGGTCATGATCTCAGGGTCCTGGGATTGAGTCCTGAGTCGGGCTCTCTGCTTGGCAGGGAGTCTGCTTCCTCCTCTCTCTCTCTCTGCCTGCCTCTCTGCCTACTCGTGATATCTGTCAAATAAATAAAATCTTTAAAAAAAGGAAAGAAAATCATAGGAAAGAGAAAAGACATTTACAGTACTATACTGTATTTACTGAAAAGAATCCACATGTTAGTGGAGCTCAACCCTGCGTTGTTCAAGGGTCAAAATATACTTATTCCAGATTGAGATGTCCTCTGAAAACCCCAGAAGAAAGCATACTCCTTTTAAAACACTAAATTTCTAAAAGGAAGCTTTTGCTTATTGGCCATTAGTAAGAGCTGCAACATAATTCTGTATTTACTTATGAAATGGCGTTCCCTCACCTGGACACCCCAACCACCCTTACTCTGAATTCCCATAATGTCTGCAATCCATACAACTTGCTGAAACTCAAAGATGCTGATTTGGGAGTTGCCTGTTCAGCAGCCATTCCACTCAAGGAAAACACTCACATGCCCTCTCTGGGAGGTCTTTCGTCCCCAGTTTCAACAACATGGTTTCTGAGGAAGCTTTTGTTTTCTCTGAAGAACTTGGCCTAGTCAAAATTCATCATTCCAAGGTGAGTACCTGAACCAAGCAGAATCATACTGTCTTTCAAATACTCTGTTCACCATGGAATTACAGGAGTCTTTCTCTGATAGCATCACACTTTAGGATACGCAGTCAAAAAAAAAAAAAAAAAAAAAAAAGGAGGGTTTTGTGTGTTCACTAAACTTCCCATCACTTGGAAGAGCCTATGATAAGAAAGAATGAAGCTGACAGGGGCAAACAAATACAGAGGTAGAAATGCAGAGTAATGGGGTATCTAGATGGCTCAGTCAGTTAAGTGTTCTACTCTTGATTTTTGGCTCAGGTCATAATCTCAGGGTTGTGAAATGGAACCCCACATTAGGCTCTACGTTGGGCATGGAGACAGCATAAGATTTTCTCTTTCTACCCTCTCTTAAAAAAGAAAGGAAAAAAGAAAAGAGGGGGAAAAAAAAAAAAAAAGACTAGACTCATGATTGCATTCAAGTGCCTGATTCCAGTTCTGAGATCCCACTAACAATCCTACCTACCCTTCCCTCTGTTTAGTTGTTCATCTCATCCTTTTATTACCTCTAGGCCAGATTTTTGTCTCTAGGTCCTTTCACATGTTTAAAAAACTACAGGATCCAACAGAAATTTGTTTATGTGGGTTATATATACCAATATTAGCAGTAGTAGAAATAAAACTGGGGAGCGCCTGGGTGGCTCAGTTGGTTAAAGCCTCTGCCTTCAGTTCAGGTCATGATCTCAGGGTCCTGGGACTGAGCCCACCCACATCAGGCTCTCTGCTCAGCAGGGAGCCTGCTCCCCCCCCCACCCCCACCTACTTGTGATCGCTGTCAAATAAATAAAATCTTAAAAAAAAAAAGAAATAGTGTAAACCTGGAGATTCACAGACCTGTACCCCTGGGGAAAAAATAAATATATGTTTATAAAAAATAAATAAATAAATAAATAAATAAATAATTAAAAAAAAAAGAAATAAAACTGAGAACATTATTTGGATACTCATTGGTTTTGAATTTAAGTAGTTGCTGCTATTGTTTTCATTCATGGTAATAAGCAGACTGGTAACTTAATGCAGTTACTTCAAATTTAGATGAATATAGTATCTAACCACACCTTTAAACGTTCCATACTCTGCTCCATTAAGATCCACTGCTCCATCATTTACTCATGCGTATTTTGTAGCATCATGCAATAGTCATTTGGTAACACTGGTTCATGGGGCTATGACAATCTTTTAAGTTTTAACATTTTATAATATCAAAACATCATAAAGCACACCGGGGGGGGGGGGGGTGTCCAAATTATGCACATCTGGCCCTTGCCTGGCTCCTAGGAGATAACCTCTAAGCCTCTGAAATACCCTGCCCCAAAAGAGTGTCTTCGTTTACTAAGAACCTTGGGCCACACCAGATTATTTATCATAACAAAGTGATTTATGGTGGGGACCCTAGAATCAAACTGATGGAGTAACTAAGGTCAGCCACAGGGGGCTCCAGACCTACAGGGCCAACCCTTAATAAAAACTCTGGACACCAAGACTCAGGTGAACTTTCTTGACTGGCAATACTTCACCAGTGTTATCACACACTGCTGTTTGTGGAGAATTAAGGACTGTCTGTATGACTCCAGTGGGAGAGGAAACTAGAAGCCTGCATCTTGAGTCGGCTGTATGCACTTTTTTCCTTTGCTGATTTTAACCCACATCCTTTTGTATAATAAATGGTTACTGTAAGTGTAACAGCTTTGCTGAGTTCTGTTAGTCCTAGAAAATCATTGAACCTGAGGGGGTTTTCAGGACCTAAAACAACAACCATCAATCTCATCAGAAAAGTCATTAAATATTTGGGAAGTTCTCAAATTCAAAGATATAAGGTTCTGAAAATTCTAATTTTTACTTAAAGCTCAAATTTTCCTTGAAAGCACCAAATACTGTCAGTTTTTTTCCTTAAAGTAGCAGGCTCACTTTGTTCTTTTTCAAGAAAATGTCCGTTAAATACTGAATTCTGAATTACCATACTTTGCCTGTCATTCTTTATAGCCAAAATAGTGTGCCATAAAAGCAACACCTAGTTTTGTTCTCAAGTCAATCACACAACTGCTTTTCCTCAAGACAATGTACTTAGAAATACACTATTATGTGTGTACTCAGGAATACAGTATTATGTATATTTTCCATTTCACCACACAAAACATTAAAAAAGACAAATACTCAAGGACTGCAACTTAAAATAATTCTTACTGCCACATTATTACCATTCTTAATTGAAACAGGTTTTTTTTTTTTTCTGCCAGTGTACAGCAGTGACAAATACAATGACTACTAGCACAGTCTGGTGCCACTGCATTAATGTACACCAAAATACCAAAAGTTTTACTTCCCAGTGCACTATCAGTATGAACGGAAGCAAGGGCATTATGAAAACCATTTTAACTTTACAGACCCCCAAGGGTTCAGAACCAATACCTAGTCCAAGATACTCCAACTTCTTTCCTGAACAACCTTAGTGCTTGCATAGATGACAAAGCCATTACCGGCATAATCAAAAATTTAATTACTTTGTTTCTTTTTTCCCAAAGCCACCCAGTCTCCATTGGTTATATTTGGTTGTCACTGTTTTTAAACAAGAAAAGCTCCATTATCAAGTACCTTACTTCCAAACAATTTATTAATTCAAACATTTTTATATTTCACGGATATGTGTCAGATGTTTTAACTTCCTAGCTTTGACATCTTTCTTCTGTTTACTAATATCTTGATGATCAACTCTATTCTCTTTCATTTTTCTTTAGTTGAATCACAGACTTATGGAATTCCTTAAAATTCTTTTAAAATTCCTCAGTCTCTACTTAATGGTTTGTTATATTCCTTACCTTTAATATATTTCAGCAATTATTTAGTCTTACTTACTGATAACTCTACGTTATGCACAGAGAAATAAACTTCAAGCCAGCCAACTAAAATCTACATCTTCAAAATCAAAAAAATCCCTGATATTACTTGACATCTCCAACAACATTAAGTCTTCCCTCTAGTCAAAACATTATATAAACCTGCTTCCTCTTCTTCACTCCCACCCCAAAGCTTTCCCTGCAGGTACCCAACTAGCAACACATCTTTCAACTACTATGCACACATCAATTCCAGAGGATGACTCTATCACATATAAAATGTAAATTATAATGGGAGGCACAGCACAAAAAGTATTCAATAATTAGTTCTACAATAATCAATCAGACATTTGGAAATAATCAACTTAGATTCCCAAAAGTAACAAAATAAATATCAGATAACCTATTTAAAAAATGAAACTATAAAAACTGTAGTTTTATATATAATTCTAGATACATGACAGTCTATGCTTAAAAGCCAAAATAGAAAAAAAATCCACACAAACATGACTGAGAGATCTTACACCACAAAAATGAGTATATCAAAATAAAAGTAAAGCAAAGTATTAAATGTACAGATATGCTCACATCACCACAAGGATCATCATGGTACATATGTACAATATCAGGATTAGATAAAACCAAATGATTTAATGACTAGAGAACTGACTAAATAAATGGGGTACATCCAACAGCAAACTATGCTGCTACTTAAAAGAATTTTAAGAATGTTGTGCATTAAAAGAATGCACAAAAAAATCTCAATTGAGTCCTATTCAGACCACTGTATTTAAAATCACACCTTCCCTTCTGACACCACCAATACCTCTTTACCATGAACAACTTTTCCCTATTTTTTTGTCTTAGCACTTACTACCTCTAGCATTTTGTACAATTTATTCATTACATTTATTGTCTCTTTACTTCCAGCAAATTAAAACCCCCAAAGGGGAAGCTATCTTCATCTGTTTATTTATCTTAAATCATCTAGAACAGTGTTTGGTATAAGACAGGTTCTGAAAAAATTTATCAGTTAAATAAATATACCAAAAAAAAGCAGTAAATACTTGACCTTAGGAAGCTAATTAGGGAACCAAAAGCTTGTAGTAGAGTAACTTCATCCCTGATTTATTTACATTTGTTTTTACTGAAGTATAGTTGATACACCTGAGGTATACAGCATAGTGATTTGACAACACTATACATTACACTGCTCACCACTAATGTACCTACTACCTGTCACCATACAGAGTCATCACAATACCACTATGTTCCCTATGCTGTGCCTTTCATCTTTGTCACTTATTGATTCTGTAACTGAAAGCCTGTATTTTCAAACTCCCCTTCACTCATTTTGCATAGACTCCCATTCACTGCCCCTCTGACAACTATCATTTTGTTCTCTGTATTTATGAGTATGCTTCTATTTTTTAATTTGTCTGTTCATGTGT
Source organism: Lontra canadensis (assembly GCF_010015895.1). Lineage (NCBI taxonomy): Eukaryota > Metazoa > Chordata > Mammalia > Carnivora > Mustelidae > Lontra > Lontra canadensis. The sequence goes on from NW_022630998.1 coordinate 26,760,084, forward strand.
TTTGGTATTTAGATCCCACTTACCAGTAAAATCAAATGACTTTCTTTACACATAGTTCTCTTATACACACTGCATTTTCCCCACATGCAAACAGAAATTGCCTATTTGAAAATTTAATAATCTTAACACTCATAACATATATATATGCTTATATATGTGCTACACATATATATTTATGAACAAACCTATCTATAAATAATAGCAATGGCTACCAGTAAGATAATGAGTTAAAGGAGTAGAAACTGTTTACTGTTTGGTTTTTGCTTATTTTTCAAGAAGTATTCATCTAATACTTGTAACCCTGTTTACAGTAGAATAATCCTTCCACCAAGAATAACTTTAAAAAGCAAACAAAATACAAAGAAAAAAAAGAAATCTGTCCATTTGAAGTCATCCCAGAGTTACTGAGGCATTCATAATCTGAGGACCCAAATTTCACAGGAAGTAGAGTGCCATCAGCAGCCACACTGTCATGTTTCCCTTCAGAGTATTTCCCAATTGGGGTTACAAAGAAACTGAGAAAACAAGCAAATGACCCAGGTCTTCTGCCTGGCTCCTACTTGGAGGAAAAGAATCCAGTGGAGCTTTTGATAGTCTCATAAAGCTGGTAAAACATGTATGAGAAGAGGATTCTAGTCATAAAGGAGAAACAGAGGAAGTGAATGGTAAGTTGAACTAGTTCTCCTCTCAAGAGATCTACTATATTCTGAAGCTATAGGGATATGAAACTTAGCAAAGACTCTGCATAGCAAAATGCAGCATTTGAAAATTTTATGACTAAAGTGATTTGACTGCAAGGCATCTGGGTGGCTCAGTGAGCTGAGCATCAGACTCTTGATTTTGGGTCTGTCATGAACTCAAGGTCATGAATGGAGCCCAAGGCTCCACACTCAGTGCGGAATCTGCTTATCCCTCTCCCTCTGCTCCTCCCCACCCCCGAACCCCCGCCACATGTGCTCTCTAATAAATGAATAATAAAATCTTTTTTAAGAATTTTAAAAGTAAAGTGATTTGACTGCATTCTATCTACTTACCAGAGGAAAGGGCAAGCTATCCTCTGTAGCAAATTATCATTCAGATCCCCTATAAACTGTTAAACACAATGTCTGGCATTGAATTAAAAATTAAGAGCACATCATGAGACAAAAGTCAATTAAGAAAACAAAAAAACAAACAAGCAAAAAACAACAACGACAAAACAAAGGTATAATATAAAACTGCAGGAAGAAAAACAAAGTTGTTTCTTAGAGAGACTAGTAAGGTCAACAGACTCTAGCAAAACTGTTCAAAAGGAAAAAAAAAAAAAAGGCCACAAAGTACCAGTTTCAGACCCACAGGGGAATAAATCTGAAATCAACAGAAACTGTGGTGATTCAAGAAAATATAGGAAAGGATAAAATAAATAAAAAGGTGGAATTTAACCATGAAATTGGTATGATTAAAAAGCAAATTTACAGGGGCGCCTGGGTGGCTCAGTGGGTTAAAGCCTCTGCCTTCGGCTCGGGTCATGGTCCCAGGGTCCTGGGATCGAGCCCCGCATCGGGCTCTCTGCTCAGCAGGGAACCTGCTTCCCTTCCTCTCTCTCTGCCTGCCTCTGCCTACTTATGATCTCTGTCAATTAAATAAATAAAATCTTTTAAAAAAAAAGCAAATTTACAAAACTAAGAACTAAATATGAGGTTAGTATCAATTAGGCATATTGTTAAGACGATAATAAATAAGTAGGTCTCACAGAAAATATCCTTACAGAAGCACAGAAAGACTATAGACATAGAAATACAGAAAAGAGCATAGAAATGAAAAGGGCAATTTTTTAAAAAATGATTACCATATATTTGGAGTCTCTCTGGAAAAAAAGAGACTGTAACAAAAGCAAAATCTAAAGAGAAGATAACCAAGAATTTTAAAAACCCAAGGAAAGATATTGATCCAAAGATTCCAGAAGCTCAATATACCCCCAGCACAGTAAGAAAAAAGAAAGAAAAAAAAAAAAAAAACACACACATATAGGCCCACCATAATAAAGATACAAAAAAACAGCCAAGAAAGATATTTTTGTCAGAACAAAAATGCATTATCTTCAAAGAAGTAACAATAAAATCTTTGCTGACTTTGCAACAGAAATAATGGAAGTCTGAGAGGATAAAATTATCTTCACCTGGGAAAAACACAGCAAACCTAGAATTTTATGCTCAAAAGTAATATCCTTCAGAATCAAAAACAAGCATGTTTTCAGATAAGCAGACAGAAAATCTGTTGACAGCTGTTTACCAAAAGAAATACTAAAAGAAGTTCTATAGGCCAAAAAAAAGGCCAGGTTCTCACAGGAAAATATAAAAATGCAGTATAAGTAAAGCAGGTAAATATATAGGTAAATCTAAGCAAACACTGACCATATAAACCAATAATAATATCTACTGAGCATTAAAGCAGATGTACAATGAAAATTCAGGACAAGAGTTAAAAAGCAGGAGAAGTGTAAGTACAGTTCGAGTGTTCTGAGTCCTTAGCATTGTTAGGGAAGTGGTAAAAGAAAATATTTTCAGTAGACTGCAGTAAGTCAGTATGTGTTGTAATCTCTAAGGCAACCACTAAAAGATCAAGATTGTCAGAATGAATAAAAAAAATAAACACACTTATGAGAAACACATCTTAAATAAAAAAACAAAGAAAGGTCAAAAGTAAAAGGATAGAAAAAGATTGTACCATGCTAGCATTAATCAAAAGAGAAATGATGTCAGCCAAACTACATTTTTAGACAAGAAGTATTATTAGACACATTCAGGGCATTTCATAATAATAAAGGGACCAACTCACCAGGAATTAAAGCTAACAATGCATACACCCAATAACAGAACATCAAAATATAAACCATGCAGGTTGGCAAATTTGTACATACTTCTCTATTTTAATAATTGATTAAAAATTTAACAAAGGAAAAAATTAGCAAAAATAAAAAGATATGACCAAGATGCATAAATTTTAGTATAATGGCCTATACAGAAAACTGCATCCAGGGCAGGGCATCTGCCTTCAAAATAGGTCATGATTTCTGAGTCCTGGGATCAAGTACTGGAGAGGGTTCCCTGTTTCTCCCTCTACCCCTCCCCACCGCTTGTACCCTCTCTCATTCTCTCTCTCACACTCCCATATCTCTCCCCCTCTTGAATAGATAAAAATCTTAAATAAAAAAGAGAACTGCATCCAATAACAAAAGAGTGTGTGCGTGCGCGCGCGCACGCGCGTGTGTGTGTGTGTGTGTGTATATTCATCTCAACTGAACATGGCACAATTACCAAAACTACTATATGCTGAATTAAAAAAAAAAAATCCTGATTTCAAAGGACTGAAATCATTCAGACTATGTTCTCTGGCCTCAGTGGAATTAACCAAGTAATCACTAAACCAAACCTATTAACAACTACGTGAAAATTAAGCAACTATAACGACATTAACTCTTTAGAATTAAAGTAGAAATTACAGTGGAAAACAAAGTATTCGAAAGAATGATAATGAAGAAAAGACATATAAAACTTGTAAATGACATGCAGCTGAAGCTATACTTGGAGTTATGTGACCGTAAAGGCTTATGTTAAGAAGAGGGACAATAATTAAGTATCTATCTCAAAAAACTAGCAAAAAAACAAAAAGTTAAATATGAAAAAAGGCAAAAAGTTAAAGAAAAGAATTAATGAAATCACAAGCAAAGGTGTTACCATAAAACTTCAGAAGAAGAATCAAAAGTTGATTTTTGGAAAGATCAGTAAAGTTGATTTTTGGAAAGTAATCCTCAGTAAACAAGATTCTACAGGACAAGCTGGAAGAAAAAAAGTCACAAACTGTCAATTTCAATAATTAAAAAGGAGGAAATTGTATAGGTCCTCAGAAAAGTTATTTATGCAATCATTTATGAAGATTTATCGCAAAGATAATAAAGTAAACCAAAGTTAAAGAACTGAGATGTAAAAGGCTCACTTGTAGACTGCTGTTAATTTATGACAATGATAAAACCTGAAAAAGATAGTTTTTTGGTTAAAATGCTGCTGCGTCAACAGGATATGCATAGGTAAAAAAAAAAAAAGTGGGGGGATATTTACTTCTTCCTTGCTCCATACACAGAATCAAGTCCATGTGTATGTTACATGTAACAGTGAAAGATATAACAATAAAGCTTTTGGGAGAAAAAGATAAGCAATTGTATTTATGCCCCTAGGACAGGCAAAGATTCCTTAAACATATCCAAAAAAAAAGCAAAGCACCAATCAAAAAGAAAAAAAAACTGACACATATAAATTAATATAAATTAATATAAATTAAGAACTTCTGTTCATTAAAGATAGCATTACAATAGTAAAAAGGTAAGATACAAATTGATTTCTGTAAGCTATACATCCAACATAGCCAGGACAAAGAACAACTAGAAATCACTAAGAAAAAGAAAAAAGCCAATAGAAAAATAGGACAAGACTTGAATACAATTTAAGAGGCTATCAAAATAGTTAATAAATATGAAAAGATACACATCATCATTATTCCTCACATCAGAAAAATACAAATTAAAACCACAAGGGCTATCTTGTATCAGTATCTACCAAGCTTACCATATGAACACCTTATAATCCCGCAATTCTAACTGTAGGTATGGAATTAATATAACTGTATATACTGATCAAAAGACATTACAAGAAAATTCATAGTAGTACTCTTTCTAAAACAGAACTGGAAACAACCTAAATGTCATGTCTATCAACAGAAAAAAGAATAAACTATGGTATAGTCACAATTTAACAGTATAAGCAATGAGATGAGTGAAATACTGCTACATCCAACAACGTGGATAAATCTCACAAATGTAAAAAGTTTATAAACACAAAAGAATATATGCTATATTACTCAATTTATATAAAATCTAATTTATATAATCAAAATATAAAAAGGGAGGATCATGTTTATTTTGAGAGAGGTGGCATGGGTATTATTACACTGGCATGGAAAAAGGACTTCTAGGATGCTGATAATAATATTCTGTTCTCAAATTTAAAGGGGTGCCTGGGTGGCTCAGTCTGTTAAGTGACCAACTCTTGGTTTCAGTTCAGGTCATGATGTCAGGGTCATCAAACCCTGTAAATGGCTTCTCACCCAGCCAGTCTGCTCAGGAGTCTGCTTGAGATTCTTTCTTTCCTGTTGCCCCTCCCCTCACACACTCTTTTTCTAAAATAAATCTTAAAAAAAAATTAAAGATGAATTACACAGGGATTATGGTAATGGTAATAATGTACTAATAGTATTATTACACACAGTATCACACATATACAATACCAATTAATATAATAACTATTAATACATCAGTACTACTTGTTAAAATTCACTAGGATAAAGACTTAATGATGCTAAACTTTATATATGTTATACTTCAATATGTTATCTTTAATTGCATACTTAAAAAATAGTAATTCAAACAGAAAAACTCTTACTAAAACTTTCATTTTAACATTAAAAGGGAACATGCTTAATTGTATTTTGATACACATGCCCAAACAATATTACGCAAAGTTATATCCACATTAGACACCTCATAATGGTATATTGCCAATTGCTGCCCTCCCCCTCATCCATTACATCATGATAGACTCAATATCCCTTAACCCCCATTACTGCCAAATGTTTGCAGAGGCCAAAACTGTGCTATGTTATGTTCCACTCCACAGCCTAAGACTCTATGATCATTACTAGCACCTGCGTCAATGGATGACTGACCCAGGACCTAGTCCTATCTCATTTGTTTTGTCTTCCTGTGACTAATAACTCATGACCACTGAGGTAAGAGGTATGTTGGGAATTCATCCTTCTGCCTCTTTGGTATGTGTATTTTTATACATCTCAGGGTTTTATCACCATTTTTTACTTTTTCTATTGTGTTAAACTTTTTAATCATATACATCATTTTTAACTTTCCAATAATAAGAAAATCAGAATACTTTAGTCTCTCTTCATATAAAAAGACTTTTCATCCCCAATTACCACAGGCATTATTATTCTAAAACTCATACAGTTTTAAGTTCCTTAAAGCAATTAAACTAAATACAGACGTTATCTCAAAAACAACTGCATATGATTTTATCCAAAAATTTTCTGTCATGTTCCTATCATATTTCTGTAATTCATAAGCTGGATAAGCTTTCTGCTGGGAAATTTCCTCTTATATCTAAACTTAATAACCAACACTAAAATATGTATTTATTCTTGCTTTATTGTTATCTCATCCTGGCCACATGTTATTTTGTGTGGAAAAAAAAAAAAAACCACCATGAAAACTCCAGTTATTAGCATTGCTGCCTATACATAAAGTTAACAAGCAATTCACTTACATACTTGATTCATTTACTATTTCAATATTTATACAGGTTTTTTATTTCTGTGACAATTCACATCAATGTCACCTGCCTCCCTATGGCAGGTGTCAAATATTCACTTTCTTTTCTAAGAACCACATACAAACCTTATATAGAAGTGCTTTAAGAACCATGAGAAACTACCCACTCCAGGAAACAAACTGAGGGTTTTAGAAGGGAGAGGGGTGGGGGGATGAGTGAGCCTGGTGATGGGTATTAAGGAGGGCCCGGATTGCATGGAGCACTGGGTGTTATACACAAACAATGAAACATGGAACACTACATCAAAAACTAATGATGTAGGTGACTAACATAATAAAAAAATAAAAGATAATAAAAAATTAAAATAATTGAGATCGATCTAAGATGGCGACTGTGGAACCAGAAACCACCCCTACTCCTAATCCCCCGCCTACAGAAGAAGAGAAAACAGAATCTAATCAGGAGGTTGCTAACCCAGAACACTATATTAAACATCCTTTACAGAACAGATGGGCACTCTGGTTTTTTAAAAATGATAAAAGCAAAACTTGGCAAGCAAACCTTCAGCTGATCTCTAAGTTTGATACTGTTGAAGACTTTTGTGCTCTGTACAACCACATCCAGTTGTCTAGTAATTTAATGCCTGGCTGTGACTACTCACTTTTTAAGGATGGTATTGAGCCTATGTGGGAAGATGAGAAAAACAAACGAGGAGGACGATAGCTAATTACATTGAACAAGCAGCAGAGACGAAGTGACCTGGATTGCTTTTGGCTAGAGACACTGCTGTGCCTTATTGGAGAATCTTTTGATGACTACAGTGATGATGTATGTGGAGCTGTTGTTAATGTTAATAAAATAGCAATATGGACTACTGAATGTGAAAACAGAGAGGCTGTCACACATATAGGGAGGGTATACAAGGAAAGGTTAGGACTTCCTCCAAAGATAGTGACTGGTTATCAATCCCATGCAGACACAGCTACTAAGAGTGGTTCCACCACTAAAAATAGGTTTGTCGTTTAAGAAGACACCTTCTGAGCAGTCTCATAGTAGACTGCGTCAAGCAATCGAGATTTGGGAGCTGAACCAGAGCCTCTTCAAAAGCAGAGTGGACTGCATTTAAATTTGATTCCATCTAAATGTTGCTAAGATATGAGAAGTCTCATTCGCCTTTGTCTTGTACTTCTGTGTTCATAGATTTTTTTTTTTTAATTTTGGCTAGAGAGTCCACTATCCCAATCAAAGAATTACAGTACACATCATCCCCAGAATCCATAGTGTGTTCCTGGCCCACTCCGTAATAGCTTAGTAGAATTACCATTACAAACACATTTTACCTATCCACAATACTCAAAAAAGAACTTGCATTTCTATACCTTACAGGAAAAAAATTTTGTTTATGTTCCATTGTACGCAGGAGCATATTTTGATGGTTTGAAAGAGTATGATACATGCAGTTTTCTAGCAATTTTCTTTGTTTCTTTTTACAGCATTGTCTCTGCTGTACTCTTGCTGATGGCTGCTAGATTTTATTTGTTTCCCTACTTGATAACATTAGTGATTCTGATTTCAGTTTTTCATTTGTTTTGCTTTTGTTTTTTTCCTCATGTAACATTGGTGAAGGATCCAGGAATATGACACAAAGGTGGAATAAACATTAATTTTGTGCATTCTTTGGTAATTTTTTTGGTTTTTGTAACTACAAAGCTTTGCTACAAACTTATGCATTTCATTCAAATCAGTGATCTATGTGTGATTTCCTAAACATAATTGTGGATTATAAAAAATGTAACATCATAATTACATTCCTAATTAGAATTAGTATGTCTGTTTTTTATCTTCATGCTGTATTTTAACACTTTGTATTACTTAGGTTATTTTGCTTTGGTTAAAAAATGGCTCAAGTAGAAAAGCAGTCCCATTCATATTAAGACAGTGTACAAAACTGTAAATAAAATGTGTACAGTGAATTGTCTTTTAGACAACTAGATTTGTCCTTTTATTTCTCCATCTCTATAGAAGGAATTTGTACCTCTTATTGCCAGGCAGTCTCTATTCTGTCTTCTTGTAGTGTCTTCCACGTGAACAGCATAAGTTTGGAGCACTAGTTTTGATTATTATGTTTATTAAAATTTTTAATAAACTGAATAGGTAGCACCATATGTATGGAAAAAAAATTCAAATTAAGAAAATTAAAAAAAAAGAAGTGCTTTACAAAAGCTATTTTTATAACTATGAAATACCAACATCCCAGGAATTAGAAAAGGAGAAAAGCTACCGTATCTTACATAAGGAAAACTGAACCAAGAGGAAATTAAATAAATTTTCCAATATAGTAATTCACTAAAACCATTAAAAACAGAAGCTAAGGTATTCTGAACTCTATAATCTATGGGTTCTTCCTCCATGTACTACTTCCCCTATAAGTACTAGGCAGATAGAAGCCAAGCTACTTAAATTACGGTTTCTCAACATGTTTCAAAACCAATGTTTACTAAACATGTAATTAAGTTTAGGAAAAGCAGAGTTAAATGAAAATGGTTTCTTTTTTTTTTATCACAATAAAAACAGGAATCTTGTACTATGTACATTCTGGATTTCTAAGAACACGGATCCAAATTATTTAACTATCGAAAAAGTCACAGAATACTAATTCTTACAACTGAACAATGCAGTGCACAATTTAGGAAACGCGATGAAACACTTAATTGGACACTGGTTAGTTAGTAATTCCCTCTTCTTGTTCCGCTTTCTTCTAATGATAAAATCTCTACCTTAATTTTGTAAGGTTTTGATTAAATAATTATTAATATTTTAAAATAAAGCATAACTTACTTTTGAATACACTGAAGTAAAAAACAAGAATACCAAGCTAAATGACTGCTTAAAAACAGACCTAAACATTTACTATTAGGAATAAAAATATTCTCATCTAATTACTTCTCTTTGCTATTCTGAAAAAGCTACTACTTTGCTATGCCTTCTCCTTTGCTACCATTCTCTTGAAGAATGTAGCCTCAAAATTCCCATAAACCAAACTTATTTTAAACTCCTTAAAACTTAACTTAAAACTCCTTTAAGCCACTTGCAATTTTTTGTCAGGTATATAAGGAATTTAGAAGTTGCTACTCTATCTTAACGACAAGTAAAAAGCTGAACAAACTGAAAAGTCAACAATTCCTCTCGGATCCATCAGAGAAATGAGGTCATAGGGCAAACCCCCCAAAATTGAGAGAACAGGTGATTAATGAGAATCCTAACTTACCTGAGCAGAAACATCCCTGTGGAAACAGCACCACAGTAGGAAAACCTAAACTGCAATTAAGGAATTACTGGATGTCCGGTGTGAACAACTCTGAGAGTTAAAAACTCCATGGGGGACCCAGTAAGGGAGGGGAGGAAGCAACACCTTTGTGAGTTATACTTTCAAGACCTCTATCAGGTCCTAACAGTAAGAATCTGAGAAAAGTCATCTCATGCTTCTGGAGGGGGAGGGAAATGAACCACTTTGAAATATTCCAGAGCAATCTATTCTTACCTAGGCCTACACCCAAAAGAAATTAATTTATCAATGCCTAACCTACTGGGGGTCTTACCAAGAGTCCAAACTACCTAAAGAAGGAAATACCCAACTCAAGCCAGCTCTGGTCTACCATGTAGGGAATGGGAAATATTCTAGGCCTCTATAGCCATCCTCTCCCACCTAAACGGATAAAAAATAAACAAACTGATAAACACTGACTTCACAGTCCAGGGGCACAGGATCACCAAAGAACTAAGACCTAATCACAGGACTATAGAACACTTCCTTCCCCCCAACACTTTAGCAGTACATTGTTAAAGGCCTATCTACCACAGTTACCTTTATCCAGTACATCATGTCTACCTTCCAACAAAAAATTACAAGACACGCTAAAAGGCAAAAACACAACTTGAAAAGACAGAGTAAGCATAAGACCCAGACTCCAATGTGGCAGGAATGATGGAATTGAGACTAGAAATCTTTTCTTTTTAACCTGTTATTAATATGCTAAAAGTTTTAATGGAAAATTTAGATAAGAACAAAAGGACAATGTAAACAAAAAAAATGTAAATTCTATGAAATAATCAAAAAGAAATGTTAGAAATTTAAAAACACTGTAACAGAAATGAAGATTGCCTTTGATGGACTCATTAATAAACTGGAAATGATAGAAAACAATTAATGAACTTGATATAATAATAGAAACTTCCATAACTGAAAAGCAAAAAGAAAAATTGTTGAAAAGGAATGGAAAAGAACACCTAAGAACTGTGGGACAACTAAAAAAGATATAATATATGTAATGGAAATACCAAAGGAGAAGAAAACGAGAAAGGAAGAAAAGCAGTATTTAAGCAATAAAGACCACAAATTTCCCCCAATCAAAGTCCGATATCCTGGATACTCAGAAATATCAAGAAAGACAAACACCAAAAGAACTATATACCTAAGCATATCATATCATGTTCAAACCTCACAAATCAAACATTTAAAAAAGAAATCTTTTTTTTTTTTTTTGGAAAGAAAAAGTTTTGAAAGAAGCCAGAGGAGAAAAAAACACCTTACTAATAGAGGAGCAAAGATGAGAATTAAATCCAACCTATCTCAGGAAACCATGCAAGAAAGAAGAGAGTGGAATGAAATATTTGAAGTGTTAAGAGAAACCACCAACCTAGCATTCTATACCCTGTGAAACTATCCTTCAAAAAGGCGAATTGGTTGAAAGTATATGCACTTTCCATGAAAAGTTAAAAGAAGTTCTTTGGAGGAAAAACTACTGATACAGGTCAAAAAAATCAAACAGCCATACAGAAAGAACATTTGAGAATGATTAACTGAAGGTAAAATAAAGTTTTATATGTCTAAATCTTAACCAACCTAAACATATAAGGTTTTTCAAAATAGTAACAGCAACAATATATTTGATTACATATCCTTACCTGTATGTCATATATCTATATATCTATATAGACATAAGTGAAATGAATGGCAGCAATGATACAAGGGACAAGAAAGAAGAACTGGGAATATTTTTATTATAAAGTACTCCCATCATCTGTGAAGCAGTATAGTATTTGAAAATGGACTTGGGTTAGTTGCAAATGTACATTTGCAAACTCTAGGGGAAAAAAAAAATCAAAAAAGGAAAATGTTAAGTATAACTGATATGCTAATCAAAGAAAAAATGGAAGCATAAAATGCTCAAAACCACAAAAGGCCAAGTGTGTTAGACAAAAACAGAACAAGGAACAAGGGCAACAAATGGAACACAGTAAAAAATAAGGTGGCTATTCGTCCAACTATATCAATAGTCACATTAAAGGTCAAATTTTAATGCACTAATTAAAAGACAGAGATTGCCAAAGTGAATCAAATAGCAAGACCCAACTGAATGTTGTCTACGAGAAATCAACTTTAAATAGAAAGATACAGAAATATTACAAGTAAAGAGATGGAGATCTCGCAAGTTCTCACCACAAAGGGGAAAAAAAACAGTCTAACAACAACAACAAAAAAGAATAAAGAGATGTAGAAAGATACACCAGGCAAATACTATTTAAAAAATAATTTTTAGGGGCACCTGCATGGCTCAGTCTGTTATGTATCTGCCTTCAGTTCAGGTCATGATCTCTGGGTCCTAGGATAAAGCCCTGAATCAGGATCCCTGCTCAGCAGGGAGTCTCCTCCTCCCCTCTCTTCTGCCCTTCCCATGCCCTGCTTGTGCTCCCGCTCTCTCTTGCTCTCAAATAAGTAAGATCTTTAAAAAAATAAAATAAAAAATAAAATGAAATATGCCTTAAGAAGCTGAAGTAACTATAGTAATTTCCAAGAGAAGAGCTTCAGAGCACAGTTATCAGGGTTAAAGAGAACATTACATGATGATACATGAGTGAGTACTCTAAGATGACAGGACAATCTTTAGTGTGTATGTGCCTAACAAGAGAGTATCAAAATATGTGAAGCAAAAACTGATAGAACTGCAAAGTGAAATACATGAACTCATAATTATAGGTAGAAACTACAACAATCCTCTATTAGAAATGGAACAGATGCAGGAGGCAGAAAATCAGAAAGGAAATAGTTAGGGTGTCTCCATGGCACAGCTGGTTAAGCATCTGACTCTTGGTTTCAGCTCAGGTCATGATTTTAGGTTCATGGGATCAAGCCCCATGATGGCCTCCACGGGGCTCCACACTCATCATGGGAGTCTGCCTGAGATTCTCCCTCCCCTCCCTGTGCCACCCCACCCCGGTTTGTGCTTTTTCTCTCTTTCTCAAATAAATAATAAAAGTAAAATCTTAAAAAGAAAAAAGAAAGGACATAGTTAAATTTAACACCATTAATCAACTGGAAATAATTGACATCTATTAACTTTCATCCAACAACAGCAGTTAACATTATACTCAAGCTCACATAGTACATTTATCAAGATAAACCACATTATGGGCCATAAAAAAAAAAAAGGTAACAAATTTAAAATAGATACTAATGTCTGGTCTCAGAAAACCATGGAATGAAAATAGAAATCGGTAAAAGGAATGTAGTTTGAAAATTTCAAAATGCTTGGAGATTAACAATACATTTCTAAATGATATATGTATCAAAGAAGAAATCTCAAGAGAAATTTTCAAATATTTTTAACTAAATAAAAATGAAAATATAAATTACAAATGTATGGGATGCAGCAAAAACCATCCTTAAAAAGAAATTTATGGCACTGAATGCACAAATTAGAAAAGATCTAAAATCAATACCCTAAGGATCAACCTTCAGAAACTAGAAAAGAAAAGCAAGTTAAACCCAAAGAAAGCACAAGCAAAGCAATAAAAATTAGACCAAACTAAGTATTTTGAAATTGAAAACAATAAATCAATAGAGAAAAATCAATGAAACCAAAAGCTAATTCTTTGAAAACATCAAAAACCTGATAAGCTTCTCGATGGGCTAAGATAAAAAAGAAAGATGACACAAATTACCAATATCAGAAAATAAAAAGGGGACACCAAAACAGATCCTATAGACATTAAAAGGATTACAAAGTAACACTGTGAACAAATCTATGCCCACCAACTAAAAAACCTAGATGAAACAAAAACCAATTACCTGAAAAACACAACTGGCCCAAACTCATACAAGAAGAAACAGATGTTCTGAAGAGAATGCACTTTTTGAAGAAATCAATAATTAATAACCTTCCATAACAAAAAGCACTAGGCCCAGGTGGGTTCACTGGTGAATTCTACCAAATTTTTAATGAAGAAATTATACCAATTCTCCACAATCTCTTCCAAAAAGCAAAAGTAGAGGGAATAATTCCTAACCGATTCTATGAGACCAAAACCAGACAAAGAGTTACAAGAAAACTGCAGACCAGGAACTCATGAACACAGATGCAAAAATCCTCATCAACATATTAGCAAATCAAATCCAACAATGTACAAAAATATGTACACATCATCACTAAGTAATATTTATCCCAGATATGCACAAGTAGTTCAACATTTGAAAACCAATTAATGAAATTTATCACATCAACAAGTCAAAGAGGAAAATCACATGATCCATACAGATGCCAAAAAAAATCTGACAAAATCAAATACACTTTAATGATAAGATAAAACCTCTCAAAAATCTAAAAACAGTGGGGAACTTCCTTAACTTGACAGATAATATCTTAAAACTTTAAACAATTTTCTAAAACCTACAAGTGATATCACAAATGGTGAAAAACTTGAACTTTTCCCACTCAAACTAGGAATAAGGCAAGGATATCTTCTCTCATCGTGACCTTTCATTACACTGTAAAGTCTTAACACATTAGACAAGAGGAAATAAGAGGTACAGAATTAGGAAAGAAGAAATAAAACTGTCAGCGTTCAGAGATGACATGATTTTCTGTAGAGAAAATCAGAAAGAATCAGGAAAAAAACAAACTCCTGTAATAAGAGATTATACAGCACCGTTGCAAAATACAAGGTTAATACACAAAAGCCAATAGCTTTCCTATTACCGGCTATGAACACTTGGAATTTGAATATTAAAACACATCACCATTTATTTTAGCACCCAAAGAAATGAGAGACCCAGTTATAAAGCAAACAAAATATGTGCAAGATATATATGAGAAAAAAACCTACAAAACCCTGATCAATAAAATCAAAGAGCTAAATATATGGAGAGACTATCTCCATGTCTATGGACAGGAAGACTCAGTATTGTCAAGATGTCCTGTCTTCCCAACTTGATCTACAATCTAGGCAATTGAAATCACAACTCCAGCAAATTGCTTTGTAAAAACTAAGAAGTTAATTCTAAAGTTTACGTGCAGAGGCCAAAGACCCAGAACAGCCAACTCAATATTAAAGAAGGTTGGAAGACTGATATTACTTGACTTCAAGATTCATGGTAAAGCCACAGTAATAAAGACAGAGTGCTACTGGTGAAAAAACACATCAACTGAACAGGACAGAGAGCCCAGTAACAGACCCATATAAATGCAGTGAACAGGTCTTGAACAAAGGAGGAAAGGCAATACACAGAGAAAAGACAGTCTTTTCAACAAACAATGAGCAGTCTTTGGAACAACTAGATATCCAAATAAAACAAAGAAAAAGAAAATCCTACAAATAGACCTCAAATCTTTAACAAGAATTATTCAAATTAGATCTCAGATGCAAATGTAAAAAGCAAAACTATAGAACTCCTAGAAGATAATGCAGGGGAAAAAACCTAGATTGACGTTGGGTATAGTGATGACTGTTTAGCTACAACACCAAAGACATAATTCAGAAATGAAATAATACCTAAGCTAGATTTCATTAAAATTTGGAATTTCTGCTCTGTGAAAGACAATGTCAAGAAAATGAGAATATCAGACAAAAACTGAGAAAGTATTTGCAAAAGACAAACGTAACCAAAGGACTGACACCTATTAGAATGGCCAAAATCCAAAATGCTGACACCAAACACTGGAGAGGACACAGAACAGCACAGACCTCCACTCATTGCTGATGGCAAAGCAAAATGGTACACAGCACCTTTGGAAGACACTTTGGAAGTTCCTTAATAACTAAATACACTCTTACCATTTAATCTAGCCTATTGTACTCCTTGATAGTTCCCCAAATGAACTGATAACTATGACCACATAAAATTCTGCAAAAGATGTTTACAGCAGCTTTATTCATTCTAAAATCTGGGCATAACAAAGACTCCTTTTAGTATGTGAATGGATAAATAAAATGAGATATATCCAGACAATGGAATAATATTCAACATTAGAAATATATGAGCTATCAAACAATGAGAAGACAGCAGAACCTTAACTACCTATTACTAAGTGTAAGAAGCCAAACTGAAAGACTGTATGATTCCAACTTTATGACATTCTGGAAAAGGCAAAACTATGGAGACAGTAAAAGACTGCCAGGATTTGGGGCATGGGGTGGGGTGGGGAGGAAAAGAAAAGGCAGCGCACAGAGGATTTTTAGGGCAGTAGAACTATTCTGTGTGATACTACAGGGGTAGATACATGTCATTTTACATTTGCTAAAACCCTTCAAGTGCAAAGCACCAAGAGTGATCTCTAATGTAAACCACAAACTTTGGATGATAATGACAGGTCAATTTAGGTTCGTTGGTTGTAACAAATGTACCACTCTGATGCAGGATGTTGACAGTGTACGTTTGTGGAGACAAGGATATGAAAATTACTTTCTATTCAATGTTGCCTTGAACTTTAAACTCTGAAACATTAATTGATTAGTTAAAAAAAAATGAGTTAGAATAACTCCTTTAAGCTTATCCATAATCATTCACCATTTTACTCAAAGGGCACTTCTATTAAATATTCATCACCTTTAACCAATAAAATCCAATGCCCTTTCTGATATGCATCCCTCTGGCTCTTGTTACTTTGAAATGGTCATTGTAAAAAAAAAAACATGAAATAAAAGCGTGCTGGGAAGAATTAACTTCCTGGCTCCCAAGAGATCATAATAGGCAAGGTGACTTCTCTACAGTCTCCAAGTCAAAATTCAATTTAGTTCAGTTTCAAGAGTTGACTAGACTCAAGTTGTCAATCCATTCTAACAGAATTCACAGATGACTAATATAGGAACTACAACAATTTTTCTATTAATAACAAAAATATCTGCATGTATGTCTTCCCAGCTTACTCGCCTGCAGAAAGCCTGTTAAGTGGGAAGCCAAACTGTTATCACAAGGTTGTATAATGAAGACTGCCAACTAAGAAATTTCAAAGTAATAATAAATAAGAAAAAACTCACCATTTTACAATACCATTGCCACAGAGTAAACTGATTGATTGATTTGGTTCAGGTAAAAATCATCAACAAATACTAAAACCAATGAGTATTCATTACTTATTAATTACCTTAAAAAAAAAAAAGATTTTATTTATTTGACAGAGAGAGCGAGCACACAAGCAAGGGAAGCAGCAGGCAGAAGGAGAGGGAGTCTGACATAATGCTGGATCCCAGGACTCTGGGATCACGACCTGAGCAAAGGCAGATGCTTAACCAACTGAGCCACCCCCAGGCACCCCAATAACCTTTTTTTTTAATGGCAAAATCTGGTGGGATCCATCTTAACCAAGGTCAAACTTCTATACATCAGAGGACAACTGACATAATGTGCCCTGGATATGATGTATGGAGAACTCATGACCTATGGAGTATTTCTCCTAAGAATGGTTAACCTGAATCTAACTATGAGGCAACAAATACAAACTGAAACACATTATGTAAAGCAACTGTCCTGGACTCTTCAAAAATGTCAATGTTATTTAAAAAAAAAAAAATGGTGGGTGAACAGTTTTAGATTAAAGGACACTATAAAGTGTCCTTTAATAATACAATTCATTAAAATAAAATAAGCAGATATAAAGGAAATAAGAAAACTGTGGATATCTAAATATGAGTATTAGTGTTAAATTCATTATATTTGGCTATGTAGGCTACTGTCGTTATTCTTAGAAAACATGATGAAGTATTTGAGAGTGAAGGGCTATGATCTTTGCAAGTAACTCACAAATAGTTGAGTGGAAATATATATGTATAAAATCAAACAGATAAATACAATGTGGCAAAATGTAAAGGTAAATGACGTATGGTTACTTGGTACACAATCCTACAACTTTTTGCAAATATGAAATTTTTCAACATAAAAACTTATAGAAGAGATTGCTCACTGAGCATAAAATCTGGACAAAAAGATAATTCAAGGGATGTGTTAGCTGGCTTAGTGGTAGCATGGACCTCTTAATTTCAAAATACAGATAATTCATATATTTAATGTAAGTATTTACATAATAAAAAAAATAACTGCACCAGAAATAAATAGTTTCATCCTTGGTATTAAAAAAAAGTCCACTTTTGAACACAGATGATCACTGACAAGCTTACCCTTAATATGGCTCCATTTTCTATGAACCCATTATCATTGTGTCATTTGTTAAGGTCTCCATTATTTAAAGATAGCAACAGCACCAACCACATTACAGCCAGCTCTTTATAACCAGAAACATCTTTTATTCATCCCGTGTTAATTTGAGATACTGTGGTTTAATTCTCTGAAAAAAAAAAAAAAAACATTTCTTTCCAAGTCTGTTTGATGAAATGATTGCTATCACTGTTTTAAGGAAAAAACCTTCATTTTTATCATGATACACTACTCTGAGTAATGAAGGAAAAAAACCTTCATGATATACTACTTTATCATGATACACTACTTTGGGTAATGTCTCTATTTAGAAAAATGAATGACAGTTTGGCACACAATCAAGATAGATACAACACCCCAGACAGAAGAAATAGTAAACTGGAGAAACAAAATACCATGTCAAGTTTAAGGAATAACTTGTCTATTCCTTATACATAGTATATTATTGATGAAATATACAATAATGGAGAACATGGTAAGATGATGTTGTATGTCATACTAAAGTACGCTTTGATTTTTTTTCTTTTTTCTCTCAACCTGAAGGTCTCAAGCCACTGAGTCAAGAAATCAATTTAGTAGGTCATAATCAGCATTTTTTTTAAATAACTGAAGATGAGAACAGAACAGCACATAGAGTACATCATAGGCAGTAAGGATAAATTTTTTCATTAAACTTTTGTTTCTGTTACAAATGTCTGTTTATATGTGTGTACTGGGTCACAGATGTAAAATTATTTCTTTTTGACTCATGGTCAAAATGAGATTTGAAAGCCACTACTCTCCAGATGATGGAGACTCATGGAAGGAAAGGTTTCAAGAAAGAATATGGTAAAATGTGTCTTTACAAAATCATGCTGGCAGTTAATATAAAACAGCTTTTCAAGCTAATGGGAGTCTTGAATTAAATTTACTCTCTGCCAGTATGTTTAAGGAGGATAAAACAGTGTTAAAAAGAAAATAGAATCGTAAGTAGTAATTAAAAAAGGTATATTTCATGCATGTTGGTTTCATTATTTTGCAGTTTCACACACACACACCCAGATAAATTCTATACCATAATACACAATGAACTTAATTTTTACATGGATGAAATAAAATTTTTTGAAGTCAGTGATAAGGAGAGTGATTAATTGGCAGAAAAAGAGATCAGGGACAGGGAGAAAATTAACAAACTACTCCAAAAGGAGGAAAGAGAAAATGAGGGTCTGAAGCCACAGAGGTTTTAAAAAAGAAAGAAAAAGAAAACACATGTTAGATTTGGAAGTAGTTTGGGAGGTAGGAAACATTCTTAGTAAATGTTTATAGATTGGAGTGGGAGGAGGAGAAAAAGAAAGCCCCCATGACTGAAATCTTAAAAAAAATAAAAACTGTTTGAGAAGTAGTAAAGGATTTCCATCTGGATTCTACACTACAATGCACAAACTCCTCACTGTGGCATTTAAACCATAGCATGACAAGTCTGCAAGCTATTTTATTTCAACTTTTCTTCATTGCACTCGCAGGCCTTATTACTAGACAAACAATACCATTTCCATAAATATTAATACTACTTTCTTATGAGGTATTAATGATTCCACAGCACTGTAAGACTTTGTATGATTTCAGACACTACAATGTGATATGCTATTTTATCACATCACATAGAACAGGTCCCTAAAATGAAGTCAGAATAAAAGTATTATTTTCTATTCACTCCTAAAATTGTATCCAAAATGGTTTCATGATGAAAATATTCTGAGGATGGTATTCAGGAATTTTAGTATTAACTAATGGATGCAGTCTCCTGTCAGTCTGAGATTTGTGCTCCTTTCTTCTGAATTTCATGAGAAATTTATGTAATGACTAAAAACCAAATCACACAGTTAACTTCTCTTTAATTGCCAGGATTGACAAATTAAGACAATACTTATAGAATTCCAAAAATACAGATGACCCTTGAATAATACAGGCTTGGACTACACAGGTCAATTTATACACAAATTCTTTTCAATAAATATAAACAGTACCGTAAGTGTACTTTCTCTTCCTTACGATTTTCTTAGTAACATTTTCTTTTCTCCAGCTTACTTTACTTGTAGAACACAGTACAAAATATACACAACATACAAAATACGTGTTAATGTATTGTTAACGTTATCAGCCTTCCAGTCAAAAGCAGTTTCTCAGTAATTAAGTTTTAGGGGAGTCCAAAGTTATACACAGATTCGACCTTGCAGAGGGTCATTCGTGCCCCTAACTTCCACATTGTTCAAGGGTCATAGTAGTGAAAACTAACTTAAATCTTATTTCTCTTACCACCAATCATAAGCATTATAAAGTCCCATAAGTAAATAAGTACGGTAGCAATTCCACTCTAGATATCTGAATTAGTTTCTTTAGTCAGCTAAGAGCTAAAAGGCAGTAAAATGTTCCTAAACCTTCATATAGTCACTTTGTAACCCGGTGACTGGGAATTGCCTCTAAATCCGTGCTGAAGCAGACACGCTGAAACTCAACCAACATGGATAAACAAACAAGCTTACTCACTATATGTATATAATGAGTGACATTATAGTCCCTTAAGTGAAATAATATGGGGAAGAATATTTACACAGCTGTTGCTCAATAAAAAAGAAAATTAATATGGATTTGCTTTAAAAACAAACAAACAAAAAACACATATTTTAAAAAAAAACATTAATGCTCCTGAAAGGAGATAAAAACCTATAAAGAAAAAAAAAGTCCTATTTTTATTTTCTATTCAAATATAGGGAGACATTCATTTATTTAAATATCCATGTGAATGCATAAATAAAGGTGTCAAAGCTCCTTTCTCTACTACCAAAATATATACGTATGTATCTAAACAAACTCAAATATCTATAAACATATATGGTGAAGTACTAAAACATTATTCAAAATATTTTAAGAATATTACTGATCTATTGATGATTCTTCCATAAAGAATTTCATTCTTCTACTGAAAAATTTAGCTTACGTGGTTTAAAAAGAGAGAGAGAGAGAGAACTCCATACTGGTTTAAAGCGCAAACCTAGGGGTCACAAATTTGGTTTGAATTATTTGGTAGCTTTGTGAACTGAGAAAGTTACCTAAAACTCTTCTTACTTCAATTTCCTCATATATAAAACTGTTAGTTATACTTACAGGGAGGGGTTGGAGAGGGTGGAAATATATATATACAGCTCCTTTCAAAAATAATATATAAAAAATTTAAAAAATTATATATTATTTGTATATATATAATATACATAATACATATGTATATATATATATAAAATTTATATGTATATAAATTTGTAGCTATCTTTGGTAATAAAAGAATGCTCTTTTCCTTTGTATTTTCCAAGTCTCCAAATTTTCAATAATAAAAATATACTCATCAATCTTAAAAGTGATTGTTAAAAAATTATGCAATAGACAAAAAGTCCAACATACAATCAAAAAAAATCACCCATCATACCAAGCACCAAGAAAATGACTTGAATGTAAAAAAGGCAACAATGCCAACACTGAAATGAATTACATATTGCAATTGTCTAACAAAGATGTAAAAGCAGCCACCATAACAATTCTTCATCAATTACAAATTCCTGTGAAAAAGACAAAACAAGAAATCCAAGCCAAGAAACAAGTTATGAAAAGCAACCAATTAGGGCACCTGGGTGGCTCAGTTGGTTAAGTGACTGCCTTCAGCTCAGGTCATGATCCTGGAGTCCCAGGATTGAGTCCCACATCGGGCTCCCTGCTTGGTAGGGAGTCTGTTTCTCCCTCTGACCCTCTCCCTTCTCATGCTCTCTCTCTCTCATTCTCTCTCTCTCTTAAATAAATAAATAGAAGCTTTTATTTAAAAAAGCAACCAATTAGAAATTACAGAACTGAAAACTATAGTAAGAAGAAAAACTTAATGGATGGGCTCAATAGTAAAAATTACAAAGGGCAAAAATTAGTCAATTTGAGGACATATCAATAGAATTTACCCAATCTGAACAAAAGAGAAACAGGACTGAAAAGAAACTAACAAAGACTCAAAGATCTATGGGGCAATAATAAAAGATTCAACCCAATATCAATGGAGTCCCATAAAGAAGAAGAGGATGAAACTGAAGGAGTATTCATAAAAATAAAACCTGAAAACTTCCAAACTTGGAGAAAGACAAAAACCCACAGAGTCAAGTAAGAACTTCAAACAGGTAAACCCACAAAAATTATACCTTGCCACATCATTTCAGATCTGAAAAAAAAGGAAAAATCTTAAAACCAACCATAAAGAAAAGATGCATTACCTATAAGGGAACATGAATTCAAATGACAGATTTCTCATATGAAACCACAAAGGTAAAAAGATAAAAGTTAACAAAAATCTTTTAAAAGCTCAAAGAAAAGTACTGTCAATCATGAATTCTATATCTGACAAAACTATCTTTCAGGAACAAAAGGGAAATAAAGACATAAGCAGGCAAAGGAACCTAAAAATCTGTCATTTGCAAATGTATCCTTCAAAAATAGCTAAGAAGTTCTTTCAGATGATAAATGAAGGAATGCTGTAACATTAGGAAAGAAGAACAATGGAAAAAGCAAGAATATGGGTAAAAACTATAGACTCAATAGACTACCCTTCTTTGCATGAAGTTTTAAAATCATCGTTGATGGATGAAATAAAAATTATACAGGCAACCAAAAAGAAGTTAGAGTTCACCAAAGTTTTAAAACATCTGTACATTGAAAAACGCTACCAAGAGAGTGCAAAGGCAATGCACAGAATGGAAGAAAATATCTGCATACCACTTAACTGAAAAAGGATTGATACAGGAATATATAAAGAACTCCTGTAATTCAAAAGGAACACAAACCAACTTAAAAATAGACAAGAGACTTCAAGGACATTTCTCCAAGTAAGATACACAAATGGCCAATAATCATATGAAAAGATGCTCATTCATAAAGGAAATGCAAGTCAAAATCACAATGAGATAGGTCATATGGAGAGCTATTATGAAGAAGAGGAGGAGGAGAAAGGAACAGAAAATCACAAGTAATGGTGAAAATGTGGAGCAATTAGATTCCTTATGCATTGCCAGTGGGACTATAAAATGGTAGAGGCACTATCATGGATGGTATGACAATTCCTCAAACACTTAAATACAGAACCACCATATGATCCAGCTATTTCATTTCTAGGTATATACTTAAAATGAAAGCAGGGACTTGAAGAAATATTTGTGCACCTGTTTGAGTAGCATCACTCCCAAGAGCCAAAAGGTGGAAGCAAACCAAGGGTTCATCAGCAGGTAAATGCATAATCAAGAGTATTCAGTCTTAAAAGTAAAATTTCAATAAATGCTACAACACAAACCTTGTAGACATTACGCTAAGTGAAATAAATCAGTCACATATTTTATGATTCCATTTACATGAGATACCTACAGCAATCCAATTCATAAAAACAGAAGTAAAATAGTTGATGCCAGAAACTACGGGAAAGGGATATGAGGAGTTAGTGTTTAATGCCTATAGAGTTTCAGCTGGGCAAGATGGAAGAGTTCTGGGGATGGATGGTGGTAACAGCTGCACAACAATGTGAATATAATTTATGTCACAGAACTATACACTTAAAAATGGTTAAAATGGGGGGCTCCTGAGTGGCTCAGTTGTTAAGCGTTTGTCTTCGGCTCATGTCATGATCCCAGGGTCCTGGGATCAAGTCCTGCATCAGGCTCCCTCTCCCACTCCCCCTGCTTGTGTTCCCTCTCATGCTTTGTCTCCCTCTATCAAATAAGTAAATAAAATTTAAAAAAAAAAATTGGTTAAAATGATAAATTTTATATCATGTATATTTTAGCACAAAAGGAAAATATATTAACAGTATCTGATATGTATAAAGAAGAAATATTCAAAACAATGATATTTACAAAGTAAGAGAATGAAGGGGTATAAATGGAAGGGTAGGTTCCACACTTCACCCAAACCAATAAACTGTTTACCAATAGACTGCAGTAAGTTACATATGTATATTTTAATATCCAGTGAAGCCATTGAGAAAACACCATGAAGGGGCGCCTGGGTGGCTCAGTGGGTTAAGCCGCTGCCTTCGGCTCAGGTCATGATCCCAGGGTCCTGGGATCGAGCCCCGCATCGGGTTCTCTGCACAGCGGGGAGCCTGCTTCCCTTCCTCTCTCTGCCTGCCTCTCTGCCTACTTGTGATCTCTGCCTGTCAAATAAATAAATAAAATCTTAAAAAAAAAAAAAAAAGTAAACACCATGAAGTGATATGAGAAATATTATAAATAAATCAGAATGAAATACCAACAAATGCTCAACCAACACACAGAAAGAAAAGAGAAGGGACATCTGGGTGGCTCAGTTGGTTAAGCATCTGCCTCCAGCTCAGGTCATGATCCTGGGATCTTGGGACTGAGCCAGCATCAGGATCCTACTCACCCATAGTCTGCCTCTCCCTTCCCCCAGCGCATGCAAGCTCTCTTTCCAAAAAAAAAAAAAAAAAAAAAAAAAAATCTTTTTTAAAAAAAAGAAGAGAGAAGAGAAACAGAAATGAGTAGAGAAAAAAATAGAAAATGAAAACAAAATGGCAGAAGCCCTAAGAGCAAATGACATATGCAATAAAGGGGTTAGTATTCAAAATACATACAGAATTTATAAAACTCAACACCCAAAAGACAAATAATCCAATTAAAAATGGGCAGAAGACATGATGAACAGAGATTTCTCCAAAAAAGACATCCACATGGCCAAAAGACACATGGAAATATGTTCATAATCACCATCAGGGAAATGTAAATCAAAACTACAAGGAGATATTACCTCACTCCTGTCAGAATGGCTAAAAGCAGCAACATGAGAAACAACAGGTCTTGGTGAGGATGTGGAAAAAAGGAACACTCCCACACTGCTGATGGGAATGCAAACAGGTGCAGCCACTGTGGAAAACAGTACAGAGGTTCCTTAAAGGGTTAAAGCAAAGAACTATCCTATGAACCAGCAACTGCACTACTGGCTATTAACCCAAAGAATACAACAATACTAATTCAATGGGATACACACACCCATGTGTTTATGGCAGCATTATTTACAATAGCCAAGATATGGAAGCAGCCCAAGTGTTCACTGACTCGGGAATGAATGTGGTATTTATATACAATGGAATATTATATAGCCATAAAAAGAATGAAATCTTGCCACTTGCAACAACATGGATGGAGCTAGAGAGTATTATGTTAAGTGAAGTAAGTCAGAGAACGACAAATACCAAACACCAATGGTTACCAGAGGTGAAGGAGGTGGGCGGAGGGTGGATTAAATAGGTGATGGGGGATTAAGGAGTGCATTTGGAACGATGAGCACCAGGTGATATATGAAATTATTGAATCATTGTAATTTTGGAACTGGAACTAATATAACACTGTATGTTAACTGGAATTAAAACAAAAATTTCTTTAAAAAAGCTCTATCAATAATTAAAATAAACGTAAACAGGGGTGCCTGGGTCGCTCAGTGGGTTAAGCCTCTGCCTTCAGCTCAGGTCATGATCTCAGGCCTGGGATGGCGCCCCGCATCGGGCTCTCTGATCAGCAGGGAGCCTGCTTCCCCCCCTCTCTCTCTGCCTGCCTATCTGTTTACTTGGATCTCTCTCTCTTTGTCAAATAAATAAATAAAATCTACAAAAAGTAAATAAATAAAATAAAATAAATATAAACAGTTAAAATATGCCAAACAAAGACAAATATTGGCAATGTGGACTTAAAGGAAAAAATGACCCAACTATAGGCTGTTTATAAATAACTCACTTAAAATAAGAGGTGAAAAAGTACCAGAAAAGATGCATGTAAACAAAAGCAGGGGTGGCTATATCAATTTAGGATAGATTTTAGAGCAAAGACAATTGCTAGAGAGAAAAGAGGACCTTTATATAATGATAAAGGATGGATCCAACAGGAATACCTAACAATCCTAAACGGTACACACAAAGCAAAATACATGAAGAACTGATAGAGCTAAACGGAATAAGAGACAAATTCTCAGTTATGATTGGGAACTTCAAGACTTCCCTTCTCAGAGACTCACAGAAATACTAAACAGAAAATCAGCGAAGATTTAAAAGTTCTAAAGAATACAATCAACCAAAAGGATCTAACTGACTTCATCAAAAAACAGCCAAATACCCACTTTTATTTTCATCCATAGAACACTCACCAAAACAGACCATATTTGGGCCATAAAACAAATGTAAAAGTATTGAAATCGTAAGAGTATATTCTCTGACCATAATGGACTCTAACTAGAAATCAATAAGAGAAAGACAACTGGTTAATTCTCAAAACACTTGGAAATTAAACAACACACTTCTAAACAACCCAAGCATCAGAGAACAAGTCTCTAAGTTAAAAAAGAAACAGAATTGAGTAAAAATGCAAAGACAACACAGAAAAGACAACATCAAAAGATGTGGGATACAACTAAAAAAGTGCCCAGAGGAAAAAGTACAGGATGAAATGCTACATTAGCAAACAGAAGATGTCCCAAATCAGTATCTTAAATTTCTACTTAAGAAAATAAACCCAAATCAATCAGAAGAGAAATAATAAAATAAAAGCAAAAATCAAAAAAACTGAAAACAAGAAAACCTTTGAAATCTTTGAAAAAATAAAATTGATAAATCTTTAGCAAAATTAGCAAAACAAAAAGGAGAGAAGGTACAAATTATGAATATCAGCAATAAAAGGAAGTATCACTGAACATCCTAAAGCCATTAAAAGGGTAATCAGGAAATAATACAAACAAGTTTATGCTCTTAAATTAGATTAATTAGAAGAAATGAATCAGTTCCTCAATCAACCACATACAGATCTTCCTCTACCTTCAACAGAGCTACATCCAGCTAACCCATTTTAAGTTGAAAATATCACAAATCAGAAATGCATTTAATGGGGTGCTGGGTGGCTCATTACCTTAAGAGTCTGCCTTTGGCTCAGGTCATGATCTCAGGATCCTGGGATCGAGTGCTGCATCAGGCTCCCTGCTCAGTAAGGAGCCTGCTTCTCCCTCTCCCTACCACTCTGCCTACTTGTGCTCTGTCAAATAAATAAATAAATAAAATCTTTGTTAAAAATGCATTTAATGTACCTAAGCTACCAAACATCAGAGCTTAGCCTCGCTTACATTAAGTCTCCTCAGAACACTTACATTATTAGCCTACAGTTGGGCAAAATCACCTAATGCAAAGCCTATTTTACTTTAAAAAAAAAAAAAAAAGTGTTGAATAGCTCATGTAATTTACTGAATACTGAAAGTGAAAAACACAATGGTTGTAAGGGTACAGAATCCTTTTAAGTGTTATAGTTTGCGGCTGTTTACACTTGTGATTGCATGGCTGACTGTGAGCTATGATTTGCTGCTGCAGCCCAGCATGGTAAGAATCTTACCATATATTGTTAGGCCAGGAAAAGATCAGAATTCAAAATCCAAGTATGGTTTTTACTGAATGTGTATCACTTTCACACCATCATAAAGCCAAAAAAATCTTTAGTCAGGGACTGTTTGTGCTACCAATATTCAACCAAAATAAAAAATAAATACATATAAATCCACAACCGTTAAAAAAAATGAATTCATAATCTTAATTCTTAAAAAAAAAAAAAAGAAAAAATCCCACTCTGAAATGTTTTCACCAGAGAATTCTAGCAATATTTAAAGAATACCAAAACTTCACAAACTCTTCCAAAGAGTAGAAAAGGAGGTAATGTGACCTGCCTCATTCTATGAGGCCAGTATTACCCAAATACTGAAATGAAACAAAGATATCACAAGAAAGATACACACCATATCACTAATGAATTTAGACACAAATTCTCAACAAATCAACAACCTAAATTCATCAATATTTGAAAAACATTACATACCATAACCACATGGGATTTACTCCACATATGCAAGGAGTGTTCAACATTAAAAAAAAAAAGTGTAATCTACAATATCAACAAGCTAAAGAAAAAAATCTTATCATATAAATTGACTCAGTAAAAGAATTTGGCAAAATCCATCAACCATTCATAATAAAAACTCTCAGTAAACTAGGAGGACAGGTGATCTACCTACACTTAGAGTATCTACCCAACTACCCACCCCCACAAAAGTACACTTAACATGGTATTTAATCCTGAAACACTAAATGCTTTCCACCTAAAGCAAGGATGTCTGCTCTTACCACTCTGAGTCAATACAGTACTAGAAGTTCTAGCCAATGCAACAAGACAAGAAATAAAAGGCATAGAGATTAGAAAGAATATTGTAAAAAGCCTCTAAAAACTAAAATGTAATTTTAGCAACGTCAAAAAATACAGGAACAATGCAAAAATCAATCACATTTCTATGTACTAATAGTGAACATATGGAAACTGAAATAAAAAACATAATATTCACAAAATTTCTCCACAGAAAACAAAAAAAAAGTAAGTATAAATTTAATAAGGTATACAACAGGACTTATAGATATGGATAAGCTTGTTCTAAAGTTTATATGTAAAGACACAAGGCTTTGAATAACTCAAACGATCTTGAAAAGTGAGAGGAACCACTCTACCTGATTTTAGGACTTACTACATAGATAATCAGGAGTATCACAGCAGATGGAAACATATAAACCAAGAGAACTCAAGAGAGAACCCAGCAGTCAACCCATACATATATGCCCAATTGGCTTTTTATGAAATTCAAAAGAGGAAAGAAAGGTTGCCTGGGTGGCTCAGGGGGTTAAGCCTCTGCCTTGATCTCAGGGTCCTGGGATCGAGCCCGCCATAGGACTCTCCACTCAGCGGGGAGCCTGCTTCCCACGCGCCACCCCCCCTCCACCTCTCTGCCTACTTGTGATCTCTGTCTGTCAAATAATTAAATAAATTCTTAAAAAAAAAAAAAAAAGAGGAAAGAAATTTACTTTTTCAAGCAACTAGATATCCATAGCAAAAGTATGAAACTTAATTTAAAATTATCTTTTAAAAAAATAAAAATCAAAATAAGTCATAGGCTTAACTATAAACCATTAAAGTATAGAACTTTTATAAAGCTATCATAGTAGAGGGACGCCTGGGTGGCTCAGTTGGTTAAGCGGCTGCCTTCGGCTCAGATCATGATCCCAGCGTCCTGGGATTGAGTCCACATCGGGCTCCTTGCTCGGCAGGGAGCCTGCTTCTCCCTCTGCCTCTGCCTGCCTGTCTGCCTGCCTGTGCTTGCTCGCTCTCTCTCCCTCTGTCCCTGACAAATAAATAAATAAAATCTTTAAAAAAAAAAAAAATTAAAAAAAAAAAGCTATTATAGTAGAAAATGTTTGAGACCTATGCTAGGTAAAGAGTTCTCAGACTTGCCTCCAAAAGTAAATATTAATAAATTAAGCCTCAACAAAATTAAAAACTTTTGCTCACAGAAAGACCTTGTCAAAAGGAAAAGAAAAAAAGAAAAGCTACAGAATGGGAGAAAGTATCTGCACATAGCAGACAATGGAGCAATATTTAGAATTCTCAAAACTCAACAATAAAACAATCCTATTGGAAAATGGACAAAAGACATGAACAAACATTTTACCAAAGAGGATAGACAGATAGCAATTAGCAAATGAAAAGATCTTCAACATCATCAGCCATTTAGGGAAATACAAATTAAAACCTCAATAAGATCACTAGACACCTTATGGGAACAGCTTAAATAAAAATTTATGACAATATCAAACGCTTGTGAGAATACAGAGAATCTGAACTGCTCATACATTATTGGTAAGAATGTAAAAGGATACAGCCACTCTAAAAAACAGTTTGGCAGTTTCTTATAAAACTGAACATGCAATTGCCACACAGTCCTACAACTGCACTCTTGGATATTTATCAGACAAAAATGACAATTTATATCCACACAAAAATATGAACACTAATGTTCAGAGCAGCTTTTTTTCCCTTAATAGTTAAAACTGGAAATAATCCAAATGTTCTCCAGTGGGGGAATGGCTAAACGGTCCTACATCCATACCATGAAACACTCCTTAGCAAATGAAAAGGGACAAAAGTACTGATACATGCAATGACTCGGATGAATCTTGAAGGAATTGTGTTGAGTAACAAAGGCTAACCCCAAAAGGTTACATACTATGTGATTCCATCTGTACAATGTGGGGGGAGTGTTTTTGTATAACATTTTTGAAAGGGCAAAATGAAAAACAGATTACTGGTTGCCAGGAGTTAGAGATAAGGGAGACGTGAAAGGAGGTGAGTTTGATTATTAAAAGGGCAGCACAAGAAATCTGGTGGTGATGAAACTGTTCTGTATCTTTACTACAGTGATGATTACACAAATCTACACATGTGATAAAACTGCATAGAACTAAATGCATGCTGAACACATAGAGACACACAATTTTATGCAAACCCAATGAAATTGAAGATTTAATTAAATCAAAGTCAATTTCCTGGCTGTCATAACCAGATGTTGCCACTGAGGGAAAAAATGGGTGAAGGACACATACTCTGTATTATTTCTTACAACTAATGTTAATCTACAGTTACCTCAAAATAAAATGCAATTAAAAAATAAGAAATAAATCAATATTTAGCTAGGTAGATAGACATGGATGAGGAGAATATGGTGCAATAAGTGATGTAAGTGTCTTAGCTGTGAACCCCCAGTCTAGTGGGTTATACCTACAAAGAAGGCTTAACAGATTAAAAAGAATCTTTAGGTCTTTCCCTTATGCTTCAGACAGATATGTAAGAGAAAAGGAATTTCAAAAGTAATCTTTTTTTTTTTTTTTTAAGATTTTATTTATTTGACAGACAGAGATCACAAGCAGGCAGAGAGGCAGGCAGAGAGAGAGGAGCAAGCAGGCTCCCTGCTGAGCAGAGCCCGATGCGAGGCTTGATCCTAGGACCCTGAGATCATGACCTGAGCCGAAGGCAGAGGCTTTAACCCACTGAGCCACCCAGGTGCCCCTCAAAAGTAATCTTTTAAAGGTTACTTCTAAACAGAGAGCTTCTAGTTAGTGAATACATGGAGGTGGGAGTGTGGCTAGAAGAGTGGTATCCCCAGAGAAAGCATGGAAGCTCTGTACCCTTTTCCACATACCATGCCCAATGCTTCTCTTCCATTTGGTTGGAGTTATAGCTCTTGTAATAAACTGATAATCTAGCTTGATAAAGTCTGATGAGGTGTTTATCTTACTGACACCCAGACAAAATAATAAAAATACACACACACACACAAATGTGTAATACTGAATATTACAATATGAACACAGAGTGAATACAGAAATTTTGCTGGAGTAATGTCTCCCCACAGGACTGTTCATGGCTACCATCCATGGTCATATGTAGGATCTTTTCATTCTATAAGAATCAGACAGGCACTTAAATAATTTTTCCATCTTTCAACATACATATGGCCAAAAAAAGAGATATAAATCACTAACACATAAGGAAAGAAGGACGAATATAAGGGAAGTTTTTCTTTCTTCCAGCGAAAGACATGAAATAAAATCATGAGGACCCAGTTTCTCAAGTAGTAAATGTGCATCTGATCTACATCAAAATCACCCAAAGCCATTTTTAAAGAGAGAGGGTTATCCAGTGTTATCGGTCAGCTCAGACTGCCATAACAACAACAACAACAACAAAAAGCTTAACCAAAGAATGGATAGCTTAAACCAAAGAAACTTATTTTCTCACAGTTCTAGAAGCTGAGTCCAAGATTAAAGTGTGAGCAGAGTTGCCACTCTCCTTGACTTTAGATGGCCACTTTCTCACTCTGAACTCACATGGCCTTTTCTCTGCACATGTGCACTCCCATGTCTCTTTCTCTTCTTATAAAGTCCAAAATGATTATGGACCCACCCTCATGACCTCATTTAATCTTAAATGAGTCCCTATACACATACAGCCACATAGGGACTTAGGGCTTCAACCTATGAGTTTTAGGGGGACAAAATTCAGTCCATAATACCCAGTGACCAACCAGCCCTGAAGTATATTTTATATGAATACCCATATATATGTATATTATACTTACTGGAAGGGGGCAAGGCAAAGGAAAAAGTATAGTATGTGCATTACAATTCCAATTCTATCACTTAGTGTTCCAACAATAAAAATGAGGAGAATATCTATTCTTACTGTATAGCTATGAGAATTAAAAGAAATAATCTATGTAAAGTGCCCCGCATACGGTAAAGGACTAGTCAATCCTGGACCTTTGCCTTTCATCCCCTCCCCCCCCAAAATTAATTATAATTATTACTCAAATCTAAACATATCTGAAAAATTATGGGAACTAGATTCTGTCCCAGTTCTACCACTACCTAGCTATGTGACCTTAACCAAACCACTCTTCTGCATCTGGGCAATGAGAGTTTCCTCTATCACTAAAATACTATGTATCTATGCGTATCATTCATGACTGTAATATCAAACGCCAATACTACAAAAGTTAATCAAACTTTTTTTTTAAGGTTTTCTTTATTTATCTGAGAAAGAGAGCACAGAAGGAGAATGAGAGGGAGAAGCAGACTCCCCACTGAGCAGGGAGCCCGATGTGGGGCTTGATCCCAGGACCCTGGGATCATGACCCGAGCTGAAGGCAGACATCCAACCAACTGAGCAACCCAGGCACCCCGCTAATCAAACTTTTTATAAAATTCCAGTAAAAGAGGATTACGGTATGAAATTTCAATTTATTCTTCCAAATACTTCCATTCTTTAAACTCTTCCACAACTATCCTCCAAAGTAAAAAAATGTATCTGTACAACATGCCTGTAAGGCTAATTTCACCATCTTCTCTTTATCATTAATGCTTCATCTTCCAAGTAGATTGTATACTCTTTTATATTTTTGTTCCCCTATGTTTGTTTTACTCACAAAAATCACTTAATCACTGAAATGCCTAAGATCAGACCCCAAATCCTATTGAGATATGATTAGGCATATGGAGAGGTTTCCAATAAATTGCACCTGACAACTGTTTTTAATTTAGCCCACTACTGAAATGTATTGTTTCAGTACTGTTTCAAATATATTGTTTCAATTATTTCAAGATGAGATACTTACTGCACATTCAAACAATGAGCCATAACCAACATCCATACTCCATAAACGTGCTTTAAAATTAAGATAATGGTCAGAAGCAAATCTACTGTGAGGATATTTGAATCATTTAACAAAAAACAATTTACCATGTTAAGCCTAAGGGAAGAACTTTTAAGTACTTGCCCTTTCCCCTACCTCGTCCCTCACCACTCCTATCCTAGTATTACCTGGTATTACATATAAATGAATAACACATGAGGTAGGTTTTTACTTAGGTGCCTTTAACATATCTCACCTGCCAGTATCAATGCCCTTGTACAGTCCCTACCCAAATCAAATCTGAACTGGCCATCGGTACATCAGCAAACACAAAGAATGCAGACACTTGATAAATGTTGGCACAGTGAGGCTTCTTCTCTTGAAATGCTCCCTCATGAAACCCAGCTTCCATGCTGTGGATAAACTCAAGCTAATTAAGGGGGGAGGCTACATGGAGGCAGATGAAGGAAGAGAGGCAGTCATATTCCCAGGTATCCACCAGCTGTTCCAGCCATCTCAGCTGCGGCATCAGATTTATGAATTAAGAAGCCACCTTAGATGTTACAGCCAACAGATGACACAGAGTAGTCCCATCAAGCCCTAACTTTTAGAATTAAGAGCAAATAAACCTTGTAACTAAACACGTGTAAGCCAATTAGAAAAGTTCTGGCTTGGTAGTAAACAACCAAGAAATGTCAGCAGTAATAACAGTTACTGTTAATAATTATTATAAGTCCCACCCCACCAATGTATTGTTTTGAGTATTAAAGCTGCTCTCAGAGACATTCTCTCATTTTCTTAATATAGAGACAATATAGAGATATTGGCCAATATAGGCCAATAAAGAGACAGGAGTAGGGACACCTGGGAGTCTTAGTTAAGCGTCTGCCTTCATTCAGCTCAGGTCAGAAACCCCAGGGTCCCGGGATCAAGCCCCACATCGGGCTCCCTGCAGGGCAGGAGGCCTGCTTCTCACTCTCCCATTGCCCCTGCTTGTGTTCCCTTTCTCAATGTGTTTCTCTCTATCAAATAAAAAAATAAAATCTTTTTTTTTTTTTATAAATAAATAAAGAGACAGGAGTAAAGCAACCAGATAGGCCTACTTTTTGAGTTCCCTTTCTTCTTCCTAATTTACAGCTGTCCTTACATACACACACACACACACACACACACACACACACACACACCACCTCCCCCCACCGACCTACCCCCCACAGCATGGAGCCCAATGCAGGGCTCCAACACAGACGGTGAGATCAAGACCTGAGCCGAGATTAAGAGTGGGACACTGAACCCACTAAGAAACCCAGGTACCCCTGGTCCTTTTTCTTTTTATCTCTACCTATAATGCTTGCCTGATTTCCCCGGAGTGCCTAATCAATGATCCAAACCAATTCTACCCTTTGGCTGTGCTCTTTACTTCTCAGGAATTATAGGCACTTCCTTCAACTTCCTTCAACCTCCTTCCAGACCAGTGGTAAATAAAATTAAGAGTTCAGTAGGACAGACTCTTCACTCGGGGTCAAAAGTTTATACTCCTTTAACTTGTAATTCTTTTTCACATGACAGAATCATTAGGCAAAGGGTGTGGGAACCAATAAGGTCTTGTTTAGAAAATAAATTAAGCAACAGGGATAACATACTTGCTACCTTTCCTCAAAGACTTACTGATCCTAATTATATACTTTTCTTATTCCTTTAAAGCCCATGACCTTTTGTTCATACTTCACTCATGATATTTATCTTAATCTAGCCTGAGTGAGAGTAGTTGGTTTACTTAACTTCCTATTAGATCTATAACTGTCCCGGAAGAGAGAATTGAGAAAATGGGCATCTTAATCATTTTTGTATCCCTTAAATTAAGCACCCACTACACTGTTCTACTATTCATACAAATATGGTTTAAAAAAAAAAAAATCTGGGTCCTGGTCAGCAACCACTCTGTACTTAACTAATCCTTGCAATTCTCACCTCCTCCCAATTTTACTAAGAAATAATGACTCACCCATAGTTATAATGCAATTAGTGACAAAGTTAATGAACACTACATGTCCTAACATTCACCTCTAATAATTATTTGGCTTAATTAGAATTATTTTATTTTTGTAGAGATAGTCACATGTTTTTTGAGGAAAAGAAAGGCATCTTTTATGTTCCTTATTTCCTTTTCCTTCAAGTTTCAGGCTTGAGAAGCCTGCATATTGTGTCCAAGGTAAGATCTATGCCACCTGCCAGGCAAATAATATCAAAGGCAAAGCAAGCCTAGTAGAGGCTACAGCAAACCAAAGCTTAGAACTTACCTAAATGGGGCAACCACTACTCAGCTCTAGCAAGCTACAATCAAACAGGAACAGCAACCAGGTAGAGCCAAATCCTGTGATTTTGCAAGTGATGCTAGAAAGTGAGACTTCTTAAATGTGAAGCCTTCCTATTTTTAAGTGATGGAGACTGATTACTAAATGTTCTAAATACACCAAGAAAAAGCAATACACGTATCTGTGGAGTGGATCCAGTCCAAGCGCATCCTGCTATTGCAGGCTCATAGTTCAGAATCTCTACATATAATTGAAGGTAGACAAGTGAACATGCTCCTTTACTATTAGCCTCACCTCTAAAGCAAAGAAAGCAGGACCACGAAAAGCAAGTCCATAAAATTAGAAGTTGTACCAGTGACAAACTCCTTTAACTTTTTTCTCTCTTGAAAATCAAATCTGTTAGTTTTAGATATGGGATCTTCTATAGCATAAAAATACATAGGGGAGAATTTTTTGCTTTTTAAATTTATTTCCTCAAAATTTGCGAAAAGGAAAATATTCAAATAGTTAAAATTATACAAACTTTTCTGGCCTTAACCAAACTAATGAAAACAGTCAGTAATAAACACGAGACAATGACTCCCCATGCACACAGAAAAACAAGGTACAAAACACTAATGGCATTAAAGTATTTGCTCTCGTCTATCTATATATTGTCATTTGACTCTCTTGTGACCAACAGCACCAAACTCGCTGGATACAAGGTTGAACTCCATGACAAGGGAACTCTACTGTAACAAACCACTGTGGACTCAAACCTATGACCTGAACCTCCTTAATATGCTATCCAATAACTAAGGTAACCACTCACTAGTAAATATTGTTAGTCCAAGAACATTTCTTCTATACTTTTACAAAAGATTTGACTTTTTTTTTTAAAGATTTTATCTGTTTATTTGACAGAGAGGGAGAACACAAGTAGACAGAGAGGCAGGCAAAGAGAGAGGGGGGAAGCAGGCTCCCCGCTGAGCAGAGAGCAGGATGTGGGGCTCTATCTCAGAACCCTGAGATTATGACCTGAGCTGAAGGCAGAGGCTTAACCCACTGAGCCACCCAGGTGCCCCAAAAGATTTGACATTATTTAACCACGTCATTAAAGCCCTTTAAAAATAGGAATTTACAGAAAAGATCTGAACTTAATCTCTACACTACTTAACGGGCTGGAATTCCAGCCTTTATGAAGTCATAATTTTTAATATAATTAATCACTTCTGATAGTCCTCTGGAGTTCCAAGATTTCTTTAAAATAACTACTAGTGAGGAAGTCCCTGTACCAAAAGAATCAGTAGGCAATTTATTGACAATAAAATTATATTACTGTTACATTGGGACACCATACACTGAACACTTACTATGTGCCAGGTACAGTGCTGAGTACTTCCGGGTTCTCATTCAAACTTCAAAAACAACCCTATGATGGAGGTACCATTATTATCCCCATTTTACAGATGGGGAAACTGACCTTTCCAAGATCACACAGCTGTAAGTGGCAGAGTCAGGATTACAGCCCAAATCTTATCTAACTTCAGAATGTGCCCTTCAACACTACACTGTATTGCCTCCAATGACTCTGGGTTGATATCTAAGATAAACAAAAGAGGGAAATTTGTACTTCTCGTGACAAATTTTAAAAACATACTAGAAACAGAGGGTACTTTTCAGAACATGAACAATTCTCAAATACAGTCATACAGGTATTATTTTTATTCCCAAATACATATTAACAATGATGGAAATCTCACACGATGGACTTCCCACAAACACAATTTCTCCTGAGTACTCATTCATGTTTATTATTGAAAATTTAATGGGAACACTATATTTTCTGCCCAGTTTTGCTGTGAATGTAAAACTATTCTACGAAATAAACTTTTCTTAAAAAAAATTTAGAACCACAATATGCCAAATATGTCTAATACAATTCAGTCACAAACACTTGACATAAGACCATCTTCTTTCGGTATGAAAAGTTGCGCTTTATTAGAACTGCAGTGCTGAGCATGTAGTGAGCACTTAAACATTTAACTGACTGATTCAAAAAGGCTTGAAGTTATGTAAACAGTGCTGTAAAATGCAAATTTTAACACTCCCAGAACATCTCCAGAAGTCTGTAACACTAAGACATAATGTGGTAAGTTGGAATAAAATTAGACAAAAAAATTAAACTCCTAATAAACAAAATAAAAGGAATGCAATACTGTTATACCATGGCTGACATAAATAAGGTTAATTTTATTTTTCCACCTTAAGTATCAAAAGATGTAGCCTTAAGTCAAAAATGGATCATTACTGAATCTTTTTCTAATTCATTTTGTAAGTCCTCTCTAAATCTTCCATAGCTTATCCAAAACAAACAAACAAAAACTTCCAATTGTTCCGAGTGACTGTCAACATAGGAACCAAATATTTTTTTCCTCTGACACACACCAAGGTTGTCAAAATTCTAAAGGTCAAATAATACTGATATGAGGGATCTATAAAAACGGTTTTGCCATCTATTACCACATCCCATCAAAATTTTCCTCTCATCAAGGTCCACCTTTATAAATATATTACCTATGTTCACTTATGAAGGGAACAAATATGGGGAAGGTACGTGTGAAAAAACGATTTGCCCTATATATTCTGCAATATGCTGTCAAAACTAATTGTCACAAAGAACACTGTACTGGCCACCAACAGAGTGTTTTAGTGTTAATTTTATTTTACTTCAGTGTTGTACTTACAAAGCCTCAACCATAAACGATTACACGGATATTAATAAACGGGAATTCTATGGCATAAATTACAGATACTACTGGAGGACGGGCCCTTACTCACACCTGTAATTCACAGAATTCCTTTCCTTTCTTGCTGACCCACATCTTCATAAGTGATCCGAAGACTTCAGCATCGCTATGCTTGCAAAGCCATGGGTTGGGATTTGCAGTGCCACAGAAACAAAGCATTCTGACGAGTGCATGTTTCAAATGGTATCTATACAATATTCACTCAAACACTTATATATTCCAAAGCTTCTTACTAATAACCTGGCTTCAACAGGGAATGCACACACAGGTTAAAAGAGACTGTGACTGCCTTGGTAGCTGCAAGCTCAGCTGAATCCCAGGACGCAACCTTAATTTGGAAGAGGCAGAACTATATCCGGTTCTCAATGGATACACATTTTTCACTTGCTTCCCAATCTCAAAAACTTTACCTCTTCCCAGAGTAACAATAAATATATTAAGACGCCAGGGAGCATGCCCGTAGGGAGGATGAGTGATCAAATTAAATCCCCACGCGCGGAACCCGAAGCTTCAAAACTTTTCAGAACAAATCTCAACTGAAAGAACGAGGCAAGTTTTCCCACTTCTTTCTAGGAGCCAGCTGCCCCAATTCCTGAACAGCTGTCCTGACTTACTGGTTAGTTGGAGGAGCAGTCAGCGGAATGGCCACCTCTTCTTCCTCGTATTCTGGTCCATCCAGAGAGTCACCTTCGTCAACTGTTCCCAGGCCCGCGCCCAAAGGGGGCAACTGAGGAGGCGGCGGCGGCAGAGGAGGGAATCCGCCGCCTGCCCCAAAGGTCTCAGCAGGCAACGAAGGGGTCCCCTTGGCGAGAACCATCTCTCCTCCAGGTCCGGCGGCAGCGGCAGCACCAGCCACGCCAGCAGCAGCACCTCCCCCTGACAGTCCGGCTCCCCCCATTGCTCCCGACACAGACCCGGCTCCTAGAAACGCTGACCCCAAAGCGGCTCCTCCAGCCAGAGTCCCGGCCATTCCGGCCTCCGTCAGCCCAGAATAGGGGACGGCTGCCACTGGCAGGGCCGAGGGTATCTTCACCCTACAGACTGCCTGATAGGCACTCGAGCCCGCGGCTGCGCCGCCTCCAGCTGCCCCGGCGGTCACCGGGCCGCCCTCCTCACTGCCGGCCTCGGCCGCCATCATGTTGAAGCCCGCTCTACTCTACTCTACCCTACTCGCCCGGGAGCCCCGGGGGCCACCAGGCCCGGGCTCCGAGCCGCCCCACCCAGGCGCGTCCCCCCTTCAGCTCCCCAGGCGGAGGAAACAACAACAAAAGGAGAGAGCCCGCCGCCGCGCCCCCTCCTCGGGCCACAGCCCAGGCTCCGGAGCTGCCCGGGTTACGGGAAGCGAAGTGGGCAAAAAATGCCTGCAACGCCTGCACAAACACCGCCCCAAACCTTAACCTTACACACCCACACTCACGCGCACACACACACACACATGCACAGAAGTAAAAAACTTCCTGGCTGCACTAAAGAGGAAGGGAAGCACAGAGGAAGCGGCTGGGGCGGCTGCCGCTCCTTCAGTCACCGCCGCCGCCGCCGCCACCGCTTCTTCACCACCCTAGTTCCGGCCACCCCCACCGCAGCCACCGCCGGTGCCGCTGCTGGGGCTGGGGCCACTGCAGCCGCTTCATTCTCCACCGGACTGGAGATGGGAGGGGTGGGGAGAAAAGAGGAAGGGGGGCGGGGTAGTGGGGAAATCGACTGAACTGCTCCAACCTGGAGCGCTCATGAAAACCGACTAGAGAGAAAGGAAGGCGGGGCACCAGAGGAGGAGCCGAGAAAAGGAAGGGCGGGAGAGGAGGGCGAGGGCAACTTCTGCGCAGGCGCTTTCCTAGCGCGGGGGTGAGGACGCTGGGCCTGGAGGGAGGAAAAGGAAGAGTTGGGAGGGAAGGAAGCCGCGGGGGCGCGCTATGCGCGGCCGCGCTCTGTGTTACGGTGGGGCTAGAGCTGGTGGTGGCGTCGCCGCTTCTCTGGTCGGTGGCGCGGGCGGTGGCGCGGGCGGTGGCGCGCGTCTGCCTCCGTGGGTTTTGTTTGACGGGCTTTGGGAGGAGTGGGTACCCGAGCACGCGGCCGCTGGGCACTGTCAAACAGGAGAGACGGGAGGGACCCGGAGGGGTGGAGAGGAAGAAACAGAGAAAAAGGGAAAGGAAGATGCCGCGAAGCCAGTTCCTGCTTCCTGACTGGTAGAAAAAACACCTTCAGTCAGTGGCGCAGAACCCAGATGGCCAAGGCCCAGGGGTAGGAAGATTGCTTCGAATTTAAAGGCAGTACTATTATTTTATTTTCGTGGCGTACTAGCGATCACTATATGACTATTCCGTAGTTAAAAAAAAAAAATATTTTAAACAACGTCTGAAACTCAAGTAAACGAAATAGGAGAGCATTAAGGGGAGGGCTAAGAATTTTGGTAGAAATAATGGTTGTAAAGTCGGTTTTCTAAGAGTATAGACATTGTTTTCTTCATTCACATCTCTGTCCTGTCTCTCTACCCCCTGACACACACACTTACCAGTGTCATCGCAAGTCTGTTGGGTACTACTAAGGTGGGTAGAGGAGGGTTGCAACACTCATTTGTGTGCAGAAGGCGGGTCATACTCTGGGATGCATATGTGAAGCATAGAGAACCTTGAACAAGGCAAATGTCAAGGTTCCAAAGTGCCACATAAAATTGTGCATAGTTTCAAAAATGACCAATAAACTGAAATCTCACACTAAATATAGACAGAGAGATGGGTTTTGTTTTGTCTTTTATGCTAGAATATATATAAACTATTGTGTCCATTCATGTAGGTGGAGGAATCATTCCCATTGTTTGAAATTATAGTATGGGTAATTTTTCCTTTGCATTTATACATTGTTCTTTTAAATTCTCCCAGGAGGAATCCCACATTGAATACCTTTAAATACTGGTCTTTGAGATCAACGTTTTTTCTGCTAAGGATGATCAAACCAACAGTGAAGCACATAGGGGATGAGTAGAGCTCTAATAGAGGCCCTGGGGAAAAAAAGGAAAAGGCCACTAAAAGAGGTGGCGAGGTGCACACAAGATATTTTCCTTTTCTTTAGAAGCTCGCACAAACCTATTTGCCAAATCAGTGACAAACTTGATTAATCCTGAGGACTCCTTCATTGTACTTATTCTTACTTGTACCACTTGAGAGAGCAAAGATGGATTAGTCACATGAGTGGTCTTAGACCAGTGTTATCCTACAAACTTGTAAGAGTGCAAATTCTTGGCCCCATCCCAGACCCTCTGAATCAGAATCACCGGAATCTTTTTTAATAGTCCGTCTAAGTTTACACATTTAAGAACCACTATACTATAGTATGCTAATCAAGAAAGAGGTATGCAGTACCTAAAATGGTTCTGAAAGAAAGAAGAAGAAATGAGAAGGCCACCTCAATGCCGTTCATTAGGCAGGTGGATAAGAGAAGTATTGTGTTGCTAAGCCCCGTACTATTCTAGAGAAGAGGTTAGAAAATGAGAAAATACATAATGAAGTAATTTCATAATATTTAAGAGAATAATACACTCCTACTTAACAGTTGCCTGCCTGGAACAGTTCTTCTTTTAAACTTAGACCCTCAAAGTAAGAAGAAAACTTCAAAGTACCTATTCCCCCCACTCCCAAAAAATTTTGCATTAGCATCCCAGTCCTCCAACACCCCCACCCCAATTACTACCATCAGCCTTGGTAGGATCCTGGCCTGGCAGCTTATCACCAGCTCTTATCACTGATCTCTGAGGGCTCACACATCATCTGTACACTGCCTAATTTGCAGAATTGCCTTCTTTCCCCTCTTGAAAATTCTTTACAAATAAAGGCCAATATTTAATGCAGTCCAACACCAATTATGTACCGAGTTATATTGTTTTCTAATTCCTTTTAGGTATATGTATCTACAAACCTACACTGCAAATACAATGTGTGGTCTATCCTACTGCCTAGCCCAGTGTTAGGCATCCATACCAACAGCTTTGAGCCGGTCTTCATTCTTTTAACAAATTCTGGATTAGATCAGCTCACATCTTTGGACATCAGTTGCTCAACTAGTAGGAAAAAACCTACTATGTCTGTCCATGTATCAACCTAATACCAATATCTTTACCATATATTCAATCTTAGAGTTGTGCTGTCCTTTTTATCAAAGAGATTTCCACAATCTTTCATGAGGTACTTCCAAATATCTTATATACTCCTTTTATTGGACAGATCTAGACTTTGATCTTTACTCTTCCTTGTGTGCTTCCTGAATCTCAAGTCCGTCTTCTCTCTTCAGTGACTTTTTTTTTTTAAAGGTTATATGTTTATACCTCATTTTTTGTCTGTTGCCTTTTTTTTCTTTTTCTACACACCTTGACCTTCTGGCCTTCTCTCATTTATATTCTCATGTTTCTTTTCTCCTGCTACTTTCTCTCTGTTTTTCCTTCTTTGTTTCTTTTTCTCTTCTTCCAAGCCATGTATTTCCTGACTCCTTGAACTTTCAAGAGTCAAACTCTTAAAGTTTCATGAGTCAGGGGGTGCCTGGGTGGCTCAGTGGGTTAAAGCCTCTGCCTTCAGCTCAGGTCATGATCTCCGGGTCCTGGGATCGAGCCCCACATCGGGCCCTCTGCTTGGCAGGGAGCCTGCTTCCCCCTCTCTCTCTGCCTGCCTCTCTGCCTACTTGTGATCTCTCTGTGTCAAATAAATAAAATCTTAAAAAAAAAAAGTTTCATGAGTCAAAAACTGAAAGAAAAAAAAAAAACCTGAAGAACAGTTTAAAAAAAAATACAACTATGAAATATCTATGTGGAGAGAGGCATTACAGAGATTCTGCAGGAATTGGTGTTAGATGTGGTGTTATGTAACATCAGTTAACAAAGGGAAGTAAACAGTCTGTTAATTAAATTCACAGATAATATTAAACAAGGAGGTACTGAAAAACAGAACAATATACAAAAAAAAAAAAAGGAAAATTCAAAACAGCATTTACCTTGAGTAGAACAATCCTTGATATCTATGACTTTAGAAAATTTATCCAGATATTGAATTAAA
Source organism: Lontra canadensis (assembly GCF_010015895.1). NCBI lineage: Eukaryota > Metazoa > Chordata > Mammalia > Carnivora > Mustelidae > Lontra > Lontra canadensis. Next base: position 26,803,194 of record NW_022630998.1, read on the forward strand.
TACAGTATTTAATGAAAATAAATAATCAAAATGCTGGGCAAAGACTTATGGGTGAAAAGAATCTAAACATTTTTAATTTAAAAATTAATTTGGTTCATTCTGATTTTATTGGCAACTTAAGTATGAATTTACTACATTCCAACATATTTTTTCAGTTTCGATACCTCAGTATATGAAAAGGTAGGCAGTAATTCTTAGTAATTCTTAGGCAAAAAATATAATTTTAGAGAATCTCAAGGGGCTTAGAGTAAATATATGAGTTGTTTCCAAGGGGAAAACTAAGCAAGAAGTGATAAAGAGCTTACAGCTGTGTTTGAAGAATCCCAAATTATGTTTCATGCGCTAGTACATACTCAGCTATACAAATGGGCTTCCAGGTTCATCTAAAGAATATCAAAAGGTTTCAGTGACCCAAAAAATCTTGAAAAGAAGCTTTTACTCCTAATCCTTAATATTCCTACTGCATTTGGTGACCTCATCTTGAAGCCCTGAAGAGCACACATTTTCTTATTAGGGAGATGTTTTAAGAAAATAATGTTGAGAAGATACAGGTTAAAGGAAATTATTTTAATGAAAAAGTAAATGGTTCTGCAGAGATTACTATATGTGATATAATAACTAAGATTTATAAAAATTATAAACACTGTGAAGAAATTAAATAATACTATGATCTCTGAGGCTGTAAAATAAACTTCAAAGCAAATTATCAGAAGCTCTCTTCTGATGGCTAAAGGAGTTTAGAGCAGTTGGATCTAAATGTTCTTTCTCTTGAAAGAAGAGTGACAAATGTCTTTATTTTGTATTGTTTATTCTTATTCTACTATCTTTATTTTGTTGACTTTTCATTATTCTTTATCAGAAATTCTCCTCCTTTATTATTTCTAATCCTTTTTTCTTTGTCTACCATTTACCTCTGACCAGAAACATTTCTGTATTTCCTGACTATACCTTATATACCTATAATCACATAGTTCCTTCACTATACAATGAAGGGGTTAAGTGTGGCCTTGAGCTAATTATAGATAAAATAAGGTGAGGATTTTAACTACATTAGAAGAAGTTTTGAGCAATGTAACATTACAAAACTAAAATGATCTTTCTTAGTTATAAGAAATATCTATATTTCTATAGATTATTTTTATTATTTTTATTTTATTATTTTTATTATTATAGACTATAATTATTTCTTAATTCATTGTCCTTTAAAGAGATTTTCAACACCCGTTAACACTTTTTTATTTTTTAATTTTCTCTTCATTCTTTATCTAATTGTTAAGATAACAATGAAATAGAACACATATATAAACACATAGCAGTGATTTCCAAATTTCTGAATTTTACAGATCAGTGAAGCTTAACAAAAATTGAGAGACTATTAAATTGTTATGAAGTTGCTGACTTATGGTTTTGTTGTTATTAACTACCATTTCCTACCACTGTATTTTATAAAAGGAAAGGAAACTTCAAGGCAGAAAGAAAGGAGGGGAGGGAGAGAGAAAAAAAAGGGGGGAAAGGAATTAATTTCAATAAGTCTTTTGATTACATAAATTTAGCTTCATGAAAAGTGCATCAAATATTATGTCCTTTTTCATTTTCCCACAGATTTATTAAAAATCGGCATTGGTTTGCTGACAAGTATCTTAGTCTGGTCTTTTCCAGAAGCAGATCTGAACAAGACTTGAGTGGTAAATCATTTATTTGGGAAGTGATCACAGGAAATTTCAGAAAGAGAATAGGGAAGGGAAGGAAGCTAATACCAGATGTGTTAATGAAGTTACTGCTGTGAACAACTGGGGCTCAAATTCCACTAGAGAGCCTTGGGAGACAACACTGAAGGCACCTGAGAGTTGTCATACCTGAGGGACAAAGAAACTGGCTTTCACTCATCAACTCCCATTTGTCATCAATGGAGGGATACTCTAATGGAGTATCTCCTCTCCAATCCTTCTACACTGCCCTCTATGCAAGCTGAGTGTCTCCCAGGGCTAGAGAAAGCCCTCAAGTACAGAGTTAACTGGTGTTTGCAGTGAAAGGCTATTACATGCACAGAAAAGGTGAGTGTCAAAGGGGTATGGAGTTAGTAAGGCCAGTACCCACTGTCCCAGGGTTTGAAAACCTCTGTGATGAAGAACTTATTTCTGTTAAACAAAGGTATTCTGGAATGTTATTTGTTACACTTAAGCCATTTTATTTAATTTATCCTACTCTATGACCTACTAACTGTATTTAGCACAACTGGCTAAGAGGCTTCTTCAGTGTTAATCATGGTATAGCTGGAACAAGAACTCATCATTTCCCAGTAATGTGTATTATCCCTGGAGCACTCCCAGAGGGAGTGGTTTCCTAAGATTCACCATTTATTGCTTGATACCAAACTTATTTCCTGTCTTTTTTAAAACATGTACTTTGATCTAGATTATAGAATAGAAGCAAAGGTGATTATGCATTGGATATAAAATGGTTTATGGACAACCAATGGAAAAAGCTAAAAAAACCTATTATTCATATTAAAATAGCATTTTTGAGGAAATAATGTGATAGTTGATAGTATGTTTTAATTTTTTTTTTAAGATTTTATTTATTTATTTGATAGAGCACAAGCAAGTGAAGCTGCAGGCAGAAGGAGAAGAAGAGGGAGAGGGAGAAGCACACTTCTGCTGAGCAGGGAGCCCAATGCGCGGCTAGATTGCAGAACCCTGGGAGGATGACCTGAGCAGAGGCTTAACTGACTGAGCCACCAGGTGCCCCTAATATGCTTTACTTTATTAAAAGTGGTTCAAAATTCAGGCCTTGTATTTGTAGAAAAATTTAAAGTCATCCACGTGCTTTCTCATGCATTGTCCTTTTCACAACTCTGAAAAAGTATGGTAATACTGTTATTCCCAGTTGGCAGATCGGTAAGCTTTTAAGTTCCAAAGGTGTGGTTAATTCACCTCAATGGTGATTTATTATAAGGATGCCTGGGGAAGTATGGTAGGATGAAAAAACTGTCCCACAATAAAATGTCTAGCTTTGGAAAAAAAACAAAAAAAAAGAATGTCTAGCCTCATAGGGAGCTGTAATATCTTTATTGTTCAGCACCCAACAGCAGCTCTAGGGAACTAACAGGAATGCTTGCGGTAATGCCTGAAGAATGGGGACCATGTTATTATCACCTTCAGTGGCAGCATCTTTCCCATGACTCAAGGGCTCAGTCATGGTCACTGCTGTATTCTGTTTCTCTGTTCAATATAGCCACTGCTTCTACTGATTCTACCTGCCATATCAATCACCTTCCTTCATGCCTCTCTATCTCATAATTCCTGCTTATTTGTGGCTTTCACTACTTCCTTGCTTCCACTTAAAATATTTATTAAGTGCTAGGGAAACAGTGGTGAGCCAAAATAGGCGTGGTCTTTGCTTTCATGGAACCTACAGTTAGGAGAGAGGCAGACGTTTCATCAACTAGCCACATAGATAAATGCAGCATCGAAAACTAAGATAAATTATGTTAGGGAAAGCAAAACTAAAATGACTTGAAATCTTTATGGTTCTTAGGGTCATTCAACAGAGTCTTTGTTGAGTGTTCACAGAGTGTTACAGTATAATAATGCAGACAGTATATCAGCCCCAAAACTGGGATGCTGGGACAGATAGACTGGATTTAAATCCCTCCTCTGCCACTGCTATAACCCTGATCAAGTTACTTAACCTCTCTGAGTCTCAGTTTTTGCATCTGTTATATGTGTGGATAGCAATATCTGTTGGCTTAGGTTGGATTCCTCCAGAGGCTGATCCCAATATTAGAATTGGATTGTAAGTTATTTGGAAGGTGGTCCCAAGAAACTGGGAGTACTTATTCTCCAATTCTTCCAACTAGAGTGAAGGCTGCTCTGAGATTCTTTTTTTTTTTAAAGATTTTATTTATTTATTTGACAGAGAGAGACCACAAGCAGGCAGAGAGGCAGGCAGAGAGAGAGGAGGAAGCAGGCTCCCCGCAGAGCAGAGAGCCCGACGCGGGGCTCGATCCCAGGACCCCGGGACCACGACCTGAGCCGAAGGCAGAGGCTTCAACCCACTGAGCCACCCAGGCGCCCCTGCTCTGAGATTCTTTAACCCCCTCTACTTCTGATATGTCCCAGGCTCACAGGCAAAAGAGAGCTCCTACTCATCAGATAGTTCTATGACCTTGCACTAGAATGCTGAGGGACAAAGGAACATGAGTGGGGTACAGCTTTTAAACCCACCTTTAGGAGGTTTTTATGAGGATTTGAGATACTGAGATAATGGAACAAAATAGGAGCTCAAGAAATTGTATGGACTACAATAGATAAAACTCTTGTTGAGAGGATGAGATATGCACTTACAAAACAGTAACATAATAATACATTACAATGTAAAATTCAATATATAATTGTTAACATATATTAACATTACATATATTCAATATAATTGTTAACATGTTACAGTACTGCAGTGGTAATTCAGAAGAGTCAAATAGTTTGTGCCCTAGAAAAAAGTCAAAGTTGTTTTTTTTTTTTTGAGCTTCTATTTAACTTTATCAACTCCTTTGGTAATAAAAGAGGGCTGGATTTCAAGGAGATATGGATAGGTGGGAAGAGAAGATGAACATTTTTTCTGTGGTAAAAAAGGAAGTAGCCATCCTTACTAGAGAGATAAATTCATAACCAGAAAGCAATATGAAGGTTAAGTTGTAAGTTAGGGCAAAGTTATGGAAGTTTTAAAAAGCTAATCAGAGGCATTTCGATTTCATCTTCAGGCAAATAGGCAGCTGATGAAGATAGCTGAATAAGGAACACCATCAAGGTAACAAAAATCTAAGGATGAATATTAAGTCTTAGATCTTGAAAGGGACATTGGAGTTCATCTAGTATATGTCCTACCCAATACAAAAGGTCTTTCTAAAGAAGTCTGTGACTTGGTAAAATGTGAATATTTTCAGTGATTCGATGTTCATAAGATATGGCCTTAGCTGTGTTAGAAAGTGGTTCCCTTTACTGAGCAGAAATATGCTCCTGGTGACATCCTCACAATAGTCCTAGTTCATGTTTCTATATTTATGTTAAACACAGGGCCCTTAAAATACTTGAAGATAACTAATAAGTCCTCCAGGCCATCTTCCTAAACTCTAAATGTTGGGAGTACCCTTGGCTTTCTTCCCTATCTACTGCTTTTTCTAGATAATTTGATTCAGATTCATGACTTTAAATACCATATATATGCAGATGACTCCAAAATTAATATCTCCAACCCTAGTGTCTCCTCTTAGCCCACACTGTCCCTTGGCATCTCCATCTGAATGTCTTTTTTTTTTTTTTTTTAGGAAAACAGACCAGCGAGAAGGAGGGTCAGAGAGAGAGAGAGAGAGGGAGAAGCAGACTGTCCACTGAGCAGGGAGCCCAATGTAGGGCTCGATCCCAGGACCCTGAGATCATGACCTGGGCCAAAGACAGACGCTTAACTGATTGAGCCACCAGGGAGCCCCTCCATCTGAAGATCTTATCTCCAACAAAAATGTCTTGAATTTGCTACACATAAAACTTCTTCTCCCAGTAGTAAATGGTATCAACCATTCCCTTAGTGGCCCAAAACCTAGATAACATGGATTCCTTTTTCTCTCACATCCCACATTTAATTTATCAGTGCATCCTCTGCCTTTAAAATATGTCCTCTATTTCATTGCATTTCAATATTAATTGTGACCATCCCAGTCTAAGCCACCATCATCTCTTACCTCGATTTCTCTAATGGAATTATATAGTGGTCTTCTGGCTTCCACTTTTCCTCCTCTTCTTTATTGTACACACATTAGCCAGAATGACCTTTTTAAAATGCAAATCGAATCACTTCACATTGCTTTTTAAAATTCTCCCATCTCACATAATAAAATGCAAACTTCTTCCCATAATCTATAAGGCCTCACATGACTTGGCCTCTGCCTCTATTAAACCTCAGACCCTACCACACACTTCTACCTCTCAACTCTAGTCCTGTTACACTGAATGTCTGTCTGTTTCCTGAATATACCAAGAATCCCACTATCTCAGAGCCTTAAGACTTATTATACCCTCTGTATGAAATACTCTTCAGTGGAGTTTTGCCTGGTTTACGTTTTCCCTTCATCGAAAACTGCTCAAATATCATGTCCTCATAAAGTTCTTCACTAACCACTCCAACCACAAAAACCTTCCACTTACACTGTTTGATTTTTCTTCATAGTGCTTTTCAGTGCCTGAAGTTATGGCATATTTTTATTCATTTACTTGTTTATTAGCTTCCTCCACAAGTAGATTATAAGCTTCAGGAGGACAGGATTTCTGCCTGTATTAACTCCTGTATTCTACTTGCTTAGGGCAGTATCTTCCACATATTAAGTGCTCAATAAATCTCTGTGTAAGGAAAGAAGAACAGATAAAAAAGGAAGAAGGAAGGAGCTAGAATTTTTGGAAATTCATATCCCACTGTTGAAAAACATTGTATGTACAATAATTATCACTGAAGTATTTCCCTATGAATATTTATCAAGTCTCCCCACTGCCATATTTATACAACCCAGTATTTTATCTGGGCATTCTTTAAGTTTTGATTTTTTTAAAAAATCCACATCATATAATACAATATATTGACTATCTCTTCTACCTTTTTGGTATTTGTGATGGTAGTTTTATGTATCAGCTTTCCTAGGCTATACTAGCCAGTTATTTAATTAAATTCTACCTAGGTGTGCCTGTGAAGGTATTTTGAAGATGTGGTTAATAGTTAACTCTAAGTAAAGGGGATTACTATCACTAAAGTGCACGTACCTCATCCAATCAGTTAAAGGCCACAAGAGCAAAAACTGACATTTCCTGGAGAAGACATTCTGCCTCAAGATTGCAGTGTCAACTCCTACCAAATTTCCAGTTTGCTGGCCTACATTTCAGATTTCAAACTTGCCAGCTCTACAACTGTATAAGCAAATTCCTTAAAATAAAAATCTCTCTCAAGATATGTACCTATATCTGTATCTTTATGTCTATCTCTAGAGAGAGATAGATATCTGTAGATAGATTATAGATAGAAAGGTCTATCTATCTATCTATCTATCTATCATCTATCATCTCCTATTGGTTCTGTTTCTCTGGAGAACCCTGACTGATTTAATGCCTGATTATGTGAAAAGCAAATCATATATATTATCACTCAACTCCAAATCAGTAATACAATGAACAGAACAAGTACAAAACTAGCAATCTCTCTGTGTGGTGGTGAATCCATTATTTAACACTATTTACGTGTATTTGCTCAACAAGCAAAAAATCCCCTTAGCCTATATTTATCTTATTCCTATGTGTATTAGAAGTGATTTTGAAAAATACCTTGCTAATTTCAAAAAAGAATGTCTGGCATTTTTTTCTATCAATCTAACAACTTTATTCAAAAAAAATAAAGGAGAGCTTAGTATGTCTTGTTATGAAATTCTTCTTGATAATCATAACTAATCATTGTCTCTCATTCCATGGTCAAAACATCTGGTTAATAGTGTTTTCTAAAAATTTGTTAGGCACTGGTATATTTATTAAGCATTTCTGAAAAAAAAAATTTTTAATAGAGGAAAGAGTAAACTCTATTCTGTGTTATGTCATCTCATCTCATTTAATCCTGTCAGTGACCTCATGGAATAAATATTACTATTTCCATTCAGTAAATAAGAATACCAAAGCTTCTAAAAGTTTAAACTACTTGCCAAAGTCACACTATATATCACAGTACTCTTCCAGTCAGAACATGTATTCAACATTTACCTTCTGGTTTCTCTTATAATTATTACAATAATTCATCTGGCTTGTCAGGGAATCTGTCATCACATCAGTAAGTTCTTTCAGGGGACTAAGACTAAGACATAATTTTTATGAAGCTTTTTATTGGAGCCCATTTAAAGCAACCATGTTCCCCTTTAGTATAACCTAACTTATCTTGGATCACAGGTCCTTCTCAAATTGATTTCCGATCAAACAATACTCAGAGTCAACTAGGGTTAGGAATTGAAAGGGGTTTGTAACTGACTGGATATGAGAAGCAAAGAAGACAGAGGTTTTTTTGGTTCTTTGCTTTTTAATGATTCCAATATGTAAGCCTAAGATAGCACTTGTAGATTGTACTTATCAGGAGTTGCTCTCTGCTTATCTGTAAGACTGTATGTACCTACATATTAGCATGTGACTTGGAGTGCCTATCTGTCAATGGAGAATACTTTGTAGCCCCATTGTTGGGTTTGGCTACATGATTTGCTTTGGCCAATGATATATAAACAGAAATGACTTACACCACTGGATATTTCTGCCAATAATCTTCTCTTACCCATTGCCATTAGAATAGAATGTTGTAGGGGTTCCTGGGTGGCTCAGTCAGTTGGGTGTCCAACTCTTGGTTTCAGTTCAGATCATGATCTCAGGGTCCTGGGGTGGATCCCTGCATTGGGCTCTGCACTCAGTGCAAAGTCTGCTTGTCACAATCCCTCCACCTCCACTCCTCACCCACACTACCCCCCCACCAGGCTCACAGGTGTGCACATACTCTCTCTCTTGAAGGAAGGAGGGAAGGTAGAAAGAAAGGAAGGAAAGGGGGAAGGAAGGAAGAAAGGAAAGGGAGAAGGAGGAAGGAAGGAAGGAAAGAACGTTCTATGCAAAGACTATTCTTTCAGTCAAGGTCCCAGAATAGGAAGATACATTGGAGCAAAACCATAGGCAAACTTGTTGATAAACATGTAATGTGAGCAAGGAATAAGTCATTGTTATTTTAAGTAACACACTTCTGGGATCATTTGTTACTGAAGCAAAGTTGACTAATAAAGACAAAGGGTCTATAACAAAATCAAATACTATGAAAAGTAATGGTAGTTTAGGATTATATTAATATATCAAAGAAATCCTACAAGTTTATATAGTCTAGAATCTGAATTATAAATAAGCTTTTGCTACCATTTGGAAATAACCAAAACTATCTTCCATAAGTTTATGGAGATTATTGAAGAACAAAAAAGCCTTTAAAATTTGAATTATCTAAGTAACAGTCTACATAGCCATAGCTAGGTCAAAATGCATTCAGTTATAGACAAAATTTGACGATCACGATAGCATAGATAACTAGGTTTTAGTTTGGGATGGGGATTCTGTTCTCTTGGACTGAATTGATTTTCTATTTTCAGTTTTGCCATTCCTCATTGCCTTATTAACAAATCTTAAAGCTGATGCGGGTTTCTGAATCTGTACTTCGTTATTTAGTATAAACATTTTTTTTTACATCTTGGCTAGTAAAAAGGATATCCATTAAATTTCTATGCTTTGGAAATGTTTGACCCAACATCAAGGATTTTTTTTTTATTAGAAAAACCAAAACAAATATAGTAGGTTAAAAAAAAATACAGTACCATGTTATTTTCCTGGTCAGTTAAAAATTTATGACCAATGCATATAGCTTGATTTATTTAAAATTGTGCTTTACTCAAGTGAAATATACAGTCTTTTAAGACTTGGCATTCACCAAGGCATGAGATGATCTTGGCCTGAAGTTTCTTAAATGCATTATGTATTGATGATCTTATTTCCTGAGCTTTCTGACTGAGATCATGGACAATATGCTACTTATATAATCTTCATTCTTAGATGATATAGTATGTTCAGCTTTTTAAAATATTCTACTGAACCAATTATCATAACATTACAGGAATAAATTCACCTACATAAATGAGTTTTGGAAGATTATGTGGTTGTATGTATTATTATTTTTTCTATATTCTATAACTATAAAGGCTTTATATCATTCATCTGATGTAAAGAAAAGTTCTGACATTTATTAAGGGCTAAAAATTTGTGATTCATTTTCATCTAAAACAATTTGCTGTCCCTTATAGTAATTAGTTTTATTTTTAAAATTGATTTGAGATATTCTTTTTGTTAAGTTGCTTAAAAAAATTACCCTTTTATTTCATTTAATATAGACTAGATAAATATTTTCTTTAAAACTGTTCTGTTGTTCCATGTTATAACAACAGTACTTATTTCTAAAAACTTTATATTAGTCTTATGTTCTGTTACAGAAAATATTTCATAAATTATATAAATGAATTTTTGATATATCAGCATTTATTTTTACCTCTTTAATTAAAAAAAATATATATCAGAAGATAAAACCAGGCAATGCTATGACAAGATTTATGATGCTGTAGGAAAAGAACACCCTGATTATGGCAGATCTTGTATTTGTTTATCCATGAACCTCCTCCTACCTCCTTTCTTGCTACCTGAATCTTGATTTTCAGGATCGCAATGATTCCAGCCTGAGCAATGAATCCCAACTGCTCCAAGCTACTCTTTAGCAATCCTGTTCTCCTTTTTCCCAGACACCCATGCAACTCAACATGACCTATGATCCACTTGGGTTCCTTTATGGTTTCTGGATTTGTGTCAGTTAAAAAGAACTTCTTCGTTATTGCACCAATTTTAGAAATTCTTCCAGTTATCTTCTGGTGTTTTTATGGTTTCCAATTTTAGGTTGTTTAAATCTTTAACTTACTTGGAATTTATTTTGGTATAAGGAGTGAAATAGTCATCCACCTTTTTTTCTTTCTCTCTAAATATAACTTCATCCTTTCATACACTTAGTCATTGTTTTTACTCTTTTTCCCATTACACACTTACCCTGGTTTAAAATATTTTTGATTCTCAGGGTGAGGTATTATTAAAAGGAGGAAGTAACATTAGGACTCTCATATTTTAATTATCTTTGGCATTCAGGGAAAGCTTCTATTATACTTAAAAGTTTGAATAATGGGAGATCAAGAACAACCTGCTAGAAATACCTCTTCCTTCCTCCACTTTATGTAAACATCCACTTTAGAGTGAAAATACCAAAGAGGAAAAAAGAACCTTCCATAAATATATGTGAAATATGATTTATCTAAAATTTTGTTGAAAATTTTGGGGTGTCAAAGAGACTTCTGGCACTACAACTTTTAAAAGCTACACAGAGATCTTTTGTAATTAAATCCTGTATGTTTAACAAAGGAAGGAATCACTTCTTGCTTTCTGTAGAGGAGATATGCTTCATATATCCCCTTTCCTTCTGAACGGATTCTCTTTACAGTTAGAAATAGAATACAACCATTCATAGTTATGATCTAGGTTAGGAACATAAGTTTACAGGAAGACTCCCTTTAAAATAGTATGAACCCTTATTAATAGATTTGAGAAAAGATAATTTTTTACAAAACTGGCAAACATGAATACTTGTTGAAGATGGATGATGATAGTACTTGGAGGTTTATCCTCCAATTCATTCTTCTTTATGTACGTTTGAAAAGCTCCATAATGAAAAGAGTGAAATTTTAGGGGCGCCTGGGTGGCTCATTCATTAAGCGTCTTCCTTCAGCTCAGGTCATGGTCCCAGCGTCCTGGGATCCAGCCCCACGTCAAGCTGCTTGCTCTGCGGGAAGCCTGCTTCTCCCTCTCTCACTCCCCCTGCTTGTGTTCCCTCTCTCGCTGTGCCTGTCTCTCTGACAAATAAATAAATAAAATCTTAAAAAAAAAAGGAGTGAAATTCTAAATATTTATTGGTCATTTATGCCTTACTTTGTACAACGATTCTTAGAACAATGGGAGAGAGGCTTCCAGCAAGAGATGAGGAGGGCTCACTTCAGAGGGATGCATTCATATCAATTAATATCTGGAAATAAAGTTATAATTTTCTAAGCATTTGGAAATAACCTTTGTCTACCCAAGAGGAATGAAAAGCCTGAAAGGAGAACAGGACAAAATCTTCAAAATGTAATAGAGAATGAATCTGAAGACAACTATCAAACGTTCTTGAAAACAATGTCTTTCCATTAGACTAAAGTTGTGTTACGTCACTCCATGAGTGTGGCTGACTAGTTGTTATGAGTCAACATCACACCCCAACTTTTAGGACATTATGTCATAGTTTTGTAGCTATTATTTCTTCTGTGAACAAAGGGTCCTTCTCTTCACTAATGTTTTGAGCTGTTCAGGCAAATTTAGAATCTAAAATATAAACAGTATGACATTTAGATTATTAAGGACCCAAATTAAGTAATTAACAAATACAAAAGACATTAAATATCATATTATATAAATTATATAAAATATTCAATATCATATATCTATCCTTTGATTTCCATTTCAATTCTGAGATTCAAATATTCTTTGATTTGAAATGAAGAATGAAACATGAAACAGCTTGATGTTCATTAAAGCTACATTTGTATTGAATTCTCACTTAAAATGTTCTAATCTTATAGCTTCATCTTTTTTAATCAATATTCAGTTCTGCAAAAATGTAATTACAAGAACAAGAGAAAAATGTTGGTGAATGTGGTATGGTTTCTTCCCAAACCAGATCCCTCTTGTAGGTAGGTGATTGAAGCCAAATGTTATATCATGTTCATTCTCTTCATTTCTCTCCCCAGACACCACCCCCCCAAAAAAAAGAAAAGAAAAGAAAAAATTTTATAAAAATAAGACAATGGCTGAGAGGGACCAGGATACATTAAAAAATCAAAATCATTTTCAAATATGTCCAAAGATGTAAATGAGAAGAACTGGAAAATAAAATGACTCATTTTAAAAAATAAAGGAATAGCAAACAGAAGGAATAGATAAGAGAAAAAAACAGTAAGAAGGTAGGGAAGGGAATTGTGTTTTGTTTTCATTTGTATTGTTTTGGCTGGCAGGGAGAACAAGGAATTTTGGGGGAAAAGAAGATGTATAAAGAAGGTTTTTATGAAGTTTTGAAGAGTGATTGGTATATGCATACTATGCTTTTAGAGTCATATCTATACTTACTTAGGATGTGTTTCTAAGTTGACATAAGTCTCTCTGAAGTTAAAATAAAGTAAACCCAGTTTTATTCAACTTTCAGTTTAATAAAATGAGCTTCACTTATGTTAGCCTGAAGTATGTGTGTTGATGCTACTTCTTAAGATCGCTATTTAAAAAGATGTTGAATTAATTCTATTATCAGTGACTCAAATATTAGCTGATGTTAAATCAAAGACTGGGAGAAGACTCTCTATGTTGGAAACCTTCATTGCTCATTCATCTTTCCACCAAATTCAGACACAGGATTGATAAAAAGATCACAGACGTCGTTTTTACCTAGAACACTTGTGTTCCAGATCTACCACATACAAGGCGGGTGATTTTAGGCAAATCAAACTTAATAGCTTCTATTTCTTCATAGTAAATTCAATGATTACATTTTTTTAGTTCCAGAAGTTCCATTTGTTTTTTTCCCCCCCAAATTGCCTCATACTATTTGAGAATATCATTTGTTTTTCCAAGTTGTTTTAATCTTGAATCATTTGAACATGCTTATGCTGAAGTCAATATCTAATAATTCTACTTTCTAAAGTTCTTGGGTTCTAACCAGGCTGTTTGTTGTGTTTGTTGACTAAAACTGATGATGGATGATTTTCCCATGTAATTTGTAATCATGGATTGTCAGTGCATTTAAATCAGAGCTTTATTTGTGGCAATCCTGCATGATGTCCTTCTAGAACATTTCGTGCTTTCACATCTGGGCAAGATGGAGTAATAGGGACTATATTTACCCTCCTTCCTGAAACAACTAAAATTCTGGACAAAATATATGAAACAACAGTTTTTAAAGACAATACACAGTAAGCAATGAGGAAAATGTTCCTTCAGAGATGAGAAATAATGAATTAAGCTCCATGATTAGGAGGGTTTCCAGGGAAAGGGCACACAGATAAGGCCCAGCTGTTTTTTTGATGAGAAAAAGTGGAATTGGTAATGTGGAAGACCGAGGAAGCGAGAGATTATGAATCAGAATATCAAGGAAGAGAGCTGTAGAGAGAGAATTCCAGAGATCAGTAGACAGTCTCCACATATCTAATGTGCTAATTAAAAGGCAAATTGGACAGGTTGGACCAAAAAGTAAGACCTAACTATGCATTATCTACCAAAACACCCACTTTAAATTATAAAACATAAAGATAAAGGACAGAAAATTATATACACCATGCCAATGCTAACCATAAGAATGTTGGTGGGGCTAAATTAATTGCAGGCAAAATAGACTTTACAGAGAAGAATATTACCAAGGATAAAGAGAATCACTTTATAGACTGATTTGGTGTTTGCTTCTGCATTTCTCCCCATGAGTATTATTGGCTTTGATATTAACGGACAATGGGGAGAAGAGTATAGGCCTTAGCCAAATAAAAGGCAAGAATTTGGCACCAAAGCTGGGAATTTCTTGGCTTAAAGGTTTCTAGACTTTAGAGAGACATACTAATCTCAAATCTAAATGTTGTCCTAAGGCAAATTCTGAGACTTCGTTTTCTGACCCAGAATGCAGTGTTATGAGAAGCTTTTCTGTCTTTGGTGTTATAGGGTTAGTTTTTTTCTACTTCCCTTTTGCTGGATTGTGGTGAGTGCATCTGTTTACAAAGGGTCTCAGTTCTAACCCCCCATCTTACCTCATCCAAGCTTTGCCTCCCTGTTCGTCTCTGCTTACAACAAATGAGAATACTTCCCATGCCCCAACCTAAGACAACTCTACCATCAGTTCACACTTTTAGCTCTAATTTTTAGTTTTTTCTTCACTTTTTATCTCTGGGGATTTCCTTTACTTTCTGGGAAGCTCAGCTATGCATGTAAAGGATATTTGTTTTATTTTGCCAGGATTTGTTGTGTATCTTTTTTGGAGGTTTTTCGGAGATAAGTTGCCATATTGCTGGTAATGAAAGTCAGCCTTCGTCTAAGTGAAATGGAGATATTAGGGGCTATCACAGGATGAGGGTAATATTTGAAGATTAATATTTTTATAAAATGCCCAACACAGGGCTTGGAGAATGGTTAGTGCTTGATACACATAGTTATCATGGGGTGAGGGACCATGATGTCAAAGCCATGGTGCTCCGAAGATTACAAAACTCTAGAGAGTGTGCTCTGGAGAACAAAAATAGGTTGGACAGATGTCTTGTTATTTTTGTAGTTTCAGTAGGAATTTATCAATACTCTTTTCAAAAACTTTTCACTTTTTTTGTATTCATGATTATAATTTTTTTTACATGAAGTACTCTTCCCTTTTTGAGGAAAAAATAGTATACAAAATGGATTCATTATTTGAGAATAACTACCGTCTAAACAAACTACATGGGTGCCTGGGTGGCTCAGTGGGTTAAAGCCTCTGCCTTCAGCTCAGGTCATGATCCCAGGATCCTGGGCTCTAGACCCACATCAGGCTCTCTGCTCAGTGGGGAGCCTGCTTCCTCCTCCCTCTCTGCCCGCCTCTCTGCCTGCCTCTCTGCCTACTTGTGATCTCTGTCAAATAAATAAATAAAATCTTAAAAAAAAAAACTACACTGAATAGGAGATTAATTCTAGAGAAGGAAAAGTTTATCCATATCTTTGTTGAACTAGTATTGAAGATACTGAGATACAAAATAGACAGTTTTGCCCTAAAAAAGCTGGGGATCTGGTGGAAATATGAAACACATACATACCTGCAAAAATGCAGCTGACTGTATTACCAGAAATTATGTGGTTAAAAAAAAAAAACGTAATGGTTACAGATAAGAAGTATTATGGGAAGGTCAGAAGAGGGCAAGCATTTTGGTTTGAATTAGGAAAGACTTCACAGCAAATGTGAAAATAACTAGGTAGAATCGGGTTTTAGGGAAAGAAGATAGCCAGAAAAGAGGGAAAAAGATAGGCATGAGAATGGAAGCAGCAAAATGAAGAACTAAGAAGGCTAGCCCAACAAGAGGGTCCTTCATCAAAAGGAGGAAAAAGCACATTGAGGACGGTTCTGAACGTCAAGGACTTATATTTTAAGCATTAGGAACAAATGAAAATTGAGACAGTGACATGGGGAAAAAGACTTTATAGGGTAATTGCCACTCCAAGATGTTATACAAAATGCTCTTTTATATATGTATCTTTCTTCTTGCCCCAGAAAATATGCTTCTGAGGCTAGGGGCTTCAGCTGTCTTATTCACTGCTGTCGTCTTAGCATTTAGATCACGGCTTAAGAGGGGTGCCCATGAAAGAAAGAAAGAATGATTCATCTGGCAGTAGTATACAGAACAAACTAGGTATAAGGAGAGTTTTGAGGCAGGACAACAAGTTAAGCTTTTAAGATAAAGCAGGTGCAGTGAGAATGGAAATTACAGGAAACATTGTAAAACCACTGGTGACTTACTCATTGTGGCAGTTTTGGTGTCTGGCATGGTGCCTAAAGACAGCAGGCCCCCTGGTAAATGTTTATTTAATGAACAAGGGGAATGATATTAAACATTGTGACTCTATTTGTTATAGGAATACGGTAGGGAAGGGCATGGAAGATGACTTTGAAGTTTCTATTATTAGTGACTGTAAGGATGGTGATGCCATGAACAAAAATAGACAAACTAGGAAGGAAGAATTGTTTCAGGGAAGAAAATGCTACATTTTATTTTAGAAATGTTGAATCCAGTTTAAACTCTAAGATACACGTACATGCTTAGAGTTATTAAACAAGTTCCATAACAGCTTATGTTTCACAGGTATGTTATCTATAATATAACTCTTCATATTTTTTGGCAAATGATTTCTAGAGTTATCCTTTCTGTAAAATACCAGAAAAATTCAGTGACATTCTTGCATGGGTTCTCTTAAAATGAACTATATTAGTGTAAAAAACAAAAATGTTGGTAATCCAAATGAGTTTCTATTTTTATATTTTAAAGATTTTATTATATTTTATTTTATTAAAATTCAATTAGCCAACATATTATACATCATTAGCTTCAGATGTAGAGTTCAATAATTCATCAGTTGTGTGTAGCACCCAGTGGTCACCACATCTCGCTCCCTTCTTAATGCCTGCCACCCAATTACCCCATCCCCCCCAACTCCCTTCCAGCAACCCTGTTTGTTTCCTGTAGTTAAGGGTCTCGCATGGTTTTTCTCCATCTCTAATGAATTCTTTAAGATTTTTGTTATTTTATTTGGCAAAGAGAGCGCAAGCAGGGGGAATAGAAGAGGGAGAGCTAGAAGCAGGTTCCCCACCGAGCAGGAAGCCTGACTGGGGGCTGATCCCCAGACCCTGGGGGACTGAGCCACCCACGGGACTTTAACATGATAATGTTAAATGTATGTAGTTTTTTGTTTACACTCTTTTCTCTCTGTAATTTTTAACAGTGAGCCATCACAATTTTTCTTCCTCTTTCTCCTTTAAATCTTTCTCACATTTTTTTCTAATTTTCATATTATAGCAGAGTGGATTTTTATAGTACCAAAATATGTTCCTTATGTTGGGAATTTACATATGACCAATGTGCACATGTGGGGGTTAGTGGGATTCAAAAATGACCACCCAAATCCCCATTCCTTGGTCTACAAGCCCTGTAGAATCCTCTCACCTTGATATGGGTGGGACCTATAATTATGATGGTATAGTCACTCCCTTGATTAGGTTATGTTGTATAAAACTTCATCAAAGCCAACCTAAGGGACAGATACTTCTGCTGTTCTTGCGGAATTGCCGTATTGTGGAGAGGGCCACATGTCAGGGAATGGTGGGCAGCTTCTAAAAAGCTGCAAACAGTCCCCAGTTGACAGCCAGCAAAGAGCAAAGAATTCAGTCTTAAAGGATTAAGAAAATGAATTCTGCCAGTAATCGGTGAGTTTGAAAGACCCCAAATCTTCAGAAGTGATCATAGCTCCAGCTGACACCTTAATTACCAACCTGATGAGAGCCTGAGTTCAAGACTCAGTTAACTTATATCTGGACTCCTGACCCACGGAAACTGTGACATAATAAATTTGTGCTGTTCTTAAGCTGCTCAATTTATAATTTTTATGCAGCAATGGAAAACTAACACATCACTTATAATTTTATTATAAACCACCATGCTTCTTTATCTTAAATATTAAATGTTTGTATCATATTTTATTTTTAAATTTTTAGACACTGATGACCCTTGTTTATGTATTTCTTTGTCTGTAATTATCCAAAGATTAGACTTTGATGGCCTCTGTCATGGATTAGTAGCTAAATTGCTTCTAGATTATTATCATTTTACTGTTTTAGAACATCTTATTAGATTATCACTGACAAATCATAACCCTTCTCTTCAATATTTGTTAATCATAAACTTTGATTCGTAATATTTTTACTCACAGGGCGCCTGCGTGGCTCAGATGGTTAAGCATCCAACTCTTGGTTTTGGCTCAGGTTGTGATCTCAGGGTCATGAGATCCAGCCCCTTGGTTGGGCTCTGTGGTCAGTGAGGAGTGCTTGAGATTCTCGCTCTCCCTCTCCCTCTTTCCATTCCCCTCTTCATGCTCTCACTCTCTCTCAAATAATAAATAAGCTTTTAAAAATCTTATCTTTAAAAAATAAGTAATATTTTAAAAAAATATTTAAAAATCTTTTAAAAATAATAGCAATATTCTTAGTCCTATATTTAAGATACAAATTGATGTCAAATATTAAATAATTAAAATAATCATCTCTGGTACTGCAGAAAAGGAATGATACTCTATGTGTGGGTGTGAGTGAGATATCTGTAAATTATTGGCATATTTTTAATTTCAAATGGATATTTGGTGCTTAGGTAGTTTTATCTGAACTTTTAGCGGTAGCCTTAACCATCTTTTTAAGTGTCAATTTTTAGTCAGTTTACATTTTCAGGTACAGAAACAGGTCAGTGAAGTTGCTCTTATTCTGAGGGTTTTTGTTGGTGAGGTTTTGTTTTTTAACAAGGTAATACTGACATATAATAGGTGCACAGAAGTATATAAGTCATAGCTCTACTGCTCAGTCGATTTTTCACTCCTAAGTGATCAGCAACCAGATTGGTAAATAGAATAGTAACAGAATCTCAGAAGCCCCTTTCCAGTTCCTCCACTCCTGACCCTAGAAGTAACTACTAACCTGACTTCCAACAGCCCAGATTCATTTCACCAGTTTTCAACCTAAGTCAATGGACTCATGCAGTTTTCTCTTTAATATCTGGATTCTTTTACTCAGCATTGTTTGTGAGATTTATTTACATTGTGGCAATTATAGCTCACTAATTTTTATTGCCATTCAGTATTCTCTGCTACAAATATGGAATAATTTATTCCACTGTCGATGGACATTTGGCTTGTTTCCAGTTTGCATCTACAGCAAACAGTGCTGCTATGAACATTTTCCCCCATGTCTTTTGTTGAGCAGATGCACATGTTTCTGTTGGGTTTATGCCAAGAGAAGTGGTTGTTCCAATTCACACTCTCAGTGAACTGGAAATGTTCCAGATCTTCCACATCATCACCAGCACTTGATATTGTCCCTTTTTAATCTTTAACAGTGTTAGAGATGAGGAGTGCTGTAGCTTTATGGTTTTAATGTACATCAGCCTGACAAATAATTCGGTTACAACTGTCTTCATAATTTACTGGACATTTGGATATACTCTTTCTTTCTTTCTTTCTTTTTTTAAGATTTTATTTATTTATTTGACAGAGAGAGACACAGTGAGAGAGGGAACACAGGCAGAGGAAGTAGAAGAGGGAGAAGCAGGCCTCCTGCTGAGCAAGGAGCCCGAAGTGGGACTCAATCCCAGGACCGTGGGATCATGACCTGAGCCAAAGGCAGCCGCTTAATGACTGAGCCACCCAGGTGCCCCTGGATATACTCTTTCTTTTGTGAAGGGCTTTTTAAGTCTTCTGTTCATTTATCTATAGGATTATGAGTCATTTTTTTTTTACTTGTCTGAGCTCTTTATATATTATGGATCTGAGTTATTCATTAAATATATAAACAAATATATTTTCTCACCCTATAGCTTGCCTATACTTTCTTAATGGTGTTTTCTGATAAATAGGTATTGTAAACTTTAATGTAGGTCAGTATATTTTTTTATTTCCTTTTCATTTATTGCTCTTTGCGTCCCTTTTAAGAAAGCTTTGCCTGCTCCAAAGACATGAATATATTCTACTATGTTTTATTCCAGAAGCTTTACAATTTACCTTTCACATTTTGCTCTACAATTCATCTGGGATTGTTTTGATATGTAGGCTTCTGGATATTCTATGTACACGATCATATTATTTGCAAATAGCAGGGTTTTTTTGCAAATTTATTTATTTATTTATTGCTTTATTTTATCGCTTTATTTATTGCTTTATTTCTGATCTTTGAGCCTTTTATTTATTTTTATTGCACAGGCACTTGAAAAGAATTTGTATTCTAATATTAGATGTGGTGTTCTGGGGTGCCTGGGTGGCTCAGTGGGTTAAGCCGCTGCCTTCGGCTCAGGTCGTGATCTCAGAGTCCTGGGATCGAATCCCGCATCGGGCTCTCTGCTCAGCGGGGAGCCTGCTTCCCTCTCTCTCTCTCTCTTTCTCTCTGCCTGCCACTCCATCTACTTGTGATCTCTCTCTGTCAAATAAATAAATAAAATCTTAAAAAAAAAAATTAAAAAAAAAATTAAAAAATTAGATGTGGTGTTCTATTTGTGCTTGTTGGTTCAAGTTTGTTCATTGTCTTGTTTAAATTTTCTACACCCATAGTGATATTTTGTCTACTAGCTTTATTGGTTTTTGAGAGAAGATTTTAAAGTATCCTATTATGCTTGTGGTTTTATATATTTCACCTTTGAGATCTATGACTTTTTGCTTTATATGTATTTTTGTTTCAAGTAGGCTCCACACCCAGCATGGAGCCCAGTGTGGGACTTGAACTTATGACCCTGAGATCAAGAACTGAACTGAGATCAAGAGTCATGTGCTTAACTGACTGAGCCACCTAGGTGCCCCACTTTTTGCCTTTATCTATTTTAAAGCTATCTGACTAGGTGAATTCAAATCTTGAATTATGGTAGTCTCCTGGTGGGTTAATCTCTTTATTGTTATAAAATTTCCCTCTTTGTCTCTAGCAATACTTCTTGCTTTTATGTTCAGTTTGTTCTGATATTATCCTAAGAATGTTTTGGTTTCCTTTCAGGATCTCTTTGATTTAAGCTGCTTTAATGCTAGATTCCCTCAGTGTAAAAGGTAAGCTTTCCAGTACTATGGCATAACAAAATACATTTAAATGCAATATTGATAATAGCTGTTATAAATGATATTTCAAAACACCTTCATATTTGCTATATATTTTCATTACCTGCCTCTGTAGGTTAGGCTTATTTGAAGATACTAATATCTAGGTGATTATAGTCAATATATTTGACTACTAGTGATGCATGGGTAACAACCAATCAAAACAGATATTGTTCAGTAGGGCATAATGGTAGATCTAGACTGAAAAACAGCTCAGATTACAGCCAAAACACTCTTTTTCAATTATTAAGCTTATTTTAATAAAATCAAAGCAGTATGAATATTTGCATAATGACAGATAAGATCAAACTAAGGAATTAACCACAAGTGAATTAACGTATAAATGTACAAAGAGAGAAATTCAGAGAAGACCAGAATAGAAATTATTCTTTAGTCATCCTTAATGATGGGTTTTACTTATGTTTATTCAACTTTACTTTAGGAATGACTTACCTTTTCCCCTCAAATCTTTTTTTGAAAAGAAGTGGTATATAAATAAATACAGTTCAGACCAACAGGTATCAACTCTCTATAACTACAGAAGCCAATAATATTTTAAAAGGTGCTATGTATCATCTGTTAAAATCCACTCTGATCCTGTAACTTCATTTTATATGTAACATCAAGCCACCCAACACTGATTTAGTTTCTTTCTGGCAACTTAAGGTCAAACTTTTGTTGATGGCTCTTTGAAACTTTACTGATTTCTAAGAGCATGGATTGCCTATTTTCTTGAATCTTATCCAATTTGATATGCCATATTTGAAAAGGAGGTAGGGTAAACCTCCAGAATACTGATTGCAAGTTTAACAATTTAATAGTATTGTTATTCTAAATGAAATAAATCTTATTTCACATACTACAAATAAATATATAAAAGTTCTAGTTCAACTATATTCAAAATAAATTTGAGATGGGATTTTAGACTAATTTACTATAAGCTTCCTTCACTTAAAATTAAAATATTAATGGAGATATTATTATACATGTTTTTTCCTTGCATTGTCATTAATATTTTAATTTTAGATTTATTTTCTATTTAAAGATGACATATTCATGTCACATAAGTGTATAGGAATAAGACAAGATGTGTGGTTATTAAAAATATCAAGAACTTAGTTCTAAAAGCACAAGAATTTTGTGGTGAGTATGCTGCCTTGACTGGCTACAGCTCTAGCTACAATCTCCTCAGACTCCAGCACAGGTACTGCTTGGAGTGAGCAGCTGCCATAGCACAACGAATTTAAGGGACAAGGGTGACATAGAGAGGTGGCAGTATGAAAGCAGATCAGGGCACTGAAGTTGTTCCATAGTCTTCAGTTGGCTTCACGCTCTACTATTTACCTACATAGTCTTATGCTTTGCCCTTTTTATAAAATTATCTTACTCTTACTATGTAGCATATCAAAATTTTATTCATTTCTTCCACAAATACTAAATTCCATCTGTAAAGCAATATATTAGTTTTCTATGGCTGTATCACAAATTATCACAAATGTAGCAGCTTAAAACAATACAAACTTATTAACTCACAGTTCTGTAGGTCAGGAGTCCATGCACAACATGATTGAAGTCTCTGCTCAATGTCATTGAGCTAAAACCAAGGTGTTGGCTGGGGATACACATCTTACAGGGCTCAGGTTCTCATCCGAGCTCATCCAGGTTGTTGGAAGAACTCAGTTCTTTGTGGCTGCAGGCCTGAGGTCTCTGCTTTCTGGCTGGCCCTCAGCTGGGGGCTGCTTTTAGCACCTAGAGGCTGCCCATTATTTCTTGCCACACAGCCTTTATCCACAACCTGAATGTTACATTCTTCTAGACCAGTCAGGATATGTCTCTCTGACTTCTTCTATGATCAGCAGAGAAAACTCTTTTTTTAAAGACTCATATGATCAGGTCAAGCCCACCAGGATGGCCCTCCTATCTTAAGGTCAACAGACTAGGGACATTAATTGCATCTGTAAGATCCCTACATCGTAATACATAGATTAGTATTTGAGTGAATAAGTAGAGAAGATATACCTACATCAGAGGTCAGGTATCTTGGAGGACCATCTTAGAATTCTATTAAGAGTCAACTGTTTATTATGTGTCTCATTACTTGTACACATTACAAGTGTATGTGTGTGGGGGAGAATATATATATATATATATATATATATATATATATATATATATATACCAGTCCATTCTAGAAAGTTTAGGGAAAAAAATTATATGTAAGATATTAGTATCCTATTGTTTCAAGAGCTTTAGAAAATATCCAGATATAAAGTTACCACAATAGGCTAATATACCTGTTTCATATTTATTATTCTCTTCTAGTATTCAATACACTATTTTTAACAGATGGCATTTTTTCACATAAACATGTATATAATGAAAATGTATAAGTTATAGTTTTGCCATTTCAGCACTCCTTTTTTATTTTAGATTTGTGGAATTTCAGGGAGGGACCTTAAAGAACATGCCATCCTTTATTAGCATTTAAGGCCAAGGTAGTTGAAAGGAGAGCTTTCCTGTTTGTAGCTAATAAAATATCAAGATTCTATTATATGTTTTATGAATACGTGTATTTCTTTTCAAATGATAACAGATGTGACCATCCTAATGAGTGCATTTCTTGAAATAGAGCAGAAACTTAAATAGCTAGAATGGGCAGGATACCAAGGAAACAGACTAATCAGGCAGATGGTGACTGTTTCCTAGGGAAAGTCTGAGTAAACCAGTAACTCTACAGTAGTGATCTGAAAATAAAGGAACATATGTGAGCATGGAAACTTAATGTTTTTCATATATTTTTTCATTACATTTAATCATTAGATTTTTATACATATTGTTATTCATTACCATGGATCACATGTTGAAATTTAGGTTGTTTCCTTCATTATAATGTTTTCTCTTCATATTAACAAAATTTTGCCAAAAAACCACTTTTTAATAACTAAGATGCAGCAATGGATTTCTTTTCTTTTCTTCGTCTTCTTCTTCTTCTTCTTTTTTTGTGAAGGAAAAAACAACTTTTGAGCATTTCTACAGGTCTTTTAAATTAATCATTTTGAAATGAATTGACTTAAAAATTTAAAATAGATTTATAAATGACCAAAATCTGTTACATAAAAAATAAAAAAAATCACAATAAACTGCAATCCATTTGCCAAAGAATGAAATTTTACTAAAAAACAAAAGTAAAAAAAAATATCCTAGCAGGAAACCAGGAACGGAATAAAAACAGAGAAAGGTATCTCTGGCACAGTGCCCTGAAGGTCAACAACCATGGCCAACAGCATGAGGTAATGTCAGAAATAAGAAAACACCCTGGGTCAGACCTTGTCACTCTGATCCTAAGACCATTAGTGATCATGTAAAAATGTAATCTATATAAGGATTTATGAAATTGTTATATATTGTATCTCATCTCTACCTTATAACACCCTGGGGGCAAAGCAGTTCTTGTTATCCCCATTTTACAGATATATAGACAGAAATTAGTTTTCCAAAATTCATAGTTACTAAGTGGCAGATCAGGAACAAGACCTAAGTCTTCTAAATCTGAATCCAATACACTTTTGATGAATGGAACAGTCAGGAGAGAGTGTCTCTGAGTTAGGAAAATTCCACTTAGCAGCCTAATATATAGACAGCCCATAGTTTGCCTGCCTTCTTAGGAGAGCATGCTGTATTTATAATGATAATGCTTTTGGATTAGCATTATTAAAAAAATAAAAAAGAAAGAAACACTACCCTGTACTCACTTTCTTTTCAAAAGTTGCGAATGGTTTGCACTATCTCATAGAAATTTCCTTGCATCAGTTTCCTTGTCTCAAATGAAGGAAATCAAAAGGAACAACCACAAAACAAGGGGAATCTGATGGACCTTAAAAGGAGTGTCCTTTTGATTGATTTCATGATGCTTAAGATAGTTCCACAAATGCGCAAATTAGCTAGGGAAGGATAGGAAGGGTAAATTTGAAAAAGGTGGTTTAGAGGAACCAACGTTTTGGGGCTCTGTAATCTGATGCAAGAGCAGATGTATATGTTCACCGTCCTCCAAAAAGGGTAGGGGACACTCTAGTTATAAATAAATTTATGCTGATGAAGCTAATCTAATGGTACTTAATGTATAAGATAAAAAATAAAAAGGGTAGTGGTACTTACTTGGTCTTCACAATCCTTTTTATCTCTGATAACAGCTGTCTATCTACGTGGAAACAAAATGAGACTATTTACTTACTCATTTCTTTTTAAAATCTTGTATTTTGAAAAAAAATTCAGGATTATAAAAGTTATTAAATATTACAAAGAATTTCTGTATTTACTTCACCTGTCTATTCGTATGTTAACATCTTAGCACAAGACAATTATAGAGCAGGAAATTTATGTTGAGAAAATACTATTTACTAACCTATAGATGTTACTCAAAAGTCACCAGTAACTGATCACACATTGCATTTAGTTGTCATGTCTCCTTGGTCTCCTTCAATCTGAGAGTTCCTCAATCTTCCCTTATCTTTCATGACCCTGGCACTTTTGAAGAGTGCTGGCTGGTTATTTTGAAGAATGTGTCTCATTTTGTGTTTCTCACAATTACATTGAGGTTGGGCATTTTTGGCAAGATTACCATAGAAGTGGTGTTGTGCCCTTCTCAGTGAATCACGGCACGATGCATATGAGGTTGATATGCCTCATTATGGACGATACATATGGATGATATGTTGAGACATATTAGCAACATGTGCCTCCATAAAGCACTGAGAAATTACAACATACTCAGACATAGTCCTTTCCTTTTCACAGGCTAGATGTTGATGATCAGGGTGACCCTGAAAGTTATTTGTTGAAGAAGTTATTTCTTCAGCCTGGGCCCATGAATGACTGCATGAGGCAGAATCCTTTCCAGCTCTAGCCACTAACCTGCAGCTTTCTTGGGCTATTTATGTGTGAGAAAAATAAACTTACTGCATTTGAGCCATTGTATACTTTGAGTCCTTTCATTAAAGCTGTATTCTACCTTGTTGTATTAACCAGAGTTAGATTCATGTCCAACTAGAGGAAGAGCTTCATCCAGTAATACTCCTGTGATTTCTTCCCTCTTTATTAGTAGTTGCCAAATCTATGTCCACAGCCCATATTTTCCACAAATATTTCTATTCAGCTCCCCCCAAATTCAAGTTTGAAATAGTTGAAGCTTGATATACTTTAATTATATTGTGTTTAGGTCCTCCTTGCTTTTAAGCACCCCAAAATTGGTCATTTTTTTACAGTGTTTAATCAGATTTACCAATTTTTTTTTTCCATGCAGACATTGCTTCTTGCATCCCACATACTTTAGCAGTTCTCTTAAGGAAGTTCCGCAAATAGTAAACCCTCTCTCTTTTTCTGAAAAAATGTCTTTATTTCATAATAAATCTTGAATGATAGTTTTATCTTTTGAAGATACTTGTTTCCCAGCATGAAAGTTGTAAAAATGAAAATGGATTAAGTTAATCTGAAAAATACAGAGCTTCTCAGATTGGATTTTATTGGATTTAGAATATAAGTTTA
Source organism: Lontra canadensis (assembly GCF_010015895.1). NCBI lineage: Eukaryota > Metazoa > Chordata > Mammalia > Carnivora > Mustelidae > Lontra > Lontra canadensis. The sequence continues at coordinate 26,829,830 of NW_022630998.1, forward strand.
AGCTATACTTTTTTTAAGAATCACACCTAAAATATAATAATCTCAAAAGATTGAAAGTAATGGAATAAGAGTAATGGGATAAAAACAGTTACACAAAATATCTAACCAATATAAATCTGGCAGAGTAATACTGATAATAGAAAAAACACGTAATAGCAAGATCATTATTAGGATTAAAAACGTGATTACTTAATAATAAAATGATCAGTTCACTATGATGACAAGGACTACTAGAGCTGATCAATATCCATTTTCTCCTTTTCTTTCTTGACACACAACTAAAATACTTTCATAGGCTTCTTAGAATTTTATTGGGATCACAGAGTTGACTTTTAGCCATTGGAATATTTCCAAAAGCTATCTGTCACTTCTAGGTCTGGTATGTTAACTCTTTTGATTTGTGACTTTTCAGACCTTCTCCCCATTCTGCAGTGATTTTGGAAACCTGTTACTGAAGATGGTTATGAACTAGCTACTGCTACATGCCTTCCATTTTCCCCCTTACTGATCAGACTTTTTATTATAGTTAATTCAGTTCATGATCCATTATTTTACATTAGATGTGTGTATGCATGTTTGGCAGTGATGGGTGGTAAAGATAAGTTGTGTCTTCAGTTCATAGGGTTTCATTTCAGAAGAAGACAACTATTCACATATTGGAGAAGACTGCACATTCATTGGATATCTTGGACTTTGAGCTGAATGCACTGACTGGAAGGGACTCTCAGTTGTCTTCTCTGGGGAGATGAGTATAGTCTGCATGTAGAAATAACAGTAAAATGCATTTCTCAGAAGTCTTACAGTTGGGTTGAAGTCATGTGGACAGAAGTGATCTAGGCCACTCTAGTCCTGGGACCCAGAAATCACTTATTTGCTCCATCCTCTACTTTCTGTTCCCAGCCTGAGGTGATCTTGGAAAAGATTGAGTGCCACTAAGAAGGATGATTGATAATAAAATAGATAATCCTCTGAAAGGCTGATCAGTAATGCAAGGAGAAGACACTGGTAAATAGTATCAGGAGTGAAAATAAAATAATTATAGATATGGTACAAACTAAAATATCAAAAATCATAAGAAAATCATTAAAATTTTATAAAAATAAATTTTAAAACACAAATGGAAAATTCTCTATACAGATTTAAATGACCTAAATTAACTCGAGAAGAGTAAACCTGTATCTGAGGATACAGTCATCACAGAAATTGAATCAGCAGGCAAAAAGCTATCCAAAATAAAGGCACCAAGCATAGACACTCTTAGAAGCAGGTTCTACTAATACTTCAAAGGACAGAAAAATCCCTCTTTTCAACAAAATATGATTTAAAAAATTGAAAAAAAGGAAATTACATAGCACTTTTATAAAGTTAGTATATTCTGTATACTAAACCTAGAAAACCAAGAGCAAGAAAAATTATGGGTTTAACAACCCTTTTGAGTATACATGCAAATGTCTTAAAGTGTTGACAATCTGAATCAAACATTATTTAAAAAAATATGTAATGGTCAAGGGTGGTTTATCTGAGGAATAACATTTGAGCATTATAAAATTCTCACTAGCATTAGGCAAATATTGCCAATTATTCCACCAATAACCATCATTACTCTGGAGTTTCTAACCAATGGGATAAAGTAAGAAAGAAATAACAGTTGTATAGATTAGGGAGACTCACATACTTATCGGAAGATTATTTGCATAGGGAATCCAGTAGTGTCTACACCCAGACAACAGGAATTAATATGAGGGTCAGGCTAAGTTTCTGCATGGAAGAGCAAGTACCCATATCAAGAGAATATCGTATGCCACTGCTAATCAGATTGACACGTGCCTTAACATTATTCGAGCAATACGTAAATCAATGTCACTGATATTTCCCTTCTAGATACTGATACTCCAAAGACATATTAATAAAACTATGCTGTTATTTCAGGAATAAATTAATAGACTAATAAACAAAATGCAGTGACAGGAACAAATACACATATGTGAGAACTTGGAATATGACAGGCATGACATTACAATTCAGTGCAAAAAGACCAGACAACTCAAAAAACTGATGCTGGAATGATTGTTAGGCACATGGGAAAACATAAAATGTCTGCCTCAGACTATTTATAAGGATATATTCCAAATGAATGAAATTTAAATGAAAAGAGCAAAACTTTAAAACTTTTAGAACAATATAGAAGAATTTAGGAATTCAGGGTAGGGGAGGGGTTCATAAACCAGGTCCAAAGGAAAAATATTGTCAACTTGATAACATTAAAATTAAAAAATTATATTCTATAAAAGACATCAAAATAAAATTAAAAGAGAAGTCACAGATGGGGAGAAAATATTTACCAATGCATACAGCTAATAAAATGCTTCATATCTAGATTATATAAAGAGTTCCTCAGACAGATAGAAAACAGCAAAAGAGGACAAAACATGAATACAGTTGACAGAAGAGGAGACCCAGATGGTTATTAAACAGGAAAAAATGCCTATTTTACTATCAGGAAAATGCCAATGTGAACAACTGGGTTTATATATAACATAAAACAGATAGATAAAATTCGAAATGATTGAAAAAAGAAACCTACCAAATCCTTAATATGTTAACATGTAACACACACAGAGAGACACGCATACACCAACGACAACAACACAAAGCAAAGAAACAGTCTGCCAATAGGATCATAAATGTGTACAACTGCTGCTACAGCAGACACTGTTAGCTGCTTCTCCAATATCCATCCAGCTTTCTTCCTAAAGAACAGAAGTCCAATTCTATCCAGGACAACAAAAGCTGGGTTCATGACTACTCTACTTCAAACATGGCCATCTTGTCCCATCCTTCTCAGCCGTGCTTGCAGAAAGGAGCTCCATATGAAACTTTTCTGGCCAATGAGACACAAAATACTCCAGGGGTGTTCCTGTGAAAACTTTTGCTCTCTCTCTCCCCATCCACCCTTCTTTTTGATTTACACACTAAAGAATCAGAATATTCAAGAGCTGAGCTGGAGCTGCAGCAACAATCCTGTTACCATGGAGGGAAGACAAAAGAATTGCAAACGTTATCAGCTGTGGTAGTTAGGTCTTTTTACGCTCGCTGCTGAATGCAATCCTCCTTGACAAAACCACATTGGTGAGCAATTTGTCAATATACAGTAAAGATGGACATGTTCTTATCCTAAAAACTGGGAATTCCATACCGACTTCTCTGTTCTGTAGGAAATCTTGCCCAAGTGCACAGAGAGATATACACATGGTCCTGCTGTCCCATAAATCATGAAACACTGGAAACAATCTAATTGCCCTTAATGGGTGAATGAATAACACATTTATGTATATACAGTTGAATAAAAGAGAGAGACTTGAAAGGAATTGGCTCATGTTAGTAGGGAGGCTTGGCAAGTCCAGATCTGCAGGATAGGCTGGTAAGCTGGAGACCCAGGGAAGATTTGCAGTTCAATTAAATCCAGACAGATAAACAAACAAACATAATCAAAATAAAACTCAGGAATGGGGAGACTGTGGTTGAATAACTCTAGTGAATGTAATAACTATTTAAACACAGAGAGAAAACTAAACATTGTGGATATTATGTCTGAGGATAGAGCATAGATATTATTTTAGTTGATGAAGTGAAGTAAACACCAATAGGAATTGGGAGGTGATAAAAGGGAGACAGGAGGAAGCTTCTAAGCATGCTGGTTTCCTCTGTTTATTACTAGGGAGTCAATCAACAATGACTAAAAGTGACACATGAAATTTAAACAACCCACAGTGACCTCAAACTCAAAATAATAGTTCCTCAAGCTAGAGTGATTAAAAAAAAAAAAAAGCCTTAATTCATAAATCAGGTCTCAACTGGTATCAAAAGATTGGGATCATTCCCTGCATATTTTCAGACCACAATGCTCTGAAGCTAGAACTCAATCACAAGAGGAAAGTTGGAAAGAACCCAAATACATGGAGACTAAACAGCATCCTTCTAAAGAATGAATGGGTCAACCAGAAAATTAAAGAAGAATTGAAAAAATTCATGGAAACAAATGATAATGAAAACACAATGGTTCAAAATCTGTGGGACACAACAAAGGCAGTCCTGAGAGGAAAATATATAGCAATACAACCCTTTCTCAAGAAATAAGAAAGGTCTCAAACACACAACCTAACCCTACACCTAAAGGAGCTGGAGAAAGAACAACAAAGAAAACCTAAACCCAGCAGAAGAGAAATAATAAAGATCAGAGCAGAAATGAATGAAATAGAAACCAAAAAAAAAAAAAAAAAAATAGAACAACGAAACTAGGAGCTGGTTCTTTGAAAGAATTAATAAGATTGATAAACCCCTGGCCAGGCTTATCAAAAAGAAAAGAGAAAGGACCCAAATAAATAAAATCATGAATGAAAGAGGAGAGATCACAACCAACACCAAAGAAATACAAACAATTATAAGAATATATTAGGAGCAACTACACGCTAGCAAATTTGGCAATCTGGAAGAAATGGATGCATTCCAAGAGACATATAAACTACCACAACTGAACCAGGAAGAAATAGAAAACCTGAACGGACCCATAACCAGTAAGGAGACTGAAGCAGTCATCAAAAATCTCCAAACAAGAGCCCAGGGCCAGACAGCTTCCCAGGAAAATTCTACCAAACATTTAAAGAAGAACTAATTCCTATTCTCCTGAAACTGTTCCAAAAAAATAGAAATGTAAGGAAAACTCCCAAACTCATTTTATGAGGCCAGCATCACCTTGATCCCCAAACCAGACAAGGATCCCATCAAAAAAGAGAATTATAGACCAATCTGCTTGATGAACACAGATGTGAAAATTCTCACCAAAATACTAGCCAATAGGATCCAACAGTACATTAAAAGAATTATTCACCACAACCAAGTGGGATTTATTTCAGGGCTACCAAGTTTGGTTCAACATCCGCAAATCAATCAATGTGATACAATACATTAATAAAAGAAAGAACAAGAACCATATGATACTCTCAATAGATGCTGAAAAAGCATTTGACAAAGTGCACCATCCTTTCTTGATCAAAACTCTTCAAAATGTAGGGATAGAGGGCACATACTTCAATTTCATCAAAGCCATCTATGAAAAACCCACCACAAATATCATTCTCAATGGAGAAAAACTGAAAGCTTTTCCGCTAAGGTCAGGAATACGGCAGGGCTATCCACTATCACCGCTGCTATTCAACATAGCACTAGAAGTCCTAGCCTCAGCAATCAGACAACAAAAAGAAATTAAAGGCATCCAAATCAGCAAAGAAGAAGTCAAACTATCACTCTTTGCAGATGATACGATACTATATGTGGAAAATTCAAAATAACCCACTCCAAATCTGCTAGAACTTGTACAGGAATTCGGTAAAGTGTCAGGATATAAAATTAATGCACAGAAAACAGTTGCATTTCTTGACACCAATAATAAGACAGAAGAAAGAGAAATCAAGGAGTCAATCCCATTTACAATTGAGCCCAAAACCATAAGATACCTGGGAATAAACCTAACCAAAGAGGCAAAGAATCTGTACTCAGAAAACTATAAAGTACTCATGAAAGCAATTGAGAAAGACACAAAGAAATGGAAAAATTCCATGCTCATGGATTGGAAGAACAAATATTGTGAAAATGTCTATGCTACCTAAAGCAATCTACACATTTAATGCCATCCCTATCAAAATCCCATCCATTTTTTTCAAAGAAATGGAACAATTATCCTCAAATTTATATGGAACCAGAAAAGACCTCGAATAGCCAGAGGAATATTGAAAAAGAAAGCCAAAGTTGGTGGCATCACAATTCTGGACTTCAAGCTCTATTACAAAGCTGTCATCCCGACAGTATGGTACTGGCACAAAAACAGACACATAGATCAATGGAACAAAATAGAGAACCCAGAAATAGACCCTCAACTTTATGGTCAACTAATCTTCGACAAAGCAGGAAAGAATGTCCAATGGAATAAAGACAGTCTCTTCAACAAATGGTGTTGGCAAAATTGGATAGCCACATGCAGTAAAATGAAACTGGACCATTTTCTTACATCATACATGAAAATAGACACAAAATGGATGAAAGACCTCAATGTGAGACAGGAATCCATCAAAATCCTTGAGGAGAACACAGGCAACAACTTCTTCGACCTCATCCACAGCAACTTCTTCCTAGGAACATTGCCACAGGCAAGAGAAGCAAGGGGAAAAATGAACTACTGGGACTTCATCAAGATCAAAAGCTTTTGCACAGGAAAGGAAACAGTTAACAAAACCAAAAGACAACTGACAGAATGGGAGAAGATATTTGCAAAGGACCTATCAGATAAAGGGCTAGTATCCAAAATCTATAAAGAGCTTATCAAGCTCAACAACAAAAGAACAAATAATCTAATCAAGAGATGGGCAGAGGACAGGAACAGACATTTCTGCAAAGAAGACATCCAGATGGCCAACAGACACAGGAAAAAGTGCTCCACATCACTTGGCATCAGGGAAATACAAATCAAAACTGCAATGAATACCACCTCATGCCAGTCAGAATGGCTAAAATTAACAAGTCAGGAAATGACAGATGTTGGCGAGGATGCAGAGAAAGGGGAACCCTCCTACACTGTTGGTGGAAATGCAAGTGGGTGCAACCACTCTGGAAAACGGCATGGAGGTTCCTCAAAAAGTTGAAAATAGAGCTACCCTATGACCTAGCAATTGCACTACTGGGTATTTACCCTAAAGATACAAATGTAGTGATCCAAAGGGGCACATGCATGCGAATGCTTATAGCAGCAATGTCCACAACAGCCATAGTTTTCCATAGTTTTCCATAGTTTTATGGAAAGAACCTAGATGTCCATCAACAGATGAATGGATCAAGAAGAGGTAGTATATATATACAATGGAATAGTATGCAGCCATCAAAAGAAATGAAATCTTGCCATTTGCGATGATGTGGATAGAGCTAGAGGGTATTATGCTTAGCGAAATACGTCAATTGGAGAAAGATAATTCTCATATGATCTCCCTGATATGAGGAAGTGGAGATGCAATGTGGGGGGTTTGGGGGTAGGAAAAGTATAAATGAAACAAGATGGGATAGGGAGGGACACAAACCATAAGAGACTCTTAATCTCACAAAATAAACTGAGGGTTGCCGGGGGTAGGGGGCTAGGGAGAGGGTAGTGGGGTTATGGACATTGGGGAGGGTATGTGCTATGGTGAGTGCTGTGAAGTGTGTAAACCTGGCAATTCACAGACCTGTACCCCTGGGGCTAATAATACATATATGTTAATTTAAAAAAACAAAAACCCTTAATATCTTTGGAGATCAAGAAATATTTATGCTTTGATTATTCTTTTTGCCACTTTAGGACCTTTCATCTTTGTTAAATGCCACTAAAATTAACTTTATTTGAATTAGCCTATGTAATCCCATTATAATATATTTTCTGTATCCAAGTATCTTTTCATCTATATATTTGTGTAAAGAGATGTCTGGGGTGGTATTTACCCCAGTGTAAAATATGATTTATGACCCTCTAAAATATAAGTACTGGGGCAGGAAAATTTATTGGGTTTGTTCACTGCTAGATCTTCAGTTTCTAGAGCAGTGCCTGGCACAAAATAGGTGGTCAATGAAAATCTGTTAAACAGTGGGAAGTGGGGTGATGTTTTTATTTCTACTGTCCTTATTACTTAAACTTTTTATATTGAGAATGTGTCATTTTAATAAAAAATAAAAGAATTATTTTAAAAATTAAAGAGACAATGAAGATAAAACAGAATGTGAAACCGTTATATGAATATATGAATAGATCAATGAAACAGGATAAAAAACTCCTGAAGCTATTTTACTCCATGCACAGTAAAATTTCAAGACAAACTAGCATTAAGTAAAACCAATGAATTTAAATATATTAGAAGAAAATATATTTTTCATAACCTTATGTAAGGAAATCCTTACTAAGTCAGGCTCACAGAAACCAGATAATGGAAATATTGGTAATTTTGAGTGTATGAAATTTAAAATTTTTTCAAAATAAAAGAAATCATAAAAAGCTTTAAGCACTGACTACAAATGTAACAAATTTTAATATCTATATCATATAAAAAGTACCCACAAATAAATGAGATGACTCAACTTGAAAACGAGCAAAGGATACAAACAAGCAGTTCATAGAAGAAATAGCAATGACTATACGAAAGACTGATAACTATGAAAATAAGAGCACATTTATTAGTAACCAGGAATGTGCAAATAAAAAATCTTTTTGCCGATTATATTTGACAGAAATTTAAAGTTTGCTAAAGTCCAATGTGGATTAGATGTATGGACATGGACATTCTCATACACTGTTAATGGCAGTTAAATTGCCTTCTTTTAGGGTAACTTGTCAGTATCCATACTGAATGTATTATGCATATACCCTCTAACTATCCCATTTAAGAAATATATCTACAGAAATACTTGCACATAAATAATGGCTAACATGAATTGTTTGCTTGCTGCGTGTGGGAATTTTCTGAATCCTCAACACTTATTTTCACAACAAGAATCTATGAAGGGAATACTATTATTACTTTACAAATGAAGAAACTGAGGATTAGAGAGGTTTTTCTACTTGTCCAAGATCACACAATAAGGAAGTGGCCCAGCTGGAATTAGAACACAGGAGATTTGTCTCCAGAACCCATACAGTTAAATAATAATATATATAAATACACATGTATAAGAAGTTTATTCAAATTTGTTTGCAATGGTGAGAAAATGAAAACTACTGAAATATTCATTAAAAAGGGACTGAAACTCACATGTATTCATATGATACAATACTTTAAAACTTGAAAAGATTGGCATATTTCCATATATTCTCACATGGAAATAGATCCAAGACTTAATTAAGTGTGTAATGCAGGTCATAGTACAATACTGTACACGTAATCCTACTCATGTAAAAATAAAAATATATAAATTATATGCTATATATATTTACATTTATACATGCATATATATAAAACTGCACATGTATATACAGAAAATGATCTGGTTGAATTTTACACCAAACTCTTATTCCTGACAAGGATAAGGGTTTGGGTCAGGGTCAGGAAGGCTTGAGATGTAAAGGTTGATTCTTCACCTGTAATTCTATATATTTCTTCTGTTTTTTTTTTTTTTAAATTTTACAATGAGACTGTGTGTTTATATACATTAAGTAAATAATTTTAGAAAAAATCAGACATCCATTATGTGAGTAATGAAACAAACTACAATTTTGCAAAAAGAATTCAACAAAATAGAAACAGTAATTTTTGGTTATATTTTCCTTTATAAAATACTCAACTTTTCTATAATAAGTCTGTGTTAATTTTGCAATTAATTTTAGGTGAGGGGAAAAATTATATATGATTGGTGACTATATCAGACAACTCTTAGGTACTTCCTCAGACATTCTTATTTTAACCCAGTCACCACTATTGTAATTAACACTGCATAGGCTATGCTCTACTACTTCTAGGTAACCAATTTCTTTCTTTCTTTTTTTTTCTTAAAGATTTTATTTATTTGTTTGTCAGAGAGAGAGGAGCGAGAGCGAGCACAGGCAGAGTGGCAGGCAGAGGCAGAGGGAGAGGCAGACTCCCTGCCAAGCAAGGAGCCTGATGTGAGACTTGATCCCAGGACGCTGGGATCATGACCTGAGCTGAAGGCAGCTGCCCAACCAACTGAGCCACCCAGGCGTCCAAAGGTAACCAATTTCTTAGGGCTATAATGCAACAGCACATTTCCTCATGGCTGTGTCATTTGCTTCTCAACTTCCCCAGGACTTCCTTGTTGCAGCTGAATCATGAGAGGCTATAGAACCCACTCAGAACCCAAGCATGTCCAACTGGGAGTGATAGGAGAGAATTTTTTTCAATGGGAAATAAGAACTGGCGTGTAAATTCTCTTCTTCTTGTATGGACTGTCTGGAGAAATGGTAATTTATATAGCCTCTTAGAAAACAGTCCTTTGACAAGTAATCAGTTTGGCTTGATAGTAAACAGTGACAACTGGATTATGCTCTCTTCCTGATACCCTCTGCCTCATACCCCTTTTTTCTCATTCTTGTTTTCCTGGAATTCGAATCTGTGATGAAATAATGGCATATAAGATGTTGCCAGGCTATGCTTTCTTGGGATCCCACGCCAAGAGAGTGGCCTAATTTAGAACCGTCTTTCCTGAAGAGTTAATATAAATGTTATAGTATATTACTAGTCAAAACACTACTACAACTGGCTGCATTAGGGGAGTCATATTAGACTGGAAGGATGTAAAATGAACAAATTTTTTTTTTTAAAGAACTACACTAATCCTGCTAATTGAAGTTATGAGTGAAGTATCTGTTCATATACAATTATTTTCAAGTTAGACATGAAACCTTTTTTTTTTTTTTTTTTGAGAGAGAGAGAGAAGGAGCACACGTTGAGTCAGGAAGGAGCAGAGGGAGAGGGAGAATCCCAAGCAGGCTGGGCGCCCAGCACAGAGAGCAGAGAGCAGAGACCTACATGGGGCTCTATCTCCCAACCCTGAGATCACGACCTGAGCAGAAATCAAGAATCACACCCTTAACTAACTGATCCACCCAGGCGTCCCTCAAACTTTTTTATTTTTAAAGATTTTATTTATTTGAGAGAAAGAGTATGAGCAGTGGGAGGGGCAGAGGGAGAAACAAAGTTCTGCTGAGCAGGGAGCATGATACAGGGCTGGATCCCAGGACTGGAGGATCATGACCTGAGCTGAGGGCAGAGGCCCAACTGAACCACCCAGGCACCCCCGTCAAACTTTTTAATGTACTTACTTATAACAGGTATTTAAGTTATAACTTCAAACAACAATATTTACATAATCTGTGATTTTTTTTTACCTTTAGCCAATATGCTGCTGTTAGAATTTTGCCTATTTTCTGAGGTAAACTTTCCCCAAATATTTGCAAAACTTATTATGAATTAAATATATATCAATTCATATTAATTTTACTATTTTACAGAAAAATATATTTGTATATATAATTATAAATACTAAAATTTGCAGAATAACATTACTTCTCATAGAATAGAAAAATAGCAGTTTAAATGCTAAAATGTAAAGTTGCAGGTGATAACTCATATCTGATAGACAAAATATAATTTAAGTAAATCCCTAAGAAATACATGTGTAATGGCAAATATTTTAAATTGAGATTTAAATTAATAGCTATACTTAAAATGTGAAATTAGTGATAGATGATACACAAACACTTAATAGAATACTTTTTCTCAAAATGAACAATTAATTTATTTTTAAATGCTGAATAAGAAATTAAATACTTTGCGCAAAGGATCCTCTGCCTTAAAGCATTGCCTTCTATCTTTTCAGGAGGCAAATAAAATTTTCATGATTTATGATTATTTTTCCATCTATTGAGCTATAACTGTCCCCTTCTTTGTGGAGCAGAGACGTCTGAAAACTTCACCACTACCCTGGAGGGAATTCTTGCAATATAGGTAGGCATCGACTGTAGCTTCTAGAACACTTGTCTCCGTAGTTAGGTGTATGTCCCCAAGAAGGGGTGCATACAATCAATTCAATTCAACAGATAAATGAGGATATTAAACTTTACTTATGTTTAAAATATGGATTGACAATAAATAAATACGGATTGACTAGTGATCTATACGTATGGATCTGATGAAAATCAGATCTTTTGTCAGATATTCATACTTCATACACAGTATATGATGTATGACTGGAGAAAGTGCCCCAGAGTTGGAAGATTTTATACTGGCACTCACATTTGTGTAAAATCGTATTACCACACAATGCAGTTCACATGTTCTTGAATAAATCGTACGATTACATCTCCTATATTATCTTAAATGTTATGTAATTAGAGGAGGGATTACTATGAACAGATTTTATACAGTAAGAGGGTTTATACTTCGTATCAGGAAAAAATACTTCTCTCAACTTGGGTTTAGAGCCTTGTGTGCTACATCAGCATCTGGCAATGCAAACTTCTGGGCCTGCAAGTGATAGAAAAGGGGACGGTGGCAGGGAATGGGAGAGAGCAAATACCAAGTTGCATTATCAAGTTTGCCACCACAAGGATCAAATGCCTCAACTCAGTCTCCTGGGCTCATCTCCCATGAGAATGTATAAAGAACTTTAACTTGCTTTGATTGTCTGTTGGGAAGAGAAATGGAGAAGTAATAATCTTCTGGCCCCCAGCTGTTAATCAAAGATTGTGTTGGCCAATTTTATCTGTCAACTCAAGTGAGCCACCGTTGCTCAGGTATCTAGTTAAACAGTATTCTGAGTGTGGGTGTTTCTGGAAGAAATTAGCATTTGAATGGGTAGAATGATTAAAGCGACTAATCCCATCTTGGATGCCACTGAACAATCTGCAGGGCCTGAAGGTGAGGAAAAGGCAGAGAGTTCCCTGACTGCTTGAGCAGAGGCCTGGATCTACTGCTGTTGGCGTTCCTGGTTCTTAGGCCTTCAGACTTGGCCTGCCGTCTACACCCTTGTCTCTCCAGCTTTGAGGATTTCAAACGACACCATTGGCTTTCCTGGGTGTTCATCTTGCAAACGCCAGATTATGGAACCTCCTAGCCTCCACATCACGTAAGCCACTATCTTACAGTAAATCTTATTTTATACACACACACTGACACACATACCTTATATGTATATGTATACATATATATGTGTACACACACACACACACACAGACACACACACACACACACAATTTTTCTGTTTCTCTGAAGAACCTGTTCTAAAATAAAGGTTCACCCTGTGGGGCTTTTCTATTGAGCTCCGGCTTGTGCATGTGTGTCCTGTGGCATTTTATGCTTCAGCATCCAAAGTGAATTCCCAGAGCTGGAGGAGAGGTGCTGTTAAATTGTACCCGTAGGAATTTGTTTGAAGTCCACAGGGTATGTTGCTGCTAGAAAAAATGCATAGAGACCCCAGAGGCTGGTAAAGCCTAGCTAAGTAAATCATTTTCCATTACAAAAGAACAGTTGTTTTCGATGTGTATTTTACCTAGCAGCATTTTTTTTTTTTTTTTGGAGTTTGGGGGAAGGTTTATATTTAATCAACTCCTTAAAGAAAAAGCATGGTACTTTAGTAGTAAGAAAGTAACATTTTTGGGGGCTCCTGGGTGACTCAGTCTCTTGGTTTGGCTCAGAGCACAATCTCAGGATAGGAAGGTCAAGTCCCACATGGGGCTCTGCGCTCAGTTTGGAGTCTGCTCTCTCCTCTCCATCTGTCCCTCTACTGGCTAGCACGCTTGTAAGCGCTCTAAATAAATAAATAAGTAAGTAAAATCTTTAAAAAAAAAAAGTAACAATTTATGTTATGGGGAAACATTTTGAATATAAACATTTACAAATTTTTCAGCTTTTTGCAGTATCATCGCTGTAAGTGATTGGGTACAGCACGTATAAATACTCCCTTATCTGCGCACTTAAAAAGATAATTTTCCAACTTATTCAAACTTATCCAAATAAAGAATTTCAGTGAGTTTTAAATTATCTTGTTACAGACATAAAAATATTACATCTTTCAACTGGTTTAGGAAAGCTGATTAACATGAGGGTAAATTAAATTTTACCATATATATAAGTTACTGTAAACGTTTGTATACTTGGTAGATGGGATTAGAAATCAGAATTTGGTAAATATAGTCAATAATATACTTCTTTCATTTAGATATAATTGTTTTTGTGAGGTCTCTTATTCAGTTAGGAACGTCATTAAAATTATGTACTGAAATACACTAAACTTAGTACCAGAACTTCAGATCACTCAGTTACAAAATTTAAATCAGGATTTTAAAAAATAAAGTGTTTTCCATTGTAAAGTGTTTAATAATAATTTTCTAGTGAGAGAAAAAAGATTTTATAATATTAACAGGAAAATGAAATAGTAGTTTTAAACATAGTTTATTTCATTTAAATTTTCACCCTTTAAAATTTCTTTTGTAACAATATTTTTAGAGTAGCATATATGTAATTTATAAATATGGATATGCTCAAAATTCTTGATTGATAGGAATGTGTGATAAAAATGAAGACAGTTATTATTAAAATATCATTGATTAAATAATAATACATATATTATTCTTTATAGAGCTATGCTGCCCTGTCTTTATGACAATATTCTCATATGGGTTCCCATCTAGTTTTATTATCTGTGACCCCTTCTTGGTGGTAATTCCTAGCTATCTTCCTGATCATTTTTCCTTGTTCACTTAAGACTTAACTACTGACTCACTGCCTTCCTGTACATCTTAATTCCTGTCATTGTTCTTAGTGATTGCAAGAACCACGTGAATGAAATACACTAAACTTAAGCTTCTCTGCTCCTCGACCTCTTCTTCTTCACTGTCTTCTTCAGCTCCATCTTTGCCACCCACTCACAACAGCACTGGAATGTGTTATCACTGGGAAAGCAGCCGGCCTTTATTTAAAGTATCCTACTTTATGACCATCACCTCCTATTCTATTTTACTCATCCTGGACTTTCACTGCTACAGATCTTTAGTCACCTCCAATCTGCACACATATCCCTCTCCTTGTCTGCACTTTAGTAGCTGAACATGGGTGGAAAAAACTAGGCAGACTGATAATACTTGAAATTCATGACAAAACTTCAGATGCTCATTCAATGCTGCCTAGAACTCATACATGTCTTCTAGGAAATTTGCTTTCCACTTTCTTAGATGACTGTTTCAAATAATCTCTTCATCCTTAACAGCCCTTCCCTGGGCTTAACTGAGAAACAGAAGGCATCAAAAGTGAATGCCTAACCCGTGCCCTGGGGCTACAGGGAAGGCCCTACCCTGTTCTTATCAAATGCAAATCCTTCTACTTTTCTCTGGTTTTACTCCCCTCTTGCCTTCTCACAGACCTGGGTCTACAGCTCCTGCACCTCTCACCCTTTCTGTTGGACCACACCAATCAGCATATCCGACAGGTCCCTTGTTAACAAAAGCAACCACAGGGCGGTTGATCCCACATTCTCTTGCAGATAATTGCCCAATTTCTCCACATCTTTCTCTTAAACATGTTGAACACAGTGTCAGTGCTCTTAATTACTTCCAATTAATTCTTCACCAGATTCTAATCTAGCGTCCCTTTCTACTCCTGTACTGAAACTCCTTTTGCCAAGTCTCCCTCAGTTTCTTCATTACGAAAACTATCTACTCTGTCCTTCTCTCACTTGTTGCCTGACCGCGTTTGATGCCACCAAACACACGCTCTTTGAAACCTTCTCTTTTTCTCTTGGCTCTGGGACATCACACTCTCCTGGTTTTCCTCTTACCTCACTGCTGCTCACCAAGGCTCAGAGCTAGTCCTCTTTTTAATTCTACCAGAAGTTTCTCCTTAAGAGAGCTCATTCAGTGGCATAGATTTAAAAGCTAGTGGTTCTCAAAATTAAATTTCTAGCCCACTGTCCAAAATGGAGCTTTTGACATTCCTCACAAATCTGGTTTTCCGCTACTCTTCCTCATCTCGGTATTTGGCACCAGCGTCCATCCATTTTCTTAAACCAAACTTCTCTTTCTGCAGTTCCCCACCTCCAACCCATCATCCACTTCTCCTGTTTCTATCACCAAAAAATATCTGATTTTGTCACTTCCCTCCATCTATACACGGCTGTCCTAAATTAAACCACCATCATCTCTTTTCTGTACTATTTAAAATAGCTCCCCAACCGGTCTTTGTGCCTCATTCCTTGTTTGTATTCAAAAATATTTTTTTCACATAGCAATCAGAGTTATTTAAAAACATGAATCAGGCCATGTCATGTGTTTTTCAGACTCATTCAACAGTTTCTCACTGTCTTAGAAATAGATTCCTACTTCTTAGGCTGTACAAGACTGCACAACGTGGCTTCTTCCTACTTTTATAAAGTTGCTACATCATGTTCACCCTTGCCAGTCCCAGCAGCCTCACTGCCATTTCTCAAATTCCCTATGTGTTTTCTGAAACCACTGCTTTCGCACTTCCTGTTCTCTTTGCCCACAAAACTCTTACCTCAATATTTTGCACAGCTAGCTCATTCTCATTCTGTAGGTCTCGGCTTAAATGTCATCTCCCTAGAGAGTTCTTCCTTGACCGTTCAAGACATACCTACATTGTATGTGGTTACTCTTTACTACCTCCCCTCTCACAGCACATAACATGATCTCTGTATGGCTTACTTGTCTGTCTTATTATTTCTTGTTTGCAAGTGTACATTCTATTTAGATGGAGTGTGTCTTATTTATTATGTACCTTTGGGATCTAATACAATGTCTGGCACAAGATAAGTTCTCAATCGTTATTTATGAAAAAATAAATAAAGACTTCTTTTTCCTTGGCTTCCTGGGTGCTACATTGCCTTGGTTTTCATCTTATTACTCTCCCATTCCCATTTCCTCATTTGCCCTCTTAGGACCATCCTCATTAGTCTGCTCAGGCTGCCATAACAGAATATCTACAGGCTTGAACAACAAGTCTATTTTCTTACAGTTCCAGAGGCCCAAAGTCTAAGATCAAGTTTTCAGGTGATTTGATTTCTGGTGAGAGCTCTGTTCCCTGCTTGTAGATGGCTCTTTTCTCATTATGTCCTTCCCTGGCTTTCCTCAGTGCATGGTCAGAGAAGGGGAGGAAGAAAAGTTCTCTGGTGTTTCTCATAAGGACACTGATCCATTGGATCAGGTTTCCACTCTTAGGACTTCACTTAACTCCAGGTACTTCCTTAGTGGCCCCAAATATAGCCAACACTGGAGATAAGGGCTACAGCACATGAATTTTAGGGGGTCACAAACAATTTGGTTTACAACACTTTCCTCGACAATCTCATTTATACTGACAAAATGCATGCTCAGGTCGCTATACTGAACTCCTACACTTCATGTTTTTGCTAAATGTCTTTTGACACTGTGCAATTGTTTTCTGTTGTTTTCACTATGTAGACATAAACCTTGACTCTCCAGTGATTTCCATTTTGGTATATATTCCCTTCCCTTTCTCCATCCACGACCTTATCAACACTTACTCCACATATATTTGCGGCTTAGCTGATTAAATATAAACCTACATTCCCATTCATAAACTTTCACTCAAAACCAAATTTTTTTTTAATCTCTAGCTACTGATTATACTTATACCTGAATTATCCACTTTGGTCTCAAATTTGTTGTGTCCCAAACTGACCATTTGCTCAGCTATTCAGCAAGCTTCCTCTTTACACTTTTCCTCTTTTCATCTTTGTCACCAGCATTACATTGCCCTGACCACTTAAGCCTAAAACTCTGACAACACTCTATGACTCATTCATTATGTTTTCATCTACTTTATCCAATTAGCCACCAAACCAGTTATATCTCCTTTAACATCTTGCACAAAGCATTTCTCCTTCTGAAATCTTCCTGTCATTTAAAAAAGAAAATCTTTTTATTTTAGGATAGCCTTAGATTTACAGAAGAGTTACAAAAATAGTAGAGAATTCCATTGAACTCTATACCCACTTTGCATCTTACATTGGTATGTACATATGGCATAAGGAATGAAACAAAACTGAAGCATTATTATTAACTGAAGTCCATACTTGATTCAGACTTCTAAATGTTTTGCCTAATGTCTTTTCTGTGTCAGAATCCCATTCAGGATACCATATTACATTTAATCATATCTCATTAGGCTCCTTTTGACTTTGACAGTTTCTCAGAATTTACATATTGTTGATGACCTTGACAGTTTTAAGAAGTATTATTCAGGTTTCCTGTAGAATTCCCCTCAGCTGGGGTTTGTCTGAAGTTTTTTTCATAATTAGATTAAGATACTGAATTTTGAAGAGGAAGAGTTCAGAAGGAAGGTACCATTCTCATCACATCATACCAAGAGTAGATGCTGTAAGAATGACTTATCACTGTTATTGTTAACCTTGATCATCTGGCAGAGGTTGTGTTTGTCAAATTTCTCCACTGTGAAGTTACTCTCTTTTCCCCCTTTCCATGCTATATTCTTTGAAAGAAAGTCACTATATGCAGCCCATGTTTAAGCATTGGGTAGTCATATTCCTTCTCCTTGGGTAGAATATCTATAGAATTATTTGGAATTTTGCATGGAGATTTGTATATATGTATGTATTTATTTAAGTCAACACAGACCCATGGATATTTATTTTATACTTAGGGTTATACCAATACTGTGCTAGTTATTTGGTTGCTCAAATTGTTCCAGCTTTAGCCATTGAGAATTCTTTCACTTAGGTCCTACGTCCCTTTGGCATACCTCTTTCGTGTGTGTGTGTCTTTTATTTTTATTTTTTAATTTTTTATTATTTATTTGACAGAGATCAGAAGCAGGCAGAGAAGCAGGCAGAGAGAGAGAGAGAGAGGGGTAGGCAGGCTCCCTACTGAGCAGAGAGCCTGATGCAGTGCTCCATCCCAGGACCCCAATCACAACCTGAGCCAAAGGCAGAGACCCAACCCACTGAGCCACCCAGGCACCCCTGTGTATGTCTTTTAAACACTTTCTTGATTTCTGGCACTTTAGGATGCCCTAGGGTCATCTTGTATATTTCCTGTCTGTATTAGTTTCCTATTACTACTGTAAAAACTTAATACAAACTGAATGGCTTTAAACAACACAAATTTGTTACCTTATAGTTCCTTATAATTCTGGAGATCAGAATTCCAAGAGTTTAACACAACCTTGGTAGCTTTAAACAACACAAATTTATTACCTTATAACGCCTTATAAGTTTGGAGGTCAAAATTCCAAGAGCTAATATTGGGACATGGGCAGCCCTGCATTCCTTCTAGAGAATCTAGGGGAGATTTTTTAATTTTCCTCTTTCCATTGGAGTCTGCTGGGCATCCTTGACTCACAGCTCCATTCCTTCATCCTGAAAGCCAGCAATGGCAACTTGGTTCCTTTTCATGCTGTGTTTCTCTGCTTCTCCTCTTCTGCCTCCCCCTTCACATTTAAGAATCCTTCTGATTACATTGATTTGGCCTACATGGAGAATCTGTGATAATCTTCCTATACTAGAGTCAATTGATTAGCAACCTTAAACCCATCTCCTATATTAATTCCTTTTTGTCATTTAAAATAACGTATTCAGGGGTGCCTGGGTGGCTCAGTGGGTTAAAGCTTCTGCCTTTGGCTCAGGTCATGATCCCAGGATCCTGGGATCGAATCCCTCATCGGGCTCTCTGCTCAGCAGGGAACCTGCTTCCCCCTCTCTCTGCCTGCCTCTCTGCCTACTTGTGATCTGTCTGTCAAATGAATAAATAAAATCTTAAAATAAATAAATAAATAAAATAAAATAACATATTCAGGGGCATCTGGGTGGCTCAGTCCGTTAAACATCTGACTCTTTATTTTGGTTCAGGTCATGATCTCAGTTGTGAGACTAAACCCTGTGTCAGGCTCCCCTGGAGCAGGGAGCCTGCTAAAAATTCTCTTCTCGTTCTCTCTCTCTCTAGTTCTGCCCTTCTTCCTGCTTGTGTTCTGTCTTTCTAAAATAAATAAATAAATCTTCAAAAAAGTAAATAAAATAACATATTCACAGATTCTGGAAATTTTAGGATGTGGACATCTTTGGGTGGTGGAGTTATTATTCTTCCTATAGAATCAACCATTTCTCCAAGGACCTCTAGTTCTCCAAGGATCCCTAGGTCCAAACCAAGATTTGGACACTGGATGTGCCCATTGCTGCTGGAGTATTTTAGTATTTAGTATTTTAGGCCCTCTCAACTGACAGAGTAAGGAAATATGTATATACATGCTAGTTCATGTATATATGTATCTATAAATATTTTTATGTGTATCCCTCTGCATCTATATTAAATGAAACATGAGTTCATAGCAATGTATCCAGTTCTAATCTAGCATCTGCCATTTTTTTTAATCTAGCCTTACACACTGTAAGCATAAGTTACTCTAAAGCATCCTGACTGGGTGGTTGCTTTGGCTCTTTGTCTTATTTATTGTACAAAGCACTAGCAGATCAATTTTCCTTAAGAACCACTTTTATCAAGGAACCATGCTTAGAAACACCCAATAGTACTCCATCTAACAACAATTTGTCCACAATTTAGGCAAAAATCTACAAAGCTTTTTTTTTTTTTTTAAGGTTTTATTTATTTATTTGACACAGAGAGATTCCACATGCACAAGCAGGGAGAACAGCAGGCAGAGGGAGAAGCAGACTCCCCTGCTGAGCAGGGAGCCAGATGTGAGGCTCAACCCCAGGACACTGAGATCATGACCAGAGCCAAAGACAGATGCTTAACTGACTGAGCCACCCAGGTGCCTCTCTAAAAGCTTTGTTTAATCCACACTAACCACCTGAGTTTATTTTCCAGAATTCCCTGTAGAGCCACTGTCTCCTCACAGCTCCACCAGAACCCCTGACATGTGTTAATCAAGCTGGTTTCAAGGTCCCTCAAAATGCACCACCTCAGTCTTTACCATTACATCTTTGCATTTCTAAATACTCTCATCCCTAACACTTCATATATGTTCAGTCCCACTTATTGAAAATCCTTTTAATCCTTCACATGTATTCCAACTAACATCAATAACTCTCTTCTTTAAATCCTAGAGCACTTGATGAGAGAATCCATAATGTCTCATCTTTTTAAAGATTATTTAATAATCCTGGTAAGAAGTGTTCAGTATCTTTCACGAAGCACACTGATTAGCTTATTATTTCTTAACTTCTCCAAGTTTGTAGACCAAAAAAATCTGATCAATCTTTTTTTTTCTTTTTTGCCTGTAAGATTAAGGAAGGGGGACGCCTGGGTGGCACAGCTGGTTAAGCCGCTGCCTTCAGCTCAGGTCATGATCCCAGGGTCATGGGATCAAGTCCTGCTTAGGACTCCTTGCTTGGCAGGGAGCCTGCTTCTCTCTCTGCCTCTGCCTGTCGCTCTGCCTGCTTGTACACTCGCGTGCTAGCTCTCTCTCTCTCTCTCTCTCTCTCTCACACACACACACACAAATAAATAAATAAATAAAATCTTAAAAATAAAAAGATTAAGGAAGCAAATGAACCCTTTAAAAAAATCTTTAATTAAAAAAAAAAACCTCAAAGCTAGTGTTAGGTTTTTGAATGTTGGAGTACAAAGGGAGACTGATAAAAAAAGAAAAAAAAAGAAGAAGCAAATTCCTGGACCTCACTTCCAGAGATTTAGATTGGGCACGTATATTATTTCCCTATTGCTTTTATAACAAATTACCACAAACTTAGTGACTTGAACAACATAAACTTATCTTACAGTTCTGTAGGTTAGAAGTCTAACACTGGTCTCACTGGATTAAAATTGAGGTGTCAGCAAGGCTATATTTCCTCTGGCTGCTCTAAAGGAAAATCTATTCCATACCCTCTCTAGAATCTAGAGGCTGTCCACATTCTTTGGCTCATGGCTCCATCATCCATTTTCAAAGCCAGTAACACTGTATCATCTCTCTGCTTTTCTCCCATAGTTACATATTCCTCTGCTGATTCTTCTCTTCTGCCTCCTACTCTACTTTGAAGGGCCCTTGTGATTATAGTTGGGCTTCCTGGATAATCCAGGATAATCTTCCTATTTTAAGGTTAGTTGACAAGCAAACTTTGTTCCACCCAAAACTTTCATTCTCTCTTGCCACGTTAACATAATATAGTCCCTGGTTCTGGGGATTAGCATGTGAACATCTTCAGGGGGCCATTATTCTGCCTAACACAACAGGTTGGGGTGGGAAGGCCCCAGATTGGGGGTGAGGCTGGCCTTTTAACAATCAGTCCAGCCGATTCTAATAAAAACAGTCAAAACACACTCTGAGAAATACTCCTCTAGATATTTCAGCACAACATGTATATTTGTCCAGTTTTGAAACTCAAACAAACACAGTAGAGTTGGTTTAAACAAGAGATTAGATGCAAAGAGAAAATTTAAATCAGACTGAATAAGCATATAGTTATCTAGTAAGAACTGTTCACAAAGGGGACAGAGGTATTGGTAGATTACTTGGTTTTTGTAGGGGTTATATTCCAAGGTGCTACAGGGTAGGATTAATTTTAAAAATTATTTTACAGCCTGGATATCAAATACCAGGAAAACAACTAGAATGTAATTTAAGATGTGAAAAGAAGATCTTTACTGAGGTGTAATACTATACTTGACTAAATGCTATTTATGCTTTGATTGGTCAAATTTATTTCCACATACACATTATTTATACTCCCACATCCCCCGTATATATGACGTATATGAGACCTCCTGAAGTATTTCTTCCTATCTCCTAAAACCTGTAACTATGCTAGGGAGAGTCTCTAATCCCTTAATGTATATTATTGAGAAGAGCAGATTTGTTGAGAGTTATATTATTTATAAGGATGAATTCAGCTTTTTTGTTGTGTAATTTATTCTACTTTAATAGTATTTTGAAACATCATCTACTTTTTGCATAGACTGTTATTGGTCTGCTCACAAGTCATATTTTATCAAAGCTCAAGAAAAATTACTTTAAAAATTTTTGAAGTGGCCATGAGACTTAGTAAGAGATGGATGTTGACAATAAGCATAAGATTTTTTTTTTAAGATTTTATTTATTTATTTGACAGACGGAGATCACAAGTAGGCAGAGAGGCAGGCAGGCAGAGAGAGAGGAGGAAGCAGGCTTCCTGCTGAGCAGAGAGCCCGATGAGGGACTCGATCCCAGGATCCTGGGATCATGACCTGAGCCGAAGGCAGAGGCCTTAACCCACTGAGCCACCCAGGTGCCCCTAAGTGTAAGATTTTTGAAGAATAGTTTCATCAGTTTAGTTTCCCTATTTAAAATACAAAATATTTAAATCTGCTTATGTGCTTAATTTTTCTAATTGCAAAGTACTTTTTAGAGCTCAAGTATGGAAAACTATCCACACCACTATGTGGGAGAATAGAGAACTTTAGCAAACTCTGAAGTTTTAATAAATGAGCATGTGAATTAATTAAACCAATATTTAGTCAATTCCTACTCACCTAAAGTGTTAACTCTCAACAATCTATGAGTACAGTACAATTATCTGTCATTTTTTAATGAGGAAACATTCTATGTTGAGTGATTTCTCCCAGCTCTCATAGCTATTAAGTAGTAGAACTAAGTAACTATTCAAACTTGGATCTCTGATTTCCAAGGTAAATGCCCTTATTAATATAATCAGGCTTCTATATGCTTCATTCACTATGCCAGTTATTATCATCATCATCATCCTCATCATCATCATTTGGTGGGGAGACAAAGTTTCACTTTATTTGTAACCGAGTGTGTACTGATTCTACAGGGGTAGAAGGCTGACTCTCAGGGAAGAAAGGCTGGCCAGTGTTTGGCCCTGAAGTTGGGGGTGATGTCTTCTAGGGCTAGCTCTTACTGCTGAACCAAATAACTGATTTCCAGAACTTAGTAATTAGTCAAGAGTTGGTATTAGGATATGTACTCCATAATTTCAAGTAGTTCAGTATCCCATAAGTCACTGGAGTCAAACGTCCTTCAGATTTAGTAACTACTTTCCATATGAAATCTTTCTGGGTATTTAGGTGTTTCAGTTGTCAAAATATGTTTTTACTCCATTTCATCCATCTACCAGCTTGCTCTTCTCCTAGCTATAGAAAATGGAGGCCTGAAAGTGTGGGTGTGAACATGTTTCTGTATTAGTCCTCAGCCTGGTCGGTAGCCAAGACCCCATGCTAGGATGAGGTCCCTGGAACAGGTCCCCGCATGCTAGGTACTTTGAGGGCCACAAATCAATTCCAAAAGATGGTGATCGTCCACCCAAGCCAGACTACTCTGATTTCCTAAGTCTTTCGCTGGTGGTATTTAAGTCATCACTTGACTTAAACGTCAGCACCAAATCGGGTAATTAATCTATTTTTTGAAATTGAAATTTAGTCAGCATTATCCAATGGAATGTAAGTATTATATAATTCAGTTTATCAATCCAAAATACTACAAAGGGGTGTTTTCTGGAAGTATGCAACATCTAACAATGATAATATCCAAGGTGATATTAAGAGGCACTAGACATGACATGAGGTTCATGGATAGGGCACAAATTAACACTGAATCACAAAAAGGGATTGTTTTATTATTTTTGCAAACATCTTTCAACCCTTGTGATTTTATCAAGGAAGAAGTTGTAGTTCAGTGTTAATCTATGTCTAGACGTCTTAGATCCTCCATCTTGACAAGGCAAAGCACATTTTTGAGAGTTTTCATCAAGTAAGAACCTGCCTACATAATTTACCACATATTGTTATTTTTACTATATTATATTATTCACTGTTCCTTTCTATTTATGGCAAATGATTCTGGTTTTCTATTTGTAGAAATGATATAAAGTTTCATTTTCATGTAAATGTATTAAATAAAAACAGCAAATACATTTCAGGAAAAAAGTACAATAATGCTGGTGATACTACAAGGAAGCAAAAGGTGAAGAGGAAATGGAAAGGACTGAAGACTGGCAAACACTGGTATAGAACAAAAGAAAGCTGACCTGGCTGTTTGGAGGGTATTCTGCTACTAACTTGTTAGTAACATCGGGCACATCACTTAACATGACTGGGTCTTAGTTTCCAAATCCTCTCTTTGAACAGTGTGAGCTAGATAATATCTGAGGCCTTTTTTAGCAGTAAAAATTTGCAACATAATTATAATTTTAGTAAAGCTAAGGGTAAAGTTCAGAAAAGTATTTTGGCTGGTAATATATGTTCAGGCCTATTTGATTTTGTGCATATGTATTTTTGTCTCTGATTTTGGAGTCTCTCCAGTCAATAAAATCACCGAAGTCCATCTTCTGTCTTCCTTACTTTTCTTTCTAAAAGTTCATCTGTACCTTATGACCAATTGGATTTCCTCTCAGAAAGCTGCGGCTCTGGAAAGCAATCTGGAGTATACACTATCAATGAAAGGCTATGCTACATAATAGTGTAATGAATTATCCCCTCTGGAATATCAGTTGTCTCAATTTGTGCACCCTTAGGAATAACAGTCCAATGAACCATGGAATTCCAGGCCCATGTGAGAAATTTTGAGAGGCTTTTATTTTTTCTTTTCCTTTCCCTTTTCCTTTCCTTTCCTTTCTGTAAGAGTAGGAGAACTCCTGTGCATAAGCTTTGGGGGAAGGGTAGAGGGTAAGAGAATCTTAAGCAGGTTCAACGCCCAGCTGAGAGCCAGGCAATGCTGGAGCAGATCTCACTACCCTGAGATCATAACCTGAGCGGAAATCAAGAGTTAGGCGCTTAACTGACTGATCCACCCAGGCTCCCTGAGGGGCTTTTCTAATGCTTCTTAAATAAAAATTTAGACAACAGTCTGTCATTTACATACAACAAATCCAAATTAATTTTATTGCAAGACAAGGAGAAAATCAATAATAGAGTCTAAAAGATTTCGGGTTCTAAAGAGAAGAAAGATTTTGGGTTCTGAATTGTAGAACATATACCCTCTTTTCCTTCAGACAATGCCTTTCTTTTTCAAGGTGAAGACAGAGAATCTTTCTTTTGTTAACTGCTTTATTCTCGTGGTTTTAGAGTTTATATAAAGTTATATTTTCCAGAGGCTCATGGAAGCTTATGGCAAGATTCCATTTAAGTGTATTATCAAGGTCCATAATTGAGTATTTATTAGAAAGTGGAAATGAGAGTATAATTTTTCTTCTTGCCTTACTTTTAGCCTAAAATTTCTAGTACTGGCATTATCTCTGTCTCAGCCTTTTTTTTTTTTTTCTTTTTAAAGGAATTCTTTCTTCCTCAAGTTCACCCCAACACGATCCCATCACACAGATATACCAGCCTTCAGGTACAGGATGGCAAAATATTTGTCAGAAATTCTCCCTGTTGTTTTTGGCATTCAGCCAGGCCACACCACTAAAGGACTTACTAAACAACTTAAAGAAAGATCAATTTTTTTTTCTTTCCAGATACATATTTCACTGTCCTCTTCTCTGTAGCCTTAGTCAAAGGTTGCTTTTAGACTTAGTATTCCTACAAATTCAGCCTCCTTGCAAGTAAGATCCCCATGTCTCCCTTACCTATACTTTCTCTTGGCTCTGCTATGTGTGATTTTGCTTCTCTTACACTAGACACTTGCTATTTCTTCTTGGTTGGCTGGCTTCCCACTAGATCCTGAGATTGAAAAACAGGTTAGATTCGTTTAGTCCATGTCTGTCAAGGTCAGGTTCCTTGGGTGGAGGAAATAATTTAAATGAATCTCACTGATTTTGAAACAGCTCCATCAAAGGCTGCTTACAAAATAAGGCAAATAGATTTTGAAATTGCTGTCTTGAATATATACCATGGCAAAGTCTACTGCCAAATTTTTTATTACCTTAAGTGTCTATTTGTAAGTCTAAATTCCACCCGTTCACCATTTAATAAAATCACACTCCATTATTTGTGTGAGCATTTTCATTCATAATTAAGAAAAAAAGTATAAGAATAAACCACCCAAAACACACATTTTTTATTAGGATCACCCCAAAAAGCACTGGCAATGGAAAAAGTGTCTCTTTCCCTTTTATGTACCCTGAAGAGCAAATTTTCACTTCCGGGATAAATTATTCTTCATATACAGCTGGACTAGGGGAGCAAGTGTGATACTACAGGGGGAGGAGAGTGGAATTTGTGGAACTAGTTACTCTTACTCGGTTGTTGTTTAAGATACTGTTAAGTCTGGCTTATGGTTATTATTATTCTTATTATTATTCTTTATTTCAGCCCATTGGTCATAGTAAAGGATTGTCTGAGAATCCTAACTCAGAGAATTCAAGAGAAGGTTTTCTTCCAGTATATATATATAAAATAAAATAACAATGACTAAGAGTTGTTATTATCTGTGCTTTTGATCTCATTCCTTCTTTGGATGAATGTGAAGAAAAGTTAAATTAAGTAGAAAGCCAAGGAAATAACTAATCTCTAAATATCTCAGACCCTAATATACTTGAGTTTTCCCCCCAAATTACTTACGCTTCTTTAATCAGCTGAATTATATACTGTAGTACAAATGTTACACTTTGCTCTCTAGGCCTGAGGCTGGTAGGCTAAATAGTGACCAGTGAGTTGGGTACTCCTGGGGACAAATGATGCAGTGATTCAAGATGCTCATCCTGAGTGCTGTCTTTGCTCACGGTTTTGAACAGGTCACTTTCACCTCCCTTGGCCTCAGTTGCCACAAGTAAAATGGAAGAATAATGGCCACATTATACAGAATCTTGCTGTGAAGATTAAAGATGATGTCTTTGAAATAGTGCATGGCAATGTTGGTGTTTAAAAATGTTATTCGTGGGGGGCCTGGGTGGCTCAGTGGGTTAAAGCCCCTGCCTTCAGCTCAGGTCACAATCCCAGGTTCCTGGGACTGAGTCCCACATCAGGCTCTCTGCTCTGCAGGGAGCCAGCTTCCTCCTCTCTCTCTGCCTGCCTCTCTACCTACTTGTGATCTCTCTCTGTCAAATAAATAAATGAAGTCTTTAAAAAAATGTTATTCATTATAATGATTCCTCTTAAGTAAGAGAAAGTTACGAGTATGGTCTGTATTATTTCGAGATGTTAGTAGCATAATTGCCATTGTGTAAATATACCAAACCCAATTCCCAGTTCCTAGCCCTATGGCTGGACATTTTTTCCTGCAACCGTAATAGTGTTGGAGGCATAAACCTTTCTCTTAATTATATGTTATGCAAGTAGAACAATTAGTAATGGTTATTTATAAAGATTACAAATCTATTTCTAAAATAAATCAGCCACATAGGAACACCTTGAAAACCTATTTTCTTATACTGGTCACATTCTTTTACTCTTAAGGTCCATAATGTAATTTTATTTCTATAAAGATCAACTAACAACTTCTAATAATGCATCTGACTCACAGTGGTCCATCTGCATTACCATCTATGGTTAAGCAAAAGCAGAATAGCAGGCTTTCTCTATTTAGGAAATGTTAGTCCCTTGACTGATATTTATTAACAGCTCATAAAGTATGGGATGTGGTCTGACTGCAGAATGTGATAATCAAATTCTAAGAGCTTATGACAAAAACAGTAAGGAAAACTGCAAATGGATTCCTGTGCATTGCCTAACAGTGTCATCTAAGCTCCATGAAGGCAGGGATCTCTGTTCTGTTAAAACTGTATTCTCAGGCCTTAAAACAATTCCTGGAACAGAATAAGCACCGAATAAATACTTGTTGAATAACTGAGCTTTGATTTACTATGCTATTAATAAGCAGTTCTTTTGTTTTGCATTTAAATTTCTGTGTCTTAAAACAACACCAACAGGGGTGCCTGGGTGGCTCAGTGGGTTAAAGCCTCTGCCTTCTGCTCAGGTCATGATCCCAAGGACCTGGGATCGAGCCCCACATCAGGCTCTCTGCTCAGCAGGGAGTCTCCTTCCTTCCTCTCTCTCTGCCTGCCTCTCTGTCTACTTGTGATCTCTGTCAAATAAATAAATAAATAACTTAAAATAAATAATTAAAAAAAACCCCCACCAACAATATAATATGTGAATTTGATATTACTTAAAAATCATTGAAAAGTGAGTATTTCTTAAAATAAGACTTTATCTACCTGAAATAAATTAAAACAACATGGATTTTCTCCAGAAAGATAATAAAATATAAGTAATTTGAAAGTGTTCTTTTTGAAGATAATCTGTCACTGTGCCTGGTACATGGTAGATGCTTGATGAGTATTTCTGGACTTAAAAACCTGATTTAATCAAATGTCTTACACATGTGTACACATTGTTTCTAATATGCCTGTTTATAATGCATATAAATTATTTTATATATTCTGGTAGTACACCATAGCTCAGATATTAATTACAGGACAAATTGAAGCAGAATATTCTGGAACACAGATATATTAGGCTAACTTACTTATCACTTGATTTTTAGCTTCTAGGATCTGTAATGTAGATTCATAAGTTTACTTTTAAGGATGAAATAAGTAATTAAAAAATGTTACTCTAGCAACTCAGTAGTATCATTTTTAAAAGCCATTAACAATTTAATCATTCTAAACTATGAAATATAACTAATAACAAGATTTAATTGTTGATACATCTTATTTTTAGTCATATTTTCCCCTCATGAGTGAAAATACTCCTGACCATTCTTTCACATTGGCTTTTGGGAACAAACTTAGATCCTTTTCACATAAATTTTTTTATTTGTTTGTATGTTTGTTTTGTTATAAGAATAGCATTCTAGAACCCTTGAAAGCTTAGCTAGAACAAGTGAAAGCATTCAGGATGTTCTTAATTTATCTAGTTGGATTGAAGTAAATGACAGCATTAATCACTTTTTTTTTTGATTGTTTGCTTTTTTTTCCCTCTGCAACTCTAAACCTTAAATACCTTAGATCTAAATCAAACTATTAACTTTGGATGTTCTGGGTAACTAGGTGTAGGAAATTATTCCCTAAATATGGCATTGCTTGGAATACCAGCTGTTGAAGTAAGAGAACTGCATAGTCTCTGTAAATTCATGCTAATAGTAAAATGTTATGGAAAAGAGGGCAAGTTATAACCAGTTCTCTCTGTCTCTTTGTCTGCCTCTCATGATATTAAAAAAAAGTTAGCGGCTCTTCTTGAGTAGAAAAAAAATTATTTTTCCATTATGACAATGTATGTGTACGTGTTTGTGTGGGTACTGTGCATTTACATATATATGTAGGAAATTAGTGAGTATGATTCTTCATACCACTGAAACCCATAGACACTAACTTCGATAGGCCTTGGACAGTATATCTTAGAGTTTACATTAGAAAATGGTAGGACTATTCTAATCTATAAACTACTTCCTTGGAATTTGGATTTTTTTGGTAGACTGTAATAATAAACTCAGGACAGGGTATCAGTTTCCTAAACCATGATGCAATGTTATCTGATGACTCCTCATTATTCTGAGTGAAAAAATTTGTCTGGCGAAATTAATGTAGTTCGTTCTCAATTTAGCCATAGGTTACTATCCAAAAATTTGTTTGTGAGTTTCCTGTCTGAACATGGAGCAAACATATATTCTCAGGGAAACAACTTTCTAATGTTAAGACCAATAGAATATGTGGTGTGAAATTGGAGATCTTTAATGACAGAAAGCTAAAGCATTCAAGAGAATAACATTACCTACAGGACTTTCTGTCTTAAAAGACAATTGTGCGGTTATAAACCCTGAGCAAAGACTTCAGTGCTGAATTCACGAAGCCCCACCAAGGTGAAGTTTTATAGAGACTTTCCTCCTAGAAAGAACAGAAGGTAGTTGACTGTGGGACCTAAATTTCATTGCTCCTTAAAGGGTCATGTTCATAATCTAGACATAGTCTCTCTATTCCACCTCACTATTTGGCTTTGCCTTTAGTAGTATCATAGAAGATGTGTTTCA
Organism: Lontra canadensis; assembly: GCF_010015895.1. NCBI lineage: Eukaryota > Metazoa > Chordata > Mammalia > Carnivora > Mustelidae > Lontra > Lontra canadensis. The sequence goes on from NW_022630998.1 coordinate 26,860,261, forward strand.
CTAGGATCCAAGTTTATTTCATTAAAAAATTCTTCTTTAATATTCTTTTCTTACAGTAACAGGGGCATTTCTTGATTTGTAAGTTCTTGGTTCTTCAGAGAATGCAACAGAAAACCTACTGAAAACTACCAGTAATGCAACTTTTTAATGGATTGCATGCTTGGCTTCAGATGGTTCCCAGTTTTTCATCCCTTTTTGGTGATTACTAGACGATGAAGGGACTAAATGTCTTCTTTTGTGTTTGCAACTTCATTTACCAACATTATATTCTCTGCAGGGGCACCTGGGTGGCTCAGTGCTTTTGAGCTTCTGCTCAGGTCCTGATCTCAGGATCCTACCTGGCACTCCCTGCTCAGAAGGGACCCTGCTTCTCCCAATCCCTTTGTCACCGCCTGCCCCCCCCGCCCCCCACCTCATGCTCTCCCTTGCTCTTTCTCTATCTCAAATAAATAAATAAAATCTTTTTAAAAATACCATATTATCTGTAAAACTTAAAGGCACATGGCAGCGTCAGGAAGAAGAGAGGTGGCCTCATGAGAAACACTGAGGAATGCGTTGTGAATGTACAATTCCATTTTGAACAGTATGCTTTGTCAGAGTGATCCTTCTGACAGATTGTGTTCTCTGTGTCCTTTATAGTTTGCACTAGGATCAGAGGAAAGGTTTTCTACACATACCCTCTGTACGGACGTTTCCTCTTTTCCACTGTCCTGGCAAAATCTCTCTGAACATGCTTTAGGTGACGTTTGGAGAAGTTGATTCCTTCAAATTTGTAATGAACAGGAGAACAGAGTCTACCTATGACTTCTGGGCATTACAGCTGGCCAAACTAGTGTACTTGTAGGACACAACTGATGTGTTTAATTAATACCCATATATACACAATGGCATGAAACACGGTCACCTAAGAAATCCTCATGATTTCAGTGTGAAGAAGGGAACACAGGCACATCCTTCAAAAAGCTGAGACTACATAACCTTTTTGAGAATCTACAGGATATTCACAAAAATTGTCATGTACTAGGCCAGGGATGAAGCTTCCACAGTTTCCAAATATTAATATCTGGTAGACTACATTTTCTTACCAAAGTGTGGGATAATTAAAAATCAGTAACAAATGAATACCTTTGAAGATTGTGCAAATCCATAATATAAGCAGCGGGATTCTCTCCAGGTTACTGATTCTGCTTAAGGAATTTAAGTCTTTAAAAAATGGCAGGTAATAAGTGTATCCTTTCATAATATAACAAGTTTATCAGTAATCTAACATAGGTGAGGCAATGTTTAGTAGATAATCTCATTAACGGAAAAGCTCGGGCACTGTAGTCATGATGGTTCCATGTTGTTTTTCTGTGCGAGTATTTGGTGGAAACAATGAACGATTTTCTTTTTCTTTTACTCTTGTATATTTTATAATGTTTCTATAATTAGCTGTATTACTCTTAAAAATGAGAAAGATGTCAAGGAAAATAAAGAGTATACTTCTGACAAGAAGCAGCTTCCTAACCTGCTCTCAGAGAGTAGCCTCTATCAGGAACAATCTAATTCTAATTTATTCTAATGAAGTTAAGTTTTTTTTTTTTCTTTTTTGTAACTCAGTAATTCACAGGAATTCAAATCTAATACACATTTTGGTTTGGTAAGGAAATCATACTTAAAAAACACCCTCAGCTTCCTTAGAAAAGAGTAAAGTCAGTCCTTTCTCAGCATTTACATTTTGTTAAGGATAGCAACTAGACTTATTTAAACTCAAGGGTTTAAGTAAACCCAGCAGTAACCGTTTATGACCCTGTAGCTGAAAGGGTTGCTGCTCTGCCTAGGTCCTCCTGGCCCTCCTGAAGGTCACCTCCAACCATGGTGGACACTTGTTGGACCTGCCAACAGCTTCCTTCCCCAAGTACTTCTGTCTCTGCATTAGGGCCTTTCTGGCTACTTGGAGAAGAGAACTGGCTGGCAGTGACTTTGAGTTAACCTTTCATTAGCCACCCTGAAACAAGGAGAGTGGAATTGAGGGATTTATACCCCAGTGGCCTCAGCTCAGCATAATCGGCACCTTCTACATATTTCTCAGAGGGTCTTCGGCAAGAGTGGGCCCCACAGTAGAAACCTTTCATTTTTTTCCCCTCCAGTTTTACTGAGGCTAATTGACATATAAAACGGTATATATCTGAAGTGTACAATGTGATGATTTTATATATGTATACATTGTGAAATGATTACCACAGTCAAGTTAATTAACACATTCAGAACCTCATATAGTTACATTTTTATTGCTGCTATGATGAGAATGCTTAAGATCAACTCTCTTAGCAAATTTCAAGTGTACAAACATTATTATTAACTGTAGCTACCATATTGTCCATTTGCTCCCCCATAACTTACGCATCTTATCACAGGAAAGTTTGTACCTTTTGACTTGCATCTCCAGTTTCCCCCACACCTCAGGCCCTGGCAACCACCACTCTTTTTTTTTTTTTTTTAATTTCTGTGGAAACCTTCTCATTATTAATACGCTTCTTTTTTTGGCATTCTTCCCTCTACGATCTCATTTCCTCACTCTCACTACTTAGACATATTACTTGCATTCAAATCCTTATGTCAAGATCTGCTTTCCGACAGGGGAATATAACCTCAATTATATTTGCATGCTAGATTTTAGATAGTTTCTTGAAGCCAAGGGCTTTTTCATGTTTACTCTGGAATACCTGGTGCTTACCATGTCCCCAGCACATATAAAGATAAGTTTTTCCCTAGGTCTCAAGTAGATCTAAATCCAGCAGGGAAGACAGCCACATGGTCTTTAGAACAAGGTAGACTGGATCCATTTCTCTAAGAAGTACAACAAAAGTGCTACGGGAAGTAGTCACTAATAATGCATTTGCAGATAGGCAAAGGCTTCAGGGAGGAGGTGGTATTAAATAGGTGTTGGAGGATGCCTAAGATTTTGACAGGTGGAGAAAAAGGAGGGAAAAGTAAAAGAAAAATAGCAAAGTCACAGACGTGTTCGAGCACATGGACTACTGGAAGAAAATAATAATGTTCTTGGCCTGTATGTTGGGGTACATGAAACAGAAGTTGAGAAAGCAAAATAAACATAAATTAGTTTACGGCAGCCTGGACATTCAAGGAAGCCCTGAAGAGTGGAGGAAGAATGTTTCAGAACTGTACACATAGAACTATTTTTTTTTTTCATGTGACTTCTAAAAAAAAAAAATCTCACCCACGCATTGACAGTCACTTCCTTTGCTAACATTATTTTGAGAGTCTGACTCACTAATAGAGCATTTTCCCTGAAACTCAAGACATTTAGAATTTTTTCTTTTCTTTTTCTTTTCTTTCTTAAAAAGAACAACAAAAAGAGACAGGAGCTCCTTTTCTTGCCTGAAATTGTTTATACGTTGTGCTGTCTACTACATAAACATATGTTTATACCTTGTGCTATTTGATTAGAATTCATTTCTTTAAGCCTTCCACTTTGAAGCTATCATGCAGCTCCACTTTTTCCTGAAGGGGACTATGATGTGAGTAGTTCTCCTTATCGTGTGAATACATTTGGGGGCAGGAAGAGGCAGGGAGGCCAATATAAGGATCGTGGAGTATAATTGGGTGGGACAAGCACTGGTCTGGAATCAGAGGACTTGGCCCCTAGCTGTGGATCTGCCTCACCCCAGCTTTTTGGCCTTGGGCAAGTCATTAAAATGTTTGCTGTCTTTAAAATGATGTGTTGGATTAGAAGATCTCTAAGATCTCTTCTATCCCTAAAACTCTCATGATGAAGCAGAGGTCAGAGGATAAAACCAAGTCTCTTATGCATGTCCCACACATACACAGTTATTGGAAAGTTGATGATGTTACAACTTTTTGGAAAAAAAAAAAAGTACAAACAGTATTGCCACTAGTTCCTTTAAAAGATCTGTTTTCTGATGATTTAATGTGAGCACTATCAATTAAAATAAGCATTAACAGTGCTCATAGAAAATAGTAATTTTCTAAAATGCATCTGATGGCACCAGGCCCTGAGGTATATTCCATTAGTTGCTGTAAGATAACAGAATTTCATTAAGAAATGAATCACAAGCAAAGAACTAGATTCTGGATGTATCCTATTTCCCAGGGAAATGTAGACATTATTAATGGATGGTAGTCTGTTTTGAGATCTAGTGCTAAGATATTGCTGTAGCACGAAACAAGAGGTTAAAAAAAATCAGTTGTTCCTATACCCACATATACTGTATAAAATAGTAGTTAGGGAAGTAGTCATCAGCATTTTATTATTACCTCCTTTTACCAGGCACTTTCTAAATCAAGTTTGTTTGTTTGTTTGTTTTTTTAATTGGAAAATAGTTGAGATTGTTCTGTGAGTGTTTTTCTCCCAGGTGACATGATGGAAAAGGTTTATGTTTTCCAGAAAAGCAGAAAAATAACTGTGGAAGCAATGAGCTCAGGGACGGAGAGAGTGTGAGAGAGGAAGTCCTTCTGCCAAGGGTAGCTCTTGTGTGAGAGCACAGAATACAGCAGGATTCTAATCTTCACATTTTTTTATCTAGAAATATGAAATAGAGTACCAATATTATCAAAGGAATCTGGAGAGAAAAACTGCTACACTCAATAAATATTTTTTTAATCATAGTGGATTTTAGAAACCTTTAGCCTGATTGTTTACTTTTCAGACATCAAACAGTTCAGGGGAATACAAAACAAACTATACTTTGAACCTACGAGTACAATGACAAAATAACTATTTTCTTTCTAAAACATTTGAAAATATGTCCAGGGTGTCCTTAAGAAAATTCTAGATGCACAGACATTAAAGTTAAAAAAAGCGATTTGGTGAGAAGTGGTGAGGAGACCAGGCAGAAAACAAGAAGGGAGAAAGAGAACTGTATCACAGCCTGCTCCCTGTGTCAGGTAGCTGATTTATGCTTGATATGTGTTGATTTATGTAATCCTCACAGACAAGCCTGTGAGGTAGGTATTATCTTTATTTGATAGTTACTAGAACTGGGATTCATGAAAGTTAATTAACGTGCCCAAGATACTGTAGCTGACAAATGTCAGAGATCCCATCTGATTTTAAGAGTTGTGCTCTTTGAAACACCATGCTATTTTTTTTCTTAAAAGATTTTATTTATTTGACACAGAGAGAGAGAGATTGAGATCACAAGTAGGCAGAGAGGCAGACAGGGGAAGGGGTGGGAAGCAGGCCCCCCTACTGAGCAGAGAGCCCGATGTGGGGCTCCATCCCAGGACCCTGGGATCATGACCCGAGCTGAAGGCAGAGGCTTAACCCACTGAGCCATCCAGGTGACCGATACTACGCTATTTTTGGCATCAGATTATACACCTTTGCTGGAGTATAGGTGTACACAAAAATACTTATTTTCCAAGAGTCAAATCATCATTATATGATTTTAACCCAGGTATGGAAAAGGTCCCAGTACCTAAGTCAAATACTATTCACCTACTGCATACATGAGTATCACAGGGAACACTTGGCAGGCTGGAGGCTCCTCAGTCCAGTCTGCTGGAGGGTTTGACACACTTGAGGAGAGACTGAGTACTGCACTAGGGGCTGGGACTGCCCACCAGGAACCCGAGTTCCATGCCTACTGACAAGACTGGACTAGGGTAAAGCCAATGAAACATCAGCCTTGGGAGTTAAATGTAAAGGGCACCCCAAAAGCAGTAATTAAGATAAATAATACTTTAATGTGATTTTGTAAGAAATAAAATTAGCAAATTATAGCCATAGGCCAGTCACCTGGTTTTGTAATGAACACAAAGTCTCTGAATTCCAAACGGTTCCAAACAGTGGCCTTTCTTTATCTCCCAGGAGTCTGAGGAAGAACAAAGTTCTGACTCTGACTGAAATCAGAATTAAAGGTTACCAGCTGGGGCCAGGCACTCTGTTTTGGGGGCAAGGGGAGAATACTTTCTCTGGTCTGGGGAGTCTCCTATGTTCTTAGAGTAGGAGTTACACTTAGGGTAACCAAACATACTGGTTTACTCAAACTGACTAGGCTTCAGCAGTGAAAAGACTGCATTCTTGAAAACCCCTCAGTCCTGGGTGAACCATGATGGTTGGTCATTGCAGTAGAGGGGATGGAGTTGTACCATTGAAAAATGAAAGTGCATGGATACTGTGCTTGGGGATGACTCTTAGAGTTTAATGTAAGAGGAAGAAGAGTATTGTAGTCTAAATTTGACCCTTAAAATTAGAGTCATGATAAACTAGGTGGGGTCACAAGATGATGTAGTTTGTGTATCTCAGGCTACACCAGCCTACACCACTGTATAGGGAATCACAGTTTTAGTGGTTTCTCTCGTAGATATCCCCACATGCTACATAATGTCCTCCCTTCCCCAACCCTCCCTGCTCACTTCAGAACTGGTTCTACTTATTTCTGGAGTCCCTAGGAGGTATTGCACCTGTGATATTGGGCAAGTGCTCATGGGCTCTATTGTTGGGCATGGACATCGGCGATCGTTGTGATTGAGGGTCTGGGATTTCTGAAGCAGCCAGGGTCAACACTGCCTGCAGGGATGCCCTTCAGCTTTATTGTCATGCTCACTGAACTAAGATTTCCTTCCTAACTCTCATCATTTCCATGTATTTCCTGAGCCATTCCCTGAACACTCCCAAGTTAGAGCTGAATAGAAGTCTGATGACTTCCTAATCAGAGGTGAAGTTACTGAGAAGCTGGAGAAGTATTATTTCAAGGGCCTTTGAGAAGGTCTGGACTAATTCTGTGTTATCTTTCTTAAAGAAGACACCTGGGTCCATGCTATGGACTGAATTGTTTTCCCCCCAAATTCATACATTGAAGCCTTAGCCCCCAGTGTGACTGTATTTGGAGATAGGGTCTCTAGGAGGTAATTAAACAAATCCGTAAGGGTGGGGTCCTAGTTCAATAGAATTGGTGGCCTTATAAGAAGAGCAAGAGAGAGAACTAACTCTTTCTCTCTCTCTCCCCCCTACCTTTGTTCATCTCTCCCTCTCTTTCAGTGTGCAAACATCAAGGCAAGGCCCCAGGAGGATTTGGTTAGAAGACATGGGGCACCTGGGTGGCTCAGTGGGTTAAAGCCTCTGCCTTTGGCTCGGGTCATGATCCCAGGGTCCTGGGATCGAGCCCCGCATTGGGCTTTCTGCTCAGCAGGGAGCCTGTTTCCTCCTCTCTCTGCCTGCCTCTCTGCCTACTTGTGATCTCTCTCTGTCAAATAAATAAATAAAATCTTTAAAAAAAGAAAAAAAGACAGCCATCTGTAGGTCAGAAAGAGAACTCTCCCCAGCACTCAACCATACTGGCATCCTGAACTTCCAGCCTCCAAAATGGTAAAACAATAAATTTCTGTTAGTGAAGCTATCCAGTCTTCGGTACCTTGTTATGGCAGTCTGAGCACTCTAAGAAAATCCATTTGTCCATAAACCTGCATTGGACCATTAGGAATGCAAATTGAAATCTTCTTCTCTGTGTCCCTCAACCTCAAATTACAACAATAAATCATGACTCCATGAGGTGATATCAACATAGAGATAAAGATATTTTTCAGTGTGGAGAATTGATAGCAACTTAGCTATGAGGAAACTATTGTTTTGAGCACTGGAAGTGAGCACTGAAGGAGAATGAAAACCACAAGGTGAGCTGGGAAGGAAAAAGAAGCCCTTTTGTTTGAACTAAGGAAAACACATCTTGAACTGGGAGGAAGCATGGTAAAGTGGTGAAAAACATAGCTCTGGACTCAATACCTAGATCCACGACTTACAAGGATGTGTAAATGAACATGTTGCTTAATCTTTCTCTGCCTCAGTTCTTCATATATAAGATGGAGAAAACAGGAGTACTACCTAGATCATAGAGTTGTTTAAAAAAAGAATTAAAGTGTGCAAGGCACTTAGAACAATGACTGTAACATTGCAATGCTCAATAAACATTATCCATTTCACTTATAATAAGTTTCCACTGTTGCCCAAATGAATGGGATTCTCATCTGTCCAGGCGTACAAACACTCAACTAGCTCTTGTGTCTTGCAACCATATGCAATCCATTACTATGTCTTGCCAGTTTTACCTTCTAAATGTTCAATTAATTGACTTCCTTCCACCTCCACTAGAGAGGGAAGGTTTTCTTTGGGAAATAAAGTATTTTTCCTAGGCTCCCAGGGAGGAAAGGGGCCAAAAGTTTTCACAACAGACTTAGATTTGCACCATTTACTGCAGTAGCCTCTTAATTCATCTGCTTTGTCCTTCCCTCCCAACAATGGATTCTCCACACCTTACGCACAGTGGAGTTTTCAAAAGGCACATCTGATCCTATTACTCTTTTCTCTCCACACCACTCCTCCAGCTAAAAATTCTTCGAGGGTTTCTCTGCATTCAAGACAACAGTCAAGCCTGACCCTTACCAACCTCCCTTTTCCCCTTCAACTATTCTCTGCACCCCAACCATTTAGATTTTCTTTCATTCCCAGATGTGATAGGTTCCCTCTGACAATGGGATCATTGAAAATGGTCTTCCATCTGTCCTTAATGTTCCTTCTCACCTTTTGTGCCCCCTCCCCTTACCTGGTTAACTCCAGGTAACCAGCCCAAGCATTCCTTCCTAAGGGACACCCATCTTAACTGTAGCTGCCCCCTTTCCCAAGTCTAGGTAACACTTCCTTCTTATTTACTCAATGGCTTTCCCAGATTTTAAGGTACACAAAAGACCATGTCTACTTTTGTTCGCCCTCATACCCCCAGTGCCTGGCAGAGTGCTTGGTTCATATGTGATACTCAATAAATATTTGTTGAGTGAAATGAAAGAATGACCAGTGGGGTGGGATTCCATCTATTCTGCTGTTTGATGTTATCTCCACTCTTACTCTGACACAATGCTTTGTTCTTTTAGGCCACTATGGCCTGGGAACACAGATTATAAATGTTACCATTTTTCCTGTCAAATTATCATCTTCATTGAAATATTCAAACCTACAGTTATCTAACAAACTTTATTTGAATACCTGAATTCAAGGAAATATATCCAAACAGCTTTTTAGGGTATAAAGTACAATTATACTTTCTCTACATTGAGTCTTGGGCCCAGAGACCTTAATTAAAACTCAGCTTCACTTACAGGATTCTCGGAGCCACCAACATCCTTACCAAAGCACCAACACCAATCTTTGAAGAGTTCAGAAAATAATGTTTGCAACTAGATGTAGTTTTGATTGGTATGTACCCTGCCCCCGCCACCGCTGTAGATCTGAGAAAAAGGAAAGGTGTTATTTACTGAGCAGCACTTAGGAAAACATGTATTGAGGAGAAAATATATGATTTTACCTTATATTATAGTACAAAGTTTTTTTTTTCACATGTAGATGTAGGAATTTAAAGAAATTATTTCGATCAGATGGTCTTAGCTGGTATTGGTAAAACTAAGTTTTAAAACTCTGGGGCTTTGAGTTTAAAGAATATCCTTTTGGTGTGCCATATTGTCTCTTCCTCAGGGTGGCCAAGACCTTGTCTGCTGCCCACCTGGCCAGGAGGTAGTCAACACCCTATAAAAGGGTAGTTTAGGTACTATACAAGCTCTAAATTATTTCCTTCCTCCCTCCCTCCCTCCCCCTTCCCTATTTCCTTCCCTCCTACCTCCCTCTCTCCCTTCCCTCTCCTTTCCAGAGGAATTGCTTGAGTTGTTTAAGGTGAGTTTTCTCTCTGTTGTCCAACATTTAGCTGTTTATTTTTTCATGTATGATTTTTTAAATGTTATCCAGAGTTACATGACATTAACAGATACTCAGAAATTAAGTGGATTTAATTCTTCATGCTTTTTTAAAGTTCCACTAGTTTTCTAATTTGTTATTGCTGAAATCATTTCTACCTCCTCCCACCCTCAAACCCGGAATAAAAGTTGTATGTGTGGGCACTTCAATCTTCTACACATGAACCCTTCCATTTATTGATTTATTTAATTCTACTCCTGGAGTAAGATAGGAATGAATTACAATTCAGGTAAATAATGATTTCATTGTCCCCTTCTCACATAATTTACTGAGAATTGGCACATCTTAAAGTAAATTGCAAAGACCAGAATTGGACTGAAGTGCAGCTATTACACTTCTATGTACAGACAACTTCCCAATAACAGTCTAAAATAGTTTTCCCACAGTGTTTTGTGAACTCACTCGCAATTTTTCTCATCGTGCTGAGATGTAATTGAGCTGAGTCAGGAGGCTTACACTCAATAGACTGCCTCTTAAAGCAGCTTAAAATTACTTTTAAGATACAGAAAATGGCCTCAATCTTCATATATACATATATGACATTGATTTTCCAAACTCTGTAATTTTTATTCCACATTGTATCAGCCTCACGTATCCTCTGGGATCCATCTGACATTGAATTGTTTGGTTTTCCCAAGCATCAAAAATTTCATGTAAAGTCTTAAAAGTGACTTGACATATTATCTCTTACCTTACTGCTTATCTTTATATTAATACCTGTCATGGTAATATACTGATTTATAATTCAGTTTGTTTATGACCATGCCAATAGCTCTATCTGTATGTACAAACAGATAAAGCTAAATTCAGTTTGTTTTAAACAGTCTAATTTGCTAAACTGCAAAAATGGAATGAATTAGTCTCATGTTTATGGGAGTGTAGGCAGTGAGAGTTGGGGGGAAATAATAATCTTAGTGGTCATTATGGATTGCATGACAAATAAAGTGAAATTTTACTAATTTACAAGTATTAACTGAGAGCCTACGGGACCCCAGTTATTATAGTAGGCTCTGGGATCACAGAGATGAAAATTCTTTGTCTCACTCTGAGAACTCAGTTACTCAAGAAGGTATCCATGCAAATGCAGTGAACCCACTATGCTGGCTGTTTGAATAAAATATATGTACAAAATAATTGGGAAACAAAAAGGATTACCTAATCCTTCCCAATTTGGGGCTTTTAAGTTTTCCTTCATTTTCACTTCTGTAAAAAATACTTCAGTAACATATTTTGCAAATGCAAAACAAAACCAACCCCCCCAAACCCCAAAACCCTCTTCTACCTTTCAGCTTATATCCTTAGAATAAATTCCTCAAAATGGAATTACTAAGGTTAAAAGCATGAAAAATTTTACTGGTCCTTGATCAATATTGCAAATTGCTTTCTTGACAGAATGCTTCATGTAGACATTCACCAGCAATCTATGAGAGTGTCCATCTCACTATGCTACTGTCAGGGTACAGACTGTTCTCTTTAAAATTAATCTCTCCATTCGCATCAGCGGAGACAACCAATGAGGCACTTCTTGTATTTCTTTCCAGGGTCATACTACCTGTATTTATAATAGTTTTGTGATATATGGAAATGTACTTAATTTCATCAAGACAAATTCATTATACAGTCAAGTATGTTAATACTTGTTAATAATATCTCATGATTTTCTTTGGATGATTTTCAAGATACCCCACTTTTTACTTTCCTCTCTTCTTTGTTACTGGTTGATGGGTTAATATGATCATTTTGATCAAAGAAAAACTATAACAACTATAACAATCTTGAAAACTGGCAGAAGAAAACTTTCCAGTGTTTGTGTTTGTCCGTTTCATTTAACTCTTCTCAAGGGAGCCCGAGGGATGGCCCATACACCGCGTAAGCCTTGGGTTTTCCAAACAATAAGAGTGATCTCCTCTGAGGAAAAGGCATCAGAAAAAAAATGTCATTCTGCTGAGAATAAGTGTGGGAAGTGATGATGGTTCTATCAACTGCCATCAGAGAATATAGCATTTCCAGAAAGTGAGTGTATGTACATAGGCCAGTAAGAGCAGGAGTGTGTAAAGATAAATGAAAGAAATTTGTGGTAGAGGAGAAGTAAGAACATAGAAAAATACAATATGTTTCAGGGTTCTTTCTTTGAACTGTATGAATTAACGGCCCCTACTTAGCGAAGAATGCAAGCTCTCTAAAAAGCCCTCTTTGTCCTAGATTCCATAGTGACATGATCTTCTATTATACACAGAAGTGCATCCATAGAAACCTGCCAAACTAAAGGAGAGTTGTCTTCTCTTTGTTCATTCTCCTTAAAACAACCTTTTAAGTTGTTTTGACATTCAGCTACTTACTAGTAGAAACCTAAACAAAATAATTTAATGCCAGATCTATAGGATGTCAGAATTTAGATAAAATGACTAAAAAATTTATCACCCAAATGTGCTGTAAAACAGCAGAATGATGTATTACAGAAGGTGTTAGAAAATAATTACAACTGTTGAAAAAAATCCTGTCCTAAAGATCAGATAGTCTGAATTTAAAAAAAAAAAATCTGGGTGGAATGAGTTTATGTTTTATTAAAACTTCTCAGAAAAAAAATCTAAATCCTTCCTAGTGCAAACCTGGCAAAATACTAAATAGCTTTATCTGATAAATATAAATTTAATTCAGTGAAGCAAAGTCTGAGCTGAGGAAGAAAATTTGATGGAGGAAAGCATAATTTCTCTTCTGTCGTAGAGGGTGATACTGTAAGATTTCCCTTCCTGCCTGGGATAAACAGTAACATAATACAACACCTCATCATAATTTGTGAGGAAGGAAAAGCAGTGAACGTCCTTGTACCTCCATTTTTTTAAAATAATTTTTTTATTTTTTATAAACATATAATGTATTATTAGCCACAGGGGTACAGGTCTGTGAATCGCCAGGTTTACACACATCACAGCACTTACCATAGCACATACCCTCCCCAATGTCCATAACCCTACCACCCCCTTCCTTTTCCCTTCCCCCCGGCAACCCTCAGTTCGTTTTGTGACATTAAGAGTCTCTTATGGTTTGTCTCCCTCCCAATCCCATCTTGTTTCATTTACTCTTTTCCTACCCCTCAAGCCCCCAACGTTGCATCTCCACTTCCTCATATCAGAGAGATCATATAATTATCTTTCTCCGATTGACTTATTTTGCTAAGCATAATACCCTCTAGTTCCATCCACGTAGTTGCAAATGGCAAGCTTTCATTTCTTTTGATGGCTGCATAGTATTCCATTGTAAATATATACGACTTCTTCTTTATCCATTCATCTGTTGATGGACATCTAGGTTCTTTCCATAGTTTGCCTATTGTGGACATTGCTACTGTAAACATTCGGGTGCACGTGCCCCTTTGGATCACTACATTTGTATCTTTAGGGTAAATATCCAGTAGTACAATTGCTGTTTTATAGGGTAGCTCTATTTTCAACTTTTTGAGGAAACCCCATGCTGTTTTCCAGAGTGCACCTCCATTTTTTTTACTTCAAAATGGGAAACATGAACTTGATTTCTAAATTATGTCATCCATGACTTGGGTTTACCCTGTTTTCCCCTTCCTTGTAATGAAATAGAAATGGGGACGCATTAGCTTTTCACTCTTGTTAGCAGTTGTTTTCTTTGGGCAGCTGGGTAGATGGCATAAAGACAGTGAGACAGTTTTCCCTGTGGCATAACAATTTAGAGGAACTTTGTTGGGGAGCAGGGTTAAAACCTGGACAGCAAGCTCCAACCTACTGGGAGCAGGTCTTAAAGCAAATGTAGGGTAAGAGTGAGGGGGCCTCATGCTTTTCAAAGCTGATTATAGTCATACATGATGGGAAAGGTTGAAAGAGAATAGGAAAAAATGAATACTAAGTGTATCTTTCTACCAATAAAGTGTAACATATAAGAAATAATCAAATATTCATTGAAACAATCATAGGCATCAGAACAAAACTGAGGTCTTCTTGCTTTTAAAATTTATAGAAAGAATTGTTTTTGTTTTTGTTTTTGTTTTTGTTTTTTTTTGAAAGTTTTAGTAAGACTCCCAAGTTTTAAGTAAGATATTTTTAGATAAGATGTTATTGTTTAGCTTCCTTTCCTGGTACTCTCCCCAGACTCACTCCTTGCCAGACACAGGACCTGGTTGCTCTCTCACACATGACAAAAAAGCGCCACCATAGGTCTTCGACAGTGGATATTCCCTTTAATGGAATGTACTTTTCTAGATGTTCTCTTGAGTAATTTCCTCACCCTTCAAGTCTTTTCTCAAAACCAGCTTCCTCATGGAGACCTACCCAGTTAGACACTGTACCTAGTAGCCCCTCCTTCCACCCAGCTGACAAGCCCTTCCTGAAAACTCTTCCCATTCCTTTTCCCTGCTCCACCCCTTTTTTCCCATAGAATTTATCATCTTCTAACATGCTGTGAATTCTAGGTTTTTTTCAATATTTATTATTTATTGTCTGTTCCTTCTTCCACCCACACTCACTCCTTCGCAGAGAGAATGCGAAATTCCAGGAGGGTAAGGATTTTGGGGGGAGATATATATCTATAGATATTGATATACATATACATATAATTTTTTTAAAGATTCTATTTATTTGAGGCGGGGGAAGAGAGAGAGAGAGAGAACATGGACAGGGGGAGGGGTAGACTCCCTGCTACTGAGCAGGGAGCCCGATGTGGGACTTGATTTCCGAGCTCCAGGATCATGACCTGACACAAAGGCAGACACTTAACCGACTGAGGCATCTAGGCGCCCATATCTTTGGTGTTTTTTCTTTTTTTTCTTCATGGGATGTGTCCAAACCACCTAGTACAGCACCCACAGGTAAACGGTAAAAAGATACTCAATTAGGATTTGTTAAATAAATAAACAAAAGTTATGTAATCCACATGAACTGCAAAGCACGTTGGGCTAAGGAAGACAACAGAGAAATTTTCATATATATCTGCTTTTGCTGTTGTTGGGAGATACTGAAACAGGAAGCCAAATAGATTAAGGGTTTGTTTTGTTTCCTGGGAGAAGAACCACCAAGAAACTGGTCCCTTTTACTACCCAGTTTACAGTATTTCCTGAGATTAATCATATCTTGCATTTGTATGATGCTTCTAGATTTTTTTCTTAAAGGCCTGTCTTGTATGTTAGCTTGCTTTAGTCCCTATTTTGTAATAAAACTAAAGCTCAGAAAGGCAAAATCTTGTCCAATGTGTTACATTCAGCAAACGTGACTTCACATTGGGGTATCTAGGCTTTCTAATTTCATTAACTATCTTCACAGAGAGAGAAGACCAAGGATTACCCCACTGAGAAGCAGAAAGACAAGCACCGGGGTGTGTGTGTTGTGGTGGTACTCAAAGTGTGATGTCTGTCGGCAGACGAGGAGGAGAAGAACAGAGATGAATCGTTAGAATTACAGGAGAACATTGTCATTGACAACGACCTACATTTGTTGTTCAGTATTCAAAACATGTTTTAAAAGGCTAAAATGATATCTAAAGTATATTTCACAGTGCTTGTTTATGCCTTAACTGCTGTAAAATTTAGACTTTGTGAGGGGATTTATCATTATTTTCCTTGCTTCTTGTCATGTAACTGTAACTCATTTAGAAACTTAAGGTCAACACTGAAATTTTGTCATTGTTTTTCCGTAGTTCTCAGCTCTCCAGCTATGAGTTCTCAATATTAGTAGCAATTTTTGCTTTTTGTTATCATGTATTTGTCAGATATTTCTGGAATACACAGCTGTTAACTGCAAAACTATTCTTTTAAGTGTCAACCTTCAATCATTCAGCTCTTTCATTTCTATTTTTTTCCCCTAGCAGCTGTTCTGTTGATTGTCTAGAAAATTGTCCCTTCTATGTTTAAAATTAAAACAGGAAGTGCAAAATAAAAAGGTCATATGTGAAAAAGGATGGTAAAATCCTAAGAACACAAGGGCTGAGCACCAAGAAATTGAAATGCATATGCCCCGTAAACACCCCCACATGCACACATTTGGAATGCAAAAACACACACTTAATGTCGGCCTTATTGAAACAAGTCAGGAGAAATATCAAATATGTTAAGTGCACACTAGGTGTTTATTACTTTGCTAAATGCTAAAACAAACTTTCAGGAAGTAGATAAGTTGTTACTGCCCTCATTTTACAGTTGAGGAAACTGAAGCTCAGGGAAGTTAAATGACCTAATCAAGAGCCTACAGCCAGGAAATTGCATAGATGAGGTTGGAACTGAGTTTTGTCTTGATTTCAAAAAGCTTGTGTTCTCTTCTCTTTTTATCGCCTTTTCTCCTGATCTATTTCAGACATACAAAAACTGTACAGAGGAAAAGGAAAATGTAGGTACCCATTTGTCAATTTAAGGAAGAGAAAATTATAAATAAGTTGGACCCCTAATTATATTTGCCAGTCTCATTTTGCCTCTTTTCCTCCTGAATTTGTATTTTTCATTCCCATTTATATCTTTACATGTTTACTACATATATATGTCTCTAAGCAGTATTTAGTGTTATTTGACACTAATGCTAATTTTTTACTCATCTTCATAGACACATATGTGTAGGTGTATACACCTACACATATGTGTCTATTTAAATACATATGTGTATGTTTATATACCGATATATGTGTATAAATATATGTATATCTGTATATATATGATGAGATACATGTATATGCATATACTCTATACTTGATGATGTTCAGAAAAATTCATCTGAATGATCTGAGCAAGGATTGGTGTGACTTTATCAAAAGCCTTTTTGATATCAGTGAAGATGATCATATGATACTTCTTAAATTTTATAATGTTATGGGTTTTATTCACTGCTTTTCTAATATTCAACCATCTTTGATTTTATGAAATCTCTCTATTATGGTGCTGATATATTATTTTAAAATCTGCTTTTGGATTTTAATTGCTAAATTTGAGTGATTGGTTTTTAATTCAATTTATTTAAACTAAGAAAATATTCACCCATTTCTCCCATTTCCCACCCTCCATCTCTGGCAAACATCAATCTGTTCTCTAGATCTATGAGCTTGGTGTTTGTTTGTTTGTTTGTTTAAACTTCCATGTATAAGAGAGACTATATGGTATTTGTCTTTCTTTGATTTATTTCACTTAGCATAATGACTTTCGGGTCCACCCATGTTGTCACAAATGGCAAGATTTCGTTCTTTTTGATGGCTGAATAATATCGTATAGATATACTACAACTTCTTTATCCATCCATGGATGAACACTTAGGTTGTTTCCGCATTTTGGCCATGATAAGTAATGCTGCAATGGACACAGAGGTGTAATATGCAAAAAACATACTGTTTTGATCTTTTCTTCCCCCTCACTGCCTTTGGTCAGATTTCTATTCAGAATTAGGTGTCCAAGATGATTAGACATTTATGGAACAAACATTTAAGTTTACGCAGCAGTTGTCTTTTCTTCTGTGGCGGGTTTCTTTTCTGCAGGCTTCTCTTCTTGGTAGCTGCATTTTTTCCCACCAGAGGCTTCTGCTCCTTCATGCCAACAGCCTCCTTTCCTGTCTTCCCTATCACAGGCTTCTTGCCTGGAACCCTTCTCATCTGAGTTGGCTTCCAGTGCTGCTGCTGCCTTATCCATCTGGAGTTTGTATTTCTTGCTCCAGGAAAGAATGGTTATTCCGGCTCCTGGTCTTGGCATATGGGTTTAGCTTCCACACAATTCTTGGGGTTTTGTGTGGATTCCACTTTAGGACTCTACCATGAACCCTCTTGTGTGGTGCTCAGAGGGCTCTTTGGATCTCTGAGCTTTTCCACAGATCATCTCACCTGCGGGTAGCACTTTTGGTCCAAAGGCAGAAACGTTCCACATGCTCTCCAGGGGGCAAGTTTCCAGATGTTCGGTTTGCTTACATTAAGGAGAGTCATTCCAAGGATGTTTCTGAAGGCCTTCACGGTACTGTTGTCCTCATTATAAAGGACAGAGGGTCTCCTGTGCTGTATAGGACACATTTAGCCCTTGCCAGCTCTCATTTGCTGAGAGGCATAGACCTTCTTGATAACATTCCAGGCGTTAAGTTTCCGAAGAAGCAAATCAGGCTCCTTGGCTTTCTTGTAGCTTTGAGTTTTATCTCTGACCACCAAAGCAAGTTCAGGCATTTTCTCAATTTGCTGACCTTTAGACATGCCCAGCGCTGGTAAGGCCGAAGGCGGCCCCAGGCGGAGCACGCGGCTATCGCTTCTGTGTTGTGTTCACTATGCAGTGCCTATGGTGTCGGGTCTTGGTCAGTGCAAACACGCAGCCCCTTGACACATATTTTCAAAACCACCCTGGCAAGAACTGTGAGTCTCACTGCCTCGAACTCTAAAAATCTGAGCCCCAAGACTCAGGATTGGTTTGCTGACATGCTAATTCACTGATAGCACAGTGAATTCACTGTTAGTCTATTGTCGTGCTAATTCACTGATAGTCTATTGTTTTTGCACAAGTTGGTGTGAACAAAGTTCACAATACCTGGTCAATTGGGAGTCTTGAACACAGCAGGCAAAGTGACATTTTTGCCAGAAGATTCCCTCTTTTTGAAGTACACTGATACCAGTGGGCAGGCACTTGCCATGGCAGGGAGAGAAAGCCATGCTCCTCTCAAGCTCACTGGCTCCCAGAGGAAAAACTATTTTGATCTCTTGATTTTTTTTTTTTTCCAGACTAATGTTCTTGTTTTATTTAGATGAATATCCAGAAGTGGAATTGCTGATCACATGTTTTGAGGAACCTCCATATTGTTTTCCACAGTGGCTGAACCAGTTTGCATTCCCACCAACAGTGCATTAAGGCTTCCCTTTTCTCCATATCCTCACCAATTATTACGTCTAGCCCTTTGGATAAAGGCCATTCAAACAGGTGTCTGGTGATACTTCACTGTGGTTTCGATCTGCATTTCTCTGTTTAAGGACGTAGAGCATCTTTTCATGTACCTGTTGTCCATCGATATGGCTTCTTTAGAAAAATGTCTGTTCATTTCTTCTGCTCATTTTAAAATGGACTTTTTTTGCTATTGAATTGTATGTGTTCTCTATATATTTTGGCTATAAGCCTCTTCACAGATATATGATTTGCAAATATTTTCTCCCATTCAGTAGGTTGCCTCTTCATTTTGTTGATGGTTTCCTTTGTTGTGCAGAATCTTTATAGTTTGATGTAGTCTCTCTTGTTTATTTTTGCTTCTGTTGCTTTGTTTTTGGTGTCAGATTAAAAAAATCATCCCCAAGATATGTCAGTTTCTTACCACCTGTGTTTTCTTCAAGGAGTTTTCTGGTCTTAGGTCTTACATTCAAGTTTTCAATCCATTTTGAGTTCACTTTTGTGTATGTTGTCGATAGTGGCCCAATTTCATTCTTTTGCATGTGGATGTCCAATATTCCCAACACCATTTATTGAAGAGACTGTCCTTCCCCATTGCGTATTCTTGGCTCCTCTTTCGTAAATTAATGAACTATATATGCGTGGATTTATTTCTGGGCTCTGTATTCTGTTCTATTGATCTATGTGTCTATTATTATGCCAATACCCTACTGTTTTGATTACTATGGCTTTTTAATATAGTTTGAAACCAGGAAGCATGATGCCTTCAGCTGTGTCCTTCTTTCTCAAGATTGCTTTGGCTGTTTGGAGTTTTTTGTGGTTCCATACAAATTCTTAGGATTGTTTTTTCTTTTTCTGTGAAAAAGTCCTTTGGAATTTTGGTAACAATTGCACTGAATTCTAGACCTCTTTGGGTAGTATGAATGTTTTTAACAATATTAATTCTTCCAATCCATGAGAATGGAATACCTTTCTATTCGTTTTTGTCATTTGCAATTTCCTTCATCAATGTCTCATGGTTTTCAGTGTACAGGCCTTTCATCTCCTTGGTTAAATTTATTCCTAGGTAGTTTATTCTTGCTGATGAGATTGTAAATGGGTTTTCTTAATGTCTTTGTCTGATAAGTTGTTGTTAGTTTGTAGAAAAAACCCAGCTTTTCATGTGTTGGTTTTGTATCCTGCAATTTTACTAAATTTTTTAGTTTTAACAAGTTTTTGATGGAATGTTTAGGTTTTCTATATATAGTATCATGTTGTCTGCCAATAGTGACAATTTTACTTTTTCTTTTCCAATTTTGATGTCTTTTCTTTCTTTCTTTCTTTTGCCTAATTGCTGTGGCTAGGACTCTCACCACGATGTAGAATAAAATGGTAAGAGTGGGCATCCTTGTTTTATGCCTGATCCAATGTTGAATGTGATGTAAACTATAGGCCTATCATATATGGCCTTTAATATGTTGAGACATGTTTCCTCTATACCAGCTTTGTTGAGAGTTTTTATCATAAACAGATGTTGAATTTTGTTGAATGCTTTTTCTGCATTTATTGAGATGGTCATATAATTTTTATTGTCCATTTTGTTAATATGGATTATCACATTGACTCATTTGCAAATGTTGAACCATTCTTGCGTCCCTGGAATAAATCCCACTTGATCACGGTGTATAATCCTTTTAATGTATTATTGAATTGGATTTGCTAGCATTTTGTTGGGTGCTTTTGAATCTATGTCACCAGCGTTACTGACTTTTAATTTTCTTTTCTCATGACAACTTTGTTGGTTTTTGTAACAGGATAATGCTGGATTTGTAGATGAGTTTGGCAGAGTTTCCTCCTCTGCTGTTTTTTCTGTTAAATCTAAACTTTATTTAAGATTTACACACTAATATTTATTTATTTATTTATATTTTATTTATTTATTTGACAGAGAGAGAGAGAGCGCGCGAGCGAGAGACACACAGAGAGAGAAAACACAAGTAGGGGGAGTGGGAGTGAGAGAATCAGGCTTCCCACTGAGCAGGGAGCCTGATGCGGGTCTCGATCCCGGGACCCTGGAATCATGACAAGAGCCGAAGGCAGACACTTAACAACCAAGTCACCCAGATGCTCCTATGCACAGATATTTAGAAGTAATATTGATCAGAGCCAATAATCCAGGACAACTAACTAACTAACTTCTTTCTTTCCTCTCTCCCTCCCTCCTCCTTCCTTCCTTCCTTCCTTCCTTCCTTCCTTTCTTTCTCTCTCTCTCTCTTTCTTTTTTTCTTCCTCTACTTATTTTTTTCTTTGGGTTTTCCTGGACTTTGCAGTTAATTTGAATGCAAACTCTAAACCAGGATAAAGACACATTTGGTGAATAAATTGTTTGTGTCCCTTCTTTTACAAGGACCTTCAAGTATCAGTTTTATGTACTGGTATCATTTAATTTCCTACATTATGCAGGCCAAGACCTTGTCTTGTATCCTCATATATTTTTTAAGATCCAAGGTTCATGGTTACTTAATTAAGTTCAGTCTGTAAACATGTTTTTTATAAACAACATGGATCTCGCATCCCCCAGACCAAGTGATCTGAAAGGTACCAACCAAGATGGTAGCTGTAGTGTTTTTTATTTTTATTTTTATTTTTTTAAAAGATTTTATTTATTTATTTGACAGACAGAGATCACAAGTAGGCAGAGAGGCAGGCAGAGAGAGAGGGGGAAGCAGGTTCTCTGCTAAGCAGAGAGCCCAATGCAGGGCTTGATCCCAGGACCCTGGGATCATGACCTGAGCTGAAGGCAGAGGCTTCAACACACTCAGCCACCCAGGTGCCCTTAGCTGCAGTGTTTTCTATAACTGAACATACTGATTCTTCTGACATACTCTACTGGTCACACCAATAGACCAATTCTAGTATAATATGGGAGGGGATCACACAAGGGTGTTAATACTGTGAGGTGGGAATCATTAGATGCCACTGTAGAAGCTGGCTGCCAGGTACATATCCACATTTAAATTCTATTAAATCTAGTCTCTACTGATGGTTCATGACAGCAGTGTATTATTCACAGAACCCTAGATAATATCTGACAAATAGTAGGCTACTAATAATTTTTAATAATTGGCTAATTTTATATTATCATAGATACGGGTTTTAGGTTTTTCTAGGGAGATCTATAGAAGAAGGATATTTCAGCTGCCATAATTTAGTAAAGAGAAGTTAAAGGCATGCATAATTACTGTGTATATGTGAATCTTGGGCATTACTTCAAAATTTTATTCCTCAAAGAGGAAAGTTCAAGAGAATGGACATTTAAAATTGTGATCCAGTTTTTACTGTTAGATGTATTGTTATTTAGGGTAAAAGTAAATAAATTAATGGTTTAGGAATAAAAGTTTCCATAGAGAGGAAAACAAGTATAAGATATTAAAACACTTTGTGATTTTAAATGGGCTAGAAATATCAGTGAGCACTTGTGAGTCTACCCATTCATCTATCCAAATAAAAGATTCTATTAATTTCCCTAATCTTATAAAAGAAACAATGACAATCTAGCAGAAATGAGTTCCCCAAAATACTATTTTTCACTAAAAGGAACAAAGGCTCCTTGGAGATATGGCTGATTCTAAATCTGAAACAGAAAAATTTTAAGATTAGCCTGGGACGTCTTGCCCCAGAAAGCAGGAAAGCTATCAAATTCTAATGTGGTCATATTAAAAGGATATATGATACCGCTTGCAGGAGGTCCCACTGACCTCAGATAAAGCAACTCAAACATCAAAAAGATTTAATATGTTGGCTAACTGAAAATACAAAAATAATAATAATATGCAAAAGAAAGGAAAAGAGAAAAAAGGAAACAAGAAAGGAAAAAAACTAATGAGGTACTATATGTTGGCTAACAACATAAAAAAAAATAAATAACCTCTTAAAAAAAGATTTAAACAGGGTATATAAAAAATTATGAGTCCATGGTGAGACAAAAAATAAAAATAGGACAACAATACCAAACAAAACACACTAGCCCCAACATACTGATTCCCAATGGAGTTTTCTAAGACACCAACTCATTATTCTGACAACTAATAAAAAATCAGGTATTTATTCTGCCTGAATAATAGTTGACCATAGAATGATCCTTTTTTTTTTTTTTCCATTGAATTCCAACTGACATAAATATCCTTTTAGTTTCAGGTGTAAATCACACTGATTTGATATTTTATAAATATTTTATAAATGAATGCGAGAAAAATCACCCAACTGAGCAATGGGCCAAAGACCCTAAGAGACACCTCACCAAAGAAGAGATCAGATGGCAAATAAGCATATGAGAAGAGGCTCCACATTATGTCATCAGGGAAATGCAAATTAAAACAACTAGATACCACTAACCATCTACGAGAATGGCCAAAATCCGGAACACTGACACCACCAAATGCTGGTGAGGATGTGGAGCAACAAGAAATCTCATTCACTATTGGTAGAATATAAAATGATATGGCCACTTGAAAGACAGGTTGGTGGCTTCTTACAAAACTAAACATACTTTTGTCATACGACCCAGCAATCGTGCTTCTTGGTATTTTCCCAAATGAACTGAAACCTTATGTCCATTCAAAAATCCACACATAGATGGTTATAGCAGCTTTATTCATAATTTCCAAAGTTTGGGAAAAAAAAACCTCTGGAGCATCCAGACAGTGGAATACTATTCAGCACTAAAAAGAAATAAACTCTCAAGCCATGAAAAGATGTGGAGGAAAGGTAAATGTTTATTACTAAGTGAAAAAAGCCAATCCGAAAAAGCTGGATTCTGTATGACTCTAACTATACGACCTTCTGGAAAAGTTTAAACTATGAATCCAGTAAAAATTTCACTGGTGTCCAGGGGTGGGGGTGATAGTAGGGATGAACAGGTAGAATAAAGAGGATTTTTAGGACAGTGAAACTACTCTGTGTGATACTGTAACGATGAATACATGTTTGGGATTTTTTTGTTGTTTTTGATACACATTATTATATATTTGTTCAAACCCATACAATATAAAACACCAGGGGTGACTCCTAATGTAAACTATGGACTCTGGGTGATTAACATGTTTCAAAATGTAGGTTTACCAATGGTAACAAATGTATCACTCTTTGGGGATTGCTGATAATGGGAGATAGGCTATGCGTGTGTGGGGGCAGGGGTATACATATATATCTATACATTGTGCTGTGAACCTAAAAGTACCCTAAAGAAATAAAGTCTTAATAAATTAAAAAAATGTTAAGAGGTCTGTGATTTGGGTCAACATAATAGCACACTTGGCAATTATGAGTAAAAATGAACCGACACCTAGAGATATGGTCTTAGATATTACACAGACGGAAGGAAAATTAATGATATTCTTGCCTTCTTGGTCATGAGCTAGTTCAGAAAATGTTGGTAAGGCCTGTGGATTCAGCCTTGGTGTAGACATGATCATCAAAAAGGTAACTCCGTTTTCCCTGGAATGATCTGAGAGAGCCCAAGTACCACATGGGTCCTAGCACAGTGCATTTGTTTTTCCTCCATTTATTTGATCCAGGTTCAAGATAGATTATTTGCCTGATTTGGTTTACACCTTTGTTTTCCCTATGAAATGGTTTTTTTTTTTTAAAGATTTTATTTATTTATTTAACACACACACACACACACACACACACACACAGAGAGAGAGAGAGATTGGAAGTAGGCAGAGAGGCAGGCGGGGGCGGGGGGAAGTAGGCTCCCCACTGAGCAGAGAGCCCCATGTGGGGCTCGATCCCAGGACCCTGAGATCATGACCTGAGCCAAAGGCAGAGGCATAATCCACTGAACCACCCAGGCACCCTCCCCATGAAATTTTTTAAGCATACAAGGTGAGGGACCATGTCTTATTCAGGCTTGTCAATCACTATTTCCTGAAGCAAAGAATTTTTCAGAGCAAAGACAAGAAAAAGTCACTTAGACTCACTCACATATTCCAGGCCTAAAAGAAGCCAGGTCACCTGCCTATTTATTATAAAAGTGGAATTAATGCCACTTTGCAAGCTTACAGATACGAAGACGGCCACAAAGTCCCAATGTGAATCGCTTTTGTGGAATTACATAGTTACAGAAAAAATCAATCTCCTGAAACTTTCTCTCAGCAATAACAATGATAACCCTATTCTGTTTCTTTTGCTAATCTGAGTTATTGACTGGGTGGAGGTGGGAGGTGAGAAGCAGCTAGCTGTTCACATGGGTGGTATACAAGATAATCTTAAAGAGTCTCTGCCCCAAATTATGTTCACTCTTTTCTGTTTCTTATGCTTGCAAATCCTATATTATTAATACTAAGAAAGGCCTTGATAGAATACGGAATAAAACAAAAAGTGATCTGTTTCCAAACTGATAATAACTTGGCCTCTATGCTCTTGCTACCTCCCTGCTGTTTGTTTTCTTGTCAGCTGCACACCCAGACTGAAAAGACCGACTTCCTAGTTAACAGAGGGTTCTCTCGAAATAGGAGGATCTGGGTTTCCTGGCTGAAAACTCCAAACAAACTCTTAAGATCCATGTAACATAATTAAATTCTTGGCGGTGCAGAACTGATCAACAGGGCCAATCCAGGAGCAGCGACAGGTCTGGCGACAGCATAAAGAAGCATAAAGAAGCTGTACGTCTTTGGAAGGAGGAAAGTAGATAGACGCGTTTTCTTCCAGTTTGGAAACTGCAGATATTCTATTTTTCTTCCTTTAAATAATTCTGGGATTAGGGGACAGATGATTTTATCTAAATTTCAATTCATAAAATTTCTCGTGTGTCTAAGCATTTTCTGCATTTGACCTAAGAGGTACATGCCATAAAAATCAACAGAATATTTTCTTTAGAATATTAGGAACATACAGAAATCTCAGCAGAGATATTGCTGTATCAAATATGTTTTGATAAATAACACATTTCAAAGCTTTTGTATTTTATTCATCCAAGATTTTAACAAAAAATAATCTGAAGAGGTTAGTGACATGAAGGGATCCTCTAGGAGGAAAGAATATCCATCCCTAGTTTTCAATTACAGATTGAACATTTATGCAAAGATCAACCATGAATGGATATGAACAAAGGTTTGGGCAATTACAATGTTACCAGTTACAGCACAGAAGGGATAAGAAATCTGCTTTTCTCTTTTCAGTCAATTGCATTTTAACTATTAGAAAACAAAATATTCCAATGAACATCTGTCAGGACTATGTTGAATAGTCCTTTAGAATGTTTTTATGTTTAATTAAAGGTTTGTTTTCATATTACCCTGAGCACTATTCATTGGGGGTACAGACAGAAGAAAGGGACAAAACATATTAATATAATTAATATCTAATCAATAGATACTAATTGATATGTAGGGAAATTGAACATATCAGTTGAGCCTATTTATGGCATGAACTAATTTAAAAACCAACAAGCTTTGGAATGTCATAAAGAAAACCAAAGCAAAATGTAGTCCCCCTTTTCACCACACTTTTGGCAAATGTAGTAAATGAACATAGAGATATAAAAAAATATATAATCCAGGGATTATTGGTCACTTTACAAAAAAGAGGCTCTTATTTTAAGAAAGTAATTTTACAGGAATTTTTTCTGTAAGTATTAATATATAACTCATTTTATAATTGAGTAATTATATATTACTACATTTAAAGGATGCTAGTAGTGCTTACCATGAGACATTTTTGTGTTGAGCCAGGAGACAATTTATAAAAAATTCTTGAGTGATACTTAGTTTAATCCTCATGTGTCTATTTCTTTCAGTGGGAGTGATGATACCAAAACAACAACATCGACTGTCAAAAGTACCATTTTTCCAAATATGTCACATAAATCATTAATATGAGTTGATTTTATGATGAAAGACTGCAGGTCAATTTTAAGTATAAGAAAATAAGTATGGCCAAGTATTATAAAACAGACATGAAACGTCTCATAACATTCTTTATTATTTTAAATTCCTTTTCTGTACTTTTTGCTGCCCTTATGCCTACTTTTTCCTGTCTCCACTATACCTGTCTACCCTCCCCCTTGTTTCCTCTACTCTCATTCCTTGCTGTCTACAGTGGTGCCCAGTGTCTGCAGTGTATGTCTTTGGAAGGGGGAAAGTAGATAGACATGTTTTCTTCCAGTTTGGAAACTGCAGATACTCTATCTATAAATGTCACACAGTGACATTTCCAACACTGCTTCGTTCTCTGTTAGCATATATTATTGTATTTAGATATTAGTAAATTAGTATATTTAAGTATATTAGATTATAGCAATATGGACTACGGAACTGCTAGGCTATCCAATTCATTGGGCACATCAAAAGACTTATTTATCTATGACACAAGCAGCTATAGGCACATTTTAACTTACTTGTCTTTATTTGCTCTAAAGAAAATTTCTGAGTTTGACTTTATTTTCAGAGGATCACTCTGAACACTGATTTCAAACTCTGAAAAATAAGCCCTTCCAATATTTCTTAGCTAGACAGATGAGTAATTACTCATCAGTAGATAAGGTGGGTAAAGTGGTTCTCATGACTTCTAGTCAACATCGATCTATGACACACCTGAGAGTTCGATTTGGTAAATACACAAAGAAAAGCATGGGCAATAGTGTTTAAAGTAGAAAGGATTCAAAATAAAAGAAAAAGGAAACGTTCTAGAGGAAACAGGCCTTAAAATAGTGCCTTTTCCTGTCCACAAAACCAGCTCTGTCACAATCTAGCAGGTGTAGTCATGGCTGATTTTTCCCTGTCTGCTGTGTTACAGTCTCTGGTGATTGGAGGCTAAGCCTAGAGCATGTACGAACACCACCGATGGGTGAGAACGGTCAAATAATGCAACTGTCACAGATTTTGCAGATGTAGGTTTCCAGATTTCAAAGGTGCCGGCCACTTGTGATGCCCCCGTAAAAACAGGCTTTCATGTTTATATTGAGGCCATTTACCTAAAAGACTTTGGAAGCATAGCTAATGCCATCATCCCTCAGGTAGCACATGAATCAGGTGTTTGGAGAGTTATTTACTTAGGAACTTTCAGACTGATTTGAATTAGATTGTTTAAAAAGTAGGTACAGAATGTTAATGAAAGTTATATCACTTATTTATAGATGGAACCAAATATGGAGGTAAAACAATAAATGAGGTTAATTTTTTTCAATCTCTGAGTGAGGACATACAGAAAATATTATGTAGACATATTTTCTTTTACTTTAACCAATTAAACAAATTGATGTTTATGACTCTGCCCACAGCTCTGAGTGTTGATTGCCTCACATCCCAAGGGGTCAGTTTCTTGCTCACCCTGTTATCTCTTCTCCTTGGTCAAGTTTACACGGCCTCAACTGAGTTACAAATGTCTATTTATATAAAAAGACGATGGATAACCTCCCACTGTTCATTTTCTGCTCTACCGTTGCTGTAGTTTTCCTTTGTGTTTTCTACTCATTTACCAGTTCAGAACATCAGAAAGGTAGAAGAGGTATCTGTAGATGTACTTGTGTTTTGAAAAAATGTTATTTGGTCAGGTGATTTCCAAGTCTAACCACAACATCCCTTTGTGTGTCAGCAAAGGAACCGCATCCACAATACTAGAACTCTACAGTTCTTTGCCTTAAAAGACTACAAGAGATGAGAATGCAGTCCAGGTCTATTTATTTATGAGTAATCTGACCAGTTTAAGTGATCAAAATCATACAACTTGTTAGCAACACTAGTAAACCAAAGCGCCAGGCTTCTAGTTCCAGTTTGGGGCCGTTCCCCTTGTCCACTGTAAACTGTTTGTTCAAATATATGTGACATTCACTGCACTTAGAGTATAGATATGGATGCTACTGGAGGAGTTTTCAAACAAAATCAAATTCACGCCCAGTTGTTTTTTGTGTCATGAACAGCAATAGCAATTGAGCTTATAGATAAAGGAACACTTCACAGTATTTTCTTACAACTATTTTTTTAAGAAGGGAAAGATTTTATTAGATGATCTCTGTTGTTTCTTCTAGTTTTAATAGCCTTGGAATTCATGAATCATCCTAGAACGCATAGGTATGCAGCAAATGGCAAGAGGCATGCCTTTGTAAATTCAAAATGTTGTGATAGTGCACATTTACAGCTGAAAACATGGAATAAGAATAACCATCACAGTTGAAATGAGTATTTATTCTCCCTTTAATGTTGCTATATCTCATACTCTCCTGCCCCCACTATTTTCCCATTTCATTTCCCATCAATCCACATACTGTGCTCTGTCTATAAATGCAGTGTGGTGGAATCAAAAGAGAATGAGCTTTGGCATATGATAGAAATAATATTTGAATCCAGGCTATGTGACCTTGAACTACACACTTAATCATTTTCTGAGTCTCAGTGTCTTCCACTATATAATATAATTAGATTACACAAACGTAAGTCTGTGGATGTGGTTACGAGGATCAGTGATCTTAAGTGGAATATGGTTAGTACAGTGTTGTGATCTGATACTGATAATAACCAGATTCTTCTTATTTTTATAAACAAGTATTCTGCAGATTTAAAGGGTGGGGGAAGGAGGAGGAGGCCAAACACCCAGCTATATCCCTTCAAACATTTTATTGTAAAACTCACTTTTCTCTTTGCTCTCATAATACTCAGCTCTGCTAAATGCAAGGGACAAAAATAGTTCATTGCTATTTTAAAAATTCACTTCAAGCACAGTTTTACTTTGGTTGACTCTAACATTAGTGCTTACAGTCTCAGTTACAATGGTGTCTGCCTGCCCAGCTAAATATCTTAAGGCATATTTCTTATCTCTATGTTGCTTACAACTTATATGATCAATGAGTTCTCATTGGTTTCAGATGAAAGCATGATGGGACAAAATGTTGGCTTTAGTTAATAAAGTGTAATTGTGGTTAGTTAAAATGAAAGCTAATATCAAGATACACCAAGTAGAGAGCAGAAAAGAAATTAGGGAGAAAGTAAAATATGAGAGAAAATTTAATCTAAGCCAAAGAGCAGAGTGTGCTTGATATTCCTGAATTGAAAGCAGGTAGAGAGAAGGAAAGGACTATAAAAATTGTGAAAGATGTGGTTCCCTAGGAAAAAATATATTACTTTATCTTTCACGGCTCCCATTTTCTAAGATTAAAGTGACTGCACTGAATGCATTTTAAAAAATTGTTTCTGAATTCATTTCTTAAAAAATTATTTTACTAGCAGTCGTAGTAATTTATGTTCATTGTAAAAATTTCAGGCTATGTGGAGAAACAAAGGGGAGAAAACTAAAGTTTTCCCCCGAGATAACCACTGTTAACTTCTGGTATCTTTTCATCTGTTCTTTTTTTAATGTATAATCCATATATAATCTTATTTCTTACAAAATATGGATGTTAGTATGCAAACAGTTTAAAACACTTCTGGTATGGTTTTTTTTTATATATGTAAAAAGGAGAAAGACTGTATAATGAATAGCCATGTGCCATTGACAATTATCAAGATATGGCCATCTTGCTTTATCTCTACCTTCTGTTATTTGCAGTCTTGAATTATTTTAAAGCAAATCCAGATGATCTATCATTTCATCCATAAACACTTCAATATTTAACTTTAGAAGATAAGAACTCTTGCACAAAACAAAACAATATCAATCACTAACAAAGTAACCACAGTTTCTTCATGATCTTCAAAGAGCCACATTATAATTGTTTTTTAATCTGACTTCTCTTTGACAATATCATGATTATCCTTTATTCACAGTAAAAGAGACCAGTGCATAGAAATGGTGAACTAATTTGTATTGACAAAATTAAGTATGTGAGTACCCATTTTCCAATATTTCACCTGAAATCGGAGCTTATCATTCTTTACTTTTTAAAGATTTTTTAATTAATTAATTAATTAATTAATTTTAGAAAGAGAGAATGAGAATGTGTGTGCGCCAGCTGGGAGAGGGGCAAAGGGGGAGAACCAGAGCGGGGAGCAGCAAAGGGGGAGGGAAAGGGAGAAAGAATATTAAGCAGACTCCACCCTGGGTGCAGAGCCTAAGGCAGGGTTGGATCTCACCACCCTGAGATCATGACCCGAGTGGAAACAAAGAGTCAGATGCTTAACTGACTATGCCACTCAGGTGCCCCGGATGTTACCATTCTTATAATCATTGTCAATTTGTTAGATTAAAAATGTAAGCATTTTGTCCATATGTTTATTACCCACTTATGCTTTTATGAATTGCTTATTCATGCTTTTGCTTCGTTCCTATTGAAGTTTTGTTTTTTCTTACTGGTTTGTAAGAATTCTTCACAAGGGGGCTCCTGGGTGGCTCAGTGGGTTAAAACCTCTGACTTTGGCTCAGCTCATGATCTAAGGGTCCTGGGATCGAGCCCCACATCGGGCTCTCTGCTCAGCGGGGAGCCTGCTTCCCTTCCTCTCTCTCTCTCTACCTGCCTCTCTGCCTACTTGTGATCTCTATCTGTCAAATAAATAAATAAAATCTTTAAAAAAAAAAGAATTCTTCACAAGCCTGTGTATGTCCTCAGATTGTTCACACTGCCATAATTTTACCTTGTTTTTTATTTATTTACTAAATTGGAGCACCAGAGAGAAACAATATGGACATGTGGATTATTTGTATTACGGGAAAACATTTATTTTTCCAGGTACCTTCCAAGCCTAGTTACAAGGCCCCCTTCCCTGTTTCACATTTTGTCATATATTGCAAATGTTGCAAATATCTTCTCATTGTCATTTATTTTTCACCTTTGTTTACAGTAATTCTTTTCTGTAGTAAAATTTCCTTACCTCAAGAGAAACATAAATAGTACTAATTTTCTTCCTATATTTTTATTATTTCATTTTCTATTTTAAAATCTTAACTCAACCTCAAATTATTGTAATATGAGGCATGAATTTATTACAAATTTACCTTCATCCCAAATTGCTAATTGGTCCACTGCATTTGAGTAGACCATTTTTTGCCCAATGATTCTATATGCCTTCTTTGTCATCTAAGTTACACATTGAGTAATTTTAAAATATACATTATACGTTTAAAAATATATGTGGGTGAGATGTGTGTGTGTGTGTGTGTGTGTATGTGTGTGTGAGGGAGAGAGAGAGAGAGAGAGAGATAAAAGCAGGGACCTAAAAAATAGCTAAGTTTTAAATGAGAGTAGAAAAAAGGCAGTCTACATAGGGTGTAGTTCTTCACTGGCATCCAGGAAATAAGAGGAAACTCTAAATATTTTTTAGAGAATAAACAATAAAAAATTGTGTAAATGAAATAAAATGATACCCGTGAATTGCAAAGTTTTCCCATTTTAGGTTTGCTGAGGACTTACGAGAGAATAAAACTAGCTTTTCCCAAGTTTACCTCTGTGTATAATCCCTATTCACTACCTTTTACTTATTTAACATTTTTTTAGTCCCACTATGTGCCAGGCATTTTGCTAGGAGCTGGTTATACAAAAAAGAATATGATTTAGTTCCTGCCCTTAAGGATATCATAGTTTCATTGACTGTACTTTTTTATATTTTGTTGTAATTACCTGTTAATGGGCTTAAATCTCTTCCCAGACTATGACCTTCTGCAGAACAGCATTCATGGCTTATTCATATTCTAATCCCCAGTGTTTAGAATAATTCCTCAAACACAGTAGCTGCTGATCAATGAATATTTGTTGAATTCCCTGGGCGCAGAATCCCATTATCTCCAGGGTCATTTACACCCATACTCATCTGCCAAGGGGAGATAAAGCATTTATTGTTGCAAATGAGTGACTTTTTCTTCCATGCTTAGGCCATCCCACACAGCTTTGTCTCCTAAAATCCAACTCTCTGTCCTTCTTCACCCATCCTCTCTCTCTCCCACACCAGGGCTGCCCTGTTTTCATTACATCAATGATTTCCAACTCCCCAGGCTTTTTCCTCTGAGGCTTTCTCAGGCTGGGCGTGTTCCTCCATGGAAAGTCTGTAGTCTTTTCATAGTGGCCTGCTCTGTGGTACACTCTTCTCTTCTTTTGTCTTCCAGTGACTTCCTTCCTTCATCCTTTTAAGTCTATGGTGGTGGCTAACTGGCCGCTAATAGCCCTGGGGTTCCTGATAATCTTTTGTGGTTTCAATATATGCCCCATGCACTCCTTCTGGAATAATCTTTTTGTAAATAAAACTTCTCCACATTACACTCTTTTAAGTGTATCATCTGTTTCTTTTCAATATTTTATTATTTTTATTATCATTACTACTGCTTTTCCTGGAGAGTATGTGCATGTTGGGGTAGGTGGGGAAAGACAGGTAGGTTGTGCACACACAAGAAAGCAGTTTTCTGTGTGAAGATAGCTGATAGCTTGAAAAGTAGTTCCAGAGGTTGAAGTACACTTGGACTGAAGGAATCAGCGAAAAGAAGAGAGGTAAAACTTGAATACCTCTAAAAATAAATGGGCTCAGAATGTGCAGGGATCAGTTGGTGAGTCACACTGAGTTGTGTTAATTATTTATTTTTGTATTTATCTTATCCCAACATTAACTATGGCTATCCCAGGACACTCAGTGGTGTTTTTTTGTTTGCTTGTTTGTTTCTTGATAAGTTACCAAGAAAACCTACATGCCATTACTTATCTGAAGGGGATACTGCCCATCCCGAACAAAGAATTCTATTCTACATATATTAGTTGAGTTACAAAAGCCCTGTCAAGCTTCATAGGATCACAGTCCAAAACTTTCAGGAATAATTATTAAAGGTCTCCAAGAGGATATAATGCACTGATCTTTTATTTTCTCTGATTCTTATGGTGCATTGAGTAGTGTTCATTTTCTTCAAAAGCACAGACTCCAAGGGGATAAATTATACTGTTGCATTTGGTCACTTGACTCACAATTCTGGTGGATCATTCTGTGAAGACTTGCTACTGTGTTTATCATACATTATAGATAAGGGGATATGGAGATAAAAATATCCTAGACATTTATACTTACTTCATTTATTCTTCTACTCAACAAGCTTTTATGAGAACTAATTAAATAATAGATGTCATGATAGTTAGGCACTGAGGAATTCTAAATGAAATAAGACACATCTCATCTTTCTCAAGGTCCTTAAGCAAAGATTGATGGGCTCTGAAAATGAATTTCATTAAAGGTAAAGGCACTTTCTCTTTCTGTTACAAAAATACAGAAGAACTACTTTACCTTCCTTGTGAGCTTTTCTGAGTGACTGTCATGGGAGTAGTTCCAAGGACCTGGTGGTAATTTTATCCAAATCTGTGTGTGGTTCCTGGTGTTTTTGGTGGTGATGGATTTGTATGAATTAACCTCCTCTACATTCTGAGACTTTCCTTTCTGCAGTAATATTTTTATAACGTATAACAGTTGCAAAACTCATCTTTAGTGTTGCAAGTTCAGACAAGATAAACTGTAGGTTTGATTTTTGTTTTGGTCGAAGGAAGATCTATATCATAGAAAGCCCATAAACGGGCAGAGCCGAGAAAGGCATGAGACTTTTTTGGTGTCAAAGCTGTTCAAGTAACTGCAGTAGGTCCTTGTTGTCACTCACCCCAACATCTTGATATTGAAGTGATTTTTCCATACAGTAGATGTATTTATTTGAAGCCTTAGTACTATTTCATCATTCCCCACTGAATAAACTTTAGTAGGAAGATGTCATGTGCTGGGAAACTAGTAACTCTCACTTTTAAGTTACTATTTAATTCATGACTTTGCTATTACTCTTGTCTCCTTGCATTTCCTCATGGCACTCCATTTCATTAATAATAGAAAAGTCTCTAGTTTTAACACACTTCATTTTTATGCACTAAAGTCCTTTCTGCTGGCATTTGCTGATATTCTTCCCGAGCTGCTTCTATTTATAATGATACCATTGTGCTTTGGAACAATATATTTTTTAAGAAACGATGAAGGAACATTTTAATAAATTCTGTATTAGGAGGAATATTTAGTCTTTATGCAACTTCTGAAAACCAAATAATAGATTTTCAGTAAATTTCATTTTGTAGTACATGTAGGCTGCTCTCGATAGAAGAGCATTGGCCCTCTCATGGAGTTATGTCCTCTGTGTTCGGCCACTTAGAGCTCGGACCAGGCCCTACAACTGTGCAGTGCTAACCCGGCACGGGTTCCTATGCTCTGCAAATAAAAAGCAAGTAAATATGAATAAGAAGGAGCCTCGGGCTATAATTGTGAATGAAAGCAAGAAAGTAATACTGACTCTCAGGAGAAAATATAGTAAGAGCTTTAAGATTTAAAATTCAAATGAACAGTTGTTTGTCCATTTTATGAGAGCAAAAGTATCTCCCTTTGCCCTCTTACCCAAGACAGTCCTATTTCTGACATGTTGAGAGCTCAGAGTACTTACAGAATGATCTAAATCACATTTAAAAATTAATTGACTTTTTTTTAAAGTCTGTATTATCTTTCCTGTGAAGCTCAGGTATGTGTATCAGAAAATTAGATTAATTACAGAATTAAAATAAAAAGATTATTTATTTATTTATTTGACAGAGATCACAAGTAGGCGGAGAGGCAGGCAGGGGTGGGGGGAGCGGAACAGGCCCCCTACTGAGCAGAGAGCCCAATGCGGGGCTCCATCCCAGGACCCCGGGATCATGACCTGAGCTGAAGGCAGAGGTTTAACCCACTGAGCCACCCGAATTTTCTTATTTTATTTTATATACTACAGAATCATTCTCTTATTGAAAATATTGAAGATAGTCCTGAATATAGAATATCCACCCAAGGAAGCAACATTAAAGTACACTGGCCTGAGTATCAGATCAATGCCTTTCATCCTAAAGACTTCATAGAAGGGAATACCTTCTCCTTGCCATGCGTTATGCTGGAACCTCTACTTAACTCACATTAGGATTCAAGCAATGTAATAGGATTATGCACATACAAAAAAAATCAGCCTTGTTAGGTTTTCTATTTTATAAATGTTAGGAGTAAGTAAAATGTCAAGCATTTGTTAAAAAGCTATCCTTAAATTTAAGTATTTTCAATAATATTAAATATTATCAATTAAAGCCTAAATGTCACTCAAAAGCAGCAGGCAAATCTTGTTTTTAAGGAGAGAGAGACAAAGCTTTTCTTTCTTTCTTTTTTTCAATCTGGTTCTTAAATTAACTTGGCTCCAGAAATCAAACTGTTTTAAACCATTATAAATAATTAACCAAAAACAATGTTCTACATTTTTGAAGGTACACATTTTTTTTTCTCCCCAAAGCACTAGCTTTAATTTCAGGAGAGTAATCTTTAAAGACAGAAGCCAAATGCATCTTTAAAAAGCTAAAGATATGATTTCCTCTCTCTCATTAATATGTTCTTGGTATTGAAAAACACATCTTATTTAAATAACTTCTTACTAATGGCCTCCACAGAACTCCCATCTATCTACATTCTTTCCGTATGTCTGTCAATTCAATGTTTATTTACTATATGGGTCGGCTTTTATTTACAAAGCCAGAAATTTTTTAATGCAAGAAATATGTTTATCTTTGAGAATTTAGAATTTGGATTGCACTCTTCATTTTTCTTACAGGATTGCCTTACTTTTCCATTTTAAGGAAAAAGCCTTTTAGAAATTGGAAAAATATTATTTTGTGATAAAATGAATGATTGCTGTAATCTAATGGTCCAGACTTTACTAGCTAGTGACTATAAGATAAGATCATGCTTTCTTTTAATTCCGCAGTGCTTGTAGCTTGAGCACCTACCAAACTGATCACTGGAATTAAGAGTTCTTTACTTGCGAGATTTTCCCAGGTCCTGCCTCACATCTGCTCAGAAGCAGGTGGCCTCCTCATTACGCTGCTGCCTTTGCTGTTTGCCCTGCTCGAGAGACCACTAAACATATGGCTCAGCTCTCCTGTCCTCCAAGACTGACAGCTACCACCCCTACCTTTCTGGTCCCACACAAGCCTGATGCCTGTTCTCCCTCTGAAATAGGAGATAGATGTCTCCCTAATTCCCCATGGTACAGTTAAGACCGGGTTAAAATGATAACTAGGCTTTATGAAAGGTTGCAGCATCATGGGAGGAAAGTGCAATAAAAATGGTAACTCACGGGCACCTGGGTGGCTCAGTTGGTTGAGCGGCTGCCTTCAGCTCAGGTCATGATCCTGGAGTCCCAAGATCGAGTCCCACATTGGGCTCCCAGCTCCACAGGGAGTCTGCTTCTCCCTCTGAACTTCTCCCCTCTCATGCTATCTCTCACTGTCTCTCTCTCAAATAAATAAAATATTAAAAAAAATGGTAACCCACTTTTGCTCCATAAGTGGCTTATTCTGAGAGCAGACATGACTTCAGATCTCTTACTGGTCCAGCTTCAGGCAGGTTGACAGCTCACCAGGAATGTCCCAGCATATGCATGACTCAGCCCTATCCACATTCTGAGGCCTAAAGTGAAGGTGTCATTCACCCCAATCTAAGGCCCCAATCCTCATTTCTGGCATCATATTGGAACTCACCAAGGATGACTGACTCTGGGAAGATACACTCTCTTCAAGGAAACCTTACACACCCAGCCACAAAGCTGGGATCTCGCCTCAGAAACTTGTAACATCATAGCTCAGTGGCGGTTTTCTGCCTTTAGTGATGCCTTATTTGAATGCAATCATACAAGTGGGCATGGGTTGGCCTTAACCAGTCCAGCTTTTTAGTAGCATGAAGTAGAATAGGAATTGGGCCACTAAGAACCCTTCACCTCCTCTCTATCCTTGCTTCACATTTCAGATCCTCAGATGGGATAGACGACTCTGCATATATGCATACTTATAGTATGGCTCAAATCTACTTTGTCAAAAGAAACATTTTCTAGAAAACACCCATCAAAGCTCTTTTAAAAAAAAAATTCCCCAGTTTATACCATTAAGCATTAAATTCCCATTCTGAAACACTGACTTTGGAGTTTTTTCATTAAGTTCAGGGTTTTCTTCCAAACAAGGAGTGGGTACTCCTCTGTGTTTCCCTAGGAACAAAGCAACTCAAGTACTCCACCCAAGAACGTAGGACTTGTCTGTAACTTTGAAAGTAGCACCTTAGGGGTCTTATAGGGATTGTCAACAGCAGAGACAGCAGAGTGAGGAGAAGGCCACCAAATTTTTAAAAAAATCTCAAGTTTTAGAATCCAGAGTACCCTATAAAATAACTACTCTAAAATCCAACAGCTGCCTCAGAACAATAATTTTTTATTTTTAGAAGTCTCCGTTGGGGAAGGCTGGACTCCAGTTTGGCCCTGAGCTACAGGCTACATGTTGGGTACAGGCAGGCCTGCTATAGCTCTCTTGTTCGGGAGCCTAGGCTAGAGGGCTGCTGAGGTATGTTCTTCTCATGGAGGATCCCCAGAGTTCAGAGGGCCACTTGAGTGCATGAACACCTTCAAGCTGATGCTTGAGTCATCGGTCAAAGGAAGATAGATGGACAAACCCACTGTTAAGGGATGGGGGCGTTCACTTAGTTCTCCTCTCCACAAAGTTGTAGTAAGGCTGTGGATGTATAATTCTACAAATGAGGAACAGTTATTTTGTCCAATAACTGAACCACCACAGACTACCTAGCTACTCTTTCTTTTGTGTCTAGCCTTGCTCCACAGCCTCAGTATTTAGACCTGATATTTGGTCATCCCTCTGCTCAATCAAGTCAATAGTTCCATTTCAGGAAAAAATTAAAAGTTTTAGTAAAAACAATGACTACGTCCTGGTTAGATGTATAACACGTTTCATTTCCATTATTTGTGCTGTCTCCCTCCCTTTCTCTCTCTCTGCCCACTGCTGACCTTCTAAAGCTAGTGTTCTCTATACCCATTACTCCTCTGAACATCTCAACTTCTTCAAGGCTTGTGGTTTTGTGCATGCTATTTTTTCTTACAGAAATTTATTTTATTTGTTCTACAAAAATGTATGAAATGCCTGTGCTGTGTCAGGTGCCCAGAAAGATAAGAGACACACTGGAGAACAAAATAAAATTTGTCCATCCCTCAGAGAGCTTACAGGAGGGGGAGGGAATGTACCTTCTCCACCCTTCTTTGCCACAGGGAACATACAGTATTTTTAGGGGGGAGTTTTGATCCCTTATGCTTTCCTCTGCTTTTCCCAGGGGGAGTTGAATTCTTCCTTTTTAGTGCTCTCATACTACTTTGCATTAGTGAAGTTAAGTAATATTTTGAGATCCAATTAATGCTTTTCTTCTTTCTGTAGTCCCGCCTCTTTTCCTCCTCCCTATTCTTTGCCCA
This sequence comes from Lontra canadensis, assembly GCF_010015895.1. Classification (NCBI taxonomy): domain Eukaryota; kingdom Metazoa; phylum Chordata; class Mammalia; order Carnivora; family Mustelidae; genus Lontra; species Lontra canadensis. The sequence goes on from NW_022630998.1 coordinate 26,899,092, forward strand.
GGATAGTTTTTGGACAAGAAACCCCCCTTCTGCCCACCAAAACAACAACAACAACAAACCAAACCAAAAAAACACACACATAAAGCTACTGAGGACATTTTAATAGGTGACCATAGGAAAAATAACAAGATAAAATGGTATGCCACTATGGATGGAGAATCCAGTAGAAAGCAGGGAGAACACAGGCCTTCTCTCCTAGATGAGAAGGATTTCACCAGCATGGGGAAGGGAGGGAGAGAAAGAGATCTGTGGGTCTGGAGCAGAGAGGACAATGTCTGTCCTCGTTTTGAGAGTGCCCGGAGCATGATGGTGTCAGTACTAAGAATAACAACAATCATAGCACTGGTCATAATAGCAGCTAACTGTTGCTGAACACTCACCATGAGCCAGGCATTGTCACTTTACTCTGATTACCTCAGTTTGCCCTCACAGCTCTGTGAGGTATGTAACATGCACACCCTTACTTTACAGGTGGGAATCTGAAGGTTAGGAAATTGAAAAAAATTGTCTGAGGTCATGAGATACGGCAAGCCCAGGATATGAATCGATGTGACGCCAAAGTTGGCCTTCTTAAACAATTTGTGATTCTGCCTCCCTGCTGTGACACCACCAAACCAGTTGCTTGAGGAACTTAGGCAGAGGAAGCCATCTGAAGCCCTGTAAAAATGTCTTGTTTCTCTTGCAGGACACAGAGGTTGGAAAGCACCCCTGAGCCCACGGAGTCCTACTGACAGGGAAAACAATGAACAATAACCAGAGGCAGGCGCTCTACCCTCCTTCCTCCCCTATTCCAATGACACAGGTAAGAGGACTGGATAGAAGGAACTAAGATTTACCAAGGTCAAATTCTCCACTATCTTGGAAGATGGGGGCCTGGTGTAAAAAATAATTAAGCATAATTATAGAAAATAATAAATATATTTCTTGTACACATTATTTTATAAGATGAGATTTATACCCATTACATAGATTATCTCTATTCTCTCTCTTATCACTTTGCAGTATGAGCTGAGCATTTCCTGTAGATGATGAACGATTAGAAGTTAGGAAATTTCTTTGACTTTGTTACAGATATTCAGTAGAGTGCCAGGCTACCATTGGTCAAGGAATCACTGAAATATTCTTAGTAAGAATTCTCTATTACTCTATGCTGTGAATTGTGTAAGTCTGATGAATCACAGACCTGTACCCCTGAAACAAATAATACATTATATATTAATTTAAAAAAAGAATTCTTTATTACTCTATTTTTACTCCCACTAAGTTCTGCTCATTTAAAATGTTGAAGTCTTGATTTTTATTTTTATTTATTTATTTTTTAAAAATATTTTTATTTTTATTTATTTGACAGACGGAGATCACAAGTAGTCAGACAGGCAGGCAGAGAGAGGGGAGGGGGGAGAAGCAGGCTCTCTGCTGAGCAGGGGTGGGGGGCTCGATCCCAGGGCCCTGGGATCATGACCTGAGCCAAAGGCAGAAGCTTTAACCCACTGAGCCACCCAGGCACCCCTTAAAATGTTGAAGTCTTGATTTTTAATATGAAGTCCATTAACACAAATAGCTTAATGGCTTAGATCTCAAACAACTGTGCTCTTATAAGTGTATTTCCTTTTTTTTTTTTTTTACCCCTTTCTTCCTTTTTTTTCCCTAAAGATTTTATTTATTTGTTTGACAGAGAAAGAGAGAGCATGTACACAAGCAAGGGGAATGGCAGGCGGAGGGAAAGAAAGAAGCATGCTCCCTGCTCAGCAGGGAGCCCCACAGCGGGGCTTGATCCCAGGATTCTGGGATCATGACCTGAGCCGAAGGCTGACGACCCTCAGCTGACTGAGCCACCCAGGGGCCCCACCCCTTTCTTTATTCTTAAGATAATTTTTTGAGGTTATATCAGAGAATGTAACGTGAAAATACTTTAGACAAAATGTTTATCACCACAGTATGTACTTTCTAAGGGCAAAGGGAACTTACAAACTGTCAGGACAGTAGCTGTGGAATTCATCAAGAAAACAATGTTGATGAAGAGGAAGAGGAAGTGCGCTCTCCGTGGAGGAATGATGCCAGAGAGAAGTGTGACAGATGACTCAGCAGAAGGTCTCACTACTCCTGTCAAGGGCCAGAGAGTTGAGTGCTGCCATCTAAGAGGAAGCCGGCCAAGGAATCAAGGCTGCTCCTACCACTGCGGCGACTTCATGTAAATCAGAGCTAACGCTGGTATGTGTGGTGATACCAGCTAACCAGTTAGTCGCTGCCCTTCTTAGTCACTTCCTTCCTATTCTTCCACCTCTTTGTGGTGCTGTGAGCTCACCAGCTCTCCAGTCCCATGGACCTCAAGGAGAGTTTTGTTGTTGTTTTTTTTTTTCCTCTTGAGTAAGTATCAATGTTTACAGCTTTTATTTAAATTCATGCAGAAGGATTAGGTCAGCAACCCCAGAGTACGAGCATACACTTTCAAGTCGGAACTAAAACTCTAAGGCACTTGAGGAAAAGCCTTGGTTTTTAATGGTCGTTCCTTCATTCATTCACAGACTGTCCAGTCACGACCAGAGGTTTACTACGTGTTGGGCTCTGCTTGCTGGGACTCACACATTCTCTGGGAGATGGAGATGGAACTTCTGTGTGTGGTACCACAGGCACTAGAACACAGGCATTCTCCAGATCCAGGAGAGTCCAGAGGGGGAAGGCAGTATGGAAAACAGAGAAGGATTTCTAGACTTTGAGCTGAATCTTGAAAGATGGTGAGCAGTTTGCCAACTGGCTCTGAGAGGAGAAGTCACCCGGGAAGAAAGAACAGCACTTTCGGAGGCCCAGCCTCATGAAAGTGGACAATGTAATTTCACTTGTCAGGATGGGATGAGAAAAGAGAAGTGGGAAGTTAGGGTAGGGAAGAAAGCAAGGCTGTGACTGGCTGTGTGTGTTGAACTTTATGATTTAGAGACTATTAGAGATGTTAATAATAGAGTTAATTTTTAGCAACTAGTTACTCTGTTGGCCAGTTGCGGACGGATGGGAATGTTCTATTTCTCTCCACTGATGGCAAATGACACTAGTGATAGGGCAGGAACAGCTGAATCCAACAGGGACAAAACCAAGTAGGGTGCAGAGCCGGCCAGTGTCTGCTATGAATGGTCTCGACTTAACCAGGGATTGGTATGCGCGCATACAATGATATTCGGTTCTATAATTGGTATAAAGAAAAGTGGGCTGGGGTGGAGTATAAATCTTGGAGCTCACTCAGGTACTAGAAATTCTTAATTACGCCTCTTCTGACAATTACACACACAGAGTTGCCCTTCAGGTTCCTGCGAGACATGAGTAATAGCTATAATATGTGAATGCATCTCTGACCCAACCCTTCCTCAGTAAATGGGGGAGTACTTTAGTTCGAAAGAAAAAGAGAAGCATTAGAAGAACTGGCGTGAGAGAGAAAATCCTTGAGGAAAAGTCCTCGTCGGTTTTTTCTCAAAGGCTTAATCATTTTTTCCCCCCTCAAAATGAGTCAGTGTGGCAGAGCAGTTAAGAGCAAGCTTTGGAGGTAGATCACTCTAGGCTTTTATTCTGACTCTATCAATTAAGAGCTTTGGGACCTGTGGCAAGTCAGGTGACATCTCTTAACCTAATTTCTCGGCTATAAACTGGGCATAATAGGACCTACGTCAAGACTAGTAAGAATCAAATGAGGTAATCTGGAAAGACTTAGCACAATGTCTGTTGCAGTAATCACAAACTAAATTGGTCTTTGTCAGGGTTTTCCTATAAAGGATCTCTTTGGATCTGAAACAGAGGTCACGGCCTTCTCTTTTAAAATAAACTTTTCTTGCCTATTCCCAAATGTAATACGTCCTGTCCATGTCATATGTTACGTCATAAACCTCCATCTCTCCTCTCTCTTCTAATGGTTGCTGTTAGGAGCCACAAGGTCATATTTCTGCCCTCCCCCCCTCTTTTTTTGAAGTAAAAAACTGCACCCAACCTGGGGCTTGAACTCACAGCTTCAAGATCAAGACTTGCATGCTCTACTGACTGAGCCAGCTGGGCCCACTCCCTATTCTCTTTTCTGCACAGCATCTCCTGTTCCCCTTTTTGTTTCCATTTCGACACCTTCATGCCTGTCTGCAGACAGCTTTGGTTCTTCAGTAACCATGTCAAGTAGTATTTTCTGAGCTGTGGAATAACACACTAACCAAGAATATGACTGTATTTTTTGTCTGCTTGTAATAACTTGCTCAGGGTTTAAGAAAATCTGAGATCTTCTCTAAGTTGACTCCTTAGTCATGAGAACTGGAAAACGAAAAACTGAAAGTTACTAGGTACAGGATAGCAAATCATTTAAATAATCTTTGAATTGCCAAATATTATGTCTTACACTAAGAATCGTGATATTAGAGTGACAATGTTGGAAACACTAGACTAGTTATATCTCAGTGAAGATTATTTGCTTTCAAACTTGAAATCGGAAAGGCTTTTCCAAATAACCAAGAAAAAAACCAAATAATCAAATACCACCTGCATGAGCTAAGTTTTGCATAATGATAATTTAGCCACAGAAGATGGGATTTTGAATTAAAAATCTAGGTTAGAAGACCATGCGTGCTCTGGCATCGTTTGGTTTCCTATTAATTACTGTGTTTTGGTTCTCTCATCTAAAATAGAATCAACAAATCCTTGCTTCCTTTGTTTGTAGATCTATTTACCTATCTATGTCTCAGATAGGTAAGAACCTTCTGTGTTCCTTGGATGAAAGCTACTATTTAAATTCAAGGTGTTATTCTTGGAAATGGCAAGAGCACGGAAGCAGGGATATGCACACTGACCTTCTGTGAGCTGCACTTGGCAGCCCTGAGGACTCCTGTATGCCTCTTTCTCAAGTCATAAAGCTGACAGGTGGGCCTCAGGTGCACGGGGGAAGGTGGAAAGGCTTATGTTATTATTTGGGGACGGTATGGACCATGTCATATGTAACATGCTATAGATGAAGACCGAGAAAAGCCTCTTAGGTTCTCTTTGCCGTCCTTGAGGGTCTCGATGTTATTCATAGCAGAACTACTAGAGTGTAGAATCTGAGGCATTTTCTGCAGCAATTAAAAATAGAAAAGAGCACACGATGTGTATGTGGGCAGAATGAATAGTAAGAACTGGCAGGGCCTGTTCCACCCTCCTTCCTTTGAAATCTGATCCATAGTATCTTTCCTATTGTTTTCTGGCACAAATCTAAATTCTTTGTTTCAAATAGTGTCTTAGTATTTGGGACTTTGGGTGCCTTATAAGCACTTATTTGGTTGTCATTTTCTCATGCCTCAGTTCAGCAAATCTCCCAACCTGTGTAAATATCTTTAGCTTTGTGCTGAAATCTTTTGTTTTGCTTTGCAAGCCCAATATTTTCCTGTAGCAGGTGCAAATTCTGTGTTTTCTGAGTTCTTAACGAACATAAATCCCCAGTGGGGATATTTGACATTCCTTGCATGCCATTGTTCTGATAATGATGCTTATAAAACACAGAGAGATCTTTTTCTAGATTCCATGGCTAAGCATATGTTTCAAGAAAGGCCAGTGTTCATCAGGAAATGTGGAACTGTCTCTGAGATTTTGTAGATATGTATGTGTGTCTTTGAGTGAGTTTGCTAGAAACAAAAGCCATTTTATTTATTGCAACCCTTTGCCTTCAGTGCAGTTCACACAAAGTGGCACACCGTGAAATTGTTATATATGACCTTTTCTTTGCTCCTGGAGTCATTTAGTCGTTAAAACATAATTTAAAATGGTAATTGCTAGAAATGGGCATGATCAGAGAAGTGTTTCAGGGCAACTTTGCAAATAAATACAGAACATTTATAAGCACACTGTTTAAAACCAGTTTCCTAGACGCTATTTAAGAGATATCCGGGTGAGGGAAAATGAAACTGGTATTGCCTACCATTCATCTAGCCTGCATCATAATTTTCTGGAAGCAAGTACTGTTTGGAAATAAAAGAATGGTACACTGATGCTTCTCTCTCTCTATGGTTGATGGGAATGACTTGGGGGTGGAATCTCTGAGGTCAATGACTGTTATGTTAATAAAGTTATCTTTAGGATATCCTGCAACGGGCTACACACAGAGACAGATTTTGTCTTTACAACTTTCTCTTGAACATGTACAAAGTTGCATGCCTGGGGCACCTGGGTGGTTCAGTCCATTAAGCATCTGCCTTTGGCTCAGGTCATGATCCCAGGGTCCTGGGATCGAACCCACATCCAGCTCCCTGCTCAGTGGGGAGCCTGCTTCTCCCTGTCCCTCTGCTTCTCCCCATGCTTGTGCTTGTTCGCTCTCTCTCTCTCCCTCTGTCGAATAAATAAATAAATAAAATCTTAAAAAAAAAAAAAAAAGAAAGTTACATGCCCATCCTAAAATAAATATGATGATATGAGTGATTCAGGAAAGCTTTTTAGAAGAGTCTTTCTGCCTCTTTGTTTAGGTCAAAGTAAAGAAGAAATAATGCATTCACAGATACTTTGTAGTGGAATTGTTGTCTCTTTCCCTGACTCATGTGTGAATTTAAAATGCAGCATGTAAATTAGAGGGATGAATCTGACTTAAGCTTATTTTTTTCTTAATCATCAGTATAGCCTTAATATGGAAGTATTTTCTTTCTCCACAAATAGATTAGGAAAACAACACAACAAAATTAGGACAGCAGCAATAGGAGCTTCTGAAACACGTTTTTAAAAGCAGGTCATGAAGGTGTCCTTGAAGACTTCTTAGGCTGTCTGTAAATCAGTGTTAATCAATGCTCCCAGGGATCCAGATTCTCTAGTTACCGGTTCTCCTGACACATCCCAATGTCTGTGGTCTTCCTGGGCCCACTGGCAACAGGGCTGAGGCCACTGAGTAAGTCATGGCTATCACAGTCTTTGCAAATCCTGCCAGCCTTAAATTTACACAAGAGTTGCATAAAAAGTTGTACATTTCATTACCTGGAGAGGTAGACATTTCTGGGCATGAAAACATGGCACAACAGAAGAAAATCTAGGCATTTCTTCCTTCCACTGGCTCTGTAACCCTCGATCTCAGAAACAGTGTGCTACAGATGATTGTCTGAGCCGTAGATGAAGGCATAGGATGAGCTCCGTAATTCTTTTGGTTTTTATGTTTGTCACTAGTTTTCCAGGCCAGCTGGCTAAGCAAGGACTATTTCTAGCCTAAAGGAAGCTCTAAGGAAGACCTTGTGATTTAGTTGCTAAGTAAGTATTTCTGCAGATGCTGTTATCTTTAGGTAATGATGTCCTACTTTGCAAATGAAACTATGCATTTATTTTGGAGGAATAGATTTCAGAAATCTTGAGCTTTCTAAATGGGGATTCTGCTGTTAACTACTGGTGTGCCTAAAGACACCGACTCCCATTGGTGAGGCACAGGCCTGGATGGGGTGCAGATTTCTCTTTGGCCCTGTGACTTGAGTGCCCACCAAGACTGAAAGTATTCTTGCTTCCCAGCCGGAATGGAAAACAAGTTGCCTGGTCTGGTTGGGGTGGGACAGCCTTCCCAGCACTGACGAGGCGCACATGTGGCTCCCTGTTCAGACGTGACAGAAAGCTGCTCACTGTACCATGGATACCGTGGTCCCCTTCCACACGTGCTTCCTGCTTCGGAGAAGTCATTGCCTGTGGAAGGATATAATAAACTCTCCGCTTTGTCACCACTGGTTATAATACTTTAAATAACTCAGACTAGTTTGGGTTAAGCAGGATTGAAAAACATTATTTTTCTTGCCTGTAGGAGCAAATCATGAAAGATTTATTTTTACTCGCTCACTTGCCCTCTTTGCTGAAACTCAGTTTTGTGTTCTTGTTCTTCTCTTTCTTCTTTCCTTTGGAAATCCCATTTCCCACCTTATGTTAAAGTGAAATAGTTTGCAGATTGAGTTGTTTAATCCAAACAAATATGACTTCTTTGGCGCTCTTTGATTGTTCTGACCCCTTTTGTGCAGAATTGACCACCTTGGCCATCTTGGGCACACTGGGGAGACGTAAGCATGACTTGGGTGTCCAGATTTATTTTAAAATACCAATTCCATTGTTGGCTGTCCATATTAAACTGGGAAAATCATTTAACCTCTCAGAGCCTTCTTTTCTTAATTTTTCTAAAGTAAATTACACAGAGCACACTGATAATCTAATACACTATTTGACTCAGAGTAGGAATATAATAAATACTACCTTCCAGTCCCACACCCTCCCCTAGGTCTTTTTGTTGTTATTGTTCGCTGTTGTTGTCACAGTCTAGCAACTGGATACTTGCTGATTTCCATGACTGTAATGAAATTTTATGAAGAGACACAGTTCTGAGCATCTCAGAATTCTCATCAGATGCTACATGCCCTACTTTGACCCTGTCCCACCATGCTAGCAAAATGTGAAACGAATAGCTACCTTTTTGTACAGTTTTCTTACAAAGGGAGAGGGAGGACTACAAAGCAGTTAAATTTGAGGCTGCAGACAGGAAATGAACAGGTGGGAGTAGGACCTGGAATTCTTGCTTCCCATGGTGCTATGATAAACATTACTAGATCGTGTTCTCTGCTCAGAATGTCTCATCACCTATTTTATGTAAGTATCCAGAGAGATGGTTTGACATTTTCCTTTTTTAATTAAAAAAATCTCACAAAATTTTAGGCTGCTAAAATTTCTTAGTATATCGTATGCTATGCTCCAACACAGAAATTTTTTAGAAAACAATAATTGAACAGGCCCCCAGATCTATTAAAACCTAACACCTGACACAAGCCCTCTTCGATCCTAAATTCCAAAGTGAAGTTTCATTTAATGTCAGTATCAGCTGCTTTAGCACAATATAGACACATTCTCTGACTAGTGAGCAGCTTTGGTTATTACAAATCTTGATTTTTAAAAAGTGTGCTTCCTTATAATTTTGGATATAAAGTCAGCTGAACAACTACAAAAACCCCTCCAGTTAGCTTCCCAGTGCTGCATACGTAATATTCCAATTTCTCACAAGTAAACATAAATTATACGATGAACTTGACCAGTATTTTGATAAACATTGTTGAATATAAGACATATCTCCACAACTTCTTTACTGTTGTTACTAGGCCTCTCTAGTAAATAAACCACATTAGTTAGTATTAAGAAGACATTCTCTCATTCATTAACTGGGAATGGTTATTGAACTTAGTTGATTCAATTTTAGAAAACCGTTTTGCTAAAAATTTCTTAACTTATGTAATGTTCTTCTTATGATAGTCATTCTTAATTTTTTACTTAACGCTCTGGAAATGAAAACACATTTTGAGATCTTTACTCCAGTCCGTATCTGTTACGGCTTCTGAAATTCCTCTGAAATTTCCATGTTGAAATCCTACTCAGTTCGTCAGAATGTGACTGTATTTGGAGACAGGATCTACAAGACATAATTAAGGTGAAATTAGGCCACTAAAGTCAGCCCTAATAGAATATAGCTGGGACCCTTACAAGAACAGATCAGGTCAGAGACACAGAGAGAAGAAAGACATGTGAAGACACCAGCAAAAAACTGCCCTCTACAAGCCAAAGAAAGAGGTTTCAGAGGAAATCAACACTGCTGACAACTTGGTCTTGAACTTCTAGCCTCCAAAATTGTGAGAAATAGATTTCTGTTGTTTAAACTACTCAGTCTGTGGTACTGAGTCCATGGTTATGGCAGTCCTAGCAAACTAATACAACATCTTAAATTTGGTAATAATATTGTCTGAGGGAGCAAGGATTTCTCATATGAATCTTTTCTTCTGCCAAAATTCCCCTTAATTCTTTTTTTTTAAATACCACCAAAATGTGACTGAAAAACTTTCTGTGCTTAAGTATATAAAAAAACTTCTCTTACAAATATTCTGTAATTCAGACTTGAAACAAATCAAATTAACCTTTTCCCTCAGTTGTAATGAGCTAATGAGATCCTACTGAATAATCCATCACTGAGATAATTTTTACAAAATTGGCTTTAGGACAACATCTTCCAAATTCAATCAATTCTTAAGTCTTATTGCTTTTGCTACCTTTCTCATAAAATACAGATTTTTTTTAAACCTTATTTTCCCTTCTAATCTTCATTACCTTAACACAAACACTAAGGTCTCTTCTGTGCTCATATAGTAACTTCCCAAATGTGCTCACATACAGACGTTCTCTACCTCCAAAATATTTATTACATAGACTCCAGAGTTATAATTATGACCAAAAACTTTTCATGCAAATTGCTTCAATAGTTTACCATTATCTACAGAATAAAATCCAAACTCTCTTCACAATACAATAGCAAATGTTCGTGATGTAGGTCCTGCATACTCGGTCTCCTCTGTGTCTGTTTTCAACCTCCCAAGCTCAACCCTTGTTTTACTCACTAATACTTATTACCTAGAGCTCCTACAATGTGGTGGGCTTTTTAAAAAATGTCTGTATATCTTTGCATACGTTATTTTTACTGCCCCTAATGTTTCCCCTATATTCTCTAACCAACTTCTCATCCTCCGAGTCTTAGCTCAAATAATAACTTGTCTCTAGGTGAATTCAAATGGGCCTCCTGTGCTCCCAAGACATACTGTTTATAGCACCTTGTCCACCTCCACACTAGATCAATGTAGGGTTCCGTATTTGTCTACCGCGCCTTCACCATGAAGGGAGCCAGTAACTATTAAGTGAATACAACAACCAGGTGGGTTATAGCATCACGAAATTGGTCTAAAGCATTCAAGAAGACCTTACATTTACTACAAAGTCTTTGTGGAAATGACCATAATGGAAGATCATTCGAACAGGGGGAATTTTCCCCACAGGAATGATGTAATTTGGGATTGCATGAGTAAGAAAGAATAATATCAGGTAGGGGTGCCTGGGTGGCCCAGTCAATTAAGTGTCTGCCTTTGGCTCAGGTCATGATCCCAGAATCCTGGTATGGAGGCCGATGTAGGGTTCCCTGGTCAGTAGGGGAAGTCTGCTTCTCTCTGACCCTCTCCCTGCTTCCGCATGCACTCTATCTCTCTCTCTCTCAAATAAGTAAAATCTTTAAGAAAAAAAAAAAAAAAGAACAATACCAAGCAAATTGTAGTTTTGACCACACGGGGAAAGCAAAGACATGACAATTATAAATGGATATGAGTAATATAGTATGCTCTAAGTTCTATAAGACATATATACATGTTCTAGATATATTTGTAATTTAATGTAATGTGAAGTAAACATAACTACTGAATATTAAATTTGATATTTATTAATTTTGCTAAATCTTCTAAAATGGATTTCATCTTCTTTGAAAACATAACAGCAGAATCATTTAAATAAAATTCTATAATTATATACTTGAAGTAAACTTGAAAGCATTTCAAGCATTAAAAAACATTTAGTGGCAAATGTCATTCTTTTTTCCTTATAATAATTTATTTTGAATTAGTGTGGAGTGGGCCTAGATCTCTTTGAAAAGTTTGTGAATTTACATGCACAGCTGGTGGGGATGTAAATTAGAAAACATATCTGAAAGCAATTCAGTTTTACGTTTTTAGATGTTTCAAATTGTTCATAGTGTTTTAACTGGTATTTGCAATTCTGGAAGCTAATCTAAAACAAATCAGACATTTACAAAGGCTTCCTGGAAAAATAGGCTTATCACAACACTATCTCAAATTCAAAAACTTAGAAAAAAATCAATAAAAGATTGGTTAAAAAAACATGGTATCTCTGTTCAATAGAATATTGTACTGTCATTAAAATTATCATACAGAAGTATGATAAAACATTAGTATCAAAATAGTGAAAAGCAGGTTACCAAACGATGCTTACAATAAGATTGCAATTATGATACTAAAAAATGCTGAAGGACAATGAAGGTGAAAGTTGGCAAAGGGAAGGAAATAACAAAGATCAGAGCTGAAATAAATGACATAGAGACTAAAAGGGAAAAAAAAAATCAATGAAATTGAGGTTTTTTTTTTAAATATAAACAAAATTGACAAACTTTTAGCCAGATTCACTGAGAGCAAAAGAGGACTCAAATAAATAAAAATAGAATTGAAAGAGGAGATATTGTAACTGATAACACAGAAATATAAAGAATCATACGAGAGTACTATGAAAAATTAGACACCAAAAATTTGGACTACCTAGACAAATAAGTGAATTCGTAAAAACACACAACCTACCAAAACTGAATTATGAATAGAAAATCTGAATACAATGATTACTAGTAAAAGATTGAATCAATAATCAGAAGCCTCCTAACAAACAAAAGTCTAGAACCAGATGGCTTCACTGGTGATTTCTACCAAACATTTAAAGAAAAATGGATACCAATTCTTCTCGAACTCTTCACAGAAAATAGAAGAGGAGAAGGCATCACTTCTAAATCCTTCTTTTTTTTTTTTGTCTTGAAGCAGGCATTGACCTGATACCAGAATCAGGCAAGAATGCCACAAGAAGGAAAAGAAAATTACAGATCAATATTTCTGATGAATACAGTTGTAAAAATCCTCGACAAAATATTAGCAAACTGAATTCAAGAATACATTAAAAAGATCATCCACCATGATTGAGTGGGATTTATTCCAGGAATGCAAGAATGGTTCAACATCTATAAATCAGTCAATGTGATACAACACATTAACAAAATGAAGGATAAAAATCATATGGTCATCTCCCTGGAACTGAGTCCAGGTCATCTCATCGGAGCAGAGAGCCTGATGCGGGGCTCGATCCCAGGACCCTGGGATCACGACCTGAGCTGAAGGCAGAGGCCTAACCCACTGAGCCACCCAGGTGCCCCCCCCTTTTTTTTCAAAGATTTTATTTATTCATTTGACAGAGATCACAAGCAGGCAGAGAGGCAAGCAGAGAGAGAGGAAAAAGGATTTGACAAAATTCAACATCCCTTTTTGATAAAAACTTTGAACAAAGTGGGTATACCACAAATGTTCCTCAACAGAATAAAGGTCATATATGATAAACCCATAGCTAACATCACACTCAATGGTGAAAAGGTAAAAGCTTTTCCTCTATGATCAGGAAAAAGACAAGGATGTCCACTCTCACCACTTTTATTAGACAATGTACTGAAGTCTTTGTCTAAGTAATTAAGCAAGAAAATAAAAGGCATGACAATTGGAAAAGAAAACATAAAACTATCACTACTTGCAAATGACATATTACATGTAGAAGTTCATAAATATTCCATCAAAAAACTATTAGAATTAATAAATCAGAATCAGTACAGTTGTGGAATACAAAATCAATATATAAAAATCTGTTTCTAAAAACTAATAGCAACTTATTAGAAAGAGAAATTAAGAAAACAGACCCATTTATAATTGTATCAAAAAGGATAAAACATCTAGGAATAATTCTAACCAAGGAGGTGAAAGACCTATACATTGAAAACTGTAAGACACTGATGAAATAAATTGAAGATGACACAAATAAATAGAAAGGCATTCCATTCTCATGGATTGGAGAAATTAATGTTGTTAAAAATATCCATACTACTCGGGGCGCCTGGGTGGCTCAGTGGGTTAAGCTGCTGCCTTCGGCTTAGGTCATGATTTCAGGGTCCTGGGATCGAGTCCCACATCGGGCTCTCTGCTCAGCGGGGAGCCTGCTTCCCTTCCTCTCTCTCTCTCTCTCTGCCTGCCTCTCTGCCTACCTGTGATCTCTCTCTGTCAAATAAATAAATACAACCTTTAAAAAAAAATCCATACTACTCAAAGCAATCTAAGATTCAGTACAGTCGCTATTAAAATTCCAATGGCCCTTTTCACAGAAACAGAACCAACAATCCTAAAATTTGTATGGAACCACAAAGGCTCCAAATAGCCCAAGCACTCTTGAGAAAGAAGAACAATGACAGGGGCATCATGTTTCCTGACTTAAAACTATATCTTAAAGCTAAAAGCAATTTCAACAACATGATATTGGCATGAAAACAGACACATGGATCAGTGGAATGAGGTAGGAGTCCAGAAATAAACCCATGCATTATATAGGCAATTAACATGTTACAAAGGAGCCAAGAATACATACATAATGGGAAAGGGCAGTCTCTTTAATAACTGGTGTTGGGGTAACTAGACATCCACATGCAAAAGAATAAAGCTGGACCATTATCTTATACCATACACAAAAATTAACTTAAAATGGATTGAAGACTTGAATATAAGACCTAAACCTATAATTTCTAGAAGAAAACACAGCTTTTTAGCCTTTTTTACATTGGTCTTGGTGATGGTTTTTTGGATTTTGATACCAAAAACAAAGGCAACAAGAGCAAAAATAAACAAGTGGGACTGTATCAAACGAAAAAGATTCTGCATGGCAAAGGAAACCATCAACAAAGTGAAAAAGCAACCTACTAAATGGGAGAAAACATTTGCAGATCATCTACCTGATAAGGGCTTAGTAATCAAAACACATAAAGAACTCCAACAAGTTAAGTGCAAAAAAGACCAAACAATCCATTAAAAAATGGACAGAAGATGTGAATACACATTTTCCCAAGGAAGACCTACACGCGGACCTCAAGCACATGAAAAAGTGCTCAGCATTACTCATGATCAGGTAAATGTGAATCAAAACCACACTGAGATACTGTTAGAATGGCTAGTATCCAAAAGACAAGCAAAAACAAGTGCTGAGGATGTGGAGGAAGAGGGAAGCCTTGTACACTGTTTGTAGGAGTACATTTTGGTACAGCGACTATGATAAATAATTTGGAGGTTTCTCAAAAAACTGAAAATAGAACTACTCTATGATCCAGCAATTCCACTTCTAGGTATTTATTCAAAGAAAATGAGAACACTAACTTAAAAATGTATATGCCTCCCTGTGCTCATTGCAGCATTATTTACAACAGCCAGCACTTGGAAGCAACCTAAGTGTCCATCAGTGGATAAATGATTAAAGAAAATGTGGCATATATACACAATGGAATACCATTCAGCCATAAAGAAAAATGAAATCTTGCCACTTGTGACATTTGTGACAACATGAACGGACCTTGAGGGAATTCTGCTAAGTGAAAGAAGTTAAACAGAGCAAGGCAAATATGACCTCACATTAATGTAGAATCTAAAAACAAAAAACAAAACAAAAGATACAGAGAAAAACTGGTGGTTCTCAGAGGTAGGGGTAGGAGGGTAGGCAAAATGGGTGAAGGAGGTCAAAACACACCAATGTCCAGGTATAAAATAAATAAATTCTGGGGACATAATATACATAATGGTGACTAAAGTTAATCATGCTATATTGCATACTTGAAAATTGCTGAGAGAATAGATCTTAAAATTTCTCCTCACCAGGAAAAAAATTTTTGCAACCATGTGACTTGTTACCTAGACTTAATGTGGCAATCATTTCACAATATATACAAATATCAAACTATTATATTATACACCTGAAACTAATATGATGTTACATGTCAACTATATCTCAATTTAAAAAATATGCTGGAAACAAACCTAAAAATTCTTCAAAATGTAATGGTGACTATTACTGAATTGTGAATTCTTTAAAAGATTTTTGTTTACCTTTTCCAAGTTATATATGCTATTTTTTATAATTGGAGATTTATTAACTTCCAAAATTATCCCATTGGTCTTAGCATTTTATCAGAGTTCTAGGGGCATAAGAAGTAGTTATTGTTACCTATAGACATGTCTCTCCTCTGAAAAATGATTTTTAGAAGATCTCACTATCTTCCCATTTCCTCAGTTTATTTCAAATTAAAATAGCATTTACTTGTGTGGATACCTCTTGGTTTTATGGAGGGTACTCTAGTTCATGAAAACAACAGTGGCCATTACCTTAAATAACCCTATGCCGCTAAGAAAAACCTTTAAAATGCACTTTCAAAATAATCTTGGCAACTTGCTACAATGGTACGTGAAGAAAGGAAAAATTGGAGATGGGCTATAATGTGTATTTCCTAACTAGCCTTTCCTCTAAGTTTGGTAATAAAAATGTAAAGGTCATGTTTCTATTCAGATCGCAATGACAGAGACTCTTCCTTGGGAAGGCTGGTGACAGTATGCAGAAGCCAGCTGTCCATTCTCCCCTACGTCTCATATTTACTGTTCATTCCCGATCTTCCTCTGGCTGGTTTTTATTTGTAAAGCACAAATATGTGCTCTTATTTTATCCCTTGCTCTTGTTTTTATATGTAGTTTCAAATGGCATAATCCTTATTTCAGTCAGGAATATTTAACTATATCCTCTGAGAATAAATTCAGATTTGCTCCTCTAGCAGTCCCACGGAGGTTTTTTGAGTAAATGACTTACTAAAAATATCCCATTCTTTTCTGAATCATTCTGAATGATCATTTCTAAAGGAAGCATCTTCTTTCAGTCTGGAACCACCGACACAGACAGATGCTCCCCTTTCCAGTCATTTTGAACACCAAATGGAAAGAGCAAATAAATCCAACTCATTATTATCTGAGGACCTTTTGGATTTGTAGGAACAAAATGATGAAGTGAAAGACTTTAATGCTTTTATGTTCCTTCCATTCCCCTCCTAAGTTTTAACTTCGGCCATTTGCTTTTCCAAACATGCCTCAAAGTCTTCATACTGCTGAAACAAAACCCACAGGTCAGTGTAAACAGGTGGTTGGAACTGGAATATTTCCAAGCGATCATTTTGACCTGCGTACACCACTTAAAAGGGAGAAGATCTGGAACTGAGACAAGATGTCACTTAACATGCCCTCCTTGGAATGTGTTGGATGTCCCACACCTGACAGGCTCAGCACATGCCCACGTCTTTTTCCTTTCCAGTGAGGAACACCCATTCAAGCAGGAAGATGAAACTATGTACTATTTTTGGGGTTCTCCAAAAGTGAACAACCTGCAAAAATACAGTCTAAGAGCAGAGCGTATAGGGGAACCTCTTCCACCACCGCCGTCGCCCCGCCACCCGCCCGGCCACCTGCGCTGCAACCATGACCCCTCGTGCCATTGTCTACTTCTTGCTGGAGAGTGCGGCCAGGCCCTGCGCAGGCTGCCACAGACCAGGGCCGGAGCTGGAAAGAGGAGGTGGTGACCATGGATACCTGGCTGCAGGGCTCACTCAAGACCCCCTGTGTGTATGGGCAGCTTCCCAAGCTCTGGGATGGAGACCTTGCCCTGTATCAATCCAGTGCCATTCTGAGGCACCTGGGCCACTCCCAGGGGCTGGATGGGAAGGACTGGCGGGGAGTCAGCTCTGGTGGGTGCGGGGAATGATGGTGTGGAGAACTTCTGCTGCAAATATATCATTCTCATCTACACCAATTATGAGGTAGGCAAAGAGGAGTACGTGAAGTCACTGAAGCCTTCTGAGACGCTGCTGTCCCAGAACTAGGGTGGGCAGGCCTTTATCACGGGCAACCAGATCTCCTCGCAGACACTACAACCTACTGGACTTGCTGCTGATTCACCAGGCCCTGGATCCCACACCCTGTCCCCCAGCCCACCACCAATTCCTTTTCACTGCTCTCTGCCTGCTTGGCATACCTTAGCTCCTGGCCCAAGCTCAAGGTCTTCCGAGGCCCTGAACCTCCCCATCAACGGCAACCAGAAGCAGTGAGAGCTTGTGGCTCCCTCGGCAGGAGGTGGGGACTGCCTGCCAACCGGTAAAATTTCCAAGAGAGAAAATAAAATAACAATAATAAATAAAAGCAGAGTTTTCTCAAAGAAAAATTACTACCTAACCATTTCCCTAGATACCAGTGTGACACACATGAACTGACTGATGGAGGAGGTAGCCTTGCCAGGACCAAGAGTTCAAACATTTTAAAGGAAATTCTAGTGGCGGAAAATTGAGATGTTAACTGGTATATGTGCCATTGGAAAATTTCCTAGATATTTTTTTAAAAAGATTTTATTTATTTATTCATGAGAGACAGAGAGAGAGAGGGAGAGAGAGAGGTACAGGAAGAAGCAGGCTTCCCGCTGGGCATGGAGCCCCATACTGGACTTGATCCTAGGATCATGGCCTGAGCCGAAGGCAGATGCTTAACCATCTGAGCCACCCAGGTGCCCCCTAGGTATTTTGTTTTAGAACTATTTCCTGAATTCAGAGACAACACATCACTAATGAATGACACACAAGGAATATAGCTCATTACTAATGAAATTATTTGAAGATAATCTTAACAACTGGTCAGTGAGAATAAAATATAAGCTTATGATTCTTGAAATGCCAGAAGGCTTATTTGAGCATCAACCATTTTATAGGTTCTCATGAACGATTACAAAGAAC
Organism: Lontra canadensis; assembly: GCF_010015895.1. Lineage (NCBI taxonomy): Eukaryota > Metazoa > Chordata > Mammalia > Carnivora > Mustelidae > Lontra > Lontra canadensis. The sequence goes on from NW_022630998.1 coordinate 26,917,336, forward strand.
AAGTGAAAAATGTATCTAAATTCTTTGTATAGGATTGTGGGGGTGAGTTCAGTAGAATATGTGGAAATATCAAAACATTTGAGACAGAAAGTCACGGTTTTCTAATCTATGAAATACATATAATGATTCCTGTCTTGGAACTACTTGTGGATTAAATGTAAAAATATATTTGTAAGTGGTTTGTCATGGGAATGATTTGCTGGAACTAGGATGAGACATTTAAAGATGGCTGAATATTGGGAAATTCCTTTCACCCCATTGGGGAACATACCTAAGTGAATGACAATTTAAGCTTTTGGAAATGAGAAGAGGGACATAGTCTTATTGGCTACTGTGATGTGATATTTTGCTGTGTCATGAAGAATAGCCAATAGAATGTTGTAAAGGGGGGCGCCTGGGTGGCTCAGTGGGTTAAAGCTTCTGCCTTCGGCTCGGGTCATGATCCCAGGGTCCTGGGATCGAGCCCCGCATCGGGCTCTCTGCTCCGCGGGGAGCCTGCTTCCTCCTCTCTCTCTGCCTGCCTATCTGTCTACTTGTGATCTCTGTCTGTCAAATAAATAAATAAAATCTTTAAAAAAAAAAAGAATGTTGTAAAGGTAGGAGGGGAAATAAGAATGAAGATGTTCAAATTGAATGAATAGATGGAAGTGTTAAAAGTGCTGAGAGAGATGACGAAACCAAACATGACTAGATAAAGAAAAAAAATTGCCAGAATACCAGGTAATCACTGCCTGGTCTTGACTGAAGCAAAGGATGAACAATGACAAGCAAAACTAATTATAGAAGGTGAACTCTTCTGATAGGAATTTGCAGAAGTGCATAACATAGCTCCCTGCTTGAAAATATTCACTTACTTTTCCTCAGTATTCATATTTGATTCCTATTGCTGGTCACATTTCTTAGTCCCTAGAATATACTAAATAAATGTTCTTATATAAAGAATGAATGAGTGTTTTAGGTTGGGTTCCCCAGCAGAAGCAGACTCTTAAATAAGGATTCAAGTGCAAGTAGTTTATTTGGAAGGTCTCAAGAAGTCTCAGTAGAAAAGTGGAGAAGACAAAAAAAAGGGGAGGGGGAATTCTCAAAAAGTGTGTATTAGTGAGCAAGTGCTACTGTGAGCCACTGGGGCTCATTTCTATTGGCTTTTGGCTTTCTCTGAGAGATGATGTAGAACCCCCATTCTTACTGGTTGAGGGCTGCTGCTGAGGGCATCCATTCTCTATTACCTTCCTTCTGATCATGCAGAGAAAGCCCTCAGACAAGGTGTTTATAGAAACAAACTGTAGGCTGTATAATGGTGATTGTTGAGCAACAAGGAACAGGGAATAGATAGTGTCTGCTCCAAAGAGGGCATGAGTAGTGAGTGACTTACAGCTTCCTTCCCTTGTATCTGTAGGTCATTTCAGTCTTCAAATGACCAAGAATGAAATGCCAGTGCCTAAGTAACCATCAAGCCATATTAATGAACATTTTCTTTATCATCGTAGTTAACTTCTGGGAGAAAACATACTTTATAGGAAAAGAGACACCAGTAGGGGAGAAGTCACTGATGAAGTGTATATAGAATCGGTGGCAAAGAGTTCTTGAAAATTAATTTGTGACAGCAGTGTTGCCTAGATGAGGCCATTTTTATGAGATTCTGATAATAGTTATCCTCTACGATAACTGTAGGATAAATGCAATTGCATCCTGGAGAAACTGTGAAGCATGTAAACTTCGTCCCTCCCTCCCTACTTTCCTTCCCCTTCCCTTCCTCCCTCTTTTCCTTCTTTCCTCCCTTCCAAAATAGATATAAATATTAAATAGTTTTCCTCATCTTCTTGTAGTATAAGAATTCAGGTGATAGTGATACAAAATAGAATCCTCCAATTTCCAGAAAATTTATGTTTGCTCCCTTTCTAATTAGGGTATTTAGAAAAGTTTCTATTTTTGATTTTGATTTTGATCCTTCAACTCAATTATATACTTGTCTGACCTTAATAGGAGCTTAAGCCAACCACAGAAATCAGACTTTGGCCCGATACACTCACCCAGAGGGATTAATTGTCAAATATCTTTGATTTACTAGATTGAGAATTTTTAGTGTCCACATCCACTCTTTTGCGCAGAAGTTCAAGAGTAGTTATACTTAAACATGACTACATCCTCATGAGATGTCCCAATTTGTGTTACTAGCCAGTTCAAACTTTGAAAAATTAATAGCTTGGAACTGAGCATTTTATGCCTGTTTTTCTTTGTGTCTGTTTGGTAATGTAAAATGTGGACTATACCCTGTGACCAAGCTCAAACACCTAACATTCTATTCAAAAAGAGGTGGGATTTTAAAAATACCTGAATCATGTGGGAATTTTTTATTATATTTTAATTAGGTATATAGCCTTGGGAAAAGTTGTGAAAATATTCTTACATATTCTTCTGGATGTCAGTTGCCTAGGGTGGTTCAAATTTTATAGTTTTCCCCTTTAATTTTTCTTTTATTTAGATGCTTAGAAATAAATACAGTATTTACTTTTTGTCCAAATAACAAAATAGAATATTTTTCAATGATTTTTCCTTTTAACCACTTCGTCCACTGAACTCTGAATTTAATACATAATGACTACATTTTTCTGTAGATACTTTTCCATTTAAATAACCTAGTTTCAATATTTTTCCATTTTATTCCATTAAATATTTTATATTTAAATATTTAAATTTAAATTTCTTCTATTAAAAATGACGTGATCACAATTGCTAACCTTGAGTCTCAGATTGGTGAAAAATTATTGTTCTCAATCTTTTTATAAGTTTCTCATAATGCCTACTATTAGCACATAAACCTTTGTGGTATCGGTGCCAGAAGAAGATAGTACACTCACTAATAGGAGATACAATTTATGGTATGTGTTTATAGAACATCTGAAAAAAGCAGCTGCAGCTGTGTTCTTAAGAATCAGAACTCAGCCATAATAACATGAAGAAATATTGTTCAATGTATAAGAATAATTATTACTACTTTGTGTTACTTTGTATATCCTTAATTTATAACTATTTTGATCATTAAAAATAATATTTGAGTGTTTGAAGATCATTGTTACTTACAAAGAAACTGAAAAGATACAGAAACTATAGAAGAGTGTTTTGGTAGAGGATGTGGTTAGAAACTGCAAGAAAAAAAATCAATTAATGTTAAGACATTGCAAACCATTATCTTATCTCAATATTTGTTTTTTTTTCAAAGTGATATAAACCCTATGAGATCTTAACATCTGTATATACAAAATTCAATAAAACTGAGTATGCTTATACAGAGGTATTGTGTAGCAAGAGGTTTTGTGTAATTACCTTTTTTAAAGTTCAGTACATGTTAGAGAGCCAATAAAATAAATTTCCATTTTTAATGAAAAGTTGTCCCATTACCCAGTTTGGATCATTTTGAAATTGGAGCCCTAGTTGACTATGGGTAATATTTTAAAATTTTCCTTTCTTTATATTTTACAGGTATTTTTTGATAAACAAATGTATGTGCCTGATCAAAAATTTTAATTATTCAAAGAAGTTAGTATAATGAAATTAACTTTCTGTTCCCTGTCTCCTTGTCCCATAGCTTCCTCTTAGAGGCAACTGATATTAATTTCTATGTAATTAATAGTCTTCCAGTAATATCCATACTTTGACAATAATATAAGCAAAAGTTCATGATCTGTTATATATAAACAACTATTTATATATCTTTGGATTAGCATGTTATAGACACATTTTGGTGAATTACTTGTTCACTTAGTATCTTATCTAGATTTCATGACAGTGAGTTACAATTCTAACTCAGTTTTTAAATTATGATACAGTGTTACATTAGGAGGCTAGGATTTATTTTGTGTGTTGGGAACCTTATAGTCAGACATGAAACTCATTTCCATTCTTTTCACCAATGAACATTTACAGCAATCAACATATTTTTACCTATGTCTTTGCATACTGATATGTATTTCAATAGAATAAATTCCTAAAGGCAGAGCTGCTATTTTAAATTTTTATAGATATTAATTTTAGTTCCTTTCATATTTTTTTATCAAATGATATTTTAAATTGGAAAAGTAATTTAAAGCTTATTATTCTGGCTCTCTGAAAATTAAGTGCCTATACCACTCATTTGTCGCTTAGCCTAGGTGACTTTATATTTATTTTTCTAAAATAAATGTAAAAGTTCCTAATGGCTGATATAATGTCTTCCGTATTTTGCTGTTCCTACTGCTAAGCAATAGGCCCATTTAAAACTCCTCTAACTAGGAACTAATAAATCCAGCATTCAGTATAATTTTAACATTCATTCTCTCTTAATATTAGTAAGTTACTGCGAAACCCTACATTTGAACAGAACTGGAAAATGAAGAAATAATACAAATAGTCATGTTTTCCATGGTGTCACATCCGTTGTTGCTTTTATATTATTATTTATTAATTTTTTAAAAGACTGTACCTGTGCGTCAAATCATGAGGCACAGATAGATCTTTTCTCTTTATCAGTCTCTTGGGCACAGCCGGTCCTGAGCACTTTGTTCTAGAATGTTGCAACAGGACTTTTAAACATCAAAATAAAAACATGAGGAATAAATCCCCATCCTATGATCTACGGGGGCTGGTTACCTCCTTGGCAAATAGGAAGATTAAATTACTACAAAAAAAAATCCCTCTTTGCCTGTGCTGGACAATTGTAAGCATAGCTCTGAAATAGCACCGAAGACACTACGGGATCCTGTGGAGAGCTGTCTCTGACATCTGAGTTACATACTGGACAGGCAAGTTGTTGATAAGAGCAGTAATACCTTTGGATGATGAAAAAAGAAAAGAAAAAGTATCGTGTTTCACAGATTGCTTGTACTCAAATATATTTTCTCAGTTGCAGATCCTCAGCTATTTCATTGAGTGGAAAGTTTTGAGTTGAAGAGTTTCAGGAAGAGTCATGGTGCATTTGTTTAATGTCTCAGGAAACACTTTTTATGGTAACTTAGCCTATGAACAAACTCACTTTTTTAGATATTAATAAAATATTCTTTTCTTCATGTAGTATTTTATACAAGAACACTGTAGATGCATCTTAAGATTTGACTATTTTAACAAATATTAGATTTGTATCAACCAGTTACATGCTGTATTTTGTAAATCATTGACTATTTTTTTTTTAAAGATGGCCTACTTTGAGCCATTGTAGAGGTACATTTCTGTTTTTTGTGACCAAAAAGACAAACTTAAACAAGTGTCAGAAATATGTCTTATTCTGGTGTTTTGTTTCAGTGTGAATTATCATTTCTGCATTTGTTTAATGTAAAGGTGGAAACTCACCATTCAGTGCAATTTTCAACAAAAAAAAGTAATACAAATTCTTGTTAAAAAAACCAAAAATATTGACGATTGTTACTTGAATAGCTTTGATTCCTTTTTACATTTATTATTTATTTCTTTGGTTATCTATGCCTCTTAGAGATATGCATTAATTTTTCTTCTCTAGGATTTGCCTTTTCAGTTTGTGTTGTTGCCATTCTCTCTAACGCAGACATTAAAAAAAAAAAAACGCATATCCCATTAGAATTGTATTGTAATTTTAGTACAAGTAGATAGACAGATGGGCAAATGATGAGTACTGTGAAATAAACCTAAAAATATAAATGCTGCTTTGTTTGCAATGACAACTAATGCAACTAATTTAAATATGAAGGGTCAGTTATTGCAATAAGCTAAAAAAATCATTAAAAATGATTTTAAAAAATCAAATCTCTCCTCATGTAGAAGCAGACAGTACTCTTAGACTTTGAAGATCAGGCTTATGGGTTCAGATTATTTAGTGATGATTAGGACAGGTGTCATTTTGTGACACTCCAGGGCAAGTAGCCTCGGGGTGTCACGACAGGGCACACCAGCTCAGTAATGTGAAATCATTCTAAATGGCACCTTGAAACTACTCTGGAAAGTTAGCTTTCTAATGAGAACTTAGCTACCAAAGCAGCACTTGGCTAGGTAACAACAGCTATCTCTGCCACTGCAGAGAAGAATTTCTTTTTTTCTGCCAGCATTTAAAACGAAACTGCTTACATTTAGGAAATTATCAGTGTAAGTAAAAAATGAGGGGGGTGAAGCAGAGAGGCAGTTGGAAATACGTGATTAAAAGAATCATTTAGCTATAACGGACAGGCCGGATGTGCATATTTAGAAAAAAAATTGAAAGCTATACACATAGAATTGAGGAAATTAATTTTACATAGATGTGTCAGAATTAGCTCTGTGATACACTGGCAGTTTAAAAGTGAAGAGAGAGCTATCAGATTCTGCTCTAAAGCCAATGTTAAAGGACTCGGTCTCAATCACCGTTTCTCTCCTGCTTGCAGACTCTCTGTAAACTAATGACCACTTACTCAACAAAAGTACCAAATATAGGCACAAAAATGGCTCAAACGCTTCCAGAAACATCTTTTTGAAGTTTAAGAGATAGGATGAACAACAAGTCTAGTAATTTCCCTACTTTTATCAAATTACATCCTAGTCGGGTGACATACAATAATCAAGTAAGCATATATATTCATAATGTAACTTCAGAGAGTTTTAAATTCCACAGAGGAAACACAACAGAGTGCTGTGGTAGAATATGCCTGGTGTGTGGGTATTGTGGAGAGCGTCAACATCACTCCGGGAGGACACTCCAGATAAGGAAACATTTGTGCCAAAGCCAGAATGAGAAGGAATCAGCCACATGAAAATCCAGAGGAAGGGGGTTCTGTATGGACAAAGAGCAATTGCAAAGTCCTTTCCATGGAAATGTTCCAACAGAAGCAGTCAAACCAGCATGGCAAGGGCAGGAGGGGCGGTGTGGTAGAAGATAAAGTTGGAGAGATTCAGGATATATTTTTGGGGGGCAGAGCTCACTTGCTAAGAGTTTGGATACTGGGAATGAGGAGCAGAGACAAATCAAACACCCCTTCTAAGATTTTGCCCTGAGCAGCTGGCTAGGTGGAAGCACATTTACTGAGAGAAGGTTGCGGGTGGGGGGATGGATTTATACGGGAAGAAACTGAGAGCTCTGTTTTACACATGGTGAGTTAACAATGCCTGTTAGAGGTCTACGTGGACTGTGATACAAGTCCGTCTGAGTCTCAGCAAACTCAAGAATTATGTGGGTCATCAGCATTGCTCTCTTGTCCTGGATTGGGGGAAGAATGAAAAAAAAAAACACACACAAAACCATTCACTTATTTATTCCCTCCACAAATATTTGTTAAATATCTATGCCATAAACCTTCAGGTCAGGCACCGTTCTTGCAGATGTGGACAGGGCAATAAACAAGATGGGGCTGTATTTTTGTATTAGACTTTTTCCCTTTCAGGTTTAGTTTCAAGAGTGTGGGTGAAAATGCATGACTCATTTCCGTTCTTTACTAGCTAGCACAAGGCTGGCCGTGAGCTTAGTGAATGTTGCATCACACTTCTCTGGCACTCGGTACAGAAATTCAGAAGCAGACTCAGCCTGAATGCACAATGTCACCTGACAAAGTCCATGAGTAAAGAATACAAAATGAATGGCACTGTTCCATATATATTTCCTCCCCCTTATTCCTCCTGTCTTTTCATTCTTCTGCCATTTATTATTTTATAGAGTCCCAGGGTAAAATAAACATCTTTGAGCTTGTGATGATTAATAGAAATTATTATATGTAGAATGAATCTCGTTTGAATCTCCCAAAGAATCATCAAAATATTTCTAAGTAACTGGTGATCACAGCCTTCTTGGGGATTTTGCTGGTGGCAACCTGAGGTTTCTGAAACTAAGAAATTACCTAGTGCTTTTCAACACTGATGTGACAGTTTCTGACACCACTGGCTTAATGAAGGACCAGTTTTTGTTTTTCTTCTATCGGATTTCAAAGCAAAGAGAGAGGCAGAGATAAAAATAACTTCTCACTGGGGCTTTTTAAAAAAAATATATTTTATTTATTTATTTGACACAGATCACAAGTAGGCAGAGAGGCAGGCAAAGATTGAGGAGAGCAGGTTCCCCACGTAGCAGACAGCCTGATGCGGGGCTCGATCCCAGGACCCTGGGTGGGATCATGACCCGTGCCGAAGGCAGAGGTTTTAACCCACTGAGCCATCTATGTGCCCCTCACTGGTGCTTTGAACTAATTCTGGTCCCAGTTAAACTTCAGGCGGACCAAATTTGAGACCATAAAACGCAGTCAGCTTCACTTTACATTCCACACCCCCTCAGCCTTCCCTCAGACTGGCTCCTCCAGTTTCCATCTGAAGGATGCTATCATCAGAGTCAGTTGTGCCAAACTGAGATTACTGTGTGCTGTAGTCATGGTCTGGTTTCCTGTCTGGTGAAGAAGTGTTTCACGGTATTTAATAACACTGGCCTTAGTCAATGAGACGATGATTTGAATTCTGGCACTGCCATTCACGGGCTGTATGACCTCAGGCGAGGCTCTGATTGTTTGTGGACCTCAATTTCCTCATCCGTGTTTATGGGTGAGACTTACTTGAGCTCATGTAGGTGAAGTACCGAGCACAGGGCTCGAAAAGGGGTAGACGTTTGTTTACACATCCTCCAAATATTTGAGTGCCAGTCACTGTTGTAGGCTCTGGGATCAAGCAGAGACAAATTAGACAAAAACCTTGCCTTCGTGGGTCTTCTGTTGATGCATTGGGCAGCCTTGATTCCCTTTTTTATCATTTGCTTTCTTTCCAGAATGGCTCTGGGAAGAATAGTAATACAGGCAAAATTGGGCATTTTATTCTAGTCTCCCCTGTGTGTATGGCCAGAGTCTGTATGGCCCACCTCAAGCTCCATTCAGGCGCCCCTGAGGCTGTCCTTGCACACAGGACCTCCACTGTGGGTCTTCCCATACCACCCAACAACACTCGCCTGCTTTTTCTGTAACTTATTAGTTCCCTTCTCAGTCACCTTTGGCAATTGATAAAGAGTTTCTGACAATTGGCACAGACCTAATATATGACCCTATTGAGGGTTCTTCTTAGTGCCCCAAAAATGAATTTTGAGAAGTAGAATGGTGTAATTCGTGGCATATACGAGACAGTAGAAGGCTATGGAGAAGCGGCCTTGTCTGTTCACAGAATGCCATGTTTTTTTAATTGAACCTAGACGAGTAAAATGACTTTCTTCTTCTCTTCTCTTACTTTCCCTATGTTTTTCCACTTTTGTCCCTTTCTCTTATGTTCACATTATTCACTTTAGACAAAGTTGATTCTGAAGTCCAATGTCCTATCTTCTTCTGACCTTTCCATTTGAGAGAAATCTCACTCTTGTCTCTCTGACCAATCTTCCCAGTATGGTCCACTTACTTGTTATTTCTTCCTTACTTCTCTGCAACCACAAACTTCATTAGGACATGTTTGAATGTTTGGGGGATAAAATCCAAGGGGGCAGCTGAGAGCTAAAGCCAGGCCAGGGCCCTTCAGAGGTTGAGCAAAGCTCTTTCCTTCCCTCTCTCCATCTCTCTGAGCTACCTTCTTTCCTTTGCTTAAGATGTATTTTAAAAACTAAAACAAAATTTTAATCTTATTGTGTAAGAAATAATAGTTTTAATACATAAATTATAATGTAATAATTCTATTTATAAAAGCATTAGGGGTTTTATTTAAAAGTAATTTGTGAGGGGTGCCTGGGAGGTTCATGTGGCTAAGCATCTGACTCTAGATTTTGCTCAGGTCATGATCTCAGTGTTGTGTGATCGAGACCCATATTGGGCTCCATGCTGAGTGTAGAGCCCACTTAAGATTCTCTCTCTCCCTCTCCCTCTGCCCCTCCCCACTCATGCAACTCTCTCTCTCTCTCTAAAAATCAATTAATGTAATTTGTGATATACTGTAGGTATCTATTAATGGGCTCTTAAGGTTTTTGATGAATAAGATCTTAAGTATGCCAGAGACAATATGTATAAAACAATTCAGAGAGATGACTAGAAGTTTATTTTGAGGCCTTATTGAGTGAGACCCAAGGTGAGTAGTGACTTTTCAGCTTCCTCATGATACATACCATGGTGCAATGGTGTCACATGTTGATAAAATCAGTAACTGAAACATTAGTTGGATGAAGATGAGGGAGATCACAGGAAGATAAAAAGAAACAGGGGTAGAATTTTGGGGAAGGGCTGAGACAGTTTTGGGGAATAGTGTGTATATTAGCTCAGGGCCTTGGGAAATAAGCTTGAATGCTTTGTGAATTCTCAGAATCAGGGATGAAAAGAACCAAGAGATCTAGAAAGAAGGTCTCTGTAAGAAATAGGATTTTCATAGTGGTGGACGCAGGGTAGCAAAGGAGAGTCCTGGTAAAGACAAGGAGAAGAGATTTAAGAATTTAGCATCTTTGATGGACATACTTTGGAACATCTCTGCTCTAACCCCTTTCTTTGAGACCTGTCTCTACGTAGCACTGGTAATGGACACCCCAAGTGTCTGGTGACCACACTACGCTGCCTACCCCCAACTGTAGCAGAGAGCTGGTCTGCAAAGAAAAGGAAGAAAGAGGACAGAGGAATTGTGCAGAAAGAAGAAGAAACTAGAAGTATGTGAATTGTGCAGCAAAGAGAAGCAGAAACTAAAACCTATTTGAATCTTGAGAGTTAAAATGAGTTGTTTTAGTACTTTGACTTCAGTTCCCATGGACCCTGCTGGTATTCCATGGATCTGCTCCATTGTTTAAAGCTCCCCTGTTTGATAGCCCACACGTGACTTACTGTGTGTTTTTTGTTTGTTTGTTAGTTCGTTTTACAACGAGAAGAGTCCTAATTAGAACAATATCTGATATGTGACTGAGAGCTGATGGTTTCTTGCAGTCCTAGGAACTTAAGCTCTTCATCGTAGGTACAGGGAGAACTGTATCTGTTTCTTTACTGTTAAGATAGTTGGAGTTACTTTTCCTTCTTCTGTAGAAAGGAGTGTTTGGTCACTCTTCAAACAGTCAAGTTGGAGCTAAGGGAAGGCAGGAGGAGACAGTTTTGAATGAGGCCGGGATATAGATTGAGGGATGTAATGCTTAGGGCAAAGGCTAAGCTGCTGAAACAAAGAGACCCTTCAAATACAATAATAGCTTAAAGAAGATTAACGTTTCTCTCTTTCTCTCTTTTTTTTTATACCCATAGTAATAGCTGAAGTGTTTTACTTAAGGTCAGTTGTGTCACTTGTCCTTGTCCTTATTTACATGGTGACCAGTAATATGATTATGTTCCAACCTGTAAGGAATGGAGAAAGGGCGCCAAAGGTTTAAGGCCAAAAACTGGATTTGCCACATACTACTTAGAGTCATATCTCACTGGCTAAAACTCAGTCATGTGACCATATGTAGCTGCAAGGGAGGCTGACTAATGCACTCTCTAGCTTTGTGACCACATATCTGGCTCCATAACTTTTGGTATTATAACATTAAGAGAAAGAAGAAGGACAGTAACTTGTAGTTTCAGGGGCTCATTAGGAGAATTTCCTCTAGTGGGAACATCACCTCCTAAAAGATTTAACATGGTTTGTGTTCTTCTCTCCCTCCAGTATCGACCACGTTTGAGGTTTTATTCATTTATGTGTTCACAATTTTAATTCACTCATTCATTTTATTTTTTATGTGTGTTATTTGTTTTTGTTGTTGAACATTTTGTATACCTGAATTCACTAAAAGGCAATCAAAAGTTCAAATTCAATGTTATTTTACTTTTATATGACCATTAAGAGTTTTATAGGGCTTTGGAAGGATTTCAACAACTTTCTTTTTCTTTCTTTCTTTTTTTTTTTTTTTTTTTTTTTGTAAGCCCAGGTATTGCTGATTTAGCCCTCTGGATACACTAGCAAGAAAAGTGTGTTTCACTCTGATAAGCCTCTGGGGATCAGAAATTGCTATTTCAAAGCAGAAAGAAATTCCAGCTAGTGGCTGCAGGTGGGGGACCAGTGTGGAATCTGTGAAACATACTTTTATAACTTATATAATTCTTCAGAAATAGTTATGTGATAACTCTGCAGGGGGCTGTGGTAGGGCAGCATCTATAAAGCACGATAAAGGCAATCAAATACCACAAAGTATAGGAAGGGCATAAGAACACAGAATTTAAAAAAAATGGAGATATTCATTCTTTTATAAGCAGTATGTCCAAATAATACCTTAATAGGACATTAAAAATAACCTAACTTTAAATATGTGCAAAATTCCTCTATTTTTCCACATTTATTTTTTTTCCTAGATCAGCCTTAGGAATAAGGAGCAGGAAAATCAAAGTACTCTGCTATGATCCCTGCCTTTTGGGGCTTATTTCCCCCATCATAGGCAAGGTTATGTGCCCTTCTAGGGCCTCAAGTTAGAGATGAGTTGCTTTAAATAGATCTCTTTAAGATGAGGTCACGTGGCCAAGATCCCTGGGAGAGATTGGAAAGAGTGGTGCCGCCAGGGAGACAAATGGGGAGCTACTTTAGAGATATTTATGCTTCCCCACACACCTGAAAATTGGCTTCTTAGAATCTCTCTGGGTTCTGAGGTCTGCCGCCTGCCGTCATAGTCACTACTTTCCTGCCCTCCTGGCGCTTGTTTCCAATGTGTGGTTCTGAACTACCACTTTGACCTTATATTTTGGCACAGGTACTCAGAAAATGTTTCCTTTGTAGAATGCTTCATTAGTTCTGGGCTCCACCTTGTGATCACCTGTATGTGAATATCTCTGAGGGCTGACCCAGTCGCTGGACTGACTTATTTTCTGCCCCAGCCTTGCCCGGGTTTTCTGTGCCTGGTTTTCTTTTCTTTCTTTTTCTTTCTTTCTTTCTTTCTTTCTTTCTTTCTTTCTTTCTTTCTTTCTTTCTTTCTTTCTTTCTTTCTTTCTTCCTTCCTTCCTTCCTTCCTTCCTTCCTTCCTTCCTTCCTTTCTTTCTTTCTCTCTTTCTCTTCTTTCTTTCTTTTTAAAGATTTTATTTATTTATTTGACAGAGAGATCACAAGTAGGCAAAGCAGCAGGCAGAGAGAGAGAGAGGGAAGCAGGCTCCCCTGCTGAGCAGAGAGCCCGATGCAGGGCTCGATCCCAGGACCCTGAGATCATGACCTGAGCCAAAGGCAGAGGGTTAACCCACTGAGCCACCCAGGCGCCCCAAATGTGCCTGGTTTTCATCTTCTTTTTTAAAAACTGTTGTTCTTTTTATAAACTGTTGTTTCACGTTCATCTGACAGTACCAGTGATCAGATGCTCATTTCAATTGTGGAGGACAGATCTGAAAACAGTACAGGAAGTTGGAAAAGATTATTGGGGATTCAAAGTAAGGAAACAGGGTGGAGGCAGATTCTGAGTAAAGCCTTAAAGGATGAGGCGGGTCCAAGGTGGAATGGCACCTTTGTGACATCACAGAGTGAAAGCTGATGAACATTCCAGTGACTCATGGAAAACAGCCCTGGGTGAGGTGGACGTATTTGGCAAAATGCGTTGAGCTGCCTGAGGTCTGAACCTTCCTTCTTATCTCCAGATACCTATGTGTTTTTCCTGTTTCCAATTTTGAATACCTTCCGAGATGACAGCTTTTGAACTTCCTTGTTGACAGGCTTTCCGGGTATTAAGAACGATGGGCAGCTTTTAATATACAAGTCTGTTCTTCAGATGATAGCCTGCATCCACCTTTTGCTCATAAAATACCTAATGTTGACTCTGTGTCCCTCTGGGTTTCATTTCTCTTTAGTCCTAAGCAGGACTTAGTAAGTAAAAAGATGGGGGAAGTAGACCTTCTTTCAGTAGAGAAGTCAGAGACAATGCAGTACTAACATTTAAGGGATTTGGAGTCTTATTGGATAAAGCAAAAACTCGGAGAAAATAAAATCTATACATATATAAGGCCACAAAGGCAAGGTATGAAACACGAATTGCGTTAGAGGGTTTGGTTTTACCATGTAACACCTCTCCCTTTTTAATACTGTGATTTAATTACTTACTACCTCTGTCCCTTAGAAAGATACCACATTGAATATTTTAGAGTACAATGTGCCTGGTTTAGTCACAGAAGAGCACTAATATGGCACTCTCTAGAAGCTTAATTTTTCCAAATGCTCAACACATGGACCCTAAGAGCCAGTTGCATATTTATTTTTCATGTTACATTTGCTGATGGAAATTATATCTGGAGTTAAAAATTATTTGGCAGATCACAGGATTCTTTCTAGAGTAAAATTTGACAATGTCCTTTTAGCATATAATATAATGCTCACTGTGTGTGGACATGTGGGAATGGAAAATGTCTTTCGGCAAAAACACTGACACCTGGGAGGCTTCTGTCAACTTCCAACAAAAGCATTTGAAAAACTGCAGATCAGATGCTATGCAAATGTGTTTCTATTTAGCATACACCATCAAGTACACCGCATCTTGTTATTTTGATACACACAGAAAAATAATTTTAATATCCATTTTTAGAGTTTTTCTACATGACTCCTTCTCATAAAAAGAAATTTCTCTGAGAACCTCTTATAATTATTATTAAAATAGCACAAGCTCAGCTCTGAGCATTCCTGCTCATCTTGCTAGCCTCCTTTCAAGCCCCAGTGCACTTTATGCCTCACTGATGATACTTGTCATTTTCAACTTTCTTTTCTCCTCCTCTCTCCTATTTGACCCTTCTATTTTCACCTCCTTTCTCCTCTCTCCTGGAAGACAGGTTCCATGTTTATTTCACCCCTTCCCTGTATAACATCTTGCTTAAAGTTAGCACTCAAGGGAAAAAATTGTGTCGTGACCCTACACATTTTCATTTTGTACTATAAGCTCCTTGAGGTTTGAGGAGACTAGCTCATTCATAACTCCATGGACCTATTACATTCCTTAGTCTGCAAAAGAACTCAATAAATGATTGTGCCAAACAGCAATGGGAAGTGTATGCAAATGCTACATTTTATCTTATATATCTGTTTGTCTTAGTGCTTTCAGGAGAAGAGCTGCACTCAGACAAACCACGGGAATCCCATAGAATGGTCCCACTGGTTCTTTAATTCCAACAGGTAGCTGTCTAATGTTGCTAACAGATCATAAAGCTCCGAAGAAAGATCTGGGACAGGTGCGAAATTTATGTGGAGACACAGGGATAGATTCTAAAGAATAATTATACTGTATATTGTTTTCACATTCAGGTTTGGGAGGCAAGTATGATATAAACAAGTTAATTAACATTCTTAACTACAACTATCAAAATTAATTTGAAGCCTCTTTACCATTGGTATCTAAAGTAGATGGAAGAGAGTTATTTAAAGGCAAACTTTTTGTGATATTATGGGAACTCTCTCAAGTGATTTGAGATTGCCAACTGCCACACAGTTGAATTCACAGATGAATGTGACACTTATAGCAATGAGTTACTACTGATGACCTTCTAGAAATTATAGTTCAAATGGTCAAATGTGGTGGAAAATAACAGAAAAGGTTGCAAAAAGAAGGACAAAAGTAAAAACTAACTAACCAAAAATTTTGATGGTATAGATGAAGCTGTTTGGAATAAACAAGGCAACATAAGTGTTAGTTTTATGCTTTGATCAAAATCTCTGCAAGGATCTTGTCACAACTTATTGTGTATTACACAAACCTGTCCTGATTTATGGGCAATTGATTTTTGGGGCCTGTGATAGAGGTAGAATTCATAGCCATGTAAGAGTTTCTAGACATCTCTGTTGATGTTAGAAAGATAAAACACATAATCCTGTCTGGCATACATACAGAGGCTAATTTCAAGAAATAAGGAAGTGGCTTCTAGAAAATGAATAACAGAAGCAAGACCTTTATATTAAA
This sequence comes from Lontra canadensis, assembly GCF_010015895.1. Taxonomy (NCBI): domain Eukaryota; kingdom Metazoa; phylum Chordata; class Mammalia; order Carnivora; family Mustelidae; genus Lontra; species Lontra canadensis. Next base: position 26,933,108 of record NW_022630998.1, read on the forward strand.
GTAAACTAAGTTTGGTAGAAAAGGAAAAGGAGTTTTTAGAAACAGACACATGACAAGAAGACAGTATAACCAATCATTCCAAAACTGAAAAAGGAAATTATTTTGCTTAATTTGTTTTGAAATCAGCCAAGTTTATTTCACATTTGGGGATGGGGAGGTGAGAAGTTGAGTTAATGTTTAGAATCACTTTTATAACTACCGCAGGTGATTGTTGAGCTCATTAGCCTAAGAAGAAATAGCTCTTTCAAGTTCAATCTGAATTCTGACAAACGAGGTTTTATTCTTGAGCAATGATATTAAGATTTCAAAATGGGTGTGAGGACATGGTACGAGCACTAAAGCGGTGGCATCCTAACGCATCACCAGAGAGTGGCCTGCCTGTGTGCACTGAACGGGTCAGATGCCGACAGCTTCCTGCAGGAAGCCTGCGATGGGGTAAGGAAAGACAGAGGGGGGATGTAGTTTTGAATCCATTTCCCTTTTATCACTATTACCATTTCATAGTATCTAAATTCTAATCGGGAATTATTTGTGATAAGCTTTTCTCCCTTTATTCTCTTCTTTTCTTTTTCACATTCCTATAAATACATGACCAAAAGTGTGAGTACTATTTTTGTATCTCTGCTGCTTAATAATGATGAACTGCTAATTCAATTAATTCTGTATGTTATTCCAAATTTCTGCTTACTCAGATGATCAGGCTTGAGTCCCGTGACTGTGAAATCCATTTATTGATAATGTTCTCAGGGGATTCTGAGTGCTAGCCAGGATTTTAAAGCCTAGAACGTGTCCTTCTCTTTTACTCTCTCCTTCCTGCCTCATGCAGGAAGCACAGTGATCTTTCTTTTCTTTTAGGTTAATTAATTTCAATAATGATGTAATAATTTATGACCTCTTCTACTTTATATTTGCATTTAAAAAATTATTTATTTATTTGAGAGAATATGAGTGGGGGAGGGGCAGAGAAAGAGGAAGAGAGACTCTCAAGCCCAATCCCCGCTGAGCGGGAAGCCTGACGTGGTGCTCTGTCCCATGACCCTGAGATCATGACCTGAGCTGAAATCAAGAGTTGGACGCTTAACGGACTGAGCTACCCAGACGTCCCTTTAATGTTTGCATTTTAAGGTGGGCTTCAATGTGTTAAAATAGAGCATTAGTTCTCTTTTGAGATCCCGCCATTTCCAGAATTATCTAACAACCCAGTTAGGGTGGTTGGTCAATCCAAGAACTTCAGTCCACTTCCAAAGGCCAGTTGGCAAGAATAATGGGGAGTTGAATCTGCTGGATCCTGCGCGAGCTTCTAGCACTCACACAGTATTGCATGGACACTCACAGTCATGCCTTTGGTGGCTAGGTCCTCGCCAAGCCTGAGCCCCACAGCTCCTTTTATTTTACATGCTCATGTTTGCCAAAACAACACTGGTCCTGAGGTCTTCTGGACCTAGATTAATCTGTGTGTGTGTGTGTGTGTGTGTGTGTGTGTGTGTGTGTATGAGAGAGAGAGAGAGAGAGAATGTCAGAATCAGCTCTTCCTCAAAAATCTGTAGATCCTCACAATAAGCTTATCTCTTTAGCCCAAACTACCCTTTCCTCAGGAGGAGTCGGTGTTCTTGCTGGCTTGCACGGGAGCTCCCAAACTTTAACTTGCATTAAAATCACCTGATGGACTTACTAGGACACAGATTACTGGGCCCCAACCTCTGAGGTTTTTACTCAATAGGTGTTACAGACTGAATTGTGTCTCCCCAAAAGGCACATGTTGACACCCTAACCCCAGTACTTTAGAATGTGACTGTGTTTGGACTTAGGGCATTTAAAGATGTAATTAAGATTAAGTAAGGGTCATAAAGTGGGTTCCTAATTCAACATAACTTATTTCTTTCTTTCTTTTTTTAAAAAAATATTTTATTTATTTGAGAGAGAGCATGAGCGAGGAGAAGGTTAGAGGGAGAAGCAGACTCCCCATGGAGCTGGGAGTCCGATGTGGGACTCCATCCTGGGATTCCAGGATCATGACCTGAGCTGAAGGCAGTCGCTTAACCAACTGAGCCACCCAGGCCCTCTTTTCTTTTTTTTTAAGATTTTATTTATTTAGAACAGACATTTCCGCAAAGAAGACATCCAGATGGCCAACAGACACATGAAAAAATGCTCCACATCACTCGGCATCAGAGAAATACAAATCAAAACCACAATGAGATACCACCTCACACCAGTCAGAATGGCTAAAATTAACAAGTCAGGAAATGACAGATGCTGGTGAGGAGGGGAACCCTCCTACACTATTGGTGGGAATGCAAGCTGGTGCAACCATTCTGGAAAATCGTGTGGAGGTTCCTCAAAAAACTGAAAATAGAGCTACCCTACGACCCAGCGATTGCACTACTGGGTATATATCCTAAAGATACAAACGTGGTGCTCCGAAGGGGCACGTGCACCCGAATGTTTATAGCAGCAATGTCCACAATAGCCAAACTATGGAAAGAACCTAGATGTCCATCGACAGATGAATGGATAAAGAAGATGTGGTATATATACACAATGTAATACTATGCAGCCATCCAAAGAAATGAAATCTTGCCATTTGCGGTGACGTGGATGGAACTAGAGAGTATTATGCTTAGCGAAATAAGTCAATTGGAGAAAGACAACTATCATATGATCTCCCTGATATGAAGAAGTGGAGATGCAATGTGGGGGGTTGGGGAGTAGGAAAAGAAAAAATGAAAGAAGGTGGGATTGGGAGGGAGACAAACCATAAAAGACTCAACCTCAAAAAACAGACTGAGGGTTGATGGGGGTAGGGGGATGGGAGAGGGTGGTGGGGATATGGACATTGGGGAGGGTATGTGCTATGATGAGTGCTGTGAAATGTGTAAACCTGGCGATTCACAGACCTGTACCCCTGGGGATAAAAATACATTATATGTTTATTAAATGTTTATTTATTAAATAAATAAATTTAATAAAATAAGAAAAAATTTTATTTATTTATTTGACAGAGAGAGAGAGAGAGAGATCACAAGCAGGCAGAGAGGTAGGCAGAGAGAGAGGGGGAAGCAGGCTCCCTGCTGAGTAAAGAGCCCGATGTGGGTCTCGATCCCAGGACCCTGAGATCATGACCTGAGCCGAAAGTAGAGGCTTAACCCACTGAGCCACCCATGTGCCCCTGACTTTTTTTTCTAAGAAGAGGAAGACACTCTAGGGATGCTCACACATAGGAAAAGCTATGTGAAGACACAGCAGGAAGGTGGCCATCTACAAGTCAGAGAAAGAGAGAGAGACCTTAGGAGAAATCAAATTTGTGGATACCCTACTCTGAAATGTCTAGCCTCTAGGCTGCAAGACAATACATTTTTGTTGTTCAAGTCACCCTGTCTGTGCTATTTTGTTATGGCAGTTCTGGAACACTATTCCAGTAGGTTTGGGATGGGCTCAAGAATTTTCCTTTCTAACAAGTCCCCAGATGCTGCTGATGTTGCTTGTCTACACTTCGTGAACCACTGGGCTTGCAAATCTTTGAGAAATTAAATAAACTAATATTAATATAGTACTTCCTGTCCTGAGTCAAACTGAGTGAACTAAGCTTCTTAGTTTTCCCTGCTCCTCTGCCCCCTTCTTTCTAAGTTTCTTGGTTTCTCTCCAAAAACCCCAAATCTAAATTGAGAGAAATACTTAGTAGTTCAAAAAAAAAAAAAAAAAAAAAAAAAAGCAAAAGTAAAACAGAATGAGTTGTTCACTTAGTGCAGGTGTCAAGTAGGGAGTGGGAAGAACGTTAGCCTGGGAGCCTAGAGAGTTAGAAGTCTGAAAGCTGTGGCTGTGTCTGGATTCTGCCGGAAGCTACCTACAGGACTAGGATAAACTTAAGGACAAAGTTTTCTATTTGTACAAAAATGGCATTCAATTAAATGAGCTTTAATGTTCCATACAGTTCCATTATTTTGTAATTTATCCAGTAGATGTTAATGAACTCCTGAGGAATGCTGGAATTCTAAATTCTGAATTCTCCAGAGTACGGAATATTTTTTAACACTTTCCCCTTTCCCAAATCAGTGAAAGACCAATGATAGTAGTAATAATAACGAATATGGGGACTTCCAAAGGGGCACCTGGGAAGAAGGGCACTCCTCTTCCCCATCAGGCTTCTAAACTTGTTGAGAAATAAGAAAAATGAGAGAAGCAGAGTGTAAATATCACCTTGATTATAAGTAGAAGCCACATTGGAAGATCTTCCCCCACCAACCATGACAATGCTGAACCAGGACAGGCTTCCCACATAAGATTTAAGGCACAGAAAAGCAGAACCTATCTTTGCTCTCTGTGATTTTGGTGGTGATGCTTGCTACTTAGAGCTGAGTGTTGAATAGATATTTATTCCAGATGTACTAATCAGAGTTCTCCTCAGAGGCAGAGCAAATAGAACATGGAGAGAGGTCAGGGCAGGTCTCTAGACCTGGAAGGAAACCCCCCTGTGATGGATAAGCTCTATCTCCTACGGTCCCTACCATCCCATGAAACTGATGAGGTTTGTGACGGTGAACCACTTACCCAAGGTCAAACAGCTGAGAAGGGGCAGAGCCAGGCCTGAGGCCCAGTTCTGATTGCCTCCAGAATCAGCATTTCTAATGCCTCTGCCAGTTTTCTCTGCAGAGATGGAACTTGGCCGTGCATGGTCAAATTCTCATACTGATAAATGAGGAAAGCTAGACCCAGGTTAAAAGCCTGGGCTTAACTGGGATAATCAACCATCATAACAGCTGTTTTCCTTGGATATCTGCTCATCCAATTTTAAAGGAAGAAATATATTCCCTGCTTTTCTGATTCCCGACCTCATGCCATTGTGCTAGGCCTGGGGACGTTTCCGATTTCCTTGGTATATTCCTGTTACCAGAGAGCTGTAGTGGTTTTGTTTTTTCACAAATACAAGGCTATTATAACACTTTAAAAAAAAAAAAACTCTGAGTAACTGGGCTAAACAGGCATATTTTTTCCCAGCATTCTTCTCTCTAGTTAAAATATATCCTATGCTCTTTAGAGTCTGGGGAAGACTACTGCCCTTTAAATCCCTCCAGAACTTTTGCATTTAAAAACTAGATGGACAAAGAAGCTTATAAAAGTAAAACTCATGTTCAATTCATATTCATATATACACAAAAATACTAGTAACAAAAGATGCCTTTGCACAAGCAGATTTATCCTACATCTGGATACAATGAACTCCTTTTATTTCCTTAGAAAAGCAGATCTTTGGCCACATTTGGTGGAATATCTCTCTCTTGTGAGTTGACAAAATTATTTTCAGCCTATATTTTGATTATGTGAAATGATGGAGATTGGATTCTTCATCATTTTTTCTTTAGGTATTATTTGTACATAATATTCGCTAGTGTCTAGCACAAGGCTGACATACAGTCCTATTCATGTGGTTACTCTTTCATTGATCCTGACTTGGTTCTTTAAAAATGTAATGTTCTAGTATTTATATCACCAAATATCATAGAATTTCAGGTTTCAAGACAATCAGAGATTGATATTGTAAGCATTACTTTTAGGTTAATTAGCATACTGATCATATAGTAGATAATAACAGGAGATTTTCATCTTCTCTCTGGTCATATCCCTGTCAATATACCATGCTAGATAATTTTTACAGGTATGAAAGTTTGTAAGAATGAGTAAAAATGGGGAAAAGTTGTATTACTATATAGAGAACACTTGATCTCTGACATATTGATACATCTTATATACTTCCGTTAAGGGAGGTTTGGGTATAATTTTCCAGAGAAATATTGGAAATAACTGACATTACCCTTTCTGTTCTATATGCTATATTAACTTGCTTCCACAGTCTATCATACAATTTTTAAAAGGGCAATATTTTATAAAAAGTTGTAGCAAGTATTGGGTTGTTGGATTATCTGCTGTGCTATTTTCTCCAACCATTGCTACTCCTTCCCTCTTACTGGGAAGGTCAGTCTAGGCTTTTCTCTCTTGTCTTTTTCAGTTTTGCCTTTCCAAAACTTTACTCAGCTCTTTAATTTTTAGATGTTTTCATATTCTGTTTTCAGTGACATACCATTTTTCATATACCATTTCAGTTCTGAACTTTAACAATCATACACCAACTAAATAAAGCCAGTTTTGGTTTAAACTTTTTGGTATTCTGACATGTATGTATCTGGCTATTGGAAGTTAATGGAAATTGATTTGTTTTGATGAAATTAATACATGAAATGGAGTCACTGGTTCACTCATTTGACATACAGTTATTGAGTACCTACTCTGTGCAAAGGTACCATTGTAACTGCCACAGGATGTACAGCAATGTAGTCATTAATTATAAATCTCTAGGAGGTCACAGACTATGTCTAGGACCATACCCCGGTTGTGTCCTCAGTAGCCATGATGGTTGGCACATGGTAGGTACTTAAGAACTAATAACCTGAACAAATGAATATCTGATATACTTTAATCTCATTTATCACTTAGTCCTCCATAAAAATTTTTAAAAGAATTTTCTTGTTCTTGTCATTTGAATTGTCTTTGCCATAAATTTTTAAACAAAATGTTTTCCATAATTATCAGTTTATTTAAATAAATTTTGGTTGATAAGTAGAAGATCATGAAGATAATGAGTCTATACAGTATAAAATTTATAGTGCCTAAAGTCATTAATAACTGCGTAGCAATATTATATGTGACAAAAGACCATTTCTATACAGTATGAATTAATGAGAAATTTCTCATTAAGAACTTTTTTTTTTGGAGTTATTTTTATTTTTCAGTGTTCCAAAATTCATTGTTTATGCACCACACCCAGTGCAATAACTTACTTTTAAAAAAGCTCGCCATTTTAAAAAATAATGCAAGCTGGCACTATCACACCATTTAAAAAAATAATGCAAGCTGGTAAACACTGGAAAACTGCATGGAGGTTTCTCAATAAGTTAAGAGTAGAGCTACCCTATGATTCAGCAATTTCACTACAAGAGATTTACCACAAATATACAAATGTAGTGACCCAAAAGGACATGTGCACCCCAATGCTTATAGCAACAATGTCCACAATAGCCAAACTGTGGAGGGAGCCGAGAAGTCCATCCACACATGAATGGATAAAGAAGATGTAGTGTACATACACATACACACTCACACACAAACACCCAAGGGAATATTACTCAGCCATCAAAAGATGAAATCTTACCATTTACATTGATGGGCATGGAACTGGAGGGTATTATACTGAGTGAAAAATGAATCAGAGGACAATTATATGGTTTCACTCATATGTGAAATACAAGAAATAGCAAAAAGGATCGTAGGGGAAGGGAAGGAAAACTGAATGGGGAAAAAAATCAGAGAAAGAGACAAATCATGAAAGACTCTGAGCTCTAGGAAACAAACAAGGTTGCTAGAGGGGAAGCGGGTGGGGGGATGGGGTAACTGGGTGACAGGCATTAAGGAGGGCACATGATGTGTTGAGTGCTGGGTATGATATGCAACTGATGAATTACTGAACTCCGCATGTGAAACTGATGATGTACTATATGTTGGTTAATCAAATTAATATAAAAATAAATAAAAAAATAAAGAACAATAAAGCAATAGAACCATGCCACAGAGATTTCCTAATTATGGTACTTAGAAAGAATCAGTAGAAAATGAGGATGCCAGAGCTTATATTAGCAGTTAAGTTCGCAGCTTGAGGTTTACTGGAACTTTCTCTACATTCTCATGGGAGGCAGAGCGTGGTGGTGGTGAGGCATGCATTCTCTTTGGGTGTATGCTTACAAATCTCCAATTAGTTTGAATATATGTGCATTGTTGAGGTTGGGGAGATATAGGCAAGGAACATAGCTGGAGAATTTTGCCCCCGCTCTCTTCACTGTTCTTACAAGATGGGAGTAGAGTCATTTTCCCCTAAGAGTGGCCGTCAAGTTTTAAGCAGTATTATGCTCATTTTCCGCAATGCCTGATCTCCAATTGTCTGATTACATCTCCCATCATTCACTCCCTCACATGTCATCTTCATGTCTTTGCTCAGGCTTGACAAGGTCTTTTCCTCCTTTAGTTTGCTGTTACTCTGCCTGGAATACTCTCCTCTGATCTCCCCATGGCGTCTTCCTTCTCATCTCCAGGTCCCTGCTCAAATGTCACATCCTACCTGGTCTGACCATCCCCCCTATTATTTAAAATAGCTCCTCTGCTCCCCGGTCACCCTCCATTCTTGTGCAAGCCTGAGCTCTTTGACCTCAGATCCCATCCTTGCCCACCTCCCACTGACTGTTGGACTTTGGCGCTGACTGCTGCAGGCTGTAATTGCCAGGCTGCCGTGTCAGCTGGCTTCCTGGAACATTTGATCAATGGTGGCACTGATGCAGACATGGAAGGAATTTGCCTCCCCCTCTGTCTGGAGCCGTGTCTCCAGCAACCTCTGTTTTTTTCTCTGTCGTTCCAGCTTACTCCTTCAGGTGCCCTGTGGTTCCAGCTTCCTCCGGCTGACTGTAGTCTTTAGATTCTGGTTAACACAACCTCCTCTCTTTGTCCCTCCAGTCTAGGAGTGATCGTGATGTCCTGTTGTTGCTAATCTCTGGAAAGTCTCATCATCCTATTTCATTCTTCAGCTCTTCCACTAATTCATTACCTTTGTTTTAAAAAGAGCATTTCCTTGATTACATACTAACAGAATCTTATTGCTCTGCCCAATTTTCTTTAAAATTTTTATTAGTAACTACAATGTTATTTTTTTTTGTTTGTTTTTTTGTTTTGCTACCTGTACTGCCTGCACTGCACTGCCATTAGTGTTTCACCTTAGCAGGATGTAGGAGCCAAGAGGACAGATACTCTGTCTTATTTATCACTGTATTCTCAGTATCTAGCACAGTGCCTGGCATGTGGTAGTTGCTCAATAAACATTTTTTGAGTAAAATAAAAGTCTAGATAAATTTCTGCAAGTTTCAAGTTCAGGACCAGTAGCAGCACATGGTGTTTTCATACTAATTAGTTTGGGTTTTTGTTTTTGTTTTACAGACAAAGAACAAGACGGAGAGAGAGAGTTCCAGTGCATGTGTAAAGGGGTGGGAGGGGCCAAGGGAGAGGGAGAGAGAGAATCTTTAGCAGACTCCACACCCAGCACACAGCCCCACAAGGGACTTGATCTCATGACCCTCAGATCATGACCTGAGCCGAAATCAAGAGTTCGATGCTTACCTGACTGAACTACTCAGGCACCCCATTAATTATTTCTTTAAACACCAAACCTAGTGAAAAGATTATTTATTTTCTAATCCAAATGAAAATAGGAGTGTTTTGATTTGCTTTAGAGGAGGGTGAGAAAAAGCGTCTAAGACATTTGATTGTATGAGACTCAGAGTTCTAAGCTGGATCAAGATTTTTATAAACCCAAATGGATTATTCCTATAAGGCTGTGGTGCCCCCATTCTTAACAAAATAGTCTTTTATATATGGGTGTGTATGTACTTTTAAATCATAATCTTAATAAGGGCTAATTGTTTGATTGACTTGACAATACCGTGATTCCTTTCAGTTTGGCTGGCATCAACACAAACGCAGGGAACTTACTTTGCAGATAAAACTGACACACTGCTTTTTGTCCTAAACAATATCCTAATGAATATCAGACAAATTTTTTATTCTATTGGTGGCATCATTCTTAATGACTCTACTATTGAAGACTTTTTCAGTTTGCTAAAGACAATGCTACTTTTGGATACTCATATAAGCTTTTATGGAATAATCAAGACCCAAAGATATTAAAACTTAAATTACTGTTTGGTCAGGAGCTGTAGAAAAGCAAGTCTTGGCATACTATATTTATTTATTAGTTTATTTATGAATCTACCTATGCACCTCTCTACTATTCATTCAGTAGTTTGCATTTCTGCCCCATTCTCCAGTTCAAAAAGCAGTTTCAAAGATTATACTTATAGCAATACAGATTATATACAGGATAAAGAGAATGAATTAATAGCTGTAACGATTGGAACAAAAGTAAATAATAATTAGCAAGGGAAACTAGAGAGAACTTTAGTATACAGAAAGCATGCCATAAGATTTTTAATAGTTCCTAGAGGTAGGTTAATAGTTGGTTTTGAGTTTTCTAGCAATCAAAACAGGAAAAGAGTCTGATGATTTAAAAGTTCATAGTATCAGGGTGCCTGGGTAGCTCAGTGGGTTAAGCCTCTGCCTTCGGCTCAGGTCATGATCTCAGGGTCCTGGGATTGAGCTGTGCATTGAGCTCTCTGCTCAGCAGGGAGCCTGCTTCCCCCTCTCTCTCTGCCTGCCTCTCTGCCTCCTTGTGATCTCTGTCAAATAAATAAATAAAATCTTTAAAAAAAAAAGTTCATAGTATATATAGAGCTAACATATGAAAAGTTACTCAGAAGAAGCTAAGCGCTTCCAGGTACTAAAATCTGAAAGGATTTTCCAGTGAATTCTCATAAAGGGGACACTGTGTATCCTTTAAAAAATAAAAAAAAGAGTGAGAGACACTGCCTGTTCAAGAAAGCACAAGGGAAATGTGAGAAATGATTTCAAATGTGGTAGGGTGTCAGAAGTGGACAGATAGAGCCTGTCACTGCCCCGGCACAGATGGGCTGAGTGCATGCTCCAGAGAGAAAGCCTGAGAGTTTTGTTATATATCATCTAGTGAAGTCCTCTAATTTGATAAGTGAGGCATCTGTGTTCAGGATGGATAAACAGCTTTCCAAAAGTCATGCAGTGTAGATGAAATGAAAGAGTTTGGATTCTAATGAATGTCTCTGACTCCACAGTCCGTGTTTTTCCAACACACTGGGTAAAATAATACAACCTGATTTTATTTCCCCAGTTTCATAAATCAGTTATAGTTGGAAAAAGGCAGTTTATAGGTGTTGCCAAGGCTCTGAGTCAGCAAACTGGTAGGAAACGAAGAGCCTAGATGTGCAGGAGCTAAAAAGCAGGAGTCTGAGTGTTACTGCAGGGAAGAAAATAGATGTTGAATCAGACAGAGCTGGTATGCATTCTGTCTCTGCCATCTACCAGCTGTATGATTAGACAAGTTATTTATCATTTTAGAGATTCCATTTCCTTATCTACAATAATGGGAATAGTGGTACAAACACTGAAGGGCTATTTCAAGAATGCCACTAATGTGCATACAACAATTGGGAGACAGCAAGTACCCTGTGATGCTGGCCTTTACTATAATTACAAAGTCAAAGAAGTAATTAAGAAAGCAAGTTGTTCAATGCATATATAGAATTTGAAGGTCAGAACAGTAAAAGTAAACAGGAAAGTAAAATACCAAACTAGAAACAAAGTCACAATTATAAAGGCCAAATCCAAACTTTAGATCAAGAGGCCAAGGGTACAAAAGGTGGCAGAGGGAGGAGGACAGAGTAACATTCTAATTGTCTGGAATGGGAAAGGCTCAATTTGATGTATCATTATGTTTAATTCAGGAATTTTTCATTTGCTTCTCCTGGCACAGGAGCCTGTCCCAGCACTGGATCGATGGGGAGGGTAATGCTCATTAAAAGGAAAATGGGAGCAGACCCTGACCAAACAAGACAAAGAATGCTACTGTAAATCTCACCAAAGGAAACACGTTCCCCACATGCTAATTTGAGTGCACACACATCTGAACTCAGCCGTGGAAGCCGGTGGCAGACTGTCCAACCTCGGGTGTGCTGTTTCATTGAAGTCTAATTATTCATAAAACGTCACAGGAAGAAAACAGTGACTGAGAAGAAACAGTACAAATGCAGCCCTATGTTCTATCACTCATCATTTTAAATTTAAATATTATATTGATTTTTTTAGTCAACATGGACGATATCAAGATTTCTCATTGCCTCTTCACTAGAAAAAATTAGTGTATTATAGTCCCTGAATCAATTCAGTTAAGTTGGTACGGCATTGTTTTATCTAATTTTTGAGATGAAGAAACAGAGCTACATACAGGATCAAAAAACTTTATGATTAAGTTTTGTAAAAGAACATGCCAAAATTCTTAGTATGTCAGCCAGAACCTCCACAAGTAGTCCCTCATTTCCTTTCAGATTTTTTTTTTTACTTCCATTTTCATAAATGGTATATTCTGATCTAACCTAGTACTCCAGAATTACTCCTTACACTTCCCTCCTTTTCTATATCTGTTCACATTTTCCTCAGCCAGCAGGGATGCATCCCTTCCCTTCCCCTTTTGAATGTTGAAATCCTAGTAATCTCAATTTTTCTTGTGCTATGGAGTCTTCCCAAGTCTCCCCAGATCAATTAATTCCACTTTATTTATACTTCCTTTTTGGATGTTGAATCAAGTTTTGCATCCACTTCTCCCCACACCTTCACAGTGCTAAGCACTGGCACTAAATTCTGAGTAATAGAAAAAGAAAAAAAAAATTCCCAAACAAACAAAAAAAACCATTCTTGCCTTCTTCTAACTTACAGTTAAGTGGGGGAGACAAATACGAAACAAATTAATATGAAGTAAATACATAATTGTACAATATAGCCAGTGTTATAAAGACAAGCAAAAGTATACTAGGAGACAGGCTAAGGGCTAACAAGGGACCTAGTTAGATGTAGGGAGAGAGGGGTAGGAGAGCATTTCTGAGGTAATGTTTAAGCTAAGAGCTGAAGGTTGAGTATGTTTATTGCACATATTTGCAATATTGAGGTATTTTCTTGCTACAGCTAAGTTTCCATATGGATACTGATTTTTATTTCCTCTACAGGACCTCTAGGATATTGCTTGTTGGCTGGTTCAAAAAAAATATTGCATGCATTGAAAGGGAGCTGCCCACTTAGTAAACACCTACCCTGGTAAATTCATCTTGGTTCTGAATAAATGTTTTAAGTTCTCTCTTGTCTTGAACCGGACACTTTGGACCGAGTTCTTGACAGATCAGGAGGCACCACAATGGGTGTAAGGGGAGAAAGCATGTTTGTTGCTGGGCAGATCTTCACCGCAAGACAAAGCTCAGGAGATGTGAACTCCAACTCTTCTCATATGAGTTTTCAGTCTCTCAGGAAAGTGTCAGGAGGGCATTCCATGTGTAATCTTTGTCCTCATAAAGGATGAAGGGATTTTCTCATCAAATTAGGAAAGATCAGTTTAAAATGCCAAAACATAGAGACTGTTGTTACTAGAGCACATTTAATACTTCTTTCTTTTCTTTTAGTGGGAATGTCTTTATTCCAATTTACCTATTTGGATTTTTAGTATTACTGTCGCCATGATAAATATATAAACTATGTGCTATTTAGCCATCCTCACCAAAACTGAATTTCTAATTAGATTCCTCTACTTGTCAAGCCTTCTTTGGCAAGAGAATAAGGTTGATTTCAGATTAGAGTTGCTAAATCCTATTGCACTGCATTTGGAGAAGACTGAACAGGAGATACGAAGGCATTTGGCTACAACACAAAATGTGCACTGATTTCCAGGGTGGATCCCATTAGTCTGGTTGGGGAAGTGTGGATTTTCATCCTCTCCATTTGTCTTTGCTTCAGCTTAAATGTGACTTTCAGTATAAAGCATCCAGTGCTTCTCTTTTGGGACTGATGAAAACCCAAACAAGTAATCTGGGGAAGAACATGAATCTGGATCTTCATAGCAAGGCATAGGCTAGCGTATTGGAGAGCAAAACCCAGCCCTCTCCTTCCCAAAGAAAATCTAACTCTCATTCTCCTTCCAGGCAGGGCAGACCTCAAGGCCTTTTGGGAAGAGTGGTAATTATTATCTTTAAGTAATTCAGTACAAGAATATGATGGTGTTAATCTGGAAGTAAAAGAACTTTACAAAAGAAGACTCTTACCAAATTGGAGAAGGTTTCAGCATGACAGGATATCTGCTTCAGCTAAAATATATTTCCCCACATTAAAAACACATTTAATAGTTTGTATAGACTGATGAGAAAATTAGCATTATTTTCTTTTATTCCTTTTTGCCCAGAAAGCATAACTGAGTACTCTGTTGTTGCAACATATTGTGATCTTTCTTGAGATATTTTCCAATTAGTGGTATTGCCTCCTTAGGTGTGAGCTCCACAGTTTAAATGAGAGCCTCTGTTCAAAGACATATTTCATGCTGTGTCACTTTATCAGAAGAGCAATCTGCCATTTTCTGACAGCCAGGGACTTGTGGCTGGAATCAGTGATACCTTTAAAAAGAACTCATTATCAGTGCAGTGAACAAAATATGCATTTTAAAATAGTGCGGATTTTAATTTTCAATGTCAGTGATTTTTGCCTGAGTGGGTGTGATGTGTGAGGGATCAGCTGAAGCATTTTCAAATATTTGATATTTCAGGAGATTAGCAAAGTTAGATGGTCAAGGATCACCTTCATTCTTCTTGGGATAAACCAGCTGTTCTTTTCTTATGAGTAGTGCTACTTTGAAGAAAGACTGAGAAAAAAGATGAAAACACGTTTCTATGACTGAGAAGTCATCTTTTGAGGGACAAGAGGGGGGTCATTAGTGGCCATGAAGTTATCTTATATAAATATCATCAACAGACTTCAGTTAAGCATTAAAGATGAATGAAATATGGACTATGTTATATGGTTTTGACTAATTTTAAAAAGTTCTTCACAGTTCTGTGACATTGAAGTCAAATTCACATCCTGTGAGAAGTCAGCAAATGGAAAAAAAACAAAGCAAAACAAAACCAGAATGGGAAGAGGTTAGAAGAACAGCATCCTGCCAGCTGACCTAAGGACATTTTTAGACAAACAATTCTAATCACTGATGGCCTGAGGCAGATTATTTACACATCTCTAGTGTTGGTTATTGTATGGTTGCTTCAAATTATTTCAGCTATGGAAGGTGAAATTCTGAGGGTGCCAGATTGAAACCTCATTTGAGAGAATCCCACATTCCACAATGACTAATGACTGAAAATTCAGGCTTGATGGGGGAAGGGAGAGAAGCGGAAGCACAATGAAATAACATTGGACTCAGAGTAGTTGTTATTTTTTAGAAGGACACTTTGAAACTATATTAAAGCCCATACAGGCCTATCTAAGGCACTGTTATGGGATTTCATGCCATCCATCTGGCCAAATACTATTTATAAACCTCTAATATATCCATCAGAAAGTGTTTGCACTCATGGTGAATTGAAAAGATTTTGGAAATACCAGGAGAAATTTTATGTTAAGACTCTGTCTTCTGACAGAATATGCAAAATTTAAAAAAAAAATGAGCGAGATGAATCTATTTTCTCTGTCATTTCTCACCAAAATGCCTTTTCCTAATGTGGGTCTATGTCAACGTTGGCTCTTTTGGTGGTGGGAGGCAGTGCTGATTTATCTAAAAGGTTTTGGAGTCAAAGTGGCTTGTGTCGGAAATTCAACTTCTCCACTTGACTAGAATCCATGTAAAAGTTTACTTTGGATAGTTATAAGAATCACTGCTCAAGTGGGGAACCTAGGCAGCAGTCCCAACCTCTCTACTTGAACACTTTTCCAAACCACTTGGTTATCAAACCCCAAACATCTGATCTCTTATGTAGTTCCCAATCATCATCTTCCCACCAAACATACCGTCACGGTCCCTGCTACTGCCATAGACCTTTATCACTGCTTACTTGGGCATCAGAGAGAACTTCTTTGGACTCCTTATCTCTTGTCTTATTCCTTTGTAATTCTTCCTACACATTACCGAAAAATACAGTATTTTAAAAATGCCAATCTGATCTTGTTATACCATGTGTTAGGGTACTTCAGTGGCTTTCTTTAACTTCCAGCATAAAATTGTATACAAGACTCCCTAGAAGCCTCCCTCGCTGACCCTGTCCCCCCATCCTGCACATGCATGAATGGGCGCATGTGCTCACACACGCACACACACACACACACACACACACCCAGCAGTCTAACTCTCACTGGTCCTGACTATGCAACTGAAATGGAATTTCCTCTAGGAAATTTTTCCTTATTCACCATAATGAATTGGGTTTACATTCTTCATGTCTCTATAACACAAATCCACACCTCTTTCTTAAGCACCTAGACACTATTTTTCCTGTTAGTTTTCAGGAATGATTTTGTCATTAGAATGTAACCTCTTTGAGGTAGTATTTGTGTCTTCTATAGACACTTTTCGATGCCTGCCAAAGTGTCAGGCAACATCACTAACAAGCTATAAAAGTTTGTCATAAGGATGAATGTGTAAGACTGAAGTGTTATTAATTCTAGGGACATCTGTATTTTGAAAAAGACTAAATACTTACATTAAGGAAATGAATCTCAAATTGTGGAATTACAGGCTTAGGCCAACTGCTGACTGAGATGTGTATTTGTGTACAAGTACCGTGCTGTGCCAGTTTGTGTGTTGCAGGTGTGGTAAGAATAAGAGGAGGTTAAGGATGGAGGTGATAGGGATGTCTCAAAGTGCTTTGAATAATATCAGGTGGTTGGCTATTCCATCAACTAAGCATATGGCTAATGTAACTAATTTGATTATTAGTCATAGTGACTTAAATGTGTTACAGATTATTCTTCTCTTGTGGTGAGTAGTGTGGAGGTAGATATTTGCTGGTTTAGTGGCTCAAAAATGTCAGGACAGACGTCTGTGATTCTCTTATTCTTCTTGGTATGGTCCCCAGAGGGCTGTCAGAATTCTAGTCATATTCCAGACGGGAAGCAGGAGAAAATGTGGAAGGGCAGAAAGGAGAGTGCCAAGGGAAAATGTAGATGAGAACTTACCATGTCACTTTAGGGAGCTGTGTGGAACCACCCAATTAAATAACTGTTTCATTATATTTCTCCTTACTAAGTTTAAGTTTTCATCCTTACTAAGTTTAAGGATGAACTTCTTGACCCTTTTGGAAAAATCAGTAAATATAAGCATATGAATTGTGTTCCAGATAAAAACTTATTATTTAACTTATTGATCCATTTAATTGTGCATAATTTTATTCTATCCACTCAATTCCATCAATAAAACCCTCAACTTGTCAGGATTATTTACCCAAAGTTATTGATTAAGTACTTACTCTGTGTCAGACACTGTGTTTATCTCTGAGGATGTAGAATATAAGAAATAAGAAAATGTAAGAGACCGGGACAAACTTCTTGCCCTTCAGAAGCCCATTGCTTAGTGGATGAAATAAATAACATGTAATGCTTACATTCTATGAGCAAGACCAGCCTTAGGAGTTTGGACACGTAGCATCCAGACCCACTCCAGTTTGGGCAGAGAAGGACAAAAAATAAGAAGACCTCCATGAAAGAACTGATAGCTCATCTATTTTCTCTCTCTCTCTCTCTCTTTTTTTTTTTTGAAAGAGAAGGAGTTGAGGAAGCATGACAGTAGTTCTAAGCAGATCAAATAACAGATGTTCAGAGGTGCCTGAGTGGCTCAGTCTGTTAAGCATCCAACCCTTGGTTTCAGCTCAGGTGATGATATTGGGGTCATGGAGCCTGACCTTGGGTTCCACACTCAGCAGGGAGGTGTGGGCTTATGGTATACTACAACATCAGTAAGCCCTGGATATACTCTCAAGGATTACATTTGTATACTTGTATAAATCATTAAATTCTGAAATATTATTCTTGCAATATAATTTCTTTTTCAAAACTGTTAACTCCTGGAGCAGAGAACCAGACAGCTATACCCGAATGTGGATGCTGATGATCGCCCTGACTCACTCACTGAGTGGCTACTATCTGAACGCCACAAAGAATATGTAGAAGTGTGATGAGTTTAGGGTAAAATATGTGCTTGAGACATCTGGGGAACAGCTTAATAGAAAGAGAAAGTAGGCAGTGTGATAAACAATCTTGGAGATTAAAAGTAAGATCTGGGATAAAAATATAGATGTGAATTCCTTCACCTATCCCACAAATATTGATCACATAATGACAGATGTTGGAAATAAATGATAAATCAGAAAAAATGCCTTACCTTTAAGAAGTTTCCATTGTAATCATGGAGACAGAGAAATAAAGGTTTTAAAGTGACTATAGGTGGCATTTAAAACTAGGAAGCTAGACTGCTTCCAAACTGCGGAGAAAGTATGTCAGGCAAGAAGGGATGACTCATCATGAGATCTGAAGCATCCTAACTTTTGAAGGAGAATGGTGGTAGGAAAAGAGGGATTCAAAACAGAAATCGAAACGCGACATCTGAAAAGGCATGAAGAAAATCAGAAAAGAGTGGTACCATAGCCCTTGAGAGAAGTGTGAGTTTGGCAATGGGAGTCAAAGGTCTCACTGGTTAAAGTAAGGGCCAGGTAGTTCCAGAGTGAAGGTGCCCAACAGACTGAGGAAGTTATGAGTGGTCTGGGCACGAGCAATTCAACGAGTTGACAAGAGGCAGAAATATTTCAGTTTGAGGAGTAAATGGGAGGTGAAGAAGAGACAACAGGTGTCTCCTGCTCCTTTTAAGAAGTGTGGCTATGGTGGGAAGGAGAGAAATAGGAGAATGTAGACTTGAGAAAGGCCTTTTAATAACATTGGATTAAGAAGGAGTCCATACATTGGGGAGGGTATGTGCTATGGTGAGTGCTGTGAAGTGTGTAAACCTGGTGATTCACAGACCTGTACCCCTGGGACTAATAATACATTATATGTTTATAAAAAAATTAAAAAAATTAAAAAAAGAGTCCATACACAGGATGAGTTTCAATGTATGAAGAGATAATTTAAGGAACAACATCCTCAAGGAATTCAGAGAAAATGGGATCTGGAGAGAGGGTGAGAAGAATTAGCCAGTAGTTGGGTATTTCTTCTACTGAAACCAGAGAGAACATGAAGTTCAAGAATTTGGGTACGAATGTGTCTAGGCAAGGTGAGATGGTACCTAGCCAATGGCCTGTATCTCTCTTTGAAGGGGACCCAAGAAGCTTTAACTAAGATTTGAGATCTTCCAGAGAATGTTGAAGGTCTAAAATGCTGTTAGAGAGAGTTGCTTAAAGTCCATCGAAGGAACGCCAGATGGTCCTGAGATCCTGTCTGAAGTTAAGAGACCATGATATTTTTCTTGGTTCCAGCTCCCATTACTGAGTCTTCTCCAGAGTAACTAAGAATTTAAGTTTAGGAGCTGAGGGAGGCCAGAGTTTAATACATTGCTCTGGGGCTGAGCGCAGTTTGGCTGGGAAAGTAAGGGAGTAAGGAATTTGAGGGTATTCGCAGGGAAAAAAAAAAAAAAAGAGTCCAAGTCAGGGCCTCTTAGATTTTTCCTCCTTAAAAATTTGCACTGTCTTCTACTGCTACCACACACTGATGTAGTGAGGTAAAGCTCTTAGCAGTTCACAGGCTGGGCATGGCTGGGATAGGCAGAGATCTCAGGCTTGTTCTAGCAGCCTCAAGCATTCATTGTATTAAAGCAAAAGCCAAATTTAATTAATGAAACTGTTATCTTTTTCTATTGTGTTATGCAAATCATTGGGAAGTACTGGTTTAGGCAGTTTATGAGATCTTTGCAGGTTAGGAATGGCAGTGATGCCCCCAGAAAGCTCTGACTTAGAGGAAATAGATGTTTCCAAGGGTCAAAACCCAAGAGTAAGGGGAATGACCATCACTGGGAAAGGATGCTGCGACCAAAGAGAAGAGAGATGAAAATTTCAAAGACTTGGCTCAAGTGTAATTAGCTGAACTGGAGTGGAGGAGTGGGGCAAAGATCAGGTTTGGGTAAGATTTTCCCCAGAGACATATCATTTCACCTGGGATAATGCCAGTCAACACTGCCAAATCTCTTTATTCTCCTCATCCCTCCCTTTTCTCCTTTTGTTCTGGTGAGATTTAATCAGGGATTTCATTTGAAGGATTCAGGGGGGATTGAAACTGAAAGATTATCAGACACCAGGGCAGCTCTCAGGATCAGAGCTAATTGTTCTCTTTTTGTCATTTGAACAAGTGGTTCCACAGCTAAAAGCAAGTTTGGGGGCCATGTATCAAAAGCAGTAGATCTATTAAATATCCTTCAGGGAACCATATATATATATATATATATATGTATATATATACATATATATATATATATATATGACATATATTCTAGTTATTTCAGTTGAGACTAAAGCTGTTGTAAATTCTGTTATCAAAAACATTTTTTTTTCTAATTTAAATTCCCTTTTCCCCACCTCATAAACCACAAGAGTATAAATCTTATTTTAAGATCTGACTTTTCAGAGCATCTTTGTTGTGGGTGATATCATTGACTTTTAATGTCTACAGCTTTTCTATATTGATTTTCCTGTGCAAAATGACTCACATCAGCTAACTGGAATTTGTTTATTGGAAACTATCCTTAAATCATACTTTGTTGCATAGAAATATCTTCAGACAATTCCAAGTCCATACTGTGCTCAATAAATGCTTTTAATCCAGGTGAGGCCGCCTGTGATTCTGTGATTGGTCACAGTAATAGGTTCTATTCCTGTGGCCTCCACTTTTTACTTCAAAGACATAGCTTAGAAGTATATTTGTATATAAGAGATTTTTGTTTCTTTGTTCTAAGTTAACTTCCAGGGACGCCTCCTTTGGAAATCCAGTGCTGTTCTTAGACCATGAAGCCAGAAGAGAATTCCCTTATTTCTCTTCCTGCTCTTTTATTTTCTTATCATCCTTCCTTTCTGTCCCCTTTTTCCTTTCCTTTTTTCTCTTTGTGCTGCAACTTGAGCTAATTCCTTAAAAGCTCTTTTTGAGGAATTGTGTCTTTAGTTAGATAACAACTAGGTTCTAGACTATGGCTAGTATTACCCAAAATTCAAAAGCTATTACCTAAAGACATTATTTCAGAAAAATTAGCATTTTATGAAAAGCTATATTTTGTAGTTCCAGCAGGAGCAGTGCGGTATCATGTGTTACTAAATTGCTAGTAAAAGAAAATTTTCAGATTATGTAATTCTTTGGTGTATATATGTCGTCTTATTGCTTGCTGTTCCAACAAATTGCAGTCATTCAAAATGAAATGTAATAGGCTTCCTTAAAGGATTTCCGGGAATGATTTTCAAATCTGTATTTATGAAGGATGAACTGTTCAAACCTAAATATGGGAGTGATAACTTGGAAATCTGTTTATAGACATTTCGACCTAGCTTCCACAACAGGAGAGAAATCAAATTAATTCATTCAAAATGTGCTCATGTTAAAGATAAGGGGGGGATAAACATGCTTTCTGCTATTAGATCCAGTGTTAAAATGCAACCACAAGAGGAGAGAGAGTTTCAGAATGCTCTGAAAGTAGCAAAAATGAAATGAAAATCTAAATGTGTGATAAAAAGTGAACTCTCAAGGGCAGAATGTTCAAAGGGACTTAACCTAAAATCTCTTTAGATGTTCAATCTGTAGTACGAACATTTAATCTCTTTTGCTCAGCTTTGAAATTGTACCCATCTAAATCTGCCTCGTGCCATTTTAGAACGGTCTATACATTCCAGAAGGTGTCTCAGCCATTTTTCAAATTAATGCCAAAGGCAAGAGTTGAGGTCGTTGAATTTCTCTTACTGGGACAAAAATCGGAAGGTTTGGAGGTTGTAATTTGAGACACAAGGAAATGCGTAAACACCAACCAGTTCCTGTGTCTTGCTTATGGATTGTTTGAATGAGATAATTTAGCTTGTGTTATTATTCTAGAGAACCTGAAATGACTGCTGTGTATGTAATTTTAAATGACTTAATTCAGATTCTTATATATTGAGACGATGAAAGATTCTCTCCCTGTCTTGTTCAGAGGTGTGAATTTTCAGAACTCTTCCTAATAATCTTGTGATATGGTTGGATTTTTCCCAAAGTATAAAAAAGGATGGAACAAGAATGTCCAAAGAGGAGGAAAAGGTGAGAATTAACGTAGCACATTCCCTAGCAAGTAAATGAAATTGACACCTGTGTGGAAACTATTTCTTGGTATGCTTTTAAAATAGCTTAGAATTGTCTTTGTTTTACAATTTAGTGATCCTACTTCTACTTTTCTTGGAAGGATTATTTCTGGTGTAGAAAATTAAATATACACAAATGCCTTGAACATGGAGGGATATTTAAAAGTTATTATTTTTAAAGATGGATTTTTTTCCTTGCTAAAGTGAATAAAGTTTATAAGCCTATAGGCTATTAAACTAGATGTCTGTGTGATTTCTTTTTAAGGTTTTATTCATTTGACAGAGAGAGAGAGAGAGAGAGAGAGAAAGAGAAAACACAAGTAGGCAGAATGGCAGGCAGAGGGAGAAGGAGAAGTAGGCTTCCCACCAAACAGGGAGTCTGATGTAGGGCTTGATCCCAGGACTCTGGTATTACGACCTGAGTCAAAGGCAGGCACTTAACTGACTGAGCCACCCAGGAACCCCACACCTGTGTGATTATTTTCTGAACTAATAATGGTGCCTGATGAAGAGTATTGTTTGAGACCTGTTTTAACAATTTGCCAATTACCTTACTTTTCTGGGTTTTATCCACCATATTCAGGGCAAATATATATGACATTTACTCTTGAAGTAAAATAATTTTATTCATTAATTTAATTAAGTCATTCAGGTATTTGCTGATTGTGTAAATATTCAGGAAATTACTCACTTATCTATTCATTAAAACAAATCAAAATGATATTGAACAACTATTCAGAATAATGTAAAGTTCTGGGTACTGGTGGGGGGGTATTCATTAATGACTAGCACATGACTCTCTCTTTTGAATCACTTGCAGTACACCAGAAAGTATAATATTTGTTCAGAAATAACTATAATAAAAAAAATAGTGCTTCAGAAAAAGAGGGCACCGTTATTTAAGGTGGTTCAAAAAAAGATGAAATTAGCTCCACATTAGTTTGGCATTTCATTTCCTTTAACTTCTCTATCTTGCAACGAGCAATCATTTCAAGTGGATTTTTCAGGTGTAAAAGATAAAAGATGTACATTTGGAACCTGATTAAAAGAGCTTTTGTTTATCCAGCATCTTTTGAATAATTTTGGACCTCGGGTACCTTTATCTGTTTCTAGGTATTGAAACTCAGATATTTGCTTATCTTCTTCTTTCAGAAGCCAGCTTCCTCTTCTGGGTGGTGGAGTAGGGGAAGAGAAGTCATTCAGTCTAGTGGGCTCTCTTAAGTCCTCTGTAGGATCATATGTATCTTACCAGCTGCTTCTAGCAGCCTTCTCAGTTACCACTCACACTGGGAATATCCACACCTTTTATTCCACTGCACATATAAAACCATTCCAAAACACAATTATAAGGTAGGATAGGAAATACTTAAAAAAACTTGATAAATAGGATTTTCCCCCAGAGTACCAGAGACAAGGCACTTAAGTAACTTAGGCTCCTCCCAAGATGGTCTCATGAGTTTCCCAAGTCCTAGTTGATCCTACTTCCCTGAGATTCTTGCCTTCTCTCTAGAATCTTCTTCAGTTCTCTCTGATAATCCCCAACCACCTCTCTCATTAATTGCCATCCCATTTGCAGAAATGCTCCCATTCTCCAACTCCAGTTCTTTCTCTTGACATTTGTTTAGTCTGCGGTCTTCATCTGCACAAAAACTTCTGGAGTCCTTAAGCTTAAGGACTTAAGCACTGTTGTCTCTGGTTTTCCTACCCTTTGGGCAATTGAACCAATGTGAATGGCAGACCCATTTATTAAGCTATAACATGCTAAGGGCAAACAAATGCACTTCTCCCAAAGACAAAGTTTAATTTTCAGAAACAGCAAAGTCCAAACAAATACTGAGAAATGAAGTGTTTCATTAATCAACAAGTTTCATTTCCTTCCCCATGGAGTCAGTGTATCTATCCAGCGAGTTACCAACCATACCACACTTAAAGGCTTATCAAAGCAATTGCTCATTTAGCTTATGATTCTCTGGTTTGGTAATTTGGGCTGGGGTAATATGATCACTTTGCTCCTGATTGTAGCTGATTTTGTCTTACTCTTGGGTCTGCTTTCAGCTGGTAACTCAACTGGGGCTCAGTTCATGATTCACACATCAAGTGGTTGCCTGATTGTCAGCTGGGGTGACAGGACTGCCTGGGCTACACATCTCTCATCATCTAGAACGTCCACTCATATCACTTTGTACACCTGCTCATATCATACAGCACACCTGCTCGTGTCATATACACACCTGCTCACATCATCCACCCATCTCACGTTATTCACACACCTGCTCACACCCACACCTGCTCAC
This sequence comes from Lontra canadensis, assembly GCF_010015895.1. NCBI lineage: Eukaryota > Metazoa > Chordata > Mammalia > Carnivora > Mustelidae > Lontra > Lontra canadensis. Next base: position 26,957,232 of record NW_022630998.1, read on the forward strand.
ATCATGCAGCACCCATGCTCATATTATTCAACAGACGTAGTGGGTCTTATTCACATGTAAGCAAAAAGGTTCCCACAGCAGCAAGAAGGCAAGTCCCAAAGTGCAGTGCACTTTCCATCCTCTGCTTGCATCACATTTGCTAAAGTGCCATTGAGCCATGCAAGTCACAGGACCAATCTAGGTTTAAGGGGTAGAGAACTCTATTTGACCTACTGATGAAAGGATCTACAAAGTTATGTGGCAAAGCTGTGGATAAGAACGGAAAGCATTTATGGCCATTTAAAAAATCCTTAAGAGCTATTTTTAGGCAGAATAGAAATCGGTTTTTCCTGCTTAGAGCCTAACAAACTAAGAGAGGAATTACATTACACTGCAATGGCTGTTGGGTGTTCCTTTCTTTTTGGCAAACCTCCTCGCCATGAGGAAGGGCAGAGGTTGGGGGAAAGTGAAGAGTTACTTAATTTTTCCTGCTGCCACTGGTATTGACAGAGACAGCTCCAGAGATGGTAAAAATGCAAGACCAAGTAAAAGACACTGGTTTTGTGACACTTTAAACAGTGGAGGTAGTGTACAGGAGAGTTCAAGTTACTAGTTAGCCATGGAAAACAACCACTTGAGGGTAGTTGGTGCTGCTCACCCAATTTTTAACTTGTTTAAAAATACCTAGACACATCATAGATCTTTAGCCAAACAGATACATCAGAAATACAGAAAGCTGACACATCTGAAGGATTTCAAAAACCCCTTGGGTTAAGAAGTTATCCTCTAAAGTACCTATTAAAAGGCAAATATATTTCTGGAGAGTGGGGAACTGAAGAAATAAAATATCTAGGTAGAAAACACACCTTTGATAAATGGAACCCAGTGCAGACACATTTCATGAAGGACGTAGGAGGAAAATATGATGACATATGACACTGAGGTGTCCTAGGAAGTCAGGAAGTAGCACGGTGGTGCGGGATACAAAAGAGTTTTCAGGAAGGGAGTGATGCCGAAAATACATATCGTTTACTTCAAATTGTGCCCAGCAACTGTGCGCTCTCCTGTGACCAAACCCTACATGCACATTTTCTCCTCATGTCTTATCCAAGTTTTACCTTTTGAAATACTTTGTGACAATAACAGAGTAAAAAAATGTTGCCCACGGAATCCACATATATAAGCCTCGCTAATGAAAGAACACACTTTTTATCATGGTTTTCTCTTTTACAAAATAGAACTCACTGTGTTTGTCTCTCACATGTTTTTAAAAGGAAAACTTTGTAGAAAAATTGACGTGATATACTCTTACTGACTGACTGTCTCATAACACTTCTTGGGAAGAGCCGCGGAGGAAGGACTAGAATCTTCTCTGTGCATTTGTCCTTCCCTCCACTCATGTCATTATCTAAAACGAAGAGAACATTTATTACCTGAGGACAGAAAATGTCCACGTTGAGAAGATGAGGTTTGTGGCAGATATTCTTGCAGTGTGTGATGTACCAGAGTTCACACAGCATAGCCCACAGAGGCCTGACCAAGTAGACAACCGGAAACTGGAACCCATGAAATGTGGAAGCTGTAAAGGAGTAATGAACTAAGTGCATGTTATGGGAGTCTCAGCGAGAAAGTCGAATCCTATGTGCATATTTCGACCGCCTGGGATGGTCTTTCTAAAAGAGGGAAGGGTTACAGAAGAGAACATATTTTCACGAAGCAAGAATTAGGTCATCTGACAGAGCACTCTAGGTTCCTTACTCTTCTGATTTTGTTGGTTTGAAAGTTTGAAAGTTGGTTTGAAAAGGCTTTCATCTTATTTTTTTTTAGCATACATTTTTTTTTTTCCAGTTTTACCGAGATACAATTGACACATAACTGTGTGTAAGTTTCAAGTAATAATGCTTTGGTTTAAGTATATACTATGAAATTATCACTAGGATAAGTTTAGGTCTTTTGTCTTAGTTTTGAATTAAATTAGTATTAAATTGAAAATAAGTGGATAATTAAATTGAAAATAAGTATATAATTACCTAGTTGGAAAACACATAAATATTTATGATTGCAACTAATTTGGTGTGCATTTTCTTCCTTCTTCTGTCTTCTACAATACAAATATATACAGATCTTTGACTCCTTCCTTGCCATTTGGGACATTCTCAGTCTGAGAAGTCTCATTTTATAGAAAATGTCCAGACCACTGACCCGCTGAGGTGTTTTATGTTCTAGGATCTAGTTTCCTTGTACATCTGTACGCAGCTCTTGCTTTTATCTTCTCAGCTAAATTAGTTCCTGCATGTTAAAAAGGGGAAGTGGTGAACCGCCCCCACGGAAGGCTTTATTTGGTTTTTAAAAGTGGGTTTGTTACGATCCTGCTGTGGTTATTATAGGAGACAATTTTAGCACTTTGAGCTGTGTGTTTTCCAGAGGAAGTGTTTAAAGAAGAATTTTGCAAAATGTTGAAGGTTAACATTTCAGCCTGCTAGTTGTTAAAGGTCAGGATATGTTTTGTGATTAAGTTTGAGAGAATTCTTGGGTAATATGAGTGACAGGAATTAATAAGGAAATATAACACAGGGCATACATTTCCACACTTTCTTGTTTCTACAACTCACTACTCAGTATACACTGAAAATTCCTTGCATTTCATTTTTCCTTCAATTGAATATTTTGTTGGAAACAAAACAAAGGGTTTTTCCAAATGTTAGTAGTGATACTTTCACATACAAATAATAGCACAGTGTTAAAATGGTGCCAGAGGACACTGATCAATGTCTGTGATCATTCTTAAATTACAGATCTTTCTTAAATTATGGATGGAAAGAACCTAAAAATGTCAATGATTGACTGTTGTTTCTCCAAGGTCATCCAAAGAGAACCAAAGGGCGCATTACTACACATTATCATCTCTGTTTCAGAAATATTATTAAATGGGAAATAGGGTATTTCCCAAATGTCTTTTTTTAAGCAGGTAGGAAGAAATTCTCCTAATAGTAAATATACTACAATTAATAAGCTCTTGCTATTGGCCGGTGTGCTCTGTGACTTACAATTAGTATCTTAATCCTCACAACAATGGGATGAGGTAGAAAATATTATCTCCTTTCACAGATGAGGCAATTAGAACATAGGGCAATTAAATAACTTTCTTGTCTTTGAAGTCATACATGGAGAAGGCACGATTTGAACTCAGCCACTTTCTAACCTAAATGTTGTCATACACCCTAATGGATTGATTTTTGTGTTCTGGTAGAAAGCGCATGCTTAGTAGCTGCTGTCAACTTCATCGCTGATGAAGCATGTGCTCAGTCCCTTTCCTTTTTAACAAAATCCTATTTCTGTGCTGATTTGTACAACAGCTTGATTTTTGCTACTGTTGCTTTGTTCTCTGCCGCCTTCGGCCCTCCCTCGCACCAAGCCAATTGTATAGGTTAAAGAACAAAATTTTACTCGCTTATGATTTATTTGAGAATTGTCCCAAGTGTAAAACTTTCTACAGCAACTCAAACAAGTGGCGTTTCCCATTGGTATTCCCCAATGTAATAAATTACTATATTTATTACTCTGTGTGTGTGTGTGTGTGTGTGTGTGTGTTTAGTAGAACACAGAGTGCCGACAAGCTCTCCATCCCCACAGAGAACAGGATTAGAGCAAACTCATCATAAATTCGTGATAATGTTTATGTTAGAAAGCAGGAGAAGTATTACTTTCAGGTTGCCTCATGTTGCAAACCTCCCTCTAAGGCAGCCCTTGTTCTTGCCACTGAGTATCACTTTTACTTCTGCCCCGTCCCCGCCCCGGCCCGCATTCCCCACAGATCAGCAGATTCCTCTCTGGCTGGCTCCAAACTCAGTTCCTCCTCCTCTATCTCTAATCTCTCGATGCATAACTCAAGATTCAGCATCCTGCTCTCCAGTTGTGACATTTTAATCCACTGCCCCCACTTCCTGTGTTATTCCTTTATTTTCAGTTCTATCAGTGATAAAAATACCATTTATTCGTTATCACAATGTTCACATGTTTTATTTGTGTTTGTTTCCTATGACAGCCTGCATTGTATTTTTGCCCAACTACAGTCAAAGCTCCTCAGGACTACATTTTTCTTTAATGCTAAGATCAGTGTTAAGTGCCAATAGTTTTTGCTTTAAATTATATAGTAAATATGAAAAATAAATCAGAGTGTGACCCCCCACCCCTTCCCTGCCCCTACGCAGGGCTCCATTTCTCTTCTCTCAGTAGCTTTCCAGTAATATGTTACAGGCTTTCTATTTATAAAGGATCGCTGGAGTTATATTTGCTACGTTTGTCATCTTCTATATCCAGTCTGTCAGGGACATGGGTTTCCTCTTAATGTTCCTCAAATCCATCCTTTCTTTTCAAGTATCCCATTATTGGCACACCTTTGCAACAACATGCCTGAATTATGGATTGAGCCTTGTCTCATATGCATGAATTAACTCACCTTTCTCTGAACTCAACCTGCACAGCTTCCTAAAACACCCCTTCCACTGTGTCACACTCCCAGCCCCCAACCCCACCCTGCTCATTACAGAAATTTATATTGTCCTTTTGACCTATCAATTTCAAGTTCTTTAGCCATATAGCCAAGTCTGGGACTCCATGACCTATACAGATTTTCCATTGTACCCTAATATGTGCAATTTGTTTTGTCCACACTGATTTCATTCATCTCTCCACATACACTACACTCATTTCTATCTCTCTTCTTTGATTAAGTTGTTTCTAGGGATTGAGGGTGTCTTGGCTATTCTCCTTTGCTTATGCTCCAATAAGATCTTCCTGTGTCCTTCATGAAATATTAGTTAGACATTCAATCCTATTTTAAAAAGTGCAACTATCTTTCCCAAATGCACGGGCAAGAATATTTATTCAGAAATTTAACTTTTCATTGTATGTAAATTACTGTTTCTTTGCTTTACCCAACATTTAGATTATAATGTCCCTAATGTTTATATTACATGTAATTTCCTTATTATTTAGATATAATTAAGTGTTCTAGAAGCATTCCCATTCAGAATTCCATCATGATCTTCATTATCAACATCAGCCTTCTGCATTTTGAGAATAGGAAAAAAAAGTGGTCAGCTTCCAAAGAATTGGGTTTATCCTTGGTAAGTGACAAAGAGGTACTGAGCCGAATGCTGAATCTTTAAGTTGTTTTTTCCATTTTTTCTGCTTCTAACATCATAGTACTGTGAGCAGCAACTTACAGATTTTTCTGTTCATGTCAGAAAATACTTTGTAAGATCAGATTCATGTTATTTTTTTTAAAAATCTTCAGTAAGTCAGAGACGATGTTCAAAAGGAGGAAGCCTCTTTATTTTCATAGAGCATAGCTCTAGGCAACTAGAATATATCAAGCAGTGGCTTAAAAGAAAGGACCTAATTTCAGTTCTCTTCTCATCACCTGTGCAGTATATTCTCACCGTTGGGGTCATTGGTCTCCTGGCTTTGTTTCCTGCTCACTGGACTGCCTGGTTGATGGGCTTAGGGTGTGACTTTGCTCATTTCCTTTTTGTCACCTCACAAAGCCCTGGTTTGTTTATTTTATCTAAGGCCTCTGTGCTACCTAGCTAAGCCCGGCTTCCTGTTCAGTGCTGATCGCTCTGTCTCCATGGTCCTGGCTCAGCTGGAAGAAGATCAACTGAACGGTTAAAAATCTACTGAGTTTTAATGACTTCCTCAAACTTCTTCTCACTTGTCCTTCAGCCTTGGCAACAGCCAGGTCAGAGGAGGAAGCAGTAGGGGTAACTCAAATATTTAGGTTTTAGCACAATAAAAATCCACTGGCTTTCTACTGGCTGAAACTGCATGGAAGGGGTGGAAATCTTAGGACAGACTGTGATTTACTATTATATGTATGTGTTTGGGTTTAATAATACTCCCCACTACCTTAGTTAGTAAGAAACATTAAGAGTTTGACATCCTTCATGGTGGCACTTATGGGAATCACTCCCGCTTACTCTAAGGAGAAATTCGAGGGTTTTAGATTGGGGGTAAACCAGAAGTCTGGATTTAGAGAGGACAGCTATGAGCCCATGGTCAATATTAGGAAGAGATGGAGCTTTAATAGGGAAAAATGAATAGTCTTCCGAAAGAAGGCAGGGAGGACCTACTTCCTATGTACCCTGAATAGAGATGTTTCTTTCCCAAACAAGCGTGGACTCTGCGAGAGAGGGTTCTTTAGAAATCAATGGATCTGCTGAAGGATCATTCTATCAGGAAGGAGTTTTCAATTGCCTTCTTTACAATTACATCTCTGAGAGGTGTATTTGAATGTCTCTTGAATTTGTATACAAGTTCAAGAGACATGGGTGAGGCCTATAGATACGGCAGAACAGGCTCATACCACTGGAGGGTGAATAGCCAAGCCCCTGCAAACAGTCGTACTACCCAAGGCAAGCAAAGACCACTAGTGAGTAGCCCATGCTTGTGAATTCTCTGAGGTTTACTGAAGACCTTGAAACGAAAGCTTAAGAGAGTCTCTATCAGTTTACATGTAAATTGTTGAAGTCACTATAGAAAATAGTACGAAGGCTTCTCAAAAAATTACAGAGAACTACCATATGACCAGCAGTCCCACTTATGGGTATTATCCAAAGAAAATCACTATCTCAACAAGATATATACACTCTTATGTTAATTGTAGCTTTACTCACAATAGCAAGATATCAAAACAACTTAAGTATCCATTGACAGATGAAAAGAAAAAAATGTGAGACATATACGGGTCGATAATGCTATATACAATGGTATATTATTCAGCCATAAAAAAAGAAGGAAATCCCACCATTTGTGACCACATGGATGGACCTTGAGGGCATTATGCTAAGTGAAGTCAGTCAGACAGAAGAAGACAAATACTGTATGATCTCACTTTTATGTAGACTCTAAAAAACAGCGAACTCTTAGAAAGGGACAGTAGAATGCTGGTTGTTGAAGGATGACATGTGGGAAAAAAATGGGGAGATGTTGGTCAAAGTGTACAAGCTTTCTGTTATGAGTAAGTTCAAGGGATCTAATGTACAATATGATGACTATAGTTAACATACTATATTGTATACTTGAAAGTTGTTATAAAAGTACAGCTTTAATTTTCCGCCACCACCACAACAATAACAAAATGGTAATTACATGAGGTAAGGATGTATTAACCAACCTTATTGTCATAAACATTTCACAATACATATGTTTGTCAAATCATCACATTGTATATCTTAAATTTACATCAATTTTATCATAATAAACCTGGGAAAAAAAAACTGAAAGGAATCTGGGTAACTTGACTAAAGTCAAAGGTATTAAATTGTGTTGCCTGTTTGTATTCTTGCTGTCACCACAGATACATACCACTACTACATACTATGTTACATATGTAAATCATGCATAATCATGTATAGATGTATATGAGTATATGCTTATATAATTATTAGGTAGTATTTTACTGCATAATCAAAAATGGGAAGTGGTAGCTAAAACACATAAAATATGTCTTCTCCAAAATGATGTTTTACCCTTAGAAAATACTTAATTAATAATAACCATAAGTTTTCCAAAATACCCCTCGTCCAGATTGGGTCTTTCAGAAATAATGGTGAAATACGTCAGTCAGAAAAGGACAAATACCACATGAGTGCACTCATATGTGGAAATTAAGAAAAACAAATGAACAAAGAAAAAAAGAGAGAAATGAAAAAAACAGACTCTTAACTATAGAGAACAAACTGGTGGTTACCATAGGGGAGGTGGGTGAGGGAGATGGAAGAAACAGGTGAAGGGGATTAAGAGTTCGCTAATATTAATGAGCACTGATGTGACGTATGGAATTATTCAATCACTATGTTGTATACCTGAAACTAAAATAACACGGTATGTTAACTGTACTTGAATAACTAAAAAAAAAAAAAAAAAAGGTATCCCATGAATTTTTCCAAATTAAAAAAAATGTTTTTTAAAAATTAAAAAAAAAACAAACAAACCAGCGTTTACATGAAAATGTATCAGTATAGTGCCAATAGTGTAGAATTCAGTTTTACAATTAATGAAATATTTATAATCAGCTCTTCGAAGGGAAAATTTTCTTATGGGAATACTTGGTGCTTGAAGGGTCTGAACTTTGGAACAAATTTCCAAAGTTCAAGTTCTACCTCTGCCATTTACTGCCTGAGTGACCTTGTGCAAGTTACAGACATGTGTGTGCCTCAGTTAACTTATCTCAAAAATGGGGATAAAGTAGGATTTACCTCAAGTGGTTGTTCGGTGGATGAAATGAGGTTATGTAAGGTACATAGCCCTGACACATCGGGGATTTTGTGTAAAGCTTACCTGTCATTAGGAAAGCACGCAGGTTACCAACTGGCTCCCTGAAGGCTGTTTACAAATTTTTTCTAATAATGAAGTATTTGACGAATGATACGGATTTTTAGCTTCGCTTGCCAAATAAAAGGAATCTGGCCATGGGTAGCAGAGTCTGTGGCTATAACCCCTCCCACTTGGTGAGCTTGCTTCTCTTCTGGTGAAGGTGACATCCACCCTTCCAAGCCCTGGGTGGGACAGATGGTGACTTCAAGCCCAAGAACCTTTATGGAGCAGGACCTGGGCTGATGTGGAACCCCAGGACTGGGCATTCTTCCTCCTCACTCACCTCTTAACATTGACTAGTGGCTTTTCCCTTTAACACATAAAAATGTCAAAGTTGAAAGAAAAGTCAAGACTAAAATTATTTTCATAAAATCTGTTGTGAAATGTCTTGAGAATGTCTTTTTCTTTCTTTCTTTTTTGTTGGGCCATTCATTGAATTTCAACTGTCCTCCCCTTTGGCCCCATCCTGTGGTCATTCATTTGTGTGTACTATTTACGCTCTTCTGTGAGAACAGTGAAGATTCAGCCCTAAAAATTGCAGATGAGTTAAATAATACACAGTAGGCCCTGAGGAACATCTTTCCTCACCCATCTATCCATTTTTAATGCCCCCTTTGTTTCTTTACCTTTGATGTACTTAATCAAAGTGAGTTTTGTTGTTGTTGTTTCAGGGTTTTGTTTCTAGAGGTAAGGCCCATAAGCCAGCTAGCTAGTCCAACAGAAAAAGAAATCCTTTCAGGGAATACACCAATGTTAAAATATTTCATTTTCACACCATTACAAATGTTATTCTAGCCCATGATACTCTGAACATCTAGATCCTATAATGATAAGCACATCACTCACAGATCTGACGTTATTTAATTTACCTGAACAAATAAGGCAATTTTTAGGCACCTTTCTTGTCATCTGACATAATGAAAGGAATAGTTCAAATATTCGTGCTTCCATATGCATTAACACCCTGATGCTAAGGTGATAAAATTCTCAAATTTGTCTAAACTTATACTGTGTTTTTCTTTATTATATGTATTATAAGATCTTAACAGAGACAGCGTTTTCCTTTAAATCAGTGACAAAATGTCACTCAGACTCATAAGGCTGACTCATTTTCAAACTTACTTTAGAAATGTGTTACCGTGTTATGCATTAAATTACAGATTTAGATGATATTCTTTATGGTTTTTCTGAATTGCAAGAAATAGATATGATAATAAAACGTTATGCATTTCAGTATATTCTGCTTCGAGTTGTCAGTTGATCATTTAATGGCAAACTTGGTTTTTTTTTTCTTTATATGTGATATTCAGAATAATTCTGAAGTTGACATTTTTGCACTGCATGGAATATTTTCACTGCTTCAGCTTACCATAAATTATTTCACCTCTTCATAGTCTACTTTAGAAAAAACATTTTAAAATTTATAATATCTGTCCTGAAATATCTCGGGAAACTTCATTTGTTTTGACACATAAAAATAGCAGCATACTAGAACTTTTTTCAGGGGCTTGCTTCCTCACCATGTTTCTGAAAAGTTTAACTTTTTAAACCCTGACAGAGGTAGAAAGATAGTCAAAGGTATAGTCTTTACTCTTTGGCTTCTATTTTTTTTTTTAACTAACTAAATATTATTAGTTTAAGTCATTTTTTAAGGAAATTGATTTTTTAACTGTAATCCATTCAATAGGTAATAAAAATCATCGTTTAAAAGTGAGAACAAAAACATGTAAGTATGTGTAGTCTGAAAAACCTGTCTTCCATCGGTCTGCATTTCCCCTTTTCCTCCCCACCCTTATTCACAAACTGGTAACCACTATCATTAATTTTATATTTTTCCAGAGTTACTTTAGGCAAATAAAGCCAATAAAAATATACATTCCTATCTTCCACTTTTTTTACCCAAAAGTTTGCCTTCTACCCAATTTTTTCACAACTTGCTTTGTTCAATTAATAATACATTTCACAGATGTATATGTATAAACAATTCCCTCACTATTTTTATTTGTGCACAGATTGCTGCTGAACAAATTTTTCTAATCCAATCCCTGTGAATGATAGAACATTCTAGTCCTTTCCTTTTGTAAACAATGTTGCAATGAATAATATTGTTTATTTTCACACATGCAAGTGTAAGATACATTCACAGAGGTGGAAATGCTTAGCAAAGGATTATATGTATTTGTACTTAAATTTTTTTCCAAATTGCCTTCCATAGACATTGTGCCAGTTTACATTTCCACCAGCAATGAGTGAGAGTGTCTGTTTTCCCATTGTCTTGTCAATAGACTGTGTAGTCAAAATTTTCAAGTTTTTGCTAACCTGCTAGATGAAAAATGGACTCATAGTTTATTGTAAGTTGGCATGTGTCTCATTGTGCAATTAAATTGTACAGTGTACTCAGTACAATTAAATTGTACTTTGTATTTCATCTTCTATCAACTGCCTATTAATGTATTTTGTCAATTTTCTATTGTGTCACTCTATTTTCTAATTGTTTTCTAGGCACCCTCTTTATATTATGAAGCTTGGTCTGTGATGTGAGTTACAAACTTGTCCTTGCCAGTTTGTCATTTGTTTTGCTTATGGCATGCTTCGCTGCAAAAATTTTTAAAAAGTTTAAAAAATTTATCAATCCTAATTTTACGACTAGCGATTTTGAGTCATTTTTAGAAAAATATTCCCATTTTAAAGTTATAAAGGAATTTTCTCATATTTTTTCCCAGCACTTCTACCTATGCATTAGTTTTAAAAAATCAAGTATTTCCTCTTTTCTTCTTATCCTTTCTCTCTTTTTTCTCCTCTTTTTTTTTCCTTCTCCTTCTTCATAAGAGAAGACGGAAGAATATCCTTATGACCTTTAGGTCAGGAAGCCCTCTTCAAAAGAACACAAAAAGCAAAAATCTTAAGGAAAAGAATGACAATTTGACTCCATCAAAATAATAAACAGGTGCACATAAGAAGCCACATATAGAATTAAAAGATAAGCCCTAATATAGAGAAAATAATAAAGCAAGCAATACATTGTTTTCTAGGCAGTAAACAGAAACCCTAAAATAATCAATATGAAAAAGACAAACAACCAAATAAGAATAAGTGGATAAAAGATTCGAACAGGCAGTTTCACAGGACAGGAAATTCCGTTAATAAACACAGAAGAAGCTGTTTAAACTGCAGTAATTAAGGAAATGCAAACTTAAAACAAGAAAATACCATGTTTCTACCCATTAAATTTACAAATATCAAAAAGTTTGAAAATATCAAGTGGTGGGGAATCAAATACCCTCATAGATGGCTAGCAATGGGAGTATGAATGATTATAGAGTTTCTTTAGCTGTGGTTGGTAACATTTAATTAAACCTTTGCTCTATTTGAAATTTATCTTGATGTACAATGTGAAGCATGGATTTGACCTAAATTTTTTTCAAAATCTACCCAGCTGTTCCCACACCATTTATTTAAACCATCCCTCCTCCTCACCCAGACTTGAGATGCCACTGGTGCCATATACAGGCAGATCTTGTTTTATTGCGCTGCTCTTCATTGTACTTTGCAGATACTGCATTTTTTTTTTTTTTAACAAATTGAAGGTTTGAGGCAGCCCTGTTTTGAGTAAGTCTATCAACCTCATTTTTCAATAGCATTTGCTTATTTTGGGTCTCTGTGTCACATTTTGGTAATTCTAACAATATTATAAACTTTTTAATTATTATGGTACTTGTTATGGTGATCAGTGATCAGTGATCCTTAGTGCTACTACTGTGATTGTTTTAGGGCACCATGAACCATGCCCATATAAGACAGTGAACTTAACTGGAAAATATCGTATGGGTTCTGACTGCTCAATTGACCAGCTGTTCCCTTTCTCTTTCCCTCTCCTCAGCCTTTCCTATTTCCTGATACCCGATGATACTAAAATTAGGCCAGTTAATAAGCTTACAATGGCCTATAAACGTTCAAGTGAAAGAAAGAGTTGCACGGCTTTCACTTTAAAACCAAAGCTAGAAGTGATTAAGCTTACTGGGAAAGTCGTGTTAAAAGCCACAAAAGGCTGAAAGCTAGGCGACTTCAGCCAAATAGTTAGCCAAGTTGGGAGAGCAAAGGAAAGGTTCTTGAAGGAAATGAAAAGTGCTACTTCGGCGAACATATAAATGATAAGAAGGTGAAGCAGTCTTATTGCTGATATAAAGTCAGCTGTAGTGGTCTGGATAGAAGATCAAACCAACCACAATAGTCTCTTAAGCCAAAGCCTAGTCCAGAGCAAGGTCCTGACTCTTTTCAATTTTATGCAAGTTGAAAGAGGTAAGGAAGCTGCAGAAGGCAAATCTGAGGCTAGTGGAGGGTTCATGAGGTTGAAGGAAAGAAGCTGTCTCCGTTACAGAAAAGTGCAAGATAAGCAGCAAGCGCTGACAGAGAAGCTGCAGCAGGTTATCCAGAAGATCCAACCAAGATAATTGGTGAAGGTGGCTACACTCAACAACCAATTTTCAATGTAGAGGAGACTGTCTTCTCTGTATTTGAAGAAGAAGCCATCTAGGACTTCCGGGGCTAGAGAAGAGACGTTAATGCCTGACTTCAAAGTTTCCAAGGACAGGCTGACTCTCTTATCGGTGACTTTAAGTTAAAGCCGATGCTCATCTACCATTCTTGAAAACCCTAGGACCCTTAAAAATTATGTTAACTCTACTCTGCCTGTGCTCTATGAGAGAAATAACAAAGCCTGAAGGATAGCATATCTATTTATGACATGTTTTACTGAATATTTTAAGCCCACTGTTGAGAACTTCTACTGAGGAAAAAAGATTCAAAGTATGACTGCTCATTACCAATGTTCCCAGCCACCTGAGAGCTCTGATGGAGATGGACAACAGCCGGCTAAACCAACAGCCATTCTGCAGCCCAGGGATCAGAGTAACTTCAACTTTCCAATCCTATTATTTAAGAAATTCACAAGGCCATAGCTGCCCTAGAGAGTGATTCCTCTGATGGGTCTGGGCAAAGTAAGTTGAAAACCTTCTGGAAAGGATTCACCATTCTAGGTGACATTAAGAACATTCGTGATTCGTGGGAAGACCTCAAATGTCAACATGAACAGGAGTTTGGAAGAAGTTGTTTCCAGCCCTCATGGGTTGAAAGTTTGAGGGGTTCAACACTTCAGTGGAGGAAGGAACTGGAGATGTGGTGGAAACAGAGAACTAGAATTAGACGTGGAGCCTGAAGATGGGACTGAATTATTGCTGCAGTCTCCTGATCACACTTGAAGAGATGAGTTGCTTTCTTAAGGGTGAGGAAAGAAAGTGCTTTCTTGAGATGGAATCTGCTCCTGGTGAAAATGCTGTGGATATCACTGAAATGACAACAAAGAATTAAGAACATTACACAAACTTAGTTGATAAACAGTGATGGAGTTGAAGAGGACTGACTTCAATACTGAAAGAAGTTTTACTGTGGTTAAAATGCTATCAAACAGTATTGAATGCTACAGAGAAATCATTTGTGAAAGGAAGTGTCAATCCATGCGGCAATTTCGCTGAGGTCCTATATTGGGAAATTGCCACAGCCACCCTGACCTCCAGCAGCCACCATCCTGATCAGTCAGCAGCCATCTACACTGAGGGAAGAGTCTCCACCAGCAAAAAGATTATGGCTCATCGAAAGCCTAGATGATAGTATTTTTTAGCAATACACTATGTACATTTTTTATTAGACATAATGCTGTTGCACAGTTATTGGACTATAGTGTAAACATAACTTTTTTTTAAAAGAAGGGAAAAGATGAAAATTTGTATTTTTCTTCACTGAATTTGGGAGTTTTACAAAATCTCTCATGATGGATCCTCCCTAGGTTTAAGAATTTCTTTAACTATGGTCCTTAGTTTGAACTTTGACCAAAGAGGGACTGATCACCTCTAGCTCCGAGTGGCCTTATTTTAAAAGGTAACTGTTTCATAGACTCTGCAGAGTAGAAACATAATTCACACAGAGGAGTGTTAGGATAAGTACTCAAAGAATAGAGGGGAGTAGTAGGAGTTATATTCATCTTATAGTCTCATTTTAGGTAACTTTTCTCTTTTTAATTAGCCTTTTGTAATGAATCTTTCAATGAAACTACTTTGGAATTCTTTAAGTTTAACAACTTCTCCGTGCCAGTTAAAATACGTATTCCTTGCGCAGCCCAAGGGTCCTCTGACAGATGAATGGATAAAGAAGACGTGTGATACACACACACACACACACACACACACACACACACCCCACACACTGGAATCTTATTGAGTCATAAAAAACAAAGAAATCTGCCATTTGCAACATGGATATATCTAGAGAGTATAATGCTAAGTGAAATCAGAGAAAGACAAATACCATATGATTTTACTCACAAAGAATTTAAGAAACAAAAGAATGAACAAAGGAAAAGAAGAGACAAACGAAAAAACAGACTCTTAATTATAGAGGACAAACAGATGGTTACCAGAGAGGAGGTGGTTGGGGAGATGGGTGAATTAGGTAAAGGGGATTAAGAGTACACTGACTTTGGGGCACCTGGGTGGCTCAGTGGGTTAAGCTGCTGCCTTCGGCTCAGGTCATGATCTCAGGGTCCTGGGATGGAGTCCTGCATCGGGCTCTCTGCTCAGCAGGGAGACTGCGTCTCTCTCTCTCTCTGCCTGCCTCTCTGTCTATTTGTGATCTCTCTCAAATAAATAAATAAATAAATAAATAAATAAATCTTTAAAAAAAAAAAAAAGAGTACACCGACCTTGATAAGCTCTAATAATATATAGAATTGTTGAATCACTACACTGTATACCTGAAACTATTTTAATGCTGTAGGTTAACTATGCTGACATTAATCAAATAAAATAAAAAACAAACTAGTATCTCATTTTGCTTAATTTGGGAATCCTTACTTCCAAGTCCACTTCTTAAAGGATCTTATCTATTTGGAATGCTCTCCTTAATGGCCATTGTAATTCCCCTGAGGGCTGACAGACGTTTGGTGGAAGCCCAGCCACAGATGGAGTGAACCCACATTTCTGTCTAGCCATTTGTAGCTGCAGATGAGGTTAACTCACATTCTGTCCAGCCTTTTGGGGGGCCCAGCACGATGGTCCCCAAACCAAACTGCTCAGTACACAAAACAAGCTAGGTCAGGTTTCACCATTTTTGCTATGTTTCTGCAACTTTCAGGACCATAGGTCTTAGATATAAAATAAGCAGGTGTGTCAAATGTGGCATGTTTGATTCTTAAGAATCTAAGTTTCCTATCAGCTAAGCCCTTGGGTTTCTTGGAAATGAACTAATACCTAAAAGGGATGTGCGATGCAGTTGGGGACTGTGTGTGGTTTCCAGTGAACCTCCTCTCACGGAAGTTTTCTTGAGGTTGTCAGGTGACCCGGTGTCAATCTAACCCATTCTGTGACCAACTGATCCTATCACGGGAGTCTTCTCGAGGTGATGAGTGCTTTAATAGCCTTTAAGTGCCCAGTCGGTGCCTACCAATTTTTGTGGCTTCTTGGGTTCCAAGGTCCCTGCTAATAATAGCCTGGATCTATACAAAATAAGACAAGCGTGTATACTTGAACAGATGGGCAATACTGCATCCTGGCCATAAGAAGGCCCTGTGCTCACCAACAACAATTCCCCTGGAAGCTTGCTGAAGCTCCCCGCCCAGGGAATCGTAGTCCGAAAAGCCAGGGACTCAGCTTTGGGTAGGCTCTTCTGCCAGCTCAGCTGAGCTCCAGGTAAATATGCCAGCTCCACAGGGCTCCAGGCAAATGTGCCAGCTCAATCGGGCAGGCTCCAGGCAGAACCATCTGCCAGCCCAAGCTGACTTGCCTTGTAAAGGAAAGCCAATTAGATCCAGAGCTCAAATCCAAAAAAGAATGAACTCGGAACCAAGAGGAACTTACCGACACTCCTCAAAAACAGCAAGAAAGATGGTGAATTCCAAGGGCTCGTGTGGACACCATGCCTGTGCTTCTCTGTTGTCCTTGAATGCTGCTGGAAGTTTGATTCAGATCCTGTCGCTGCCACCAAATCTGGTAAGTAACAAAAATTCAACGGAGTCAATTCTAAAGATCCAAGTGGCTTTACTAAATGATTCATGAATCAGGCCGCATGCCATCTAGCAAACAGAGGGGCACTCTCTAAACATAACTTTTATGTACTCAGGGAAGCCAAAAAACTCATTTGACTCACTGAATTGCAATATCCATTCTATTGTGGTGGTCTGCAACCAAATCTGAAATTTCTCTTAAGTAACCTGTACTAAACTCATGTGCGCATTTGGGTGTCTTTCTGAATTTATCAATCTGTTCCTTAATCTACTCATGTGCCATGAACACAGTCTTTTAACAATTAAGTATTCTTGTTGGTTACACTTTTCTAGTGAGTTTTTTGATAACTTTTTTCTCTTGTACTACATTTGTATTGATTTTGTACTTGTTTCTTTTTTATTAATTTAGCTATTATTAAATGGGTTTGGGTATGCTGGAACAGCTATTTTCTCTAAGCTCCATTTCAGTTTAAGAGAAAGTGGTCACCACTTAGATCATTTCTCCTTGTTTGCTCCCAAAGAAGCAAGCGGACTGCTTCCTGCAAATATGGCTTGTCAGTGCGATGTCTTAGAGTCCCACATCTTCTGCTACTCTAAGTCAAATTGCTATCTGCATTGCTCAACACAGTCCCTGCACCCTGGCTGCAAAAAAAGGATTGCATTTTTGGGATTTCACAGTCTTTCATTTTTTAGGAAGTTATATTTTTGCAGGAGCTTTTGGAGACCTAGTCTAACACCAGGCATGCCCATTTCTACTCATCATTAACTCCCATATTGCTTCTACCCAATCTTAATTGTTTTTGTCAGTTCATAGTTATATTCCAGGACCTGCAGATTATATGTTTCTCTGAAAATGTCTTTATTTTTTTTATTTGCTATTCTTATTGGTTTTGTGTACTTCTTGAAAAGACAAAATGAGGGAGCATTCCTGACTATCATAGCCAGGTTCTCCCTCAAAGTGCTGATGTTACCTTTTGCATATTCCTCTTCTAGCTAACATAAATATGTTTGCAGTTCTGATCATGGAATGCCACTGCACACAGTAAGCCATTTTGGGCTTTGTCCATGCCTGAAAAGTTTTTCTTAAAACCCCAGCACTGACTCCCCACTTTATCTTTTTAAGATTTTTTATTTATTCATTTGAGAGAGAGAGAGAGAGCAAAGGAGAGAAGGTGACGGGGGGTGGTCTGAGGGAGAGGGAGAAGCAGACTCCCTGCTGAGCAGGGTGCCCAATGTGCTGCTCCACGCGGGGCTCGAGATAGGGCTGGATCCCAGGACCCCGGGATCATGAGCCAAAGGCAGATGCTTAACTCACTGAGCCACTTAGGCGACCCTCCCCTCTTTTTATGTAACTTATTTTTAGAAGCTTTCCCTCACACCCTCCATCCTTGAAAATGTCCTTTGT
This sequence comes from Lontra canadensis, assembly GCF_010015895.1. NCBI lineage: Eukaryota > Metazoa > Chordata > Mammalia > Carnivora > Mustelidae > Lontra > Lontra canadensis. Next base: position 26,975,048 of record NW_022630998.1, read on the forward strand.
ACATGTATCCCACCTTGTGATGCTACCAAGCTCTTAGTTCCTTAAACCACAATGAACCATTTACTAGGCTATAAACTCTACAGAGTATTTCACAAAATATTTTCATGAGATGCTTCTACAGGGTGCATTGTGAAAACAGTGTCACCAAGTAAGTTTGGGAAATAATCCATATTACATTCTGAGTCTTGGAGAGTCACAATCCACATTTGAATATTAGAAGTTACAAAAAGCCCCAAGGAAAATAAGGTATGTTATATTGATAGAACCCAGAGTGACCCTAAAGTATTTGTTTATGGAACCTCCATATATGTGAGACACATGTTAATACCTTCTGGAAGTCTGCACAAAAAGATATGCCTTGGATATTGAGGGTACTTATGGCAGGATCTCCCTTTTTTTTATTTTTAAGATTTTATTTATTTATTTGACAGACAGAGATCACAAGTAGAGAGGCAGGCAGAGAGAGAGGAGGAAGCAGGCTCCCCGCTGAGCAGAGAGCCCGATGCGGGGCTCCATCCCAGGACCCTGAGACCATGACTTGAACCGAAGGCAGAGGCTTTAACCCACTGAGGATCTCCCGTTTTGATCACACTGCCTGCAATGGAGGGACTATTCAATATGGGCCGGTTGAATGACTTAATATGATAAACTATCAAAGATGTTTAATTGTTTAGAGAAACATTTTGTAAGATGGTTTTTCATCCAAGGTCTCATAATGGCATAAACTGGAGAGCTCTGTGGGCCAGCTTCAAATAAAGAGATTTGACTCCAATATTTGATGCTGTTTTTGAGGCATAAGGGTCATCTGCCAAGCAAAGACCACCCAGAGGAAAGTAAGCAGGTTGTTTAAGGGACTTAGAAAACTTGTATATGGGGAATATGAGACCTCATATGTTTAGTTTGGAGAAGAGAATGCTAGGAAGCAAATTCTATCTATAAATATTTGAACGGTGACTAAGATATCCTTTCTGCAGCCAAAAATTCCACAGTAGAGTGAAGAAAACACATTCTTGTTACACCAAAATGAAATATGGAGTCCTCTGGGTTAGAGCAAAGGGAGTGCAGGCTCTGGGATGAGGGGCGGGAGAAGGGTCTTGGGGGGATTCGTCAAGGAGGCAACATGGGAGCGGACTTTCAAGGGGGAGCATGCGCAGAGTACGTCATTGTCATAACACAACGTACCTTCGAAGAAAGCTCTGGGTGAAAATCAAGACTATTTCTCTTTAATGGCAAACTGTCATGTTTGGACAAAAGAGTTGTTTTTTTTAATTCGATCTATACCGACTACTTCTGAGTTGCGGCATAATGTAGTATGCCATGGCTGAATGTACAAAATGTTTTTCAAATCGCTGACTTAAAAGTGAATCGTTGGATCATATTTTTCTTTTTTAGGTTTAGCAACAATTCAGCTGATTCTGCTTTTGATTATCTATTCTTGGTCATGAATTTTTTTTAAAAAAGGTGAGAAATTCTGTGGCATATGTTGATACGGGGTGCCTGGGTGGCTCAGCGGGTTAAAGCCTCTGCTTTCGGCTCAGGTCATGATCCCAGAGTCCTGGGATCGAGCCCCACATCGGGCTCTCTGCTCGGCAGGGAGCCTGCTTCCTCCTCTCTCTCTCTCTGCCTGCCTCTCTGCCTACTTGTGCTCTCTCTCTGTCAAATAAATAAATAAAATCTTTTTTAAAAAAAGTGTTGATATTAGGTGGATTGCCCTAAATGTAAATGCTTATAGCTGGCACTGTGACATCTTGACTTTATTAGTGGATCATTCTGTGAGATGAGTGAATTCAAAATTTCTCTTTCTACTCACAGATTATGAGAGTTCAGTATCATCATAAAGAGAGCATATTCAGAAAATAGTTTGTTCCACAACTTTGGGGTAAAGATAATTTTATTTATTTATTTATTTATTTATTTATTTATTATCTTTGTTTTAGAGAGAGAGAAAGAATGAGCAGTGGGGAGGGGTAGAAGGTGGGGGGGAGAGACAGAGAGAAGCAGACACACTGCTCAGCAAAAAGACCAGTGAGTACCCTGGGATCATGATCTGAGATGAAGGCAGACATTTAACCAACTGAGCCACCTAGGCATCCTGGATAATTACATTTAATAAGAATAAAAATATAAATGATTTCTATTAGATTTATAGTAGAAAAAAAAGCTAAATGTTAAGTTTCATATTTCTAAGAAATATTTTCATCTATATAACTTTGTTTTATTTTAAGATTTCTAAGACATGGAGTCACCATTTTATTGTATACTGAACTGACAGGCTTCTTTTATTGTTTTGGAATTTTACTGTCGAAGTACTTAGTTAAAAATTAACATAAACTGGTTGCAAAGTGAAACTGTGAATTCCGCTAGTCTGAAAACATTTAAAAATACATTATCTAGGGACACCTGGGTGGCTCAGTCTGGTTAAGCTTTTGATGTCACCTCCAGTCATGATCCCCATGTCAGGCTCCCCGCTCACTGGGGAGTCTGCTTGTCCCTTCCCTTCTTCCCCCCAGTCACCCCTGCTACTCATGGTCTCTCTCTCTCTCTCTCTCTCAAATAAAAGCATAAAATCTTAAAAAAAAAAACACAAAACATTATCTATCTGGGCAAGTTGAGAAATGGCCTACCTGCTTCTGGAGGTAAGTTAGTTGACCACTCATTCATTCACTCATCCGGGAAATATTTTTTAAGTGGATATTACTTACAAAATACTTGAGGTTCTCATTATTTATAAGATGTTATATATACAAAAAAAGAGCTAGTTCTTTCAGCAGTTGTTAAACAAATCATGTCAGAAGGCTGTTCAATTTAGGACAAAGGGCACAGGCTTTAGAGTCAGATTGATGTGAGTTTGTTACAAAATTACACCAGCTGTGTAATTTTTGGCAAGTTACTCAATGTCTGGTTGTGAATATCAAACAAGATAAAACTTATAAGTACCTATAACAATGTCTGATACCAGTAGGCATTGGACAGTTAGCATTATAGTCATGAAACAGGCATGGCTGATAGAAACATGACCTGATTTGCCCTTAGTCTAGTAAGGACTACTCCCAGTCCATCTGGCTATTTCCAGGACTCTCTTGAAAGTATTATGAAACGATGACCAATAAATAATACCATAGAATGAAGACCATTTGTAATTAATTGTGTTTAAACAGTTTGAGTAAACATTCATAATCATTTCACATATTAAGAAGGCTATTCTTCTGGGTGGGAACAGAGAAGACTATTTCTGATATTAGGGAAATAAGCTGTTAATAGCATTAAATCCTATTTAAACTTGTATGTTTTAAAAATTTTATGTAGAGAAAATATTTCTAATTTTTATTTTCTGCTTATTTAGGTGAAAAAATATATGAGTAAGTTTAAGAGATCCTTCTTACTTTCCTCAGTGTTTTCTATAACTCATAAAACCTCACCGTTAAAAAAAACTCACCTCCTCATTAAACTTGACAACAATTTGCGGTGCCCCAACAATTTGGGGTGCCCAGGTGGCTCAGTCAGTTGGACATCTGACTCTTGGTTTCAACTCAGGCCCTCTCAGGGTCATACGATTGAGCACCCACATGGGTCTCTGCACTCAGCATGGAGTCTGCTAAAGATTATCCCCCTCCTTCCCTCTCTGTTCCTCTCCCTGCCCACACTCTTTCTTCCTAAAATAAATAAATAAAATTAAAAAAAAATTAAAAAAAACACCTGACCACGCTTTCTCATATGTGTTAGGAGTTCATTTCTCCATACTTACGAGATTTAAGTTTCTGACAATTTGAGTATCATTTTTTTTTGCCTTTAATCTTTGCCTTTGGTAACAACCTGTGTGGAAATAATATCTATACAATTTTGTCCTGTAGTCACAAATGTCCCCCTCTTCTTTTCTTATTGATAATTGAGCTATGAAAAGGAAATAATTACTAGATTGATACCCTTTTGTCTGACAAGAGGCTACTACAGTATTGGACTAGGGTTTGAAGTGGTCTTAAAGACATCTTGCATCACCCAGGTCCTGTTCATTTTAGGACTACAGAATCTAGCAGTGCCTGGGTGGCTCAGTCAGTTGAGCAAGGGACTCTTGATTTGGGTTCAGGTCATGATCTCAAAGTCATGAGATAGAGCCCGGCCAGAAGCTCTGTGCTCTGTGTGGAGTCTGTTCCAGATTCTCTCTCTCTCTCCCTGTACCCCTCCCCCAGCTGTGTGTGTGTGTGTGTGTGTGTGTGTGTGTGTAAAAGGATGCTCTCTCTCTCTAAAATAAATAAATAAATAAATAAATAAATAAATAAAATCTTAAAAAAAATACTACAGAATTTAATGTAAATTAGACAGATTCAACTATTGAAAATAAATTTGGGTTTCTTCTAATGTTGCCTTGGGCTCATTCCAGGGTCCTAACATCATCCTCAGTCTCTTTTTCAGGAAAACCAATTCCCTAAGTATATATTCCTACACCTAATGTCATAATCTTTGTACTGAAGAATTATCTACATTTTCTTGTATTTACAGAGACTTCTCCTGAAAGAAGAATATCCTAGTCCCTATGAACCATTCACTGTGGTTTGGTGGGTAATTGTGGGGTGTTTCAGTTTTATACTTTCCATTGGTAACATCTGCTTTTCTCATATGCTTTAGTTATATAAAAAAGATCTCTAGAGGATGTCAAATGCCCTTATTCCTTTCCTGGATATTCTTTAAAGTATATTTTCAAACTTCCTCACTAATTAAATTCTTCCTTTTCCTTCTCCTGTTTAAAAACTTCATTGTGTTATGCAAAATAGAGGCCTTGATCTCAGGGAAATCGGCTACATTATCATTTACTCCTTGAATTGTCAAGATAGGAAGTGATTCCACGAAATAAGAACAGAAACATGCATAAAATCTACACTCTTTTTGACAATGCAGTCAGTCAAGTTCAAGATGAGGGAGAGGCTGGGGTTTGTGAAGAGGTGGAAAAGAGACCAGAACACACTAGCCTACTACATATGTGGTGATGCTGGATCTTCACCCATCAATTCTTAAATTATCTATGTTACCTGGGCTGAAGATGACAAGCTGTTTTCTTATCAGTTTTTTGGTTCATTCAATTCATTTACAGTTGAAATGTATAGAAAACCTCCTAAAACTTGGACCTGACCACATTTGTCTTGTACATTTGCATCTAGGTCGCTAACTCCTGTTCTGAACAGGTGTCCATAATCATCCAACTTTAGGTTATTTGTCCATAAATATTTCTCCAAATAGCCTACAGGTTCACCAGCACTGTCCTTAGTGGTATCTCCTTACAACCTATATCAGTCATCTTCAAGGAAGATTAGTTATTAAAATGCCATTCCAAATTTTAAGACTTTGGGGATCTGAATAATAATTTTTTACCTCACATTTGAAAAGACTATTCTTTAGAAAGAAATCAGCTATATGTCAGTCAGAATAAGCCTAAAAAGCAACATGCTTAAATTTACTTTGAATGAAACAGAATTGACATGTCAGTTTAATAACAGACTGTATTTCAGCCCTAGTGATCACATAAGAAATTAGTAAATGCCAAGTGGAGTTTATTTTGATATAGCATACCTTAACCATCTCTTATATTGAAAATGCACTTCCTGGTTAGAAACTAGCTGAGTCTCTAACATGCATCATTCAAAATTATTCATAATAATAGTTTTTTCAGATATTCTTGTCCCAATGATTTGCTTCTAAATTATTTTGCTTTACTTTTTATTATTCTAAATTCCATTTTTTTACTTATTTTAAATGATCTCTATCATTTCCAGCAATAATCACAGACAGTGCTTTTGAGAACTTATTTGTCAAACTGTGCTAATTTAAAACTTTACATGGATCATCTCACTTAAACATCACCAAAATCCTATAAAAAAGTAATTTTGTTATCTCCATTTTATATTTGAGAAAAACTGAAATACAGAGAAGTCAAGTTACACGAACAGTGGTGAGTTTCTAGTACTCAGACCCACATGAGTCTGATTCTAAGTCAGCATTCTTATCTACGATCCTATTATTTACTAACTAAGTGACAAAGTGACCCAAAGTGACAGCCGACTCTGCTTCCTTGGCATGCCACTTTGACTTTCCACCCTGCTGCCTCCGATGAGCTGCATGGTGTACTGTGTTTCTCAGCAACTAGCCTCTGTCATGCATCTAGCTCTCTGAATTTTCACCTCTTTCTTAATGGAATTCCCAACTCGTTTTCTCCACAGTCACTTGTGTCTTGTTCTGACATCTGTTCTGGTGGCCTTTGGAGAAGGTGATGTGCTTCTTTCACTCACCCACAGGGACTGCTCCCTAATCTCAGCAAGGTGACTGAACACTAATTGGTTATGGATACACCTGTTTCTGTATTATGTGTTTAGCCAATCCCATAAAAAACATGGAAAACTATAAAAGAATATATGAAATGGCACAATGCCCATCCTTGAACTGGTCTGACTGACACACTGGACTGGGAGGTGGAGAGGATGGTTTTGAAGTAGATATGGCCTGAAGGTTATGATTCTACACTGCCCAAAGATTTAGAATCTCTCAGTTTATTCCTTAAGACTTAACACTTAGCCTGTTTTTAATTCTGACTCGGTCCCCTTATAGTTACTTTCAGGGCCTCCCTCTCCCTAATATGGTTTGATTTATTAGTTTTTATAAATTATAAATATAACATATAGTCTTTAGTACAGGTCAAAAAAAGAAAAGGTGAATAAAGAAAAAAGTAGTTTTCCACTCTTCTTCAGATAGCCAATCATATCAGTTGGATGTGTATCGTACCAACATTTTTCTATGGTCTTATAAACATGTGTTTATTATTTATACAATCAATTGCATGTGTATGTGTGTGTATGTATGTATATATGTTACATTTTTCTGTTTTGTTTGTAATGAAAATGGTTGTCCTAGACACTATACAAGAATCATACAAGCAATGAGTAACAGTTTTTTAAAAAGATTTTATTTATTTATTTGACAGAGAGAGAGAGAGAGAGATCACAAGCAGGCAGAGAGGCAGGGAGGGGGGGGAAGCAGGCTCTCTGATGGGCAGAGGGCCCAATGCGGGTATTGCTCCCAGGACCCTGAGATCATGACCTGAGCCAAAGGCAGAGGCTTAACCCACTGAGCCACCCAGGCACCCCAAGTAACAGTTTTCTAACAGCTGCATGATATTCCACATAATCAAGCTGTGTCTAAATTATTGGCACTACAACCAAAGCATAGGACATTTCGGGCTAATGCTTTTAAATTTCAAGATATACATGTGTAGCACCAAAAATGGCTGAATGTCATAAAAGGAAGCCACAGTCTCAGGAAAAATATGTGACAAAAGGCTATAAAAAATGTTTTACCTGTGAGACTGTTCTTCCAATACTTATTTGTATTTCTACTCTGTTGATAACTTGATTCATTTATTAAAAACTAAAGTTTTATTAACAGTCCTTTTAAAATTATAAACTCAAGTTGCTTATTCCTTATCAACCATTATTTATCAAAGGATGTTAGAAGACATTTCCAGGATTTGGTTCCTAACAACATCATGCTGAGAATGGCTTCAAGTTTTGTGAATAAATCTATTTTAAATTCCTTTAAAAAAATTTTTTTTGTGATTTATTCCATGAATTACCTAGATATAGAAATTATATTAATGCTACTTGTAGAGGAGAAAGAAAAGCCTGAAAAGAAATTGGATTTTCAGGGATGAAAATGTGGAACACTAAATAGTTCTGTAGCATTTAGCCTCAATTTTCCAATTTTAAGTTTCTCTTCATATTTCATTTCACCATATGACATGTACTCAAGATGGATAAATGTGGAAGATGCTGCCTTTATACATCCTCCAAAATTACCCAGTAGCAATTTATAATTCAACGGACTTCATTATATAAGTAACTCTGTATTATGTGTATGAACTAGCTTATCTTTCTAAGTGTCACGGCTTCTCTATGGCTGAGGCTCAGCCTATAGCTACCTTTTGTTTTCAACTGGTTATTTAATCAAAATTTAAGCTGTTGGTCCTGATCTTCCATGGGTTGCTTTGGTGCTTGTAAATAATACACTTTTATCTTCTTCCTTTTTCTAATTATACCAATTCAAGGCACTTGGGCTTAAATTAAATTAAGGGAGGCATATTTGGACTGATATAAATGGACTAGACATTTATATGTGCAAATTGGCTAACTATATTTCTAACATCCATTTATTTCTGTATTTAGCCAAGAACGTTGAAACAGATGTGGCAGTAATGATCCCAAATGTTTTAAAAAGTTGGATAATATTGGTACAGTATCTGGCTAAATCTGAAGGAGAAAATGAAACGGACATTGACTGACACTCCCTGCTCTGAAAATAATCGATGAATCTATTTAACACAAATGAAAAAAAGAAACACGGTTTCAATCCCACAATTTTGTCAAGGATGCCCAAATCTGTTATTATAAATGTCCTTTAAAAATAAATGTTCTGGGGGTGCCCGGGTGGCTCAGTGGTTAAGTGTCTGCTTTCAGCTCCGGTCATGATCCCAGGGTTCTGAGATTGAGCCCCGCATCTGCTCCCTGCTCAGCAGGAAGCCTGCTTCTCCCTCTCCCACTCCCACTGCTTGTGTTTCCTCTCTCACTGTGTCTCTCTCTGTCAAATAAATAAATAAAATCTTTAAATAAATAAATAAATGTTCTTTTGATAACTCAAGAAACAAGTATTATAAAACATGGCAATTTCACCTGTGGTTAAAACTCAAACAAGCAAAGTTTGGACATGAACTGGATTAATGTCTTACTCAAAAATTTTTTTGAATAAAATTACATTTGTTAAGCTTGACAGGGAGGCAGGGGAGGACACAGAGCTCTGTAGAGCAAACAAATTAGCAAATCACTTAAAAACTCAATATACCAACTATAAATTAAAAAAAAAATCTAGTCATTGAAAGGCCATAGATGGGTTTCCATAAATCTCAAACTTAATCCTCCACAACTTGAAAGTAACAGTATCAAATTTCTCAACAGTATTCTAAATTCTGCTACTTTTTCCAATATTTATTTGAAAATGTGATCTTTCAATATATAGCTGCTGTTTATAATCATCAAAAAACATTTATGAACATCTATTATGTGGTAAATACTGGATGCTATATATTTGCAGCACTCAAGCTAGATTTACTTCTTGCTGTGAGGCAGTGAATGAAAAATTTCCATTCAAGATTAATCGAAGCCCAACAGAGTATTCACGTATAAACTATTACTTTTCTACTCTCCCAGCAATCAGTTTCTATCTCATTCAAATCTCACAATCTCTTTGACCTGCAGTTTCATCATGTACAAATTTTGGAACACTTAACAGTCAAAATGGCAGGCTGAGCTTATGTTGGAAAACACACCCCTTCAGTACAAATATGTAGAATTACAGAAAAACTATTAAAATTATATAGCTGGGTTTCAAAAGAAGAAAGTTAAATTTCCAGGTGCTAGAAACCAAAGCAGGAACAAGCAGCAGTCGGTGGGAGCTGGAGCTCTGTGGGGCACAAGGCAAGGAGACTAACCATGTCAAGCCAGGCTGAGAAGGGATGAAGCCACACATCTGACACCCTTGTACCTTACCAGGAGGAAAGGAGAATGGCAAAACCACTGCAGGAGACAGATTGGCGATCTCTCAGAAAAGAAAACAGATGCTTATCACCTTACCCAGCAATTTTATGCCTAGGTATTTTTCCATGAGAAATAGTATGTCTGCAGACACATGTAGAGATGAACATAGATGTTCACAGAAGGAAAAAGTGGAAAAACAAAAACAATCAAGATATCCATCAACTGGTGAGTGGATAAATGGTGCATTACATCCATACACTGAACTACTATCCAGTAATACGAGGAATGAACTATTGATAACACATAAAACATGGATAAATCTCAAAAGCATTATGCTGTGCAAATGAAGCCAGAAACAAAACAGTCCACACTGTATGGTTCTACCTATCTGAAATTCTAGAAAAAGACATAACTAGTTTGTAATGATAGAAAGGATATCAGTAGTTGCCTAGGGCTGGGGTGGGATCAGTGACTGCAGGGGTTAAGAGAAAACTTGTCTGGGTCCTGGGAATGCTCCATACATTAAATGTACGCTACTTTTTACTGGATGGAAATTATATCTCAACAGTGCTGATGATGAAAATTGAAAAAAAGTAATCACGACAGAAGATGTGCTCACAGAAGAATGTTGCAAAGAACATGAAGAAATCAAGTACTTCGGAAGACGTCAATAGACTCAGGACGCTGGATAAATCATATCCAAGCCCAAATAAAAGTAGGGACTTGGACTGGGTATGTGTTCTACTAATGTGGAGTTACATATATGTATTATATATCTTACATATGGTCTATTCATGCCTTAACTATGTTCATAAATATATTCATGGCTTAAATTGATCTTTTAAAAAATCTTTTGTCCATTTTGTTTGAGCAAATAGAGAGAGCAAATACACACTAGAGCCTTTCAGATCTTAGACTCTCTTGAAAAAAAATCTGCTTATGATATAGATTATACTATAGGGCTGTTTCACGCATGACTAATAATATGTTTACAAGACATCTGTGCATGCTGGCAAGGCAGATGCTTGAACAAATACTATTTTTAGTATTTAGATAGTATAAAATATTAGAATATTTTATATGTAACATGTTCTAATCAGTAGTTGGAAAATCTATTATATTATATGGTTTCCGCTTTTTTTGTGCAGAATACGTAAGATGTCCACGTGGAGTTGAAGAGGTTAGAAAAAGGAGATCACCTTTCCCCAGAGAGTAAGCCACATTTCCTGATGGTTTTCTGAATGATTTTAGTTGTAACACGAATGAACTTCAAATCAAGGAAGTCATTTTTTGTGCAATTCCCTTCTAATTCTCTGACAATTATGTCAAGGAGAAAGTCTAAATTTGGTGCTATCACATCTTCAATCCTCCCTAATATTTTCTAAGCTCATTCTCTTTTTATGAGAAAGCAGAATCAGAATCAGTACGTTTGGCAGTGACAAATACCTAGCAAACATTTAAAAAAAATATATTTACTTGCCATTTTATTCTCTTCATAGTTACTTTTTATTGGTATCAATAATTGTTTCCATTTACTGGATTTGTGTTTCATGTGTAAAATTTCTAGTATTTTCTACTTCGCCTTCCTTTATTCTATTCTGAAAATCTATGAGGACCCAAACTTAATCAGGACAACAAAACCAAAACCAAAAAATCTGCTTTAGCAGTTTTAAAAACAGACATAATTTGCAAGACTTAAAATCTAAAACGTTAGCATTCTTCAAGCTTTCTGATACTATTTTTGTTAAAATGAAGCAAAATGGAACACACTCACTCACACATAACAGACAATTTTTCAACAAACAAAAACTTTTCCAACTTCTGCTTTAAAAATACTGACTAAACTGATTTGTGTCTGACTCACAGCTGATACTTTGAATTGAGGAAGTTGCACTCCTTTTGAAATAGTAGGAAAAGTTCAGTCTTTATCCTTGGGGGAGTCTGATGTCAGTAGAGTTAAAGGTCCTAAAATTCAGTATTTTTAAATTAAAGTTAACTAAAGTATAAGAAAAAGAAATAAATGGAACAGAGTAAATAATATTAAAAAGCCACAGGTTACTAAAATCTTTGCTAACTATTGAGAATAGTTTCCTTTTTAAAATGACTTACTTTTTAACAAAATAGAATGTCATTAGAATTGTGGTATTTATTTCACTTTTTTTTCTGGGAGACTAGATTTTAAAACCTAGAATACTGTCATATTCTTAATGATGCCTAATAAGTATCCTTGGTAAAAGAGTGAGATTATTTTAAAATATTGATGAAAAGTTTTAGGAAACTCAGCTTTATCCAAACAACAGGCTTTATATTTGTTCTCAGAGTTATCTTAGTAACATTTATTAAACTAATCATCCATATACTACTGACTAATGTTGTGTTCTACGATATATATGCCAAACCAGAAATTTGAAGTGTCTTCTATTAAATAGCTTAACTTTCAGTTATTATGTAAACTTGAAAACAACTTCTGGTTTAATAGCTTTAGTAATAGGGCACCTTGGTGGTTCAGTTGGCTAAGGGTCTCCTTTCAGCTCAGGTCACGATCCCAGGCTCCTGGGATCGAGCCCTGCCCGGGACTCTGTTCGGTCGGGAGCCTCTTTCTCCCTCTCCCCTGCTTCTTGTGCTCTCTCTCACTTTCTGTCTGTCTGTCTCTCTGTCTCTCTCTCTCTCTCTCTCTCTCAAATAAATAAATAAATAAATAAAATCTTTAAAAAAAATAATTTCAGTTAAGACAAACCTATTTTAATTCCTCGGAAAAAATCTTCCCCTTTCTGTTCTATTCTTATGCAGAAGACTTGGGGGGAAGGAGGAAAATTTTTTTTTCTGCTCCATTCAGTGCACTTTTACTAACTTCTAACTTTTCTCCCCGCCCCCCTTTTTTTTTTTTCATTCAATCTCTGTCCAGGAGAGATACTCCCTGTGTTTTAGCTACATTTTACAGCAATTATTTTCCTGTAGAACTTTGTTCACAGATATATATCTGCATCCATTGATGTAGAGATTTTGATGTCCTAAATCTCAAGAAGTAAAATAAAGCTTTTCCCTTCACATCTTTAATGACATTTTTTTTAGTCTGAAATAAAACTATTCTGGTTCAATTTATTTTTTTATTTTTATTTATTTATAGATTTTATTTATTTATTTGAAAGAGAGAGAGAATGAGAGAGATTGAGCATGAGAAGGGAGAGATCAGAGGGAGAAGCAGACTCCCCACTGAGCAGGGAGCCTGATGTGGGGCTCGATCCCTGGACTCCAGGATCATGACCTGAGCCAAAGACAGTTGCTTAACTAACTGAGCCACCCAGGCACCCTATTGTGGTTCATTTTAGAAGAATCATTGATTATGTTGCCATGTGAAATACTGTATACTTCTAATTAGTCAAGGGATAAGACTGGATATTAAAGATTAATGAATAGGGAGGAGAAAGTCATGCTAGGTTTAGTCACAACACTATTTCTAATTCTTGAAATTTACAACGATCATTTGGACAGCTTTTCCCATAAGATTTTAGTAACTGAATTTATTTATCACTTAAGAATGAAACTGTTTGAGATAAGAGAACTGGCTGATATTACATGGGATGTCTGAGTATAAGGTTAATAACAATAACAAAACTTGCAAGGAGAAAAAACTATATAGTAATTAACATGATTTCAATGTGTTCATTCATTTTTCTTTGGGTAATTTTCTTATAGGAATAATTCTCTTTAGACTAGGTTGAAATGCAATTTGAAATCAGTTTTAGTGTAATTTTGATGAGACAGAATTTCCTTTTTTTTTTTTTAAAGCCTTTTTGTACAGTTTAAGCTTTCTGTACCTTTTTACTCCTACAAGCCAGATGGGTCTCAGCTAAAAGACAATGTATTTAATTAAGCATCCCACCATCTGAGAAACCTTTGTCTGAAGCATTAAAGGTTTGATTGTCACATTTTAGCAAGGTCACATTGCTATTTTAAATTGAAATAAAGTTTTAAAATATTTAACATAATATATAACATAAATGTATTTATTTAAATTAAAATCAAATATTAGTTTTTTATTCAAACTTCTTACCACTTGTTTTTTTCACATGCTTGAGAAAGTTTTGTCACACCTATGAACAGGTGTTGTTTGTTAGTGTGAATTTAAGTGTGATATAGTAATCCTTACTCAGTAGAGAAGAATAATAAAGGGAAGAATTCCTAGAACTAGGGAATCACTTTTTAATTTTCAACTGAAGACATTTGGAGGAAACATCTTTAAATGGTTAAATGACAGAGGTGGGCAGGATATAAGAAAGAACTCTTATCAGTAAGGATTTTCAAAATAAAAATGGTGAGCTATACTTTATCTTTCCTAAAGGTATTTAAATTTGTTTTCTTCTTTGAATATGAGAACAAACATTACATACCCTTATAGGTTTCCTTCTAGTTTGACTGTTAATTTCATTATATTTTAATAATCTTTAGTGAACCTAGAAATATAAAGAAGGGGGAAAATAAATCTAAAATTTCCTAAAGTACAACAGTTGAGCAAAAATGTAGTTATATATATTTTTAATGTACTAAACATATATGTATTTCTATATTAAAGCACATTTCAAAGCATTTTCATAGTGTTTGGGCACCAAATTGAAACAAATTACTTTAAAAAATTAGCTTATGCTTTTGATCATTATGTTTTCAACTTTTGTAGTTTTGTTTTTCAGTGGCACATTTTAGGTTTAAAGGGGATTTTTTTTTACATGAAAATAAGTAAAACTATGTAAAATATGTATATATATAAATATTTAGTGAACAAAAATATTTATTTCTATAGAACCCACTTAGTGAATATTTATACATTCTAGTAAACATTGCCCATAAGTTTTTTGTAACATTATATTGTTAGAAAAATGTTTTTCTTATTCTGTATTATTAAGTGCAATGTTTAATTGTATAATGAATCTTTAAATTCATTTTGGATTGAAACACCACATGGTGGCAGTGTTTCCTAAGAAACTGGTAAAGTATGGTCGCCTCACAAGGATTAGTGCTTTTTATAAACTGCTGTATTTTTTTGTGTCTGTCATATTGGTCATGTATTTCAACTGTTTAAAAATGTGTACTGGGTTCTTAAGGGTGAAAGCAGTAAATGCTTTTTATTCTATAAATTGCCTCTGTTGACAGAGGCTATGGCAGTGCCTCTCCTAAGTATTGGAAAAGTTAGAAAAAAAATCGTTGGATATGGTTTGCTGGTTTATACTCTGTACATTTGCTTACAGATGGAAAGCAACAGAAGAGTTGCACCTGGGTGGCTCAGTCAGTTAAGTGCCTGCCTTCAGCTCAGGTCATGATCCCGGGGTCCTGGATTGAGTCCTGCTTTGGGCTCCCCACTTAGTGGGGAGTTGCTTCTCCCTCTGTCCTAACCCTTGCTCATGCGGATGCTCCCTCTCACTCTCTCTCAAATAAATAAATAAATCTTAAAAAAAAAAAAAAAAAAGAAAAAAAAGCCACAGAACAAACTGAATGATAATTATTATCTAGAGGTTAGAATTTTCCACCGATTGTATTTTTAGTATACATAGCAGTGGTTGATTGAATAATGGTGGAGTGCTTTAAGATGAGAAAGCATTTAAGCTTTCACAGGCAGATTTATACCCTCAGGTCACTGAAAGCTGCAGGACGAGACTGAGAACTGCTAGAATTGAACCTCCCTCCTCTTTTCCTACTGCCACATCTCCTCTCTTTGCCCCAAATCCATCACTGAATATTTTCTATTCTGTTTAAATAATGAATTCAGTGACCCTTGAACTATGGGGGGGTTAGGGGCATTAACTCCTTCATAGTCAAAAATTGGCACATAACATTTGACTCCCCCTAAAACTTAACTACTTATAGCCTATTATTGATGGAAAGCCTTGCCAGTAACAAACAGTAGATTAGCACATACTTTGCATGCTATATGTATTCTATACCATATTCTTATAATAAAGTGTGCTAGAGAAGAAATAATATTAAGAAAGTCATAATAAAAACACACTTACAGTACTATACTGTATTTATCAAGAAAAATCCATGTATAAGTGGACATCTACCATTCAAACCCATCTGCTCCCCACTGTTTGAGACCTTAAAATGTACATGTATTCGAAGAAATTTTCTTCATTTTCTACTTTGTTTTGTATGGGATAGCTTACACATCAATGGTGCACAGAGCTGTGGCTAAATTGCTACGGGATTTTATGGTCCCCGGACACATAAGATGATGTAAAGAATGTTCTTTTGCATTTATTTCATTTATGTATTTCATTAATCCATAAAACCAGTCATGGTAAGCTGGATGCATATTAACTCCAGAGAAAGGGAATTTCTGCCAATAATGGGAAATGATTCCCCTATAAAGGAATGAAAGCCTGATTCCCTGATGGTTAATACATAAACCCCACAAGGTCAGGGTTCTTCATCTGTTGGGTTCACTGCTATATCCATGCACCTACTGAGTGTCTGATGGGAAGCAGGCGGTCCATAAATATTTTGAATAAATGGAACAAATAAATCTTTGAACTTCTAACAAATAAAGCAAAAAGGCTTTTCTGTTAAGGAGTATAGTAAAAGTTGGCATGACATTGGAATAAGATCTAGAAGAATAAATAAATAACTCATTTCATTTTAAAATCTAGAGTTCTAATTTCTGGATCTTCAATAAACAGAACATGAAAATTTGTTTAAAAAATTTAAAATAGGGTACAGTAAAAGTTAGCTGTAATTACAATTTCATGATATTTGTATATAAAGTAGACAGATATTGACCATATCCTTTCTGAAGATACTGTATGAAGATACTGTATGAAGATACTTGTATGAAGATACAAGGGGTATACAGTTATCTGGAAGGTATTTTTTCCCCCCAAAGAAATAAAGAACAATATAAGGTCAGGTGTGGGGATAAAGAGCTGGTGAATTCTGAACATTAATGCGACCTGAACTGTGGGATGCCTGGGTGGCCTAGTGGGTTAAGCATCTGCCCTCAGCTCAGGTCATGATCCAGGGGTCCTGGGATGGAGTCCTATATTATGTTCCTTGCTCGGTGGGGAGCCTGCTTCTCCCTCTGCCTGCTGCTCGCCCTGCTTACATGTTTTCTCTCTGACCAATAAACAAGTAAAATCTTCCAAAAAAAAAAAAAAAAAATCAGGGGCGCCTGGGTGGCTCAGTGGGTTAAAGCCTCTGCCTTCAGCTCAGGTCATGATCCCAGGGTCCTGGGATCGAGCCCCACATAGTGCTCTCTGCTCCATGGGGAGCCTGCTTCCTCCTCTCTCTCTGCCTGCCTCTCTGCCTCCTTGTGATCTCTGTCTGCCAAATAAAGAAATAAAATCTTTAAAAAAAAAATAAAAAAAAAAAAATCACCTGAATTGTGCCTCTGCCTGGAGCTTAAAGATTTTGATGCCCTGACCCAGGTATCATTGCAATGACACCAATGATGAATGCTAGGATGATGGTTAAGGGTAATGGAAATATATTGATCATTTGCCTTTGGGCATTTATTCAGTTTTAGTTGCTCTCTGTTTTGGGAGCTTCCTGTTTGCTTTTTGCTTTTACTATGTTTTTTTCTTTCACCAATGATAAAAGTCCTCTCAATAATGAATCCCCTCTTATTGGGTTGAGCATTTGGAAGATTTTGCAAGCAAGTGGAGACAAGAAGTTATACATAGCTCTCCAATCTCTGGCATGAGGATGGTAGGCAGGAAGGAGGTGCACACCTCACCCTGCTTTCCTTTCTTAACCTTGTCTCCCTTCTTCTCACTTGGTGTCTGCGGACTTCCTGCTCTCTTCTACCACCTCGAGTTGGCTTTCACATTCTCTTTTCTTCTCAGTTATCAATGCTTGACCCCAGGGCAGCCTGTGGAAGGAGTTCCCAAAATAAAAAGAATAAATTCTTGTGAGAGGCTATGAGGTGATTGCTGAAGCATAAAGACTGGGGCAGGCTTTTGGGACTGAAAATCCAACACTGCCCCTGCTAGCGGTGTGATTTTTAGGCAAATGGCTTCACCTCTTTGTTCCTCAGTTTTGTCATGTGTAAAAGATTATTGACCCCCTGGGAGGATTGAATGAATGGGATAGATAAAGCTTTCTGGCAGAAGAGCTGGCACATTTGACTGCTAGCTTTATTAGGGGCAGAACTTTAGACACCCGTGTGGAAGAGGAAAGTGTTGTGAGGACTTTGGGGACTGGAGCCTTTGTGACATTACGCCCCTCATAGGTCCCCTGCTTTACTGGAGAATAAGGCCTCCTGCAACTGGGACCTGGCTTGAATTCATTATCCTCTGTTCTTTCTGGATTTGAAGTTTAGAGGACAACACATTTTGACCAGAAAACTCCCCTCGAAACACAAACAGATGTTCCAAAAGTTTTTGAAGTTATAATATGCTGAAGCATTTTCTAATATGAGGAAATCAATCATAGATTATGTTTCAAAATATTTGTTTTTTTAATAAGCTGTCACAAAGTTTGCTACCAAGAAGGATACACCCATATGCGTTTCTGATATTTAAACATAATGTTACATGTCCTCCAGTACAAATAATGGTGATAAAATGTGAATTTTTTCTTTATGGGGAAAATTGATCCTTTATTCTTATGCAGATCTTATTCACAAGTTGGTTTTTTTTTTTTTTAAGATTTTATTTATTTATTTAATTTATTTATAAATAAATATTTCTTCTCTGGCACACTTTATTTTATTTATTTATAAATATATTTTATTTATTTATTTTTTTAAGAGGCAACACGAGCAGGGGGAGTGGGAGAGGGCTTCCCACTGAGCAGGGAGCCCAATGGAGGGCTCCATCCCAGGACCCTGGGATCATGATCTGAGCTGAAGGCAGACTCTTAACATCTGAGCCACCCAGATGCCCCATTTCCTAAGTTTTAAAAAAGGTAACTATTCTCAGTTGAGATTTACTTGGTCTTCCTATAAAATGCATTATTAAGGCAATTTGATATCAGTATGAATATGTATTCATTTCAATTTTATAATAATATTAAAGCAATTTTTTTTATCAATTGGCTCATCATAGGGTTGGTAAATCTGTGCCTTTTTTTTTAAAATTCCAGTATAGTTAACATACAGTGTGATGTCAGTTTCAGGAATCAAAAGTTGTGGGGCCTACTACAAAAATGAAAATATGGAGCCCTTTGTTTAAAAATTATTTAGAGTTTCAAGATGACAATATCAGAGCATTAAGCCCACCACAGGTAACACATCCCTAAAGCTGGCCCTTGTTCTTGTACTGTGCCCAGGCAGTGTGGGAGGCTCTGAATTGCTCTTCCTTGCTTCTTCCCTTCAAAGGAGAAAAAAACAAGCCTCAGAAAAAAATGGGAATCTTTTGAAATGAATATCTATTATATGATGCCTATTGCCAAGCTCTTGGTAGATACTGAGAGTCTAGTCTGTGATTGCTTGGTTGTGGTTTTACACAATGTTCTTAAGACTAAACGAACGGTACTTATTTATATCTTGGCAGAGTATGACAGTCATCCCCAAATATCAAGTGTCTACCATTTAAAAGAACCTTGGAAAACCATGAGTTTATTGTTTCTTTAACCAAATCATTCATCTCTTTAAATCATTAAAAGCTTGTAGACGACTTACTCTTTCATGCAAAACATAAGCACTATGGCCAATACCCTAGATCACCAAGGTGGCCTTTTCTGATTGATAACAGGTTTGACAACTCATGTCAGTTTGATCAGTGTTCTCCAGCTCCAGACCAGGCTGTTAGCCACACATAGAGAAGCATATGTAAAACTTGGAATGTAGACTATTTTGGAATTCTCTTGGTACCACCTTTTCTTCCCATGGGAAACAATTTTTCTTTCTTTTCTGCCAAGTACAGAGTACACTATATGTAGTTTTTCTGATCAGATAATCTCTTCATGTAGCAACATATTGAGCTCATGAGCTTTGGAATTGTTTTCATTGATGCTGGATGAATATTGTTGGGATGCAAATATGTTAAAGACAGCAATATAGTGTTATACTTTCATAATTATTGGGATAAATGAAAGCCTTCATTCTATAGCTTCTCTTTCTACTACTTTCTCATCTTGCTTAGGTAATTTCCTGTGTCATGTGGGAAGATACAGGATTTTTTTGTGTTGTATACATGTTATGCTTCTTAATTCATAGGAGTTGTGAATTTAAATCCACACATCACTGTGGTGACTTTCAAATAATGATCTCTGACAGAGATTAGATGCCCTACTTAGCATGTGTTCTGGATACAGTGAATGGGTTGGTTCTGGGCCAGTACCTGAGTCACGGCCAAGTGGGCTCCTGTGGAAGTCCATTAAGACATCCAGGTAGGTAGCATGAGATTTAGCCCATAGTTGAAATGAGTCACTAAATCACATAAGAATGTGATAAATTTTGGAAAATTAGAATTTGGTAAATATAAGTTTTATATTTAAAACTAGGAAGCTGACTATAACTTTTTCCTTTCAGTTTAGACAATGATTAGAGAAAGAATAATTAATGCATATAAACATATCCAAACCTACTCTCTCTATCCTGAATGGCTTAGTAGACTTTGGCTTTGTGATCTAATGTAGAACCCACAGAAACTTTATAACTAGTAACCTACACAACAGGTTCTATTAATTAAATTATCCATTAACATCTGTGTCATTACTAGAAATTGGAAAATTAAGTTAAAATCAGCAATTTTTAATTGGGATCACATATAAAATATATCTGGACTTGTATTTAATAGGTAGGAGCAAGGAGAGTGAGGTATGCATAACACAAATTAAACTGATAGTGCAGTTATTAGGCTAATGTGTAACAAAGCAGTTTATAATAAATAGTAGTTTGAGAAACTAGTTAAGGTTCAGCTCAAAATTAGGTAAGAGAAATGCTGAGTCAAAATCCAAGAGTAACACCACATTATATGTGGTTCACAGCAACCACAATAAATATTTGTTGACCCTGAGAGGAGACATGATGTTTTCATTCACATTTTAAGGGTTAATCAGCAAACCATTCCTCTTCTCTGTTTTATTTTCCCACACCTACACCAATGTCCCCTTTTCTGCTTTAATTCCATCAAATTCTAAATTCAATAATTCTGCATATGGATTTTGATTATACACATTTACAAGGGTTGAAATATAATTGAGTTTCTATTCCTATCATTAGTTGACAAAGTGATCTGAGAAGTCAGTTCCTTTAGGAGCTCAAGCTGTTAGAAGGAAGGTTTTTGTGACCCTCATCAGAACACTTTACTACTATTCACATCATTTTCTTAAATGATCATAATAGCATGAATTTCTAAACTTGCAAGAAGGTAAGCATTAAACTGAAAAGAAAGCATTTGGATATTATAAAAGCTTGAATCCAACATTTATTTCTAGATATCTGTCATCTTTCACCTGAAGTCAATACCTCTGCTAATTTATTTCACCATTTCTATTTTTTTCTAGAAACTAGCAACTCATATCTTCAAATATTTAGCATTTTTCAGAGTGGCTGATATTTATTTATGGAGGAGAAAAAAAGGGTAAATATCCAAAACATATAAGGAACTCCTACACCTTAAGAGCAACAACAACAACAAAAACCCACTCTTCGAAATGGGTGAAAGACCTGAGTAGACTTTTCTTTATGAAAACATATAAGTGGCCAACAGCTTTATGAAAAGGTGCCCAACATCACTGATCATCAGGAAAATGCAAACCAAAACTGTAGGTAGGTACCACCTCACATCTGTTAAGATGGCTATTCTCAAAAACTGAAAAGATAAGTATCTTCAAGACTATGGGGGAAAGGGAACACTTACACTGTTAGTGGGAATGTAAATTGGTACAGCACCACGGAAAACAGTATGCAGGCTCCTAAAAACATAAAATTTAATCCAGCAATCCCATTCCTTGGTATATACCTAAATGAATACCAATCAAGGACTCAAAGGAGATGTCTGCACTCACATTTCATTGCAGCACTATTTAGAATTATAAAGACTTGGAAACAACCTAAATGTCCATCGATAGATGAGTGGACAAAGAAAATGTGGTCTATACATATAATGGGATATTATATGGCCTTTAGAAGGGAAGAAATCCAGTCATTTGGGACAACATGGATGAACCTGGAGGACACTATGCTAAGTAAGTGAAACAAGCCAGATATAGAAGAACAACTACTTCATGACACCACTGATAACAGGAATCTTGCTTACTAGGGGATACCTGGGGAGGAGGAATTGGAAGTGTTTGTCAAAGGGTACAAAGTCTCAGTTTTACAAGATGAATAAATCCTAGAGATCTACTGCACAGCACAGGACATATGGGAATACTAAATGGTATACTTAAACATTTGTTAAGAGGGTAGATCTTACATTAAAATGTTATCACCAAAAAAAAAAACCTGGGATGGAGAAAACATTTAGAGACAATAAGCTTATGACACTGTCTATGGTGAGAGTTCTACAGATGTATACTTATCTTCAAACTCATTAAGATGTACACATTTAATATGTACAGGTTTTTGGACATCGTATTTCAAAATTTTTTAAAAGCCCAATTTAAAAAACTTCCACAGAGACTTAAAAACTAGCCCAGAAGTAAATAATAAAACAACATGAAAGTTCCTCTTTTCAAATGCCAGTTAAAAATTGTGGATTAGCTAAGACTGTCCATCTCCCCTACAAAACTTCTTAATAATACTCAGAGCAAGAGAAATGAGAGGAGCCAGTAGACTGCTTCTTTGATTGTCCCTATTTTCTGCTGGCCCTAGTAGAGTTGTGTGCTGAAATGTAGGTCAGTTGCATTTACTATTATAATTACGTAATTTAGTTAAACAACTTATGAATCAAGAGATACATGCCAAAAAAAAAAAAAGCTTTTATTTCTCCAGAAATAATCCAAATACTTTGGGAAACAACCAATAAAAATTGACTGAAAATTTGGTATTGATTTACACATAGCAAAAACAACTGGAAGATGGGGGAAAGATCTAGAAATCTAGAATTAAGCATTTCGTTTGCAACTATATATATTTTTTAAATTTTCTTTTAAAGAAATGGGATAAGAAGGCCTCTGTATCACGGGTGTGAAAAATGCAAGAAAGATGTTGCAAAATTATAATCAGTGGGCATATCCTCTGAGGAAAGCTGCCCTAGACCAAAAGACTGGCAAAAGAATTGGCAAAAAAACAAAACAAAACAAAACATAAAAGAATGTTTTAGTTAAAATTTTAGCAGTTGCAGAATATAAGTAAATGAAAATCTAAATACATTACTTGCTTTACTTAAAATCATTCCTGGGTTTTCTACACTTTAAGTTCTAGCCCACTGAAGCCACTTCTAGTAGAGACTGCTGGTTGTCCAAATATGTATTATTTCTGTTCCTACTAACAGAATATTGATTTTATCCAAGGTAACAATGTATCCTATTAAGAGTCCCAGGCTCTTTTACTCTTGTGGTGATGATGTGATGAGTTGTTGCCAATGAGACATAAGAGGAAACTACTCAGTACATTAAATGGGCTTGATTCCCATGATGCATGGCTCTTTTCACTCTTTGTTCTTCCCCTTTAACCTGCTTGAAATGCCAGCCTGATGCCTGGAGTTGTGGCTGCCCTCTTGAGAACATGAGGATGTGGGTCTTCTGTAGGAATGCTGAATCAGAATGTTAAAAAGAACACAGTTTGTGATGACAGGTAAAGTTACCCTACTTTACTACATTCCTACTTTGCTTGCCTCTGGACTTCCTTTACATTTGACAGAAAAAACAAACAAACAAACAAACAAACAAAAAACACCCTCAAATTCCTAGTTTAAGTCCCTGCTTTTTGTTTAGTTTTTGACAGCATATGATAGTTTCTACCTGATGGCTGACTCCAGCAAATGATGTGCTGATAGGGAGTGTGTGTTCTTGGGTCAGAGTGCTGGGCTAGACATCTGGCTCACTCACTCTCTGTATGACTCAGAGAGCTTCCTTAATTCTTGGTACCTCAGTTTCCTCAACTGCAAAATGGGGTTAAAAATAATCATTCTCATAGAATTTTTGGATCAAGCAAATGGGATAATCCATGTAAATTGCTTAACACTTACCTGTAGTAAGTGCTCAGTAATGCTATGGTTAACAAGGTAAAAAATGACCCCTGAATTTATAAACCTAGTAACTTTTCAGTATTTACCTGAATTTGGAAATTTTTTCTTACTAAAGTACATTTCTTCCTTTTTTGGGACTTTCAAGCTGCATATAATTGGGTCTAAATATGCCTCTCTTTAGAATATAGGCAAAATTATAGGACATAATAAAGTCATGAACAATGGTTTCAGGGTAGAAAATCTTGTAAAACTATGGTGTAACAAGTAGAATTCCACAAGCCATAAATACCAGCATGTAAAATGTAACTTATTTTTTTTTTCTATTTCATTTCTGCTTCTGAGACTCCATTCTGCTTGATGTGGAAAAAATAATCCAGATACACATTGAAAATTCAGTGAAATTCAACTGATATCTCTGTTACTTCAGTTTGAAAAAGTGAGACTTAGGACTGTTACTTCTGTGTCCTTCCGCTCTTCCTTGGGGTTGATTTCCTCTTGGTTGGCAGTGTTTGTGCTGGAAGGCGGTCTCTCACAATCATTAATAAGGCATTAGCTAGGAGGGGATACTCATCAGTCTTTGTTCTGTGCCAGCATCCTTTGAAAAGTAACTCATTTCACTGTCCCTCAATCATGTTCTTCCTCGTGTCATGAAATCAAATATTTCTTCTTTACATGGTCCACCATTCATCTTTCACTTTGGAACGATGCAAGTGATTTTTTTTGTTGTTGTTGTTGTTGTTTTTTGTTGTTGTTGTTGTTGTTGTTGTTTCCTCCTCAGAGAGATCCCTGTAGACATGGTTGATTTCTGTTCTTTCCCAGCCAATTTTCAACCACCCCCTCATAGCTACAGGTCACTCTCCCACAAATCTCTGAGATTCCAAGGGATCCAAGCTCTTCAGGGGCTTTTCATTCTCTTACTGACACCGCCTCCCCCCCACCTCCCTGCCACTGCACCTGCCTCAGTTCTCTGGCTTTCATACCACATGGAATTAATGATACTGGTGAAGCTGTCAACTCTGAATTTCCAGATGAACCAGGGAGGACCATGTCCACTCCTATCTGGGATAGCCACAGCCCAGACAGGGCTGATTCATACCCTGCCTGGGTCTTACCTCCTTTATAGCTGGTGGTAGTTTACAGAGTAGAGAGATGTGAAATGCTTGACTCTGTCTCTCCTCTAAGATTCTTTCTCTCCAGCTCCTGGGATCTTAATCCTGGGAATTGTTGTGGAAGGCAGAATAGAATAAAACATTTCTGTCTGATAATACTTCCCAATCATTTTGTATTACACTTCTATTAAAGCCCTTCAACTTTATAGATGTTCATAATTGTTTTTAAATAATATGTAGATATATGAAAAGTATGTTCTCTGTTCAAAGGATGAACTGTTTTAGGTCTGTTTCAGGTCTCCTATCTTGCAGCAAGTTTGAAATAAAACTCTGACACATGCCCATATCTAAACTTCCTAAAAAGATTTTTAGCATTTTAACTGAAACCGTATCTGGTATTCATATAACTATGCCTACTTTCTTTTCATTTGCCTACTAATTAATTAGCCTATATCTGGTTTTCAATCATTTTTGAAGGAAATTTCTATCAGTGCCCTCTTTTGGTACATGGCATAGCTGATATTAGGTTTTCACTTCTGATAGACTAATTTTAATGACCAATTCCTTCCATCCTAATTTAGATTTCTTTTCTGTTTGTTTTAGAAAAATTGCCCAAGACCTGAAAATGTGACAAATGGATTGCTGAGCGCCGTGTCTTCTCATTGAAGTCCTCAGCTGTGTTTTAATAGACTCAACTTGGTACTGAAGGCTTCTTTAGGGAATTTGTCCATGAACTCCTTAATTGCAGAAAGGAGTTCTGCAAAAACAATAAATTTTTCTGTTAAGGTTGCCACCTGTCTCCTTCAGTCATTCTATAGGCTGTGTATTCTGCTTATGCTGACTCTAGCATGCTCTGGCAGCTAGCCCCTGTGTTGGACTGTTATTTTTAATTTGTTGGCCCTTTGTCTGTCAAGCTATAAGTGGTGGGGATCCTACTGGTGGTGAGAGGTGAAGTGACCTTCTGCCATGAGCCAGCGGCATAGGGTCTGCTGAAGAACCATCTCCTCCATTCGCTGAGGTCCTGCCCATCCTTGGGAGAGGCAGAGACTCAATCCATGTGTTGCTGAATGTCGCCCCTCCCCCATAGGTCTCTCTGAGGTAAACTCTTCCAAGGTTCTGTTTCCTTGTGATCCTCACCCTGAGGTTTCAAAACTCTTCTTCAGGTGTTCACTGAGTTATCAGGAGGTGGAGGTACTGGGGAATACAACTCAATTTTCTCCTTAGGGAGTGTATCAGAGTATACAGCTTCATCTCCTCCAAGATTTCCAGGAACACAAGCAGTTTTCATTTGGAGCTGGCGGTAGCAGCAATTCGGAGCTGGTGGTAGAACTGAAGAGCCTTGTTCAGGTCATCATCTCTCCAGAATCTCCTTGAGAACTCAGGGTTTTTTTTTTTTTTAATTTTAAAAGCCAAGATATTAGCTATTTTGTTTTCTAATTTATTCCTTAGCAATTGTCTAACAATGGG
The DNA here is from genome assembly GCF_010015895.1 of Lontra canadensis. Taxonomy (NCBI): domain Eukaryota; kingdom Metazoa; phylum Chordata; class Mammalia; order Carnivora; family Mustelidae; genus Lontra; species Lontra canadensis. Next base: position 27,001,262 of record NW_022630998.1, read on the forward strand.
CACCCTCTTGTCTAACTGCCCCAAATGGCAGAAGGCCACCAGGAAAAGAGAAAAAAAGAGCACATCAATGAACACTTTATATAACTTACTATTCTGGCAGTGTGCTCATTGTGAAAATAAGTGCCTGAATCTGAGGCTAAGCTAGGGCTTGCACAGACATAATGGGCAGAGCTGGCGGACACTGCTGCTGGGGGAAGAGAGATCTGGTGACAGCATCTCAGCAGGTAGTTGGTGAACAGGGCTCACCTAGGAAAGGGATAGAACGTGGGCATGAATACAGGGTGCAACAAATTGGCTGGGGGTGTCAGCGGTATTTTAAGCAAGGGAAAAGGACACATACAATCTTAAAGCCAAATATCAATTCAAGAAAAGCAGGAAAAATTTTCCCATTGGGTTATTAGGAGAGCTCCACTAGTAAGTAGAATGAAATGTGCAGAAGTTCTGATGGTTTCTTGCCATCTAAGAACCTAAAGTCCATTTCAGCTCAGTCACAAGTAATTGTGTAACTTGGGAGTAGATATTTGAAGACTTTTGGATTTAATTTATTATCTTCCAAATCAGGTATTTAATCAGATTAGCTTTTAAGATTCTGACTAAATCCAAATTCAATGATCCTTGATAGGTGATACACTCATATACACATATGCAGGGCTGTGTGCACACTTCTCTCTCTCTCTCTCTCTCCATTTCAACTCAGCTTCCCTGCTGTGGATGGCTTAGAATATAGATGGCAAGTGATGGAAAGAGGTGCTATTCTAGCCCAATATACTCCAGGTACCTGTAACTCCACAACAGTGGAACTTTATTTATTTACTTATTCTTAAATTTAAATTCTATTAATTAACATACAATATATTATTAGTTCCAGAGGTAGAGGTCAGTGATTCATCAGTCTTTTTTTTTTTTTTTAAGGATTTTATTTATTTATTTGTCAGAGAGAGAGAGAGCACGCACAAGCAGGCAGAGGAAAAGAGAGAAGCAGGCTTCCTCCCAAGCAAGGAGCCTGATGCGGGACTCAACCCTAGGACTCTGGGATAATGACCTGAGCTGAAGGCAGCGCCTTAACTGACTGAGCCACCCAGGCGTCCTTTTTTTTTTTTTTTTTTTTAAAGATTTTGTTTATTTATTTGACAGACAGAGAGGCAGGCAGAGAGAGAGAGGGGGAAGCAGGCTCCCTGCTGAGCAGAAAGCCTGATGTGGGGGTTGATCCCAGGACCCTGAGATCATGATCTGAGTCAAAGGCAGAGGCTTAACCCACTGAGCCACCCAGGTGCCCCGCAAATCATCAGTCTTATGTAATACCCTGTGCTCATTACATCACTGCCCTCCTTAATATTCATCACCCAGTTATACCATCCCTCCACCCCCCTCCCCTCCAGCAACCCTCTGTTTGTTTTCTATGGTTAAGAGTCTCTTATGGTTTGTCTCCCTCTCTAATTTCATTCGGTTTTACTTTTTCCTCTCTTTCCCTATACTCCTCTCTTTTGTTTCTTAAATTCCATATGTGAGTGAGATCATATGATAATTGTCTTTCTCTGACTGACTTATCTTGCTTAGCATAACACCCTCTAGTTCCATCCAAGTCATTGCAAATGGCAAGATTTCTTTTTCTGATGGCTGAATAGTATTTCATTGTATATATGTACCACATCTTCATTATCCATTCATCTGTCGATGGACATCTGGGCTCTTTCCATAATTTGGTTATTATGGACATTGCTGCTATAAACAATGGGGTGTTGGTGCCCCTTCGGATCACTACATTTGTATCTTTGGGGTAAATACACAGTGGTGCAACCGCTGGGTTGTATGAAAGCTCTATTTTTAACTCTTTGAGGAACCATCATACTGTTTTCCAGAGTAGCTGCACCAGCTTTCATTCCCACCAACAGTGTAGGAGGGTTCCCGTTTCTCTGCATCCTTGCCAACATCTGTCATTTCTTGACTTGTTAATTTTAGCCATTCTGACTGGTGTAATGTGGAATCACACTGTGATTTTGATTTGTACTTCCCTGATCCCACATGATGTAGAGCCCTTTTTTATATGTCTGTTGGCTATTCAACAATGGAACTTTAAAAGAGGTTATATATTTATATGAAGGCAATGTATTTCACACTTGGGCATACTGTTCTGAAGACTTTATTGGGATTTGGGTAAGGCCTAGACTACAGAGGACTTGCTGCAGGCCCAGGAAGAGGTGCAAGAAGCCTTGGTACCTAGGCCATATGATCTGTCAGTCCTGTGATATTAGGGCATTTGTGGTAAGCAAGATGCTGCGTGGGACCGATGACTAGCTCAAGTAGGATAACTGCAACGTAGACCCCTAAGGTTTCTGGAGTAAGGCCATTGTATCTGAACATTTAAAAAATAGTTTCTATTGTGTTTACCAGACCTTAGTAGAGACCGAGCTCCAGGAGATCTTGTGGCCAGAACTTTCCACCATAAGGGGCTTCTGTCAGACACACTAAATCAGACCAGTGCATCAAAAGATGGAAATGGTATATCTGGGATCAGTCATGAGCCAGGCAAGAGAACACAGTGAGCTATGTGGATAGGTGGCCCAACCTTCTATGAAATCCCCTGCTCTTCCCTGAGTTCCTCTCCCTCAATTAACCACTATAGGAGCTGTGGGGGGTAAAGGGTTTGTGAATACTGACAAAGGAGGAAAAAATAAAGCCTCGTTCATAGATGGGTTGACTCATTATACTGTGCAAGGCAGTAATGTACTCCTAGCACACTACAAAGCCACTTGGGCGGACCCAGAAAAACAGTTGGAGAGTAGGAAATCTTCCCAATAGACAAAGTTGTAGGCATGAGATAAAAATATATATGGACCTATGGATAATGGAAATGGCTTGGTTGGTTGGTCTGGGGCATGGAAGAAGAATGAATGATAGGATGAGGTTTTGAACTGGAAGCATGTGGATGATTTAGAAGACCTATGACCATAAATTGTAAAGATCTCTGTATCAAATGTTGGCACTCATTGTCCACCACAGAGGAAGCACTAAACAATCAAGTAGATAAATCAGTTTCTGTCACTGACCAACCATGGGCTAGCACAATGTAGTGCACTAATAGCATAACCCATGGCAGCAGGGATGGAGGCTACATATGGGCTCAAGGGCATGGGCTCCCATTTACTGAGACTGATATAGCTCCTGCTATCGTTCCGTGTTCAACCTGTTAGCAACAGAAACCAGTGGTGTGTCCCTGATATGGCACCATCTTTCTAGAACACCTATTAGCCACTTGGTAGTAATTTAATACACCAGACCCTTTCTATACCGGAAGGGGAGAGAATAATCTTGACAGAAATAGACACATATTTTTGTTTATCTTTTCTGTGTGTAGGGCATCAACTGGGATCACTATCTGAGAGTGAACAGAGTACTTGATCCAAAACAGAGGATCTGGCATAATATTCGAGGAATGCACTTCATAAACAAGGAGTGTGGTGGTGAGAATGTGAACATGGAATTCACTGGATAGACATCACATAACATGCCAGAGAGAAGATTATAACCAGATAAAGTCATAGAATTGTCTTTAAAAAAAGTTGGATTGAGATATAATTTATATACCATTAAATTCACTCATTTTTAAGTATACAATTCAAATACTTTCAGCATATTTAGAGATTGTATCCATGATCCCAATCTAATTTGCAACACTTTTATCACCTCCAAAAAACCCTCATCTCTACTTAGAGTCACTGACAATTCCCATCCCTCGAATGTCTTTAACATGCTTTTTGGCACATTCATTGCATCATCTTAGAAATGATAACTTGCAAAGATAAGGTGCCATCCTCTTAGAGGCAGGATAGATCCTAAATGAATGGCCACAGGTCCCCAGTGGATGGAATACATGGTTCTTGGGACCAGTTGATAGAAGAAGTAGGATCACATTATCCCAGTGATCCACTTGGGAAATTTGTGCTTTCTGTGACTGCAACTCAAGATTATGTAGCTCTACTCTAGAGATTTTGTTTCCCAGAGAAGGAATGCTTTCCCCAGGAAACACAATAAAAGTCTCATTAAATTTTTAACTATGGCTGTTACCCAGCCACTTTAGGTATCTTTATTCAAGACGCGGGGGTGGGGGGCATTGACTTGATCATTAAGAAAAGTTATGGCTGTTGTTACATTAGAGTCAGGGAAGAAGAAGATTTGGACCCATGTGATCGTCTGGGGTGCCTATTGGTTGTCCTCTGTCAAATTTTAACAGTAAGTGGACATGTTCAGCAGCTATGACCTGAGAAGGGCACAGTTTCCAAAAATTCAGGTCCCTCAGAGCAGAAAGTCTCAATTATCCTACCAAATAAGACACCTAGACCAGAGGTAGTTGCTGAAGATGTAATTAACCCGGAACTGATCACACAGGAAGAAAAGGATATTAGCCTCAAAACTAGTTGCAACCACGTAGCTTGTGTCACCATCCTTTTTCTTTCTGTTCTCCCAGAAAATAAGACCAGTCAGAATCCTAGAGGATCTGTTTCTGAAGTAAACATATATAAAGCAAGTGGATCCAAAAGGTGCAATGCTGAACTGTAGTGAGTGCTGTAGTTCATCACCTAGAGTCCATCTGGGATGATGTATTCATCTCCTTACCTGCTAGGAGTGTTGCCTGCTGATAGCTGAGTTGAATCCCTACCCTGAAATTTCCCTCAACCAAGAGAACTGCTTGGGCCATGGCTACGTACACTCCCCCTCTAGGAGCGTTCCACATCCAGTCATTGGTCTATGCACAAGTACAAAGGCCTGGATCCTTCTATTAATTGAAGCTTTCTCTGAAGTACCATTTCAGGTTCACAGCTCCCAGTGGGAGTGACTGAGACCTCAGATCACAGGATATGTGTTCCCTTTGCCTAAACCCACTTCCCTCACTGCACTGAAGGTGCTGCTCCCAAGGTTCTCTGTAGAACCTGACCACATCAAACATTCTAATTTGACTTTTTAAATGCAGGGTATACCCTAGATCTACCAAAAAACCCAAAGTGAACAATTGATAATTTATTTATTAAATATAATTATAGTAAGCCATCCAAAGGGATAATTCACCCTCACTACTCCCTCCCCTATGTTTCTGCCTAAGCAGATTCCTTTCTTGATTTATTTTAAAAATTGATTCAATTTTCTCAATCCTAACCTACAAAAGAGTGCCCTTTCAAACTGTCTTTTTAACTGCCAATCTCAGGAATTTTATCTTATTTCATTATGAGAATTGACAGGGAACTTGGTAGAACATGGAATCATTAATGGTTTTCAGTATTTTTTTTTAAGATTTTATTTATTTATTTGACAGAGAGAGATCACAAGTAGGCAGAGAAGCAGGCAGAGAGAGAGGAGGAAGCAGGCTCCCTGCTGAGCAGAGAGCCCAATGTGGGGCTTGATCCCAGGACTCTGAGATCATGACCTGAGCCGAAGGCAGAGGCTTTAACCCACTGAACCACCCAGGTGCCCCTGTATTTCAGTATTTTATATATTGTTGCGACTTAAATCTTTTCCATCATGGTTAGCTGTATAATCGATCACATGGCCACTTGTTTTTATTTGGTAGAGTTATGGCTCAATTTGTTGTAAGGGACAAATCATTCACACTTCATCAATTAACCAGATAAGAAGTTTGTCCTGCATTGTGTGAGAAAAAACTTAACCATAGTTAGCCATACTATTATTAATCTATTACATCATATGTTTGCAATGTTTGTATGTGGAAGTCCCATACTCAAGCTCCTTTCTCCCTCTTAAATATACATTATGATTTTCCTAAAGATTTTATTTATTTATTTATTTGAGAGACATTGTAGGAGAGAGAGAGAGAGAGAGAGAGAGAGATTGATTAAGAGAGAGCACAAGTGCAGGGGAAGGGCAGAGGGAGAGGGAGAGGGACAAGCAGACTGCCTGCTGAGCACGGAGCCTGACTCAGGGCTTCATCCCAGGACCCTAAAATCATGACCTGAGCTGAAGGCAGACACTTAACTGAGCCACTCAGGCATTCTTAAATATACTTTTAAAAGAATTTAAAACTATGTGATCTGGCACCTTGATTAGTCCATAATTAAGTAAGTAGTACATAATTAAAAAAATAAAACCCATATACCTCTGTGAAACACACACACACACACACATACACTCACAGATACCCCCCCTCAATACATTCACATCTACCACAGAATTCCTTAAACACACCAATATCATAACCATGGAAAAACACTTAACAGTATACTTATAATATGTAACTAAGACTTTGGTAATTTTGGTCCAGGGATTTCCTACAGGGATAATTTTGGTGCAGGGATAATCTACAAATAGAACACAATAAAGAGTATATAACCAAAATGTCAATCGATAATGGAATAGGAGAGCTGACACACAGAGCCATAGCTAAACAGAAATGTGAGGGGTTATCTACATCTTCAGCAACAAAATAGGTAACTTTCACAAACATAGCATCCAGAGAAAGAAGCTTGTAAAAGAATACTTATCATATGTTTCCATTTATATCAAGTAAGAAGTCCAGAAAAATTAATTTATTCTTTTAAAGGTCAGAATACTGTTTTGCCTTAATGGTATAGTGACTGGGAGGCAGAACAATGAGGGCCATCGGTGTTTGTTTTTTGGTCTGGGAGCTGGTTATACAGATTAGTACTCTATGCCTGTGCACTGAGGGATATGCTTAAGTCTGCTCATCTATATGTGTGTTTATGTCAGTACAAACAAGAAATAACATCTTTCATCTTTTGTAGGAAAAAAAACCCAAAACCTAGGTATATATCAGTGTCCCTTTGACTTTTGGTGATATCAATTATCTTTTGCTTACCTGTATTCTTATCACCACACTGTAGAATATGTCTTACATTTTGTCACTAGTAGGTATTTCTGGCATTTCACATCCATTATTTCTGGAAAACAGGACATCAAAATCTTCGTTACTTTTCTCAGTCCTCACACTCTGTTCTAAGCAAGGTTTATGCAGACCCGTGTGTCATCAGATTCATCTCTGCGTAGTCAGACTCAGTTGGTCTGGGTCTGAATTGTAGCCTCCCAGTGTCTCTGGTATATCTGCTGGGGGGCCAGGAGCATGCTAAAGACAGCATTAGCATATTTTTGTAGCTGTCTTGACAGCAGAAAGTTGTATCAGACCATCTGCTCCAGAATTGCTTCCTGGCCCCCGGCCCTCTGATTCATTACATCTGAGTGTAGGTGGGGAGGTCAGGAATCTCAGGATTTTTTAACAAGCATCCCAGATACTCTGTATCTGTATATTCATTAAAATTTGAGAAACATTGTTCGTATATCTGTAAATTTCTTTCTTTCTAAAGAGGAAAGAAAAATTATTATAACACAAATAGTGCCATGCTACTGTTCCAAAAAAACTTTGTCCCAACTTTCCAGCATCTCATTTTTTTTTTTTAAAGATTTTATTTATTTATTTGACAGAGAGAGATCACAAGTAGGCAGAGAGGCAGGCAGAGAGAGAGAGAGAGGAGGAAGCAGGCTCCCCACTGAGAGGAGAGCCTGATGCAATGCGGGGATCCATCCCAGGACCCTGGGATCATGACCTGAGCCGAAGGCAGAGGCTTTAACCCACTGAGCCACCCAGGTGCCCCAGCATCTCATTTTTTTATATGCTAAGTATCGTTGCTGAAATGTAGCAAGTATAAAACTGAGACTTAAAAGAGTTAACCAGGTGTCCCTTAGCAATTTACAATTCATGCAAATTACTTTTGACCAGCTTTTTTCAGGAGAAAGAAACAAAAAGGTATTTGTCTGTCTTACCAGAAAATGTAACAAGGTTTTAAAACAGAGACAGAAAATGGCCGCAGCACATACCCACAGTTGTTCTAGAGAGAGTAAGGGCAAATTACTCAACTCCTGTCGGAATGGCAATTCACTTAAACTTTTGTGTGTGTTTGTGGGTTAATAATTCATGACAGATGACAGAAGCAAAAAGAAGATGCTTTTTCCTTCCCTCTTATCAATGCTATTCTTATTAAAAATACTTGGTAGTTTTTCATAGTCACAGTAGAACTAAGTAATTTAACTTCCATGTAGATAGATAACTTCCATATTAAAGGACTCCTGGTAGTATTTAATAAATGTTTCCAAAACAGGCTATATACAGCATTCATTAACAAAATGTCCAGTAATCACTTCTAAAGAAATCAGGTTAGAACTTCAGTTTCATTCTGTTGAACCCAAACATTCTGGCTAATAAGGGGCTACACGTCTTTTAAGGGGGTTTGCAACACAAATGACAAAGCTCTGCTCCGTTTTGTGATTTCTAGGGCTTACAGCAAGCCATTACCTTTCCCTTTTTTCCTGTGTGCTTATGTAATAAAAAGAAAGCTGATGGAAGCTTAAAAAGAAAGCTGCTGTAATCATCTTCCCTAATGAGAAGATAAGTAAAACTGAACACCAGTTTCCTGAGTAAAAACTATTGATGCTGATCTAATTGACTTTGATCAGATGCCAGCTGTTAAATCCATAAAACAAATCACCTTCAAAGCAATTCAAGTTTCAAGCTTTATAAACATTTTTGGGGGGACAAGACTTGTAAGGTATGCTGTCCAAAGACAACTGGGTATTTTATTTTTATCATCTTATCATGATATTCTTCACTTATGTAAGTAATAATAACAAATAGAGGTTGCATATGGGGTCTTTGGGCCACAAGTATATATCTCTGAAAATATCTAAAATTGACCAATTGGAAACAAAACTATCCTTCAGGGAGTATCTTGAAAACCACGAACACTGTCTTTAATACAGTGTTCATAACTGATGACATTCTATTTTATTTCATTCCTCTAATGGAAGAGGGTTCTCTCCTTCTTCCTCTCGCTGCACATACGAATAAATTGTTTGTGGGTACATGATTTGGGAAGAAAAGTAGAAGAAAAACTTCATGAATGAAATATTGTAGAAGTCCTCAAAGAAGCAGGCCAGAGCTAAAAATCACTTCATTTATGAGAGGGGAAACTAATTCTAAGCTACATTCAGCAGGAGACCAAGAAATAGCAGCATAGAATTACATTGCTACAATAACCAATACTCTTTTCCCTTTGTGAAACTATGTTAGTCACAGCAGATGAAAAGATTGGAAACTTGTGTGCAGAATACATGATGCTCTCTCTCTCTCTCTCTCTTTTTTTAAACCATGTGCTCTAATTATGGAGACCGAGGTATCATCTGACAGATGGTTTAATACAGACAATTTAATAACATTTGAGATGTTATGTATGCTTGTTGAAAACATTAACACATTTAAAGCAAGTTCTAATATACATTTTGTTGCTGTGTGGTCACTTTCCCTCATTATATTAGTTTTATCTAGGTTAACAAAGAACAGAGTAGGATCCTTTATACCACTATCATGAGATTAAGAAATAATTCTTCTTTTAAGAAAATAATAAGCCATTTGGGGGACAGATTAGTTTAGATTAGCTTCCTACTTTTTAATAAACCAACTTGAAGTATTGGCTAGGATTGTCTAAGTCAGGAAGTTACAACTTTAATTTTTTTAAAGAAGGAAGAATTAAACTGCTTCCTAAGAGTCTTTGTAGAAACAAAGAAACAAACAAACAAACAAAAGAAAACCAGCTGAGGTATGATGGGAACATTATAACAACCTTGGGATTCAGGGTCCTTATCAGTAACAAGAGATTGTTAATCAAGGTTTCCTCAGCATTTTGAGTGTACACTTAGAGGGCTATATATAAATAGAATGTAGGATCTTTTACTTGGTCTCTGTGTGGGAAAGACATAATAAATAAGTAAAGGTACAATTAATCTGGGGGTTTTGCTACTTTGGAAATTTTTTTGCCAAACCTGAAAGAATCCATTTCTGTGTCCTTAATACAGAAGGTGACTGAAGCCCAGGAAACCTAGTAGAATCATTGTGACTCAGTGATAAGGAACTAAAACAATGTCTCCTAGATTAGAGACTGAGTTTTTCAGACAAGTGAAAATAAAGAAATTTATATATGTTCATATTAGGTTACTTCCAGGAGATTTTAAATGTCATACTGGCACCATCTATAGATATTCAAGGTGAAGTACACCCACAATTACTTCATTTTAGAATTCATCCCTCCCTTGTATTTAAATCCAATATTACTAATTTCAATTAACCAGGGGAGCTCCTGAACCACACTGAAATGTAAACCACAACTAGCATTTGTCTAGTTGGACTACAAACCATTCAGGCAAACATGATTCTTTCTTCTGCCAATTTACATCCTGGACACATAATGTCTATGCTTTTAGACTATTTTTTAGAATTCCCACAGCTTTTGTAAAATGTTAAAGTTTCATTTTTAATGATGAGTAGCAAATCATTTTAATATTTAAATCATCATTTAAAGTTTCATTTTAATGATGAGTTCCACCAAGGATATTTTAGAGTTTTGAATGGAGAATTGTTGTTGTTGTTTTAAGCACCTTTCAAATGCGAAAGCCCATAATGAAAGACACGGTCTACATGGATATCATGAAGCAAAAAGAAAAAGAAAGTAATTTGCTTTTCAGAAGAGTTACCTTACTGATAATGTAGGGAAAAAAGCATATAGTTGAGCCTTTGTTTTGTGGGATTAGGTTGTTTAGTAATCTAATTTTCTAGGCACAGTGACTGCATTAATCAGAATGTGTGACAAAGACAGTATATTTGTCAAAAAGTTTTGAAGAACAGAGAAGGGGGGAAGCACTTTATATTGAATTAAAGAAATTCAAAGAAGGATCTGTCTGAAATAATTTCTGCTGGAGAAAAGAGGGGGGAAAAAACCCTGCATTTTTCAATGCACTTTCAGGAACTATTTGTTAAATCTGGCTCCATGACCAAGAACTATAGCAAATCGGGGCTCCTGGGTGGCTCAGTTGTTCACTGTCTGCCTTTGGCTCAGGTCATGATCCCAGGGTCCTGGAATGGAGCTGTGAGCCCCACATCAGGCTTTCTGCTCAGCGAGAAGCCTCCTTCTCTCTCTCCTACTCTCCCTGCTTGTGTTCCCTCTCTCCCCGTCTCTCTCTCTCTCTCAAATAAATAAATAAAATGTAAAAAAAACAAACAAAAAAAAAACCAAACAAATAAAAAAAAACTATAGCAAATGGAATAATAACTTGGCATAAATAACTTGGCATAAACTGAATCCGAGGAATCAAGTTGATGACTTTCATAAACAAAAGCAAAGTCTCTGAACTCACTCTTCTTGCTACTTACTGTTGGGTCCATGGTCAAAGGAACGAGACTGATATAAAGTGAAGGTCAAGCAAAGCTTTATTTTGTGCCAAGCATCGAGAATCAAACTGACCGGCCATGGCCGTCTCTTACAAAGAGGCCATGGCCATCTCTTACAAAGAGGCAACTCTTCGCTGCCTCAGAGACTAACTTTTATAGAGCAAAGGCCATGTGGTTGAGCCTGGCTACACACAGGTGGCCAATGAGATTACAATTTACCCTAGTAGATATTTGAACTAGCCTATCACCTTGGTCAGAATTGGTGCCCAAAAGGCGGGGCCCACTCTCCCTGGTAGCTAGGGAAACAGTATGTGTGCTCCACTGATTGGATGTCTCCACCTGGCCTGACCTGCCCTTGTATCTGGGCTTTGCAAGTAAGTTCCTCTGGGAGGGACAGGGTCAATCTAAGTTTACTGCATAAACAACAAAATGGCTCTCTCTGGCTAAGTAGGCCCTTACATTACTAACCCTGTCTTTCATTGCTTTACCTGTTTGGATGGCTATTTCAGAAGAAAAACAATAAGTAACACACTAGCTCTACAGATAATTATTTGTTTTCCTCATCCTGTTTTAGGTTCTGTTAAATAGTAAACCAGCAAAGATTTTGAGCTTTATTTCCCCTACAGCAACATTTTAGCATTCATCAGCTATAAAAAAACTCTCATCTCTGGATATGGCCTAAATATTTCTAGATACTTCCAATTAATAAAGGAAAGTATAAAAAGGAATTCAAATGAATATGGGATATGGTAATCATATCATATTAGACAAACTGGGCCATCAGAAGGAGACTGACAATGGAGGTATTCTGATAAGTTATGTTTTTCTGCTTATCTGAAGCCTTAATTTCCAAATATTTCTTGTTCTTACTTTTACTAAAAATAAAATTTGTTGGTTCATTTTCACTAAGTATTCTATTTTGCTATAGAAGTAGGTGTAGATACTAACTACTAACTATATACTAATATTAAACTATATATATAATATATATACCCATACTAATGTCTGGGTATATTCCATTCATTTCTATTTATTCATAATCCTAAAATATGAGCTCATCCTTCAAGGCTTTGCTTGTCTTTTCTCAAAGTTACAGGTTCATTAAAATTGAAATTAAGTGTCACAGATATTTTCATTTATAAATAATAATGATTTGAAAAGGTGCTTTCAATTGTTTTGCATTCTTTAAAAAGATTTTATTTATTTATTTGACAGACGGAGATCACAAGTAAGCAGAGAGGCAGGCAGAGAGAGAGGGGGAAGCAGGCTTCCCGTTGAGCAGGGAGCCTGATTCGGGGCTCGATCTCAGGACCCTGAGATCATGACCTGAGCTGAAGGCAAAGGCTTTATCCACTGAGCCACCCAGCACCCCAATTGTTTTGCATTTATAATAGTATTTTTTTAAGTACAGGAGATGCTTGGAACTATTTCCTTAAATATTATATATATTCTGTAACTCCATCTGAACTATTACCAAATAGACTCTTTTGAAAATGTGAAACCAACTTTAGAACTTTGAAATAATGTATCTTAGAAAACGCATTTATAGGTACACAGTCATGGTACATTTCAACTTAGTTCTTTCAAAACTATCACAGACTCTGAAGTCCAGGATTCTTTACACATTAATGTTAACTCATTACCCCCCTCCAGAGCTTCCTGGGTGTAATCTGAAACTGGCTGGAAGCAAGCAAAGGTCACTCTGGAGTGATAGGTGGCAGGTTTTAATAAGCAAAGAGAAGTTACATATAAGGATTATCTTGAGCTGTAGCAAGAGGAGTGGATACCCACACCTCCCCACCGCAGTCTACATGTTCATATAGAGGCCTTAACTGAGGTCAGTCATGCATGCTGTGCACGTGTTCTCAACACAACACCACTACCAAAAGGCTATGTCCTTGGAGCAGCATTAGGGAGCAGGAAAGGCAAGTGGAACATGCATCCTAAGGAAAGGATGGGGTAAGGAGCCGGCCATTGCCCAATCTAGCTAACACGTCAACCAGTAGTCTCATCTTCTCAATGACCTCTCCCAACAAGAAAGCTTTCCTATTCTACTGCTTTTATTAATCTATTTCTTTATATGGGGTCATTTATGTAATATTCCACTTCTTTTGAATGCTTCTGGAAAACATGTTTACATGCGACCCTTTAAAATACAGCCTCACTGAGCCTGGGTGGCTCAGTCGGTTAAGTGTCTGACTCTTTGATTTTGGCTCAGATCATGATCTCAGGGTGGAGAGATGAGCCCCCAGTCAGGCTCTGTGCTGGAGGTGGAGCCTACTTAAAATTCTCTTTCTCCCTCTCCTTCTGCATGCCCTCCTCCTATCCCACCCCCTCACGAGCACATGCACACACTCTCCCTCTAAAAATAAAACAAATAAAAAAAAAATACCCTCACTACTCAAATAAGAGGAGAGATTCCTCAGCATTCTCCTAGAAGCATGATTCTACCTGGGAATGTTCAGGTAGGTTTCTGTGAGGTGGGGAGAAAGCCTGGAAGCTAGCCTGGCAGCCCCTGGATTTGAAAATCTGTAGAAGCCAGTGTTCTTCAGGGCTGATCAGCACTATCCCTGGGAGCCGGGTTAAACTCATCAGGATGAAGAGCTCTCTTTCCTCTCCTTTGTTCTTTGTCACCACATCTCTTTCGTTTTTTCTTAATATATACTTAGTTATTGCCTAATATCATGTTTTTCTGGATAATGTGATATTTTCTGCAAATGGACATCAAGCTCAGACCAATGGCAATGTCTAAATAACCCCCTGGAATGGGCTTCCTAGTAGAATCCCCACACTTAGCTCTTCTGTCATGTATTTGTGCTGTACCAGGAAAAATGAGTCAGATAATTTGATGAGTAAACATATTATGGAGACATACAATGGAGAATTAGTTTTCAAATTTATATGACAAAACTTTAAAACATTTTCATTAAAAAATTAAATTTCTTTGCAGCCGCACCATAGGAACCATTTTCTTCTCCATCCTTTTAAACATTCACGTATGTCTCTGAACTGTCATTATTATAATTACCTTTTATATGCCATTCTGTTAATTATTGTTCTCTGAATAATATTTAGAATTAATTAAGAACTTCTGAATTATTTTTTATAACATAAAAAAGCTGACATTTGCTGAGCACTTATTACAGGTACTAAGCTAAATGTATCACATATTTTCTTATTCACACAAAATAGATGAGAGGTGATTTTTACTATGCTCTATACTGAAGACTGGAGCAGTTAAGTAATTCACTCAACATCATACAGGTAACAAGTGTTGGATCAAGGATTTATAACCAGATGGTCTGACCTTAGAACTTATGTCCTTAATTAATATGATCTATTGCTTCTCACAACTAAAAAATGTATGTTAAAGAAATAAAGACTAGATAATGTCAAAGGTTGAAGAGTAATAATCACATCAAGTTTATGCTAGGGATCTAAATCAATAAATTCTTAACTCCTTTACAATGTTACTTCCTCTTTCTCCCTCCTCTCTACCCCAAAATAAGATAGCAATGGGGATGTAACTTGGTATTCTAGAGGTTCTAGATTATTCTTGCCTCTGTGTTTCAGGACATATAAGATAGGGAGTAAACCAGAATTAGTCTACATAAGACCAGGGATCAGGGAAGGAAGCAAGCAAATCTGTGGGTGAATTTCCATAAGAGTAATTAAAACGTGTTTAAGTTCATCAAGCTAAATAAATCCACCCACATGTTTAATCAATTTTACAAAAGAAACTACTGACAGCTGTGGGTGTTAGTTATGAATACAGAAAGGGATTTTTTTAATAGCAACAATTACCTGTTTAAAAAAACCTGAAAATTATTTCAAAACACATTTTTGGAAGATCTTTTTGGCCTTAAGGAAAAGACAGATTTATTTTTTAACTTTTTAAAAAGATTTTATTTTTAAGTAATCTCTATACCCAATGAATTTACAACCCGAGATCAAGGCTTGCATGCTCAAATGACTGAGTCAGCCAGGTGCCTCAAAACAACTTTTGTTTTTGAAAGGAATTATTTTCCAACTCAAATGTTTTTATTTTCTCTCTAAAAAATATTAGAATATTCAAGTTTCTGATATGTGCCTAGGAATTCCTGTGTCACATCCTTGAGTCTATCTTTGTGTCTCAAGGAAGAAATAGGATTTTAAAAAGTTTTACTACCTTGATACATTATTTACTTGGGACAAGTAAAAAGGAAATTATGGAGTATATCCTACTATTCTAATGGCAACTGTTAGAGATTATTTATGTATATCAAACCCCAAGAGGGTTAGAGAATTGAATGGGGACATTTAAAAATAAAATTAGAAAACATATGCTAGAAAGAAAAAGTAAACAGTGGAGAGTTGACACTAGTTTTATTCTGTGGAAAATGAGAGATTTCTACTCCAATTTTTAAACACAGAGGAAGTTCATATATGTTAGATGGCATAAATATATCAGACTAGAGCTATTTGATAACATAGGAGAATAAAATACTAGGACTTATCACCTAGACATTTAACAAATAGAAATCAGGGGCTACCTGGGTGGCTCAGTGGGTTAAAGCCTCTGCCTTTGGCTCAGGTCATGATCCCAGGGTCCTGGGATCGAGCCCCACAGTGGGCTCTCTGCTCCATGGGGAGCCTGCTTCCTCCTCTCTCTCTGCCTGCCTCTCTGCCTCCTTGTGATCTCTGTCAAATAAATAAATAAAATATTAAAAAAAAAAAACAAATAGAAATCAATCTTATTAAGAAAGCATTTTAGGGGCACATAGAAGCTCAGTCAGTTAGGTGTCTGACTCTTGATTTTTCCCTCACGTGATGATCTCAGGGTCACGCATTGGCTCCTCACTGAGCAGGGAGCATGCTTGAGATTCTTTCCCTCTGCCCTCCCTCCCTCTCTGCCCCCCACTTCCACTTGTGCTCTCTCTCACTTAAAAACAAAACAAAACAAGACAAAACAAAACAAAAACAAACAAAAAAACAACCTTTTATAAAGGGGCCTAAGAACCTTTTCAACAGTTTGCGTCACCCAAACATTAATCTATAATTAGAGGTCTTTGAGACTGTAGGAAGACCCTGAAACAGTGATTTTAGAATGACCAAATCTCCAGTCTGTAATAAGAAAGTGTGTGTTATTTATTGTGCAATTTCTGTAAATGTAATTGTATATTATCAAAGCCCTCTCACATGTTTGGGCCCTGTAGAGAGTTGGCTAATCAAAGGTCGAAAGGTTATTTAAAGCCAGGAGCACTTAAATATTTAACTTAAAACATATAAGTGTGCATTTATTAGGTGTAGAATGAAGTCTTTTTCTGTATTTGTCCAGTGTCTAGCATTCTGCCTCACCTTTCTTGAATAAACCATATATCTAATCCATCTTTTAAAAATTTTCAGTTTTAGGGGCACTGGGTGGCTCAGTTGTTTAAGCATCTGCCTTCAGCTCAGGTCATGATCCCAGGGTCCTAGGATTGAGCCCCAGGTCAGGGCTCCAGAGCAAGAAGCCCACTTCTCCGTCTTCCTCTGCCTGCTGCTCCTCCTGCTTGTGACCTCTCTGCCTCTCTCTTAAATAAATGAATAAAATCTTTACAAAAATAAATAAAAATTTTCAGTTTCAGTGTCCCAGTATCTTTAATATGTAGGAAAAAATTACAGATTCTTATGAAGCTGAGAGCAGAATCATGCTATATTTTTTATGATTCCCTCATCTCCCCCCATTTTTTTAACAATGATTTCACTCTCACCTAATTCAATGGCTTCTTTTTCTTTTCTTTTTTTTTTTTGTCCTACACTTTATGGAGCCTTTCCAAAGCATTTCGCTTAATTTGCATATAACAACTTTCTTTTCACACTTATATTTTTCAATTAATGCAGAATTTAATTAAATTATACAATTACAAAGATGATTCCACAGCAGGATACAGATTTAAGCTAAAATAACATGGGCCTAAAGATAAAAGGAAGTCTTCTCTCTCTCCCACAGAAAAACCTGACCCTCCCAGGGTGACCAACAATCATTAGGGACAGCCACTCCTTCTACCTAGCTGCTCTTGGGGTCCCACCAGTGGTGTAAGATGACTGCTCTCATTCCTGCCATTACATTCTTGCAGCCAGTAGCAGAAGAGGAAGGAGAAAGAAAAGCATATGCTCCGTCAGCTTACTAGCATGACCCGTAATTTGCATACATCACCTCAGCTTACCTAGTCACGTTGGCATACCTAGCTGCAAAGGGGACTGGGAAATGTAGCCTTCAGCTGGGTGACCATGTGTTTACCAAAAATTTTACTGTTATATAACAACTAGAGAATAGAAGAGCAGATAATGAAAGACATAAACCAGTCCCTGAAATAATCCAATCTTTTGACCAGTGATTCTTTTTCTTCATTTTTTTTTTGTCAATTTTTAATTAATTAATTATTTATTTTTTGGACCGGTGATTCTTTTGAAACCAAATGCTTTAGTAGATTTGTTCTGAGTCTTCTCTGGTCATGCCACTGCATGTGGGATGAAGACCCCACAGGTCAAGGGGACTTGCTTAACCAAAGCCCTCTTCCCCTTCCAAACCTGGCTACTTGGGACTTCAG
Organism: Lontra canadensis; assembly: GCF_010015895.1. Classification (NCBI taxonomy): domain Eukaryota; kingdom Metazoa; phylum Chordata; class Mammalia; order Carnivora; family Mustelidae; genus Lontra; species Lontra canadensis. Next base: position 27,019,073 of record NW_022630998.1, read on the forward strand.
AATTCCCTGAACGGCCCTGGGCCTGCTTCTAATGCCTCACCCTCCTCTGAAGGGTAACAAAATGCACTTTAGGAGTAGGAAAGCAGCTTGAGAAAGCAGGCTAGGAATCTCACACATGTATGATACTCCCTGTATAGATAGACCTAGAAGTGAGAAGAGAATGGGAGACTGTATAAGCCAGCTTGCCCAGCCCTGGAAATTTCCACTGCAGAACAGAAAAGAGTGAGAAAAATCTAAAATATGTCAGATCGTGACATAGAGAGATTTGCTAAAGTCAGACTATGGTTTCAATTACCTATAGCTACATAACAAACTATGCCAAAACTTTGCTTTAAAACAACAATTATTTTGATAGAATCCCAATAGTTCATTGTTGCTATTATTTCCCTCGCCTTACGAGACATAGCTAGAAAAATGTTGCTGCAGTTGATGGTAGAGACATTACTATCTGTGTTCTTCTCTAGGATTTTAATGGTTTAGGTCTTAATCCACTTTTTTTAGGTCTTTAATCCATTCTGAGTTTATTTTTGTATATGGTGTAAAAAGTGCTCATTTCATTCTTTTGCATGTAGCTGTCCAGTTTTCCCAACAGCATTTTTGAAGAGACTATTTCACTTTGTATATTCTTGTCTTCTTTGCCATAGATTAAATGACCATATAAATGTGGTTTTATCTGAACTCTCTGTTCTCTTCCAGTGATCTACATGTCTATTTCTGTGCCAGTACCATATTGTTTTGATTACTATGGATTTGTAATATATCTTGAAATCTGGAATTATGATACCTCCAGTTTTGTTCTTTCTTAAGATTGCTTTGGCTATTTGGAGTTTTTTGTGGTTCCATATAAATTTAATTATTACATTTTATGATTTTGTGAAAAATCCTATTCTATTTTATAGAGGTTACATTGAATCTGTATATTGCTTTGAGTAATATGGACATTTTAACAATATTATGTCTTCTAATCCATGAGCACGGACTATCTTTCCATTTGCTTGTGTTGTTTTCAATTTCATCAATACTTTATACTTTCAGAGTACAGGTCTTTCACCTTGGTTAAGTTTATTCTTAGGCATTTTATTCTTTTTGATGCAACTCCACATGGGATTGTTTTCATAATTTCTCTTTCTGTTTAATCATTTTTAGCATATATAAATGACACCAACTTCTGGGTATCAATTTTGTATCCTGCAATACACTAATTCATTTATTATCTCTAATAGTTTTTTTTGTGGGGGGCGGGGTTTCTATGTATAGTATCATGTCATCTGCAAATAGTGACAGTTTAACTTATTCTTTACCAATAAGGAAGTCCCATTTCCTTTTCTTGCTTCATTACTATGGCTAGGACTTCTGGTACTATGTTGAATAGAAGTAGAAAGCGTGGTCATTCTTATCTTGTTTCTGATCTCAGAGGAAAAGTTCTCTGTTTTTCACCATTGACTATGAGGTGTGCTCTGGGTTTTTCATATATGGCCTTTATTAATTTGAGGTATGTTCCTTCCAAACCTACTTTGTAGAGGGTTTTTTATCATGAATGGATGTTGTACTTTGTCAAATGCTTTTTCTACATCTATTGAAAACATCATATGGTTTTTATCCTTTGTTTTGTTGATGTGGTGTATCATGTTGATTAATTTATGAATATTAAGGCTTCTTGCATCTCTGGAATAAATCCCACTTGATTATGGTGAATGTTTCTTTTTTCTTGTTTCTAGAAGTAGGCCTGTATCACTATATGTTTCCTTCTTACAAATGCTTTTGCTGTGTCCCAGTGACTTTAGACCACTGTATTTTCATTTTCATTTGTCTCCATGTATTTTTTTACTTCTCCTTTAATTTCTTTGTTGACCCATCAAAATAAAAATCTTTTCTATGGCATAGGAAACCATCAACAAAACAAAAAGGCAACCTACTGAATTGGAGAAAACATTACCAAAAGATATATAAGGGATTAATATTCAAAGTATAAAAAGAACTTATACAACTCAATACCAAAAAAACCCCAAACCCATTAAAAAATGGGCAAAGGACCTGAAGAGACATTTTACCCAAAGACATACACTTGGCCAAGAGACACATGAAAAGATGCTCAAAATCACTCATCATCAAAGAAATGCAAACCAAACCAATGAGATCCCATCTTACACCTGTCAGAATAGCTGAAATGAAAAAGACAAGAAATAACAAGTGTTGGTGAAGATGTGGAGAAAAAGGAACTTTCATACACTCTTGGTGGGAATGTAAATTGGTGCAGCCACTGTGGAAAACAGTATGGAGGTTCCTGAAATGATTTAAAAGGAGAAATAATCTAAGATCCAATAATTCTACTACTGAGAATTTGCTCAAAGAGAACAAAAACACTAAGTTAAGATATATGTACCCCTATGTTTATTGCATCATTATTTGTAATCGAGATCTGGAAGTAACCTAAACGTCTCTTGATAGATGAACCCAGACTTTGTTGTTCCATTTGTAGATCACAAAGAGAACAGAGTGACGATAATTCTTAGGGGCCCTAGGATTTTCAGATTTGTATGAGCATTGGCTTCAACTTAAAGTCACCAGCCACACTAGCCCCTAAAAAGAGCATCAGCTTGTCATTTGAAGACAGGCATTGACTTCTCCTCTCTAGCTATGAAAGATGGCATCTTCTTCCAATATAAGCAAGGCTGTTTCCTCTACATGGGAAATCTGTTGTTGATTATAACTACCTTCATGAATTATCTTAATTAGGTCTTCTGGATATAAGTTGCTTCAACTTTCACATTAACACTCACTGCTTCATCTTGCACTTTTATGTCAGAGAGAGCTTCATTCCTTAAATCTCATGAACCAACCTCTGCTAGCTTCAAACTTTTCGGCTGCAGTTTCCTTACCTTTCTCAGACTTCACAGAATTGAAGAGAGTTAGGGTCTTGCTCTGGATTAGGCTTTGGCTTAAAGGAATGTCATGGCTGGTTTGATCTATCCAGGTCACTAAAACTTCCTCCAAATCACCAAGAGCTCATTTAGTTTTCTTACCATTTGTGTGTTCACTGGAGTGGCACTTTTCATTTTCTCTAAGAACCTTCCCTTTGCATTTACAACTTGGCTAAATGTTTGGTGCAAGAAGCCTAGCTTTTGCCCATGTTGGCTTTTAACATGCCTTCCTCCCTAAACTTAACCATATCTAGCTTTTGACTTAAAGTGAAAGTCATTCAACTCTTCCTTTCACTTGAATACTTAGAGATCATTGTAGAGTTAGTGGCCTAGTTTCAAGATTGCTGTGTTTCAAGGAATAGGAGGCCCAAGGAGAGGGAAAGAGAGTGAAATATCTGGTTGACTGAGCAGTCAGAATGCACACATTTATCAGTTAAGTTCCCTGAACTATATTGGTTAGTTTGTGGGACCCCAAAATAATTAAAATATTAATATCAAAGATTAATCATCACCAACCACCATGACAAATAAAAAAGTTGGAAATATTGCAAAAATTATGAAAATGTGACATAGAGATAGCAAGTGAGCAAATACTGTTGGAAAAATGGCACTGTCAGACTTGTTCCACACAGGATTGCCATGAACCTTCAATTTATTAAAAAAATATAATATCTGGGCACATAGGTGGCTCAGTCGGTTAATAGTCTAACTTTGGGATGGGTTGTGATCTTAGAGTCCTGGGATCAAGCCCCATGTTGAGCTCTGCACTCAGAGGGGATTCTCTCTGTCCCTTCCCCCACTCATGCTCTCTCTCTCTCTCTCAAATAAAGAAACAAAATCTTTAAAAAATAAAATAAAATCTGTGAAGTGCAATAAAGTAAAGCACAATAAAACAAGGTATGCCACTAATTTCAATCACTTAATCAGAGGAATAGCAGTCATATTGTCAAAAAACATGCAAGATGGGAAGGATTGTCATGAGAAACAAGTTACCATAGACATTTTTTAAATAAAATATTTTTGTTTTTGTTTTAAATCTGGATATGGTGTCTTCATTTGTATTACTGACTCATTCTCTGCAAATATTAGGCTTGTATCTCTCTTTGTCCATCCAAATATTCACTTATTCCTACACATAGAATCCTTTTCCTCCACACGTAAAACAACTGCATCCCTAATGGAGACATCCATAGAATTCCCTCTAGCTCCTGCATTTAAGTACAAGATCTCTGCGTGATGCTCAATCATTTCCCCAGAGTCCAAAAGACTCCCTGTGGTCTGATGACCTATAAACTGAAGGGCAAGTTACATTTCTTCCCTCACATGCATTATATAATGGTGAAGTAGGAACAGTATAATCACAATGGAAACTTCCATTCAAAAAAGGGAAAACTGGAAAACATATGGCAGCTGTGAAAGAGAACCATCAGGGCAAGAGAAAAATTTTTTGGTTAGCTCAGCTGGAATTCCAGATTTTACGCCTTGAGAGAATAACCCTGTCCATGTTTCTCCATGGCCCTTCCTTTTTTTCTTTATCAATTATTTTTCAGTAGGTAGACAATGGATTATGTACCACTGTTGGGGATCATACAGCCCTTAGGATCTCCTTTTTGATGATACAAGGGGATTCGGGTTCTAGGTTTTAAAAAAGTCATGAAAAGTTTATTGTTGAAGAGATTCCAGGGTCAGTGTGCTGTCACTTAATTTCCTTAAAAATCTAGTGGTCTAGTGGTATTTGCTTCTGATCATTTTCACGTAGCCATGTAGGAGTAACCACAGCCAAATATCTAGACATGGTTTACAGCCTGGAAAGTCTGGACTTTTATTTACTGGCCGTTGTTCTCTATGTTCCCTGCTTTAATTTAACGTTGGTAAATTTGAGAGTATCTACTATGAGTTTCAGGTTGGGTGGCAATGATCTTAATCTGATCTTTGCTGCTGAAGCATTCAGCATGCTTTGAGCATCAGACATGGGCTTTATAGAAGAATTGAGAGTGTAGGTTAATCTCATGTATTGGTTGAGAAGTTGACTTAAGAAGATTGGTTAAGAAATTTTCTATTGTAGAATACATTAAAAATAAAAGTGATATTCAGATATTAACTTCCAAATCTCCCTCATCATTATTTGGTAAAATCGTTACGTCAGAGTGGCTAAGACAATTGTCCCTGTTATGAATGGCTCCAGATATATATTTTTTTCTTTCTCAAGCATCTACTATTCCTCTTATTTTTATTTCATTTCACTCTGCATATAGTGAGTCAAAGTCTAGAGTTTAAAAGTAGAGTTTTAAACAAGTATATTAAAGAGAAATGTTTTTACTTCTAATCTCTTCCTATACATGCTTCAAAATGGTTGATCTTGTGTTGCCTTTCTGCTCTATATCTGTGTTTCTATTATTTAACTTCTCTCTTTCTTTCAAGACTTTCCACTTACATGGTTTTTCTAAATTAGTATTGTCCCATAGATATATAATACAAGCTACATATATAATTACCAAGTGTTCTAGTATTACCAAAAAGTAGAAAAATAGGTTAAACTAACTTTAATATATTTTAACTCAACATAAAAACTATTATTTCAGCAGGTAGCCAGTATAAAAATTATTAAGATAGTTTATATTCTTTTTTTTCGCACAAAGTCTTCAAAATTTGGTGTGTATTTTATATTTTAAAACATGTAAATTTGGATTATCATGTTTTAGATGCTCAGTAGGGGGCAGCCCTAAAGCCCTGTAATAATCTAGGATCTGAGTAGGACACAGTAGTTATTACCTACCACATGAATGCACTTTTCTAGACATTGTGAGGGATATTAGTTGTGTCTTTTCAAGAAACCTGCTATCTAGTGAATGAAATAAGGGATATATACTAATAATGATAGTACTATTTCTCAACTAGTAAAGTTCTAAAAACATGGTGCCTGGGTGGCTCAGTTGGTTAAGCATCTGCCTTCAGCTCAGGTATTGATCCCAAGGTTCTGGGATCGAGTCCTGTGTTGGGCTCCCTGCTGGGTGGGGAGCCTGCTTCTCCTTCTGCCCTCCCTCTCTCTCATGAATAAATAAACAATCATAAAAAACAAACAAACAAACAAACAAACTGTGACTTTTAGGAAGGCTCATCCCTATTTTTAAAAATAAAAAAATTGAAAATTAACAAACAAATCTGAGTCATTTTTGTGAGTGATAACTACATCCTTTTGTATTTCTTTTTTCTCTAAACAGGGGAGCAGTGTAAGGTTTATCATTTCATTTGGTTAAATACATTCAGAGAGTCTCATAACTTTCTAAGACTTTGTATATGCCTTATAAGTATCACCTTCCATCTTTTGCAAAAAAGAGCTTTGATAAGCCTGAGAGGGGATGTTAATGCCTTTGATGTGAAATTATCTTGGGAAAGACTAAATGTTAGTTAGATTACTCTCGGGGTTAAAAAAGCTTCTCATGTTGTTAAATTTTGCCCTTGGTTTTACTATCCCCAAGTAAAGCACTTAAGTCTCTGGAGATATACCCCCAAAAGCCAATATCCCAAGATCTTACTTCACAAAGTATTTATTTGATCATTATGATTCAGGTAAGCAAAATATCAATCACTTGAGACTCACCAAGGCATCCAGGTTCCTGAGGTCATCTTTTATTCTAACACATAAATAAAATGGCTCAAATCTCTTCCTATAAAATAACATTACCTAGCTTCCTCCTTCATTTGGGGGCCAACTTGCTCTAAAACATTTGAAGAAAATGAGGGTTGTTTCGAGTTTGCTTCTTTGTTGTAATTTCCAGGACTCATAATCATGGCTTCTTGCCCAAACTCAGGCTTCCATTAATTTGTGGCTGGTTCCCACCTACAACTTTGGAACGTCCCTTCCCTTTCTCCATTCCCCAAAGTACCACTAACATTATGTGACTGGAATTCTATGTAAAACAGATTTCTACTTTAGATTTGGGATAAAAAGAAGATAATTTCCACACAGTCAGAAAATAATTCTACCACTGTCTATGCCAGTATTGCCCAACAAAATTTCTGTCCTGTCCAAACCAGTAGCCACTAGCCATGTGTGGCTCTTAAGCACCTAAAATGTAGCTAGTGTGACTAAGGATCTAAATTTTTACTGTTACATAAGTATAAATAGTCATATGTGGTTAATGGTTACTATGTTGGACAGTGCACATCTAGAAATTTGATTCCATTTCTTTTTCCAAGGGTTCACTCCCATTTATATTAGTAGATAACTATAGCAGTACATAGCTATGAAATCCCTGTTATTTTATTTCACAGAAAGAGATTTCACTTATTTATTTTTTTTTCTCTAAGTCCTATCTATCCAGATTATTCTGGGAGCCCTACCATGTACAATAAAAACTGTTCAATGTGGCACATCAAAATCTTTTTCTAGATCCAAAGAACCATTTACTTTGGTAAATGTCTATACCTAGGAAGACTTAAGTAGTGGCAAATGTTATATTCTCAAAACTAATATTTTCATTAGGTGACAACATTTCTTTAGCAAATCTTTGTAATACCTGGAAAGGAAGTTTGCCCACAAACTCTTTCCATAGGTAATGTTTTGGGAAAGATAAAAACATATTGTCTGGTGTCCAATAGAAATGTCACAGGTTACTTAATCTATATGATTTGTAGCCCCAGCATGAGAAACTATTACAGGCATACTTCTCCCAAACCAGAAGAAACATCTTAAAATTTTTATGTAATTTAAGTGGAGAATGAAAATGAGTAGGTGTCTCTTGAGAATGAGAGAATGAGTGTGATCAGAATGTAAAGCTGATTCTCTATCGTGAGGCTTCTGTTTCTGACTTGCAGCCTTGAAGAGTCAGGGCCCATTCCTAAGTTTTTGCTCCTCTGAGGATCGTAGACTCTTGTTATTAATATATTTTCCTTTTCCCATCTCTGCTTTCCACTATGGGATCCAGAGAATGGTTAAGCTGAATGTTCTACCAAATTCCTTTTTGGATCATGTTCTGCTTGTTTTTGACATGAAGCTCTTCCTCTTAGGGATTTTCCTGTTTCCCATGCCCATACATAAAAGAGGAAAAATACAGTAAACTAAGCCTATGTAATCAGAGGATCTAGAAAATTTCATTCCTCTGTAAATTCTACCTCCTGCCTTTCCTGACACTTGTTGCCAGAAACTTCCATCAAACTTGGCTTCTCGGCATGCTTAGTGCTTGCTAAGTGCCCCTTCTTCTCAAAGTGACAGTAAGAGGGTGACATTTCCATTTCACTGAGTCTCAAGACTCAAATTTGGAAATTACCACAACCCTAAGCTTTTCAGTACCTCTGTAATGGCTGGTAGCCACCCCAGTCAGTTGTTAGACATTGATGAGAAGTCCTTCATCTCAGGTGGCATTGATCCCTATAGTATTATGCTTTCCCTCAATTTGCTTCATACAGACTGCAGGTTTTTAACACACGAGGTCAAATACACCTGGTTTGTGCTCATCTGTCCCAAACTGGTAGCAGAATAGTGGTGTTTATTGTCATGTGCCCACAGTCCTCTACCCAGAAGGGAAAATATCACCTTCTCCTCTTCCCTGGAGCCTTGAATAATGCAATTTTGAGACCATATTTCTGCTGACAATAGCTTCTATTGTTTGTGTCTGAGCTGGTGCTTCTGGTCTAGCTTTGTCACAAGAAGTGTTTTCTATTGGTTTCCACTGGTTTCCACTTAGCTTTCTTCCTCCTGGCCAATTATCCTCATTAGTTGAGAGCAATATCCTATTTACTTTGAGATATTACAATGAAATTTTACTACACATGGATCCAGTACTTGTTTTTTCCAACTAAGTCAAGTTTACCCTGGTTTTAACAAGTGCTTCTCTTTGAAATAATTTTCCTAACTTCATTTGATTAATGAATGCATTTATGCTGTAAATATTTATTGAGAACACACTACGTGAAGATACAGTTTTGTTGCAGGAATTTTCTGCCTTCAGTGCCCCACAGTTCTTTGTCATGCCACTTTGAAGAATGAAGGGGTAGACTGGACAAAGAGTGGTGGGCAGCAAAGCAAAGTTTATTGAGCAAGAGTATAAAGCTCCTTGGGAGGAGGGAACCCACAACGGTTGCCCTTAGAGTTTCTAAGTTTAGGGCCTTTTGTGAGCTCTTTTACAGAACTATCTTAAGCAGTCAGGGTGTGTGGAGTCATGCCAATTAGGATAGGTCTCTCTCTACCTATTAGCTTAATGTCTACATGCTGATGGTCTTTTTTTGGTTACATCTGGGGGCTTATGTCTTAACTGCTCCTTACCCGTGATGGTGACAAATCGTTTGTGGTTATTTGTTTTATATTTTAGGACATTTTGCAGAAGTCATTTCTGTAAAGGCTGCAAAACAGAATACTAGCGTGGTCCTGTCTAAGCTGCCAAGCAGGATGTTAGTGCTGTTTTATTTTAGCTGTCCTGACTACCTAACTGTCCAACCAACTCCTAACAGTTTTAAATGCTGGGTACAGAGCAGTGAGCAAACTTGCACAAATCCCTGCTCTCATGGGGTTTACATTCTAGGTGATGAAAACGAAAAATAAAGAGATGGCTATAAATTCTGTAAAGAACTTCTCCTTTCTGAAGAAGACAACATGAGAATAGGAGGGTATGTGAACCAGATGAACAGAGTGTTGAACAAATATGTCATGATGACTGTTCTATATCCTGAAACATTTTTGGGTGCAGCCTTCCTCCCCAGCATTTTTTCTCTTTGTTTAACCACACCCTTAAGTACAGCCTCAGGATACATCCTCCTTGATCTGCCCTGGAGATATGACTATGATACACACCTATTCTTAAGCAGTCTTCCCTTGGGTGGTCCCTCCCTAGCCTCTAGGGCTATAAAAGCAGGTCTTAAGTGAGATGCGGTTACAGAGCTCTACTTGTATTGCATCTGCCCAAGACATGCTTTTTTCCAGTAGATTCCCTTAATAAAACCATTTCTTGTCAAGCTGGACTTGTCAGCCTTTTTCTTTGGTTTTATGGCTCCTCCAGTCTTTGGAGGTTGTTGTGCCTATACCTCCCTTTTATGGAACGGAGGGAGGTACCTGGGGGTGCTGGTGGTAAGATATTTTAGGTAAGATAGACAGGGAACAACTCACTATAGATGTGACTTAAAGGTAGTGAGGGAATAAGCCATGTAGAGATCTAGTGAAGAGTGCTGCATAAAGATGGGAATGGCATGTACATATCTTGACATGTACAAGAAAGAGCAAGACGGTCAACATAGCCAGAGTCAATCTGGAAAGGAGAGCCATAGAAGCTGAAGTCACTGAAAGAGTGGAGCGTTTGACTACAGAGAGCCTTGTAGATATATGCATTTTGGCTTTTACTCTGAATGAGATGCCATTGGTGCATGTGAGGCAGAAGAGCAATTCATACAAATAAAGATTTCTTTTCTTTCTTCTTTGTGATGCATATTTAAAAATGAAATGTCACACTAGTGGCTACTCCACAAACTTGTCGAGCCCTGCTCTGGTTTTGTACACATATCTGTGGAAGCATGGGAATAAGACAGACCATTAAAATTTCCTTCCACATGGGTGGCTCAGTGGATTGAGTATCCAGCCCTTGGTTTTGGCTCAAGTCATGACCTTGGGGTCCTGGGATAGACCCCCACGTCAGGCTCCACACACAGCAGGAAGTCTGCTTGAGATTCTCTCTCTTCCCCTCCCTCCCATACTCTCTCTACCAAATAAATAAAGTAATAAATCTTACAAAAGAAGAGAAAAGAAAAGAAAGGAAAGGAAAGAAAAGAAAAGAAAAAAGAATTTCCTTTCTTATATTCATAAGCAACCCCAAAAAGTGAGGTTTGGGATCAGTTTTCATTATTTCAGATGAGTCACCGATTTCTGGGCAAGGAAATCTAAAATGGTGGAATAATTACTGAAGAAAGATCTTACAAGTCCACATAAATGGACAGAAAAGCAGAGACATTTGAATTCTGACATGCCAGTTAATGTCTTTGGAGGGAAAGAATCTAAACCATTCTCATAGGATGATAAGCCTGGGGGTTAAAAATCCACCAGATCTGTAGGTATGACAATTGTGCTTTCAACTACTTCTCAGAATATGAATATTAATGGTATATAATTAACTAAAACAAATTTAGTTGCAATTTGGCCTGACAGAATGTTGCTATTACCACACTCCCACTGAAACCCCCACACATCTGTGGGTCATCATTATGATCACCCTTTTCCAAGAACATTAAGCAATTTGTCAGAGGACAGACATCTGGAAATAAACTGATGCTAGTTTGAGCATGGTCTTTTGGTTCTATGAACCATACTGTCTCTCTCCAGAAATTATGATTCCAGCCCAATTCCTATATTCTTTGGAGAAAAAACATCGACAATATGAACTCCAAGTTTCAAGTGAAAAACTAAATTCACTATGGTAAAGAGGACTACTTTTGAAGACACATTTATCTTATGTAGCAATATTTAATTTTAGCACCTTGGCAATAAAATAAAAAGAAGACATATACTTACTGTGCTTTTTAGCTTTTTACAAAGAGAGCAATGAAGTTTGAAATCTTTTAAAAATGAAATTTAAATATACACAATATATATTTATTGAGTTAATTCCATCATAATCATAGTGCCCAAAGTCAGCCATCATTGAAACTTAGGCATATTTCCTTTCTGTTGAAACGTTTTGTGTCAATTTTCTTTTTGACAATGATGGAAACATCATGTTTATAATTTATATGTGTATGCAATTTTACCTTGCTGTTTTACTTAACATGATATGAAAGCATTTGCCTGTTGTTTTGCAAACTCATCAAAATATAATTTTAGTGTAACATTTCTAAAATATTACATGATCATGAACTTCACCATCTAAAATTCCTTACTAGCTCCCCACTGCCTTCAGTATGAAGTCTCAAATTCCTTAGTGGAGAATATTAGGCTTTTCAGAAGTTCCCTCTGGCTCTCTGGGTTTTGTATTTTTCTTTAATTTCCCAAATATACCTTGGCAGCCTGACCAGCTGTTCGAGCCTGACCTTTACCTGCTAAGCTCCTTCTCCTTATCATCCAAAGGGATCTGTATTCTCTTTTAAGTTCCAGTTTTTTTCTAATCTTTGTTCTATAAAATCCATGACCAGGTTAATTCAGCAGTCTGTTTCATGATCCCACTAAAAATCTTTTTTTTTTTTTTTTCTTTTCCTGCTAATTGGACATCAGGGTCCTCTTAGGTGTATGGCCAACTGGTTATAGATATTCTGCATCAAAAATAGGAAAGAGACTCTTGCTTAATCAGTTATGTAGTTATTTATCTACCCATGCATGGAGGGCCCGGTATTTACATATTTACCAACAGTATCACCTAACATTTGAATACTGCTAATTAACTTATAAATATCTCCCCATGACCATCACATCTCCACTTGTAGCATTGAGAGGATGTGTATGAAAAAGAGTTTGAAGAACTCTGTGAAGAATGATTTGCACATGAATTCCATGTATCTTGGTATATTTTCATTGCAGTAGTCTTAACACTGAAAAAAATTATAAAATTTTGAACATTTACAATGAAGAAATTACTGTTTGATGTACTTAGAATAAGGTAAAGATAAATATTATTTTTTCTCCTCAAATTGCTTACGGTCTAATGGGGAAAATAGATACATGCATATAGAACTATACTATAATTTCATTTTAATCTCTTTCAGGCTTCTAAATAAGAACAACTCAGTAAGTATAACTGTATTTCAATTTTTAGATTTTTTAAAGGTCAAAATGCCAAATACTTTTATTTATTATGGAATGTAAACAGCTTTAAATTATCAAAATAAATCTTGCTATGAGGTAGTGAAAGTGAAAGGATGGGGTAAGGCTGCTATTTATAAGAATTATTGGGACCTTTGCTGTAATCCTACCAAATTTATAGAGTTAAATACAGGTGTGAACTAAATTTTTTTGAGGTTTGATTATCTGAGTGACAGAATATGCTAATAATGGGGCTAATTTATAGCTTCCCTTAGTTCTTAATTATAAACATGTGTGATACAATGGTTTCACAGAATAGTTTATAAATTTAGCTTTAAAAACTATCTTTCATAGTCTCTCCATTTTAAAATTACCATGTGGAAACTTCTTCAAGTTTAAGAATTAGTGTGCCTCTACAACTTAGAGTTGGATTCCAATTGGAACATAGATCTATCCATTGACATGCCATGTCATTATAGCTTTCATGGTGGTTATGCTTCCTGGTAAAAAAGATACGGGAATAGTTTTTTTAACATATCCCCAAAGTATACAAAATATCACATTAAAAATTCTTGATCAGATATGTTAACATTTTAGATATCAGAAAAAACATCTATCACCAGAACTCAATGGGAGTTCACTCCCGCTCCATTACCTGTTCATTACTTCAGTTAATCAAGGAGGCAAGAGCTCTGCAGTGGTAGGAAGGATAGAGTATCTAGTGGTAGGAAGAATGGATGCTAGAGGGAGAGGTCGGAAGGTGATTGGCTTATTGGAGATAGGGGATCAGAGGCATATGAAAAAGTTTATATTCTGTCTCCTAGCCTTCTTTGGTGTTTCTCTCTGCTGATCTAATAAAGACTCAAACACCTAGAGCAAATCCCAGCCCTTTTCCTCATAAAAACCAAGAGAGAAGTGGTGGTGGCAGAATGTAATGGAAAAAACAGTGGAGAAGGAGTAGTATTAAAAATTATGAAATTAGGGCACCTGGGTGGCTCAATTGTTAAGTGTCTGTCTTCAGCTTGGGTCATGATCAGAGTCCTGGGATCAAGCCCCACATCAGGCTTTCTGATCGGTGGGAAGCCTGCTTCTCCCTTTCCCACTCTCCCTTCTTGTGTTCCCTTTCTCGCTATGTTTCTCTGTCAAATAAATAAAATCTTTTTTAAAAAATTGTGAAATCAATTGGTAAAGGTATGTTCTGAGAAATCTCACAATAAAAGCATTCCTGATACTCACTGAAAACTAAATAAAGCTGTCTCCCATTTGACCAGACTTTCATGCCTGCTGTTCTCTGAAATTTTAGTCACATGAGCTTCTTTCCTCAAAAAGAGGACATGCAGATTCGACATTTTGAAGTTCTAAGAGTAAGGTAAGATTAATTTGCCATGCACAGACCCAACCAGATCCCTAAACAACTTTTTTTTTTTTTTAACTGAAGGGAGAGGGAAAGAATCTCAAGCAGACTCCCCACTGAGCCCAGAGCCTGACGCAGGGCTTGATCTCATGAAGCATGAGATTATGACCTGAGCTGAAATCAAGAGTCAGAGGCTCACCTGACTGAGCCAGCCAGGTGCCCCTGAAATTCTTTTTTTCCATTCTTTTATTCCTCACATGAGGAAGTACCTGGAACACATTTCACAGTCTATGAGCATGGTTTTGGAGGCACAAGACCTGCTCCTTATCAGTAATGTGAACCATCCTAAGCAAACTTTCATAAGCCTCGTCCTCTTCATCTGCACTACTTCATAAAGTCATTGTGAAAATGAAGTGTGATAACATATGGAAAGAGCCAAGGTGAGAACCTAGTATAAGATAAAAGCTTAATGTGTATATCAATACATTGTCTTTACTAGGGCCTTACCCTTCCCTTCCCCCTTTCAGCACCTCTTCCTCCCTCTTCCTCTTTCTTCAACAGCACTACTGGTCCTGCAGTCACCACAGACTTTGTTGGTGAAGAGCAAGGCTGTGGGGTGAGGAAAGGCTATACATGGGCGATATACCAGGTTTCATAGCAGGGTTTGTGACAATGAATTCCATTCACCAAAACCAGAGCTGCCTTGTATGTCCAAATAAACAGCCATTAGCAAAGGATGGGTAGGTCCACTTGCAGCTGTGTTTTTCCATTGTCAGCTTTTGATCAACTTCCACTCCAAGCAGACGATTTGCCAGAGTGGTTTGTAGTTATAAATAGGAGAGAACTCTTCTAACACATTTCCTTTTATGAAATTGACTATGGCTTGAATTTGCCTAAAAGAATGAACTGAGCTTGACAAATATCACATTTTTGTTTTAAATATTTAATTAAAACCCATGTATAGTGGAATGCCTTATTTTTAGGAACTATAGAGCAGCTGTCCCTTTTATTTTTGTGGTTTGTAATACGTAGTTTTTTCAGTCTTGAGGTATAATGGACAAAATGAGAAGATTTTAAGAGTACAAAATGATTTGTATATGTATACACTGTGAAAGGATTCCTTCCATTACTAACACATCCATTACTTCACATAGCTACCCTTTGTGTATGTGTGTGTGTGTGAGAGAGAGAGAGAGAGACCGAGAGAGAGAGAGAGAGAGAGAGGCAGAGAGAGAGAGAGACAGAGGAAGGGAGTAGAGAGAGAACATTTAAATTCCATTACCTTATTCAATTTCACTTACACAATCCAGAATTATCAACGATAGTTCCCATGTCATATATTAGATCCTCAGACTTTATTGATTGCATAACTGAATTTTGTATCTTTTTACCAGTTTCTTCCTATTTCTACTACCTCCTAGCCCGTGGCAACCACTTCTCCCTTCCTAGTTTTTTTTTTTTTAATTCCACATATCATGATACCATGCAGTATTTGCCTTCCTCTCTCTTATTTTATCTAGCATAATGCCCTTGAGTTCCATCCATGTTGTCATGAATGACAAGATTCTCCCCCCTTTTTAAGTCCAAATAATATTCCAACGTGTGTGTGTGTGTGTGTGTATGGTGTGTGTGTATACCACATTTCCTCATTCATTCATTTGTTGACAGACAGTTACGTTGTTTCCATATGCTGGCTATTGTGAACAGTGCTACAGTGCACATGGGACTACAGATAACTCTTCAAGAAATTGGTTTTGTGGGATTGCTGGATCATATGGTAGTTCTACTATCACCATCTTGAGGAATCTCTATACTGTAGCTGCACCAATTTACATTCCCCCCAAGGTATGTGAAGGTTCTCTTTTCTCCACATCCACACCAGCACCTGTCATCTCTTATCTTTTTGATAACGGCCATCCTAAAGTGGGGAGGTGATGTCTCACTGTCATTTTGAATTGTATTTCCCTGATGATTAGTTTATATATCCATTGCCATCTGTATGTCTTCTTTGGAAAAATGACTATTCGGTCTTTGCTCACTCATTTTTCGGTGGGGAATTGTTTTGCTTTGTTGTTTTTGCTTTTTAGTTATAGTTCCTTTTATATGCCTTATATATTTTGGATGTTAAGCCGGATGTAGCTATCTCTTTTGAGATAAGAAAAGGATTTAAAATTACATTTAAATTTTTAAATAAAAATGAAAGTTTTGAATTTTAAGTCAACTTGTGTTACCTGATATTTTAAACTCAAAATGGAATGCTATTTTGATTCAAAGAATAAGAATTGCTGTTTGGGCTCCTGGGTGGTTCAGTTAGTTAAGCAACTGCTTTGACTCAGGTCATGATCCTGGAGTCCCAGGATGGAGACCCACATCTGGCTCCCTGCTCAGCGGGGGTTCTGCTTCTCCCTCTGACCTCTCTCCTCTCGTGCTCTCTCTCTCTCATTCTCTCTCTCTCTCTCAAATAAATAAATAAAATCTTAAAACAAAACCAAAACAAAACATTCTCAGTGGTGCTTAATATTCCCCTATATGAATGTACAATAATTTATCCATTTCTGTAAATGGGGGCACTTACCTCCTTGTTAGTTGGACATTTACTTTGCTTCCAGTCTTACAATAATATAAAGTGATGTTGAAGCTTCTTATACCTAAATATTTATCCTTGGATGGAAAGCTTCAATGGAAAGAATGATGCCAATGATTTTTAAAATAATTTTGATTGTATTCTTCAATTTTAATTGCGGGATTCAAAAAGAAAACATGTGTGTTCTGAAATAAAGATGGAGGGATCTGCAGAAGAAAAGATGGCTAATAGTGTAGTAACCTCTCCATAACTTTAATAAAAATTGGACCAGAGATTTAGCTAGGGCAGAAAGTGAAACAAAGATATAGGAAGAAATGACATTATTACTATTTGAAAGATGGAAAAGACAAGTAGAAATCAGGCTGTCTTTAAGATTCTAAGTCAGGATTTCAGAAGCAACAATGTTCAAGATTTTTACAAGAAGGAAAAATAAGACACAATTTTCTTGTAGTTTAAAGAAATTATTAGATATTCAGATACATAGAGTTGTATGAGTGATACTAAATTCTAATAAGAACTTCAAAGAAAATTAAATGAAAAACCATCATTATGTAGGTGACCGTTAAAATAGTGAGACAAAGAAAGATGCCTTTTAACTACATCCAAACGGCGCCTACTATATAGAAAGGGATGCTAGGTGCTCAAGGGAATACAAAAAGGAACCCCAAGAGCAAGTGATGAGGTGACAGGTCAATGTAAACAGCTCTGCCAGAGAAATGACTATATTTAAACTATACTTTAAACATGGTTATAAAGTAAAATAAACCAGAACAGAAAATCCGGTATTGTCAGTCATCCCTTGTAATAATTAAAGAAACAGAATTACCATGAGGTGGTGCTGTTCAACAAGAAATCAGACGCCACTGAGCTGGAAGAACTCTTCTGTTTCTTTTGGCATGCTAATTCTCTGAAAAGGCACACTGAAACTGTTAAATCGTAAGGAAACAAACGCTAGGCATTTTAAAGGGACAAATTACTAACTGCTCCATCTACCTCATTTCCTAAGGCCATTTTATTTTTGAAACATACTGCAAATAAATGAATTTGTGGTTTTCTAGAATGGGGAATGCTAGCAAAGCTTGAAGACCCTCATCAGAAGGTTTGGGTCAGCGACGGTGGAGTGTCCCTGTGGGCAGGCTGAAAGGCCAGAGCCCTGGGAACTGAAGGACAGGGGCCTTTCTGTTTTCCTGGTTCGACTTGTGTCAGTTTCTCCAGAGGGTAAGACGCCTCCATGTGTTTGGCTGAGAATGGTTTTGAGCTGAGCAGTATGGAATATTTTGTGAAACAGGCATTGGCTGATTTATAGTAATGTAAAAGCAAGTGTTCAAAAAAACCATAAAGTGGGACAGTGACACGGGGGAAAAAAAGAATAGTTCTGCTTTGGTAACTCAAACTCCTTTCAGTTACTCTGAACCATTTGAAAATAAACACTGAATAGCTATATATTAAAATGCAGACGTTTACATTTTTTTCCGCAAACCACAGTTATAAATGGGATTAATTTTATATCTTTCAGGAGACTTCTAAGACTGTGTGCTAACCTAGTGTTTAAATTCTACTTTCTTTCTCCTCGATAATTCTTACTTTTTCCCCCCAAATCCATGTAGTCTGTAGAGTTAAACTACCTGGTCCTTTAAAAGGAGATACATTCGGAAAAGGGGATCACATGAGGAAAGACCAGCAAGAAGTTTCTCATCTCAATAAAAAAATGTTTATAACATCATTTGGGATTTTCAAAACATTTAGGAAATACCTAAAAAAAGAAAAAGAAAAAGAAAAAGAAAGGCTGAGAAAACCAGTTGACAATAAAGATATCCACAGGCAAGAATAAGTCGAAATAAGAAAAATAAAAGTAGTTTAGATTTTCTGTATATTTGAGTGAAGGATTCTATAACATTCAGTGGCTCTCTTGAATCAAAGAGGGAGACTGGTATTTCGGTGTAATGGGGCAAAAACACATAATTTCCTTAGCAGCTAGTACATCTATTTCCTCTCCATCCTTAAACTTACAAACCTGCCCCAACTCCTGGGTATGGCCATTGCTGGTGGCATCTCAATCTTTCCCTTTCTTTCTTTCTTTCTTTCTTTCTTTCTTTCTTTCTTTCTTTCTTTCTTTCTTTCAATTTCTTTTCAGTGTTCCAGAATTCATTGTTTATGCATCACACCGAGTGTTCCATGCAATACGTGCCCTCCTTAATACCCACTACCAGGCTCATCCAACCTCCCACCCACAGCTTGTTTTCCAGAGTCCACAGTCTCTCATGGTTCAACTCCCCCCTCAAAACCCCCACAAGATCTCAATCTTTCTTATCTAGACCAGATGGGAAAGTAAAGGAGCAGTAGATGAAGAACTCTCATAAGCAGGGGTTGAATCTGAAAACCTATAAGGCAGTCAAGAAAGCGGAAAAATGAAAAAGGGAGTTAGTATCAGGGGAGATTTAGGCCCTCTCTGGTCCCTGAGTTGGGACAGAAAACTGAATTTACCCAGAGAGAGAATATTTTCTTCATTTTGTCATCTTCTCAAACACCAAACCCCATCTTGAACTTTCTTCTCACTGCTAAGTGCCAGGAATGCGCCACTGTTCTTCTACCATTTTTTCCCCCCATATTCTATAATCTGTTTTCTCAGTTTGAATCACTATATGATATCATCATATTCCTCCGGATTGTATAGTGGAATGGCATTTTTTTTTTCAGTCATCTTATTTGATACCTGACTTAATTCCCCATTGAAATTTAGCTTCCTTTGGCTTCTGTTAGGAGACCTCCTCTTGTCTCCCCACCCGATCTCCTAGATACAGATCTCTCTTTCCTCTTCAACTCTTGTTCCTCAGATATTGACATTCCTGACATACACTCCAGGCTTCTTTCCTCCAGTGCTGTCCACTTTCATGGGGAAACTTCCTCCCCCTTGGCTCATCTTCTAATTCTTTGCTGATAAATTGTGAATCCATGCTCGGTACCAACAACTCCCAGAGCCGAGAGTCTCCTTATCTCACTGTCAGAGGAGTATCTCCATAAAATGTCTACAGGGACTTCAAACTCAGCAGGCTCCTGAACTGATGGCCAGTCTTCCCTGCTGAATCGTTCCTCTCTTGTTTTTCTCCATAAAGACAGTATTCTCCATTTCCTTGCCAGAAACCTTAGGGTCATCCCTGAGACTTCTCTGTCCTATGTCCTCCCCCTATATTCAGCAGTAAGTCATTGTTATGTGTTTTATAAATTTTAATATATTATGTCATATATGTGTGGGGTTTTTTGCTTTACATGTTGAAACACAAACATTTGTATCTATTATCCATTTCTTTGTCCAGATTTTTAGGTTTTTTTTCCCCCAATTGTTCCAGTAACTTCATAACCTGATTCTCTTGTAGGATGTACTTAATTCTTTATTCAAACTAGTGCCAGATCTAACTTTCCAGAAGACAAATCTGGTCTAACATATTTCCATTCTTACAAAATTTTTTCTGGCTTCCCAGGACCCACTGATTAAAATCCAAACTTCTTAACATTCAAAATTATTCATGATCAGCCCTAACATATTTTTCTGGCCTCACCTCATCGCTCTTATACTTCAGTCACTCCAAAAGACTTGTCTTCACTAATATGCCTTTGCAAATTCTAATGTCTCTGTCTCAAAGGTCCCTTTCCCCGCTTTCCACATCGTATTGATTAAGACTCAGGTCAAACATCAAACCCTGTATGACACGGATTCGTATTTTTCTGCTACCTACGACACAATAAGAATTCTATAAATGTTTTACTTTTCTAAAATTATAAAATGATTTCAAATCATTCATTAAATAAAGCATTTTCCATCAACTTTTATGAATAATTAAGTTGTGTCAACTACCATGTTGGGCCATGGGAAGACAAAAAATGAATTAACCCTTCCCCTTAAAGGACTTACTGTGTCTTAGGTAACAAAGACAGAGAAATGCATCATAATGCAATGATGCAGCCCTTTGCCTCCATGGATGACTGAGATATTATTTCCTTTCCAATGCCAAATGTGAAGGGTGGGTATACCAAAAGATTTGGTACACCAAATCTTCATTCTGTGTTTTATGACTTTCTGACTCTAATGAAGAGTGCCTTGGGTTTTTTTTTTTCCACTGTATGGATTTAAAACCGTTTTTTTAACTATTTTTTTTTTTTTTATACACACAGAAGGGTTTCCCTTCTGCTAGCTCTCAGGCAGGTATCTCAGACTCAGTCAACTCCTAGTGCTCTTTACTATTTCGTATTATGATCAGGGCTTATAAGATAAACTTGTTCTCCTCTCTCCTCTAAGTCTGCCTTACCACCATCTGATTTTCTTGGGCTTTCCTACTTTCCTATAAGGAAAAGCAAACAGGCACTTTCTT
This sequence comes from Lontra canadensis, assembly GCF_010015895.1. NCBI lineage: Eukaryota > Metazoa > Chordata > Mammalia > Carnivora > Mustelidae > Lontra > Lontra canadensis. The sequence continues at coordinate 27,040,014 of NW_022630998.1, forward strand.
TCTTTCAAAGATTTTAAAAATTTATTTGACAGAGAGAGATCACAAGTAGGCAGAGAGAGAAAGAGGGGGAAGCAGGCTCCCCATTGAGCAGAGCCCAAATGCGGGGCTTGATCCCAGGACCCTGAGATCATGACCCGAGCCGAAGGCAGAGGCTTAACCCACTGAGCCACCCAGGTGCCCCAAGGTACTTTCATTAGATTGTTTTTACCACTGTATGATCATGACTGGGAAACAGCACAGAAAAGAAATAATACATGGGGAATTCACCAAATTTAAGAGGATCTTTCAAAATTAACTTCATGTGTCCTGGGATATTTTATGGTTTTCTGCTTTGAGCTCTTATTCCAGAATATAAATTTACTGTTCTCTCTCCTCTTTTCTAACTCCTGCTCATGGGCTTGCTTATCCCATTCTCTTTGGGGATCTCTTTCCCACCAAGGAGGCAATAAATGTCTATCAGAATAGCATAGAGGAATTCAGCCATGAGCGACTTGGGTGCCCTTTTAAATTAAGGGGGGCAATTCACATCCCTGCAAACCTTGAGATCTGAGGATATCTAGGTCAGTTTGACCCCTCCCTCTCACTGGAAGGTTCGTCTTTGGTCTTTACCCCACAGAAATTTATGTTACTGGTACAATTTACACATTTTCTGCTCTAAGTTCTCTTACAGCTTCCCTGGAAATGGACAGCAGCCACTTTCATTTACTGGTATTCTACTTTACATACCTGAAAGTTTACTAATAAGAAGTCATGCATTTTAAGGTCAAAGAAGCACAAGACTCACTGAACAGTAAACTCTAGAGGACAGTAATTTTTGCGTCTACTTATTTTGTTGACTTGCCATTAGTGCCCAGAATACTGCCTGGCAGTTGACAAGCAAACATTGTTTTAAAAAAATAAAGACTCTATGCTTTAGTGTACTAATTGTGATAAACTCAAATTAATCAAAAAGAATAATGAATGTAATTAATTTTTTTAAGTCCCATGAATAATGATGAGTGCTAATACAACTGAGACATTTTGGCTTTTATGGATATAGTTAAGAAAATTATATGTAAATTTAGCTTTTTCAGTGCAGATGATACCATCAGAACAATTTCTTCTATGTTGTCAGTTGTAGTTATTTTGTAGCAATGATTTAACCTAATAATTTCTGTATTAAATTATACATTGTCCATATAAAATTTTGAAATACTTTTTTAAAAAAATTTATTTGACAAAGAGAGAGAGATCACAAGCAGGCAGACAGGCAGGCAGAGGGTGGGGGGAAGTAGGCTCTCTGCTGAGCACAGAGCCCCATACAGGGGCTTGATCCCAGGACCTTGAGACCATGACCTGAGCTGAAGGCAGAGACTTAATCCACTGAGCCACCCAGGCACCCCTTGATATAGTTTGATAACAAAACCTTATCTAGTGAGTTGCTGGGTAGAAGAGAATATTTTTAATTAATTGAGATGAAATTAGTGCAATTGTTTTTGAGCACTTCACAGATCACAAAGACAAAACCAAAACAACATAAATCCAATGTCACCAGTTCGTTCTTGCATCTGTCTTCTAGGAAACATATTCTCAAAACACTACCTGCCCAAGACTCAAGTGGAATTCTTCATAAAGTATGAGGTGGGGCTCCAGAACCTGAGTTTTCATAAATACCCAGGTGAATCTGGTACAGGCTGTGGGCAGGTTATAATTTGAGCACCTTGTTCCCAGAGTCAGACTTGCCACATTTGTAATGTGAGAATAATATAGTCATTATATTTAGAAAGGAGCTCTGTACTTAAATTTTTGAATACTTATTATTCAGTTTGTTGTACTATATTATCAAATATGTTATTACATTGAAGATTCAGTTATTAATATTCAGTTAGTTAATTCTAGTTTAATACATGTTGTTATTTAGAGTGTGAGCTCTGTCTGCAGACTGGGTTAATCCAAATCTTCATTCTGTGTTTTATGACTTTCTGACTCTAATGAAGATTGCCTTGGGATTTTTTTTACTGTATGGATTTAAAACCATTTTTTAAACTATTTTATTTTTATTATACACACAGATATGAGTATATACACCCTAAGGTTTGCACAGATAGTTCTAATTTAGGCCTACTATCCAGTAATTCTTTCTGGTTTGGCATTCATCATCTGCGAAATTTTCATGGTTTGACAATAAATTATTTGGCCACCTTTAAGTGTGTAAATTCAGTTGTATGTTTTGAGAGCACAGAATTCATAACTAAATGACCAATTATATAATCAAATATTTTTCTTTCTCTCTTTACAAATAAATTTTGGAATTTTTGTAGGTATAGTGTATTTTGGACTGTAAAGTGTGCTGATCTGGCCCCATGAACTTTTTTCATTTCTACAAGTATCTGAATTAAGCCAAGTTTTTCAGCAGTGACTCCACTGAGTAGATGAATCTGCCAGTTATCCAACCCTAACCCTTGAGCACAAGATTAGTTTTGTGAATCAATGTTCATGACATTATTTGCTGTATCAGTGGGATCTTTGGCATCTCTTACCCAGAGCCAATTCTGTCAAACATGTTTGTTTGAAAAAGTAGGCATCCCTAGCCTTTCATTTTCTCTTTCAATTTCCTGGAAATAAGTTAAATATCTCCATCTCCTGTTTACCTCATCTAATTGTATCTGCTTTCTATAATAAGCATACATTAGAATATGTTATCTGAACCAATCACAGAGCAGATACTGTGACCAAAAATTGGTAATTGGCTCTTAGAATTCCTGGTGCAAAGTAGTACTGCAAGTTCATTCAAATGTAGAAGAGTTTGAAGAAATAGAACTACTCCCATTCTCCTAGCATTTGGCTAAATTGCATCTCTCTCTGTTTCTTGGGAAGCCAAGTTGAAGTTCTAAATGATGGTTTCTCCTGGAGCATATGTTGTAATATCTGTCAGAGAGCAAATACAGGTTTTTCTGCTTGACCCAAAAACGTCATAGCGTGTCATGCAACATCAAACAGCTTGACTCTGCAAAGACAGTACACAATATTCTTTTGCCGTCAGAACCTGTATATACAACCTGAAATATTTCCTTTATAGAAAAAAATAATTGTAGATATTTAGCATATGCAAAGTGAAAATGATCTATAATTATAACAAGCTGTTCAGGGAACTAAGCTATGATTTTAAGAGGGGTTATGTAGATATACACAAACAAAGTGGGCCAAAACAAGTTTTGGAAACCCCGTAGTCCTCTTTTTTTTAAAGCAAAATTGAATCTAGCATCTCAAATCAGTGAATGTCTATGCTTATGTTTAAGCTCTCAAAAAACTTAGGGGTTTGTAAAGCATAGGGAATATAGTAAATAATATGTAACAACTTTGTATGGTGACAGATGGTAGCTAGATTTATCATGATGATCACTTTGTAATGTATATAAATGTTGAATCATCATGTTGCATACCTGAAATTAATATAATATCATATGTCAACTACAGTTAAACAACAACAGCAAAAAATTCATGATTTTATTTCTTTCCCACAGCTTCTTTTGTGGTTGTCACGATGCTTTCCAGACAATATAAGCTACTTCATGTCTAACTCAAATCTGAGAATGCACCCAAGTTACAGTTGACAGATAAAATATAGGACACCTAGTTAAATTTGAATTTCAGAATAACAAATAATTTTTAGTATATCATGAAGTATTTAGAACATATACTAAAAGTTATTCAATGCAACTTAAATTTGTAGATAAACTTTTTAAAGTGTATATATGTGTATATAAACACTAGATATTATATGGGTTATACTAAAAAAAATTGTTATTTTGAAATTCAAATTTAACTTGGCATTCTGTATTTTTATTTGCTAAATCTGACAACCATAACCCAAATCTACCTGTCAATTGGATTCTTAAATTTAGAAAGGAGGTAGCTATAATTTAGCAAATGCAGCCCCAATGGATAGAAAAGTATGATATCTGGCTGGTTAAAATAAGGCAGTAGGACTTGTGACTCCTTCATATGAGCAATATGGAACCCACTTTAGAATTCATCATGATGGGATCTAAGAATAATATGTTGACGATTATTAGCAGTTGGACATCAGGTAGGATGTGAGCAGAACAGATGAAAAGAAATCTATACAATCTGGTCTTTCGAGAGTCATCTGATAAGAGAGCTTTTGGTACTTGAATGAAAGTTATGATCATTAAATGTACTTTTGTCACCAGTCTGAGTGAGTGGTTGGGAAGAAATAAGAGTATGAACGATAATATCAGAATTTAGAATACAAAGGTAAGTTGAAAAATAATGTATATAATAAATAGGGCATAGTTGAAAATAAAGGATGTAGGCTAATTCTGTTAGAAGAATGCAACAATTTCTAAATATACAGGTTGTATGCAGGCAGGCAAATGTACCTAGAGAAGATCTCAGAACTAGAAATATACTAACCAGTAATGTACATTTATTTAAGGAGCAAAGGAGCGGTTTGCAAAAAAAAATGGTGAAACATGGATGAAGATAAATCCTATCTTAATCAGCTCTGGTTGGAGTCAGGGTGAGCCTAGGTGCTGAAGACTGTAAATTAAGAAAACTTATAGAAAATTTAATAGAGAGACAACAATATAAATGAGATGGAAAACTGACCAGGAGGGAAGCACAAAGAGATGGGGATGATCTGGATACCAAAAGGAAAGTTGCAATGAGATTTATTTACCAAAAAAGATTAAGAAAATGGAGATGACCATCAAATAGCTTTACTTTACTTGCTTTCTATCAAATATCAGGGGAAAGCTCTATGATACTTGTTCCTGAGGCCATTTGCTTCTAACTTTGTAGGGAAGAGGAATTGAAATTCATATGCCTTGATGGCCTCTACTTCCAATGAACTATTCAACAGAAAGTAATAGTTACATGATTTTTGGTGGTGGTAGGGGGCTGGATATCACTACTCACACAGCTGTTCAGCCCTTACCTATTACACAATACATTTATTTTACTAAAGATGTACTGAATATTATGCTGGGCACTGGGAACATACAAATGAGTAAGTCACATAATCTTTGACCTTACAGAGTTTACAGCCCTGTGTGTGTGTTTGTGTGTGTGCATGTGTGTGCATGCACACGTATCAGGAGTGACTAAAATTCATCTGACATTTCTGAACTATAAATTTCACAGTGAGGATACTTAAATAAAATATAGGAATGAAAAAGTGCATATTTATTAGAACTTGATATGAAGTCATTAATATTCATACAAAATATATAAGCAGAGAGAACAATATTATGTTAGATGATAGCCCAGAACCTAAAAAGTCTGTTTCCCCCATTATCTTAGTAACTTACTTACACAGAGTACTTCCAAATTCTGTATTCTATGCATATGTGTGTATGCTGTGTGTGTGTGTGTGTGTGTGTGTGTGTGTGTGTGTGTAGTGGGCAGGGTTGACTGACAAAGTCAGTGCTAAAGAATGGGGAGGGAACTAGGAATGTTCATATGGAAATCTTTAGGCTTTTGGAAGACAGTCCTATGTAGGCACTCATAAATGCAATGGATCCTTGCATTCCTTGGGATTTTTCACCTTAACTTTCTGTCTGGTAATATTTGCCTCTCATTCTACTTATTGGAAATGCCCTTCCTGCCTTTAGTTTGTTCTCACCGAGTCTACCATGAGGGTCATAAACTGGTATTTCATTTGAGTCTCAAAGAGAAGTCACTCCCATAAAATCCATGGAGAGAGACAAGGCCAGGCAAAGAGAGATTTCAGTTCCAAATTTCAAGTTCTAGGGAGCAAGGCCTGCACCATGAGGCTGCATTAGGGGTTTCTAGTACCCTGCCTCTAGGCTCATCCCTTACAGAAACACTGTGAGGTTTAGAATACACAATGCAAAGACAACTAGAACAAGGACAGAAGGATAATGAGTTTTTTCCTCAAGCCTATGTGTCCAGTAGACATGTTCCTCAAGACCATGTGTCCAGTAGAGCCTCTTCCGCTGGAAACTATTGCTGCATCAGTCTCCTGAAAGAAGAAAGAGAAATATAGGCATCTTCGAGGAAAGAGGATTCCAAGAAGGGCAGCTATCCCTCTTCATGGCCCTGTAAGTGTCCCTTAGCCTTCACCTATCAATTTTAATTCCCTTCCTCTTTGGACATGAAATAAGAGGACAGGTAGGAAAGAATATAGATGTTCCTTAATAACAAAATTGAAGGGCTTCTGAGTACTTTATAATTCGTATGCCAAATCATCAGGGCATTTATGCATTATTTTTTATAGAGAACATGTTACATGTCAGAAATTGTTCTAGTCACTCTCATGTAGCTTATATTTGAGACCCAGCATTGTCTTATGTTCATGTCTTCAGTAATACCAGCCAGCTGAGGAATATTGAAGACCTTATAGGCTCTGATGTTATATATTTAACTCTAGTACCTATACCTACTCATCCTCACCAACACATAGGAAAGGTCCTGGCTAAATCTTTGCTGTGTCCTACTAGTAACTTTGTGTCAGTGATTCAGCTCAGTTGTCTAGATTTTCAATAGTAGAGTCCTAATTATTTTTTTCTTGATGAACTCCTACTCATCATTAAGACCTTTTCTGAAGTCTTTCCCCAAACCCTCTCCTCCAACAAAATGGAATCTACAAGAACAAAAAGCCACTTGTTCTACCAGGGGTTTAAGTTAACAATGAAAAACAATAAATGGAAAATGAAAGAAGAAATCTCTAGATATTAAAGATATTATAAACAACAAAAAACAGTAAAGTATCATATTGCAAAATGGGCATATTCCTACACAGAAGGGATGTTCATTACTGTCAAAATGGTTGTTGAATACAAAAGTCCTGAATGAATGACCCTTAAGTAGAATGATTTTGTGAATGAATGAGTGCAAAAGCCTGTTAAGTTATCCGATGGCTACTGTGTGTCTATTGCCGTGAAATAGTGGTAAAATAAGGTCAGCATAGTTCTTTCTAAATGCTGAGTAACTGCATAAAGTATTGACTTGAGGTATTGTTATGCATCGTTAACTGTAGCATATGACAATTTCCAGTCAAAGAAATGCTTAAGTCAGAATCCCAATGAAGTACTCAAAAGGACAAGGGCTAATAAGAAAAGTTTTAATGTATTTATGAGGATTATAAAATTAGCTTGAATATTGACCAGAACATTTCAAGGAAGAGAAATATTCTGCAAATGTCTTCTAAAATACACATCAAGTATATTGAAAATGGAATATAAAGTTTAGAGTTGGCCTACAAAAACCTCAAGTGATTTATAATATGGATTGGTTGGTTGCATGTTGTAACAGAATTACTACCCATATAAACGTCTTAATGCCAAATATAGATCTGAATACTTGTAATAAATATGAAACTTTTTAACTTTCTATTATAGAAAATTTGTTCTGCTTGTATATCAGAGTAGTGACACGTAGGGAAGTCAATAAATGCTTCACACATCTTGGCATCATCACTAGCCCCTATGTCTCCAATCTAAACCTGAAATAACTCTTAGGTCGAGGTGAGATGGGTATAGTATAATATACCAAGTGGAAAGAATTTGGCAGCCCTACCTCCTCATTTTTTCGCTCAGTGACCTTGAGAAAATTACTTAACCTCTATGAACCTACATTTTCTCACCTGTGATGTAGGGACAATAGCACTGTTGTGGAAAAAATAAATAAGTAAAAGCACACATGTAAAGTGTTGAGCCCTGTACGAGTTCATAGAATGCATTAGGCAAATGTGAATTCTTTTCTTTTGCTTATTGCTCAAACTTAGATTGGAAGCAAAAGGAAGGATGGGAAAGTAGATGCATGTTACATATGTTACATAACTGATGCCTTAACGTCTTCACACGGCCTGCCTGTCCTGCATAGAAACAGTCCAAACCAAACACCAAAGGATGAGAATGAACGGAGCTGGAAAGTAGGAAATACAGCAATCTTGGTTGGGATTACTGATAATAAAGAGAACACTCTCAACCCTCCAGGGGGACAGCCTGCATAGACCTCATCTGTGGGAAACCCTACTAAGTACTCAATGAACTACAGTAATGAATTCAGATTTTGAATTCTAAGTACATTTTTATGTAAGTTCATTAACTTCATAAAAAAATTTAATAGTAAACATGGATGACTGGAAGGTATTATTGTTTTTAAATGCATCACTTTTCTCGTGGGAAGTGTGCACAAGAGGCCATTTACAGAACAGTTTGTCACTTCGGCAATTAGGATGTGAGGTAGATTTTGACATCAGAAAAGGCAAAACTAAGTACACAGTTGTCCCTGATTTATATAACTCAATTCACTAATTGGGGCCTGTGTTCTGCTGTTAAAAAATTGAAGAGGATATTTCTTTCTCTTTAGGTAAATACTATTTCCTACAACTCTAGCAAGTGCTTGAGTGGTCACTTTATACCATGCTTTACATTTAAAAAATAAATCCTGGCAATGCTTCAAAAAATTAATGCAAACATCACAGATTTTATGGCAGCAGTGAGAGACAGGGCAGAAGCAAGTAAAAATGATACAATTTACTAAGTCTCAAGTTTGATCAGAAAAAGAAGCAAGGCCGCAAAATGTGTCACTTTATGTAACCCAATTCAATCATTGTCAAACATATCTTGAGGTCCCTGTCAATTTTATAGCAAAACCTTCTCTCTCAGTCAATATTTTCTTACTTCTTCAACTTATCAAACATCTTCTGACTTTTATCACTTTATAACATTTTGAAAATTCCCTTTTCTTTTGAACAAGAAGTCACTGACAATTTGGTGGCAGAACTCACCCTCTGAAATGTATGTCCCAGTCTGTTCTTCTGCTCTGATTACCTGATGCTCTTTGCAAATACTGATTATAAATGGCATGAGCTTTGGTGACTCACCTTCAGTTTCTAATGCTTAAGGAATGGATCATTAACTTATTTTAAAAATTTCCTAAAAAAGGTTGGTTCTACCCACTTGTCCTTCATTTAATTACCAGCCTGCAAAATAGAAGAAACAGAAGCCATACTAAATGACATCTTGGACCAGAAGAAAGAATAAGGTTGCCAGCAGAGCATATTTAAAAGAATGATTAATCTCTCTAAATTTGATAGTCAAAACATTTTGACACTAACTGGCAGTTTTAATGATCACTGTAATTTAGCTGATAGGTTCATTAATAAAACTCCAGCACTACTTTATAACATTTAACACTGAGATCACTACAGTTAAGGTTACAGAGAAAAGGGAGAAATTCCTTAGGACATGTACAGCGTGATCTCAGTAACCTGGGCAGGAGACTATGCACAATGATTTTTGGCAAACAAGGAACCATGAAATCTATCTTGTCTGCCAGTAGTCCTTTGTCCTGTCCTGTTGGTGAAGTGTCTCAGAGTTCTTCCAAATGATTCACCTGCCAAAAGCTCACTCTATAGATGTTAGCTCCTGGCAGAGGAAGTAAAAAAACAGAAGCATTATCAAATCAACAAAGTATAATAGTTTTTAAAACCCCACTAAAAATATGAGGACTTCTTAATATTGCTTCTGGCACAGTAATTTGGAATAGTGTGGTCAGTGATCTGGGGAGTAAAGTTCAAAACCCCTTCTGTGAAACGCAAATGTCCTCCATGAGGCCTTGAGATTTAAGAGGTTATAGCTGAGTTCAGCTCTCTCAGGAAAAAGTGAGGTCACAATACTAAATAACATACAATTGTATCTACTAGTACTTCAGTAACTCTTCCATGATATTGGATGACCCCAACAGTATCAGGGGCCATTAGAAATTTTGTCATTATTTTAACAGCTTCGGGGTATATATAGTTCAGGTAGTAGTCAAGGCCCAGTAGAGGCTTTAATATCTAATACTCTAATACTCTTAACATATAAGTGGAGAGTTATTTGGGTAGAAGTATCCATTTTGTCTGGATTTGGGAGAACTGGCAAATGATATCAAAGTGGAGAGTAAAAATAATAACAAATATTCACTGAGTGATCTTATTGTACTAATTACCTCATACAATATTTTGGATAAGGCCTGAAACACAAAGAGACAAACCAAAAATCTATCAGTCCATATCCATTCTTCCCTCATGCTATGGCAACAGAATTTTTGGCTGGAAACAGACCAAAACAAAGACCTCATTTCCTAGTCTTCCCGTGGCCACCGAATTAAGCTATAGGAGTCAGGCAGAAGTACTATATAACATCTGGGAGTCTTCTTTAGGAAATTATGTGCATATCATCTTCCTTCTATACTTCTTTGATCCTTCTTCTATTCTGCTTATTGGAATATACATACATTGTTTTGGAGCATGAAGCTGAAGCTACATTTGACAGAGCAACAAGACGAAGGGGGATGTGTTCTTGGACACTGTGAAGTGTTGTTCAGCCTGGACTTTTATAACAGAAAGGACTAGACTTTAAAATTACTTATACCACAACTAGTATGATTTCCTATCATTGGTGAGGGAATCTAATCCCAAACCTATCAAAAACAGACAGAGGTCAATTCCAAATCTGTGATTAATAACCTCTTATCCTGTTTGAAACATCATCAATAAATAGGCAGGTTCTATTTAAAATTTTCACTTTTAACTTCTGTAAAAAATATTTTACTCAATGCTTTCTCTCCTCTTTTCTGTTCTTCTCTCTCCATCCAAAGAATGGAAAAGAAATTTCCAGCGTTCCAGAGGCTACTTTGTTTAACACCTAAACACACACACACACACACACACACACACACACTGCAGAGGCAATCTCTTATTCAATCATATTCAATAAATACTTATTCAACATCTACTATTTTTCCAGCTCTTTTGCTATATACTGAGATTATCAAGATAAATGACACTGCAAACATATAATGCATTCTGATAGATACTTTAATGTAAGCATATCATTGGGGCAATGGTATAACAAAGAGGTGACTAACTCTACCTAGAAGTCTTGTGGGTTTCACTTATTATTTGAACTAAATCTTAAATGTTGAGTAAAAGAAGGCAGGCTATTTTAAGCAGAATGGCCCATGGGATGAAGTTGCATTATGAAAAGCTACTGACATATTTTTTAAAATGAAGTTTAGCATGTAGAGAAGTAGAAGAAAATGATCCTAGTTGTGTGTCATAGTAAGGTCCTTAGACTACCTCTTTTAGACACTGTTAGGGACATTTAGATATGAAATGGCATGATCATTTTTGTGCTCCAGAAATATTATTACAGATTAAGTGAACGGGGGAGTGAAATGAGAAGAAGGACACAATTAGGTAATATTGGAGTCTTTAGCCAATGAAAGTGAGTTTGAGAAGAGGACAAGGATTCCAAGATTTGGTTAGAGACTTAGTGGTTCTTACAGGATAGGGCTGGGGAATAGAAATCTGGGAAAGAAAGAATTTTTTTAAAATCCTCAGCATATAGGTAAAAGTTGAAGTCATGAGGTGTGTTGACTCCCTCAGGGAGAGGGTATAAAAGGGCAGAAGACAAAACCCTAGAAAATAGGCAGAGGAAAAAAAGAGCCCATGAAGGAGTTTTTAGGATAGAAGAGAAATCAAGGGAGAAGAATCAGGAAAGCCAAGGAGAGAGAGGAGGTGGGACAGGCTAAAGTGATATTTTTTGATGATTTGATTAATGTCTGTCTTCTCTACCAGACTGAAGGCATCAGAATGTTCTGTTTGTCATCCTATTTTCAACTTATAACTAAAGTTCAGTGACTAATGTATTTCAGTTGCTTATTAAGTGTGTGTTGAATGAATAAATACCCAATCCAGAGATTAACTGAGGCCTAGAAGGGACTCAAAGTTAAATTTTCCGGAGAGATCATACCAAGCACTAGCCAGTGTTAAACACAATGTAAACAACCAACAAACCAACCAAACAAACAAAGACTCTAGTCTAACATCCATATCCTACTTCTGGTTTATGAAAAGAGTGGATCAAGTGCAGTAGAGGCTTCCCTCTAGAGGGATTGGGGGCTTTATGTCATTTATCAGAAGCTTTATTTGTTAAGTTAAGCATAGTAATTCTTAGGCTGGAAACCATGATCATCTGTTTCATCTAAGGGGCAGATTACTTTTTTTAAGATAATTTTTTAATTGATTTTCAGCATAACAGTATTCATTGTTTTTGCACCACACCCAGTGCTCCATGCAATCCATGTCCTCTCCAATACCCACCACCTGGTTCCCCCAACCTCCCACCCCCCACCCCTTCAAAACCCTCAGATTGTTTTTCAGAGTCCATAGTATCTCATGGTTCACCTCCCCTTCCAATTTCCCTTAACTCCCTTCTCCTCTCCATCTCCCCTTGTCCTCCATGCTACTTATTAATGCTCCACAAATAAGTGAAACCATATAATTGACTCTCTCTGCTTGACTAATTACACTCAGCATAATCTCTTCCAGTCCTGTCCATGTTGCTACAAAAGTTGGGTATTCATCCTTTCTGATGGAGGCATAATACTCCATAGTGTATATGGACCACATCTTCCTTATCCATTCGTCCGTTGAAGGGCATCTTGGTTCTTTCCACAGTTTGGTGACTGTGGCCATTGCTGCTATAAATATTGGGGTACAGATGGCCCTTCTTTTCACTACATCTGTATCTTTGGGGTAAATACCCAGTAGTGCAATTGCAGGGTCATAGGGAAGCTCTATTTTTAATTTCTTGAGGAATCTCCACACTGTTCTCCAAAGTGGCTGCACCAACTTGCATTCCCACCAACAGTGTAAGAGGGTTCCCATTTCTCCACATTATTGGGGCAGATTACTAATAGATTCAGACTTACCTGGCTAGTTTACTAAGGGAGAATATCTTGATGAAGAATCTGGAAAGGAGCACCATACTTAATCTATAAAACTCTGTTGAGGGGTGCCTGGCTCAGTTGTTAAGCGTCTGCCTTCAGCTCAGGTCATGATCCCAGAGTCCTGGGATGGAGTCCTGCAACAGGCTCCTTGTTCAGCGGGAAGGCTGCTTCTCCCTCTCCCTCTCCCACTCCCCCTGCTTGTGTTCCCTCTCTTGCTGTGTCTCTCTCTGTGGGACAGCTCAGACTTTGTATTTAAAAGATAAAAAGGACAAACAAAAATTTAAAGCATTAAAAAAAAACCACACCCAACTCTGCTGAAACAACAGAAAATTGTAAATATATAAAAAATCAACAAAAAGACAAAATCAAAACATTGTATCTGAGTGGAGAATTGCATTTTAAAAAAGTAGAATTATGCCCTGGGGTCCAGACATATAGCCCCCAGCAAAAAGTACCAAGAACAGATAGAGAACTCAGATGAAGGGAATATTAACAAAAACTCATACAGAGACAGCACAGAAAACACAAAAAGAATTGAGATTATAAATATCAGATTTAATGTTCCTGGGATCCTTGCTGGAAAACTCATTCTAAACTAAAATATAAAAATAATAGTTAAGTGATTTTAGGGTTATAAAGGCTTAAAAATTAAATTGCTAGGTATGGAATGCAGAATATTTTCATTTAGTTTTTAATTTCTTCTGCATGGGCGGTACTCAGATCCAGAGGATTTTTGGAATAAACAAAGCAATGTGCTATTATTAAATAAAGTTAGAGAGATTACTATTTTGTGCAATTTTATTTCTATTCTGATTAGCTTAAACACATGGAAAGAACAAAACTATGTTCAATTTGACCTTTATAGTTAGGTTCATAAAAGTAATGAAATTTCAAAATAAAACTTTGGTAGAAAATCTTTTATGTTTAGTGTTTAACAGGGATAGGATATACTACTTTTAAATCCTACCCAGTTATCAATGCTAAGGCTCTCCTTTTTCATGATTACTATCTCTCTGTGTTGAAGACCCTCATCTCCCAATTCAGGAGGTCCATGAATGTCATTCCAGATGGGGTCTAGCAAATTCTTGGGTCAGTGGTATGACTATTTAAGCTAGACGTTCCATGGGCAAAGGGTAGGTGTCTGTACCCATACCACCACCAGAGACATCTTGCTCTGCCCAGGTAACAAGTAGTCTCTATGTATTGACTTGTCTTTCTTAAGATTCTCTGCTACTGGCCACTAAAGGTGATGGGCAGTCCATGAGAACACTATTTTACTTCTCTCCCCAAGGTTATTCATATGCGCTGGGTCTACCCCCGCCCCCCGACTCACTATAAGGGTATGTCCCACACAGCAACTCTTTCCCATTTCCCTCTGCCTTCCTCCCTCACCCAGATAAACTTATATTCTCTGGGTGTGTGTATGCATGTGAGGTGGTCTGTTTCTTCACTATTCTTTATTCTGTTCCAATGCTACAACATAAAGTCTACACCCTGCTTTCTCCAGGCATCTCTTCTACATTGACTATTTTTTTTTTTTTTTGCCATTTTCATTCTTACTGCAAAAAAATCATACCTTTCTTTGAACAAATATGGGTACGTCTGACTCACTGGTCAAAAGATCTCATACACAAAAGTGGAAAAAACCAAACACGAAGATCAATATTTTAACAGGACACAATAAAAAATGATAACCTCAATGCTGCTGATATTTCATACAAGACAGGCCTTAATCTGGATTTGGGATCTAAATCAGCATATAAATTTAATGTAAGAAGTAAACATTGTATATAGTAAATATGTCTCTCTTTCTCTCTCTCCACACCTACCCATCTGTTTTTATCTGGTAAAAGTCTCAGTCCATTTTTTCACAATTTCAAACTCTTAAAAGGGAAATCTGGTCTAACTTCTGTTTTTAAGCCACACCATAGAAGTCCTATTTACCAGCTAGTTGTGGATGAGTTACCTTGGATCAGATTCCCACCCTGCTTCACTTAAGTTGTGGAGTGACATGGTATAAAATGTGGCCACATCAGGAGGGGCTGTTGGCCTGGTAATAGCCAATATCTGTGGTGTAATTCTCTTATGTTTAGCTATATCTTTATATTTTAGCTATCCCCAGACCAACCTAAGACTTTGTCTCTCCCCTTCATTGTCACCATAGCCTATCAACTGGCTTTCCTGTTTTCCAGTCATAGTCTGCTTCATCAACTGTTACTTCACCTTGAGATTTTATCTTCCTAAACTCAATGCCTTTGTTGTCTTTCTCAGCCTAAACAATCAGCTGTGACTCACCATTGCTTATGTTCTCCTAGTATATTTTACAAGATGAAATGGCATTTTACTTATACACACATACATACAATATTTTGTCTTTAAGATTGGTAATTTAATTTAAGATTGAGAATTTAACAAATTCTCACCAGTTGTATTTTCTCAGCATCCTCTAGAGATGTTACTATCCTTATTTTACTGTCAGTGCTTTCGAAGGAGGATAACATATGCAATATTTCCCAAACTTATTCAAACATAACTTTTTTTAATAGATTGTTAAGTCTCTATGGAATATCTTTTGGCAAAACACTGGCCAACAGTTTAAAATACAAATTCATTATCTGCTATATTTAGATCTTCTACAATCTATCTATATTCTCAAACTTATGTGCCATATATGAACTTTGTGGTTAGCTACATAAAAGGACATTTCAGCCTTATTGTTTTGAATTTGTTATTTTTTTTTTTACTTTGTCATACATTTCTGGGCCTAAGGGGCCATAAGACAAAATCACTATAACCTTTCTGTCTCTCATTACTCTTCTTATGTTTCTCTTTCTAGATCTCCCCTTTTCTCCCATGCCTTTTCCCCCTCTTCTCCTTTCCATCACCTTGTCCCTTTGCTTCTCTTCTCTACCTTTCTCACAAAATTGGTCACTTTTTCTGATTAACTGATGAGCAAAAATCATAATGATAAAGCCATAATCTATAAGTTTGGTATAGATAAAAAATAATTCATGAAATTTTCCCAGAAAACTTAAAAAAATTAGCAATTCCAGTTAAAATATTTTTTAAAAAGAAAAAAAATAACTGTGGTAAGAATAATGATTGATGAATGAATTGATGAATGAATAATGAATGAATGAATAATGAATAATGATGAAGTTGATGAATAATGATTGAAGTACTTAACTGACTTAGAAAAGTTCATTGAGGATTTTTTTCATGAGAAGTTTTCAATATTTTCATAATTATGATTAACATGCTTGTATTCAGAATATCTTTTAAACCAAACTATGTTCTGGGCCAAAGGAGCCATCATACGTGTAGGGTGGAAATATCAGGAGTAAGAAAAAGACTTTCCTACTTACTCACTCTCATTCCTTTTAATTCACTAGCACATGGTTATAACCTATTCACATGGTAGAGATAATTTCCTTCTACTTGACACTCCTGAGTCTAAGTGTTCTTCCCCCTCCTTTCTATTGACCTATTTTCTACCCATTCCTTAAGAATCCTTTCTCGTGAAACATTCTATGACTACCTTAGTCTACGTTAAAATCCTTAAAGAGTAATTATGTCAATGGGAGATTTTTGTCTATTACATATAGTAACAGCTTGTCTTGAGAGCAGTTTGGTGTGTGTGCATATGTGTGTGTGTGTTTGTGTTGTGTGTGTGTGTCTCAATGGTGTACAATTACTGTTATAGGCTATTAGATGGACAATACAACAAGATTTGACTCTATCAATGAAAAATTGAAAGTAGCAGGAAAATAGAACCATCGACACAGAATTTTTTATGTGACTTCTTGAACTAAAAAAATATTGTCTAGTTGAAATAATGGTCAAAATTAATTCTGCTAAAGCAAGGAGAATATTTCAATCAACAGGCAATTCTCACACAATATTTAATAGACTAATTAGAAGAAACAAATGTCACAAAATGTTCATTACCTATTAAAGATATGATATCAAATTCTTAATTTGAATTCCAAGAAGCATAGGAAGCATGACAACTGAGAGTTTAATTAGCTTAAGTTGATAAACTGCATCTTAAAAATAAAGATTATATACCACCCAAATGAATCCTTTCATATAAGCTTAAAATTTATTAGTAAGGGAGGCCTTCACAGACTAATTATAAAAGTTACTGGGTTATGAATATAAAAGGAAGGAAAAATAGTAAATTCATATATCTTGTCAAA
The DNA here is from genome assembly GCF_010015895.1 of Lontra canadensis. Taxonomy (NCBI): domain Eukaryota; kingdom Metazoa; phylum Chordata; class Mammalia; order Carnivora; family Mustelidae; genus Lontra; species Lontra canadensis. The sequence goes on from NW_022630998.1 coordinate 27,056,963, forward strand.
GACATTTTAATTCCTCTTATGTCCCAGTCTCTGGAGCATATGAAAAGGACACAGAACGTCAGGAGAGAGGGTGTTTATTAGCGTTACCTACTTTTGTATTTCATCTAATAGAAGTTGTTACCTTGTCTTCCAAAGAACTTTCCCCTCAAATTAGATAGCAGTTTAGTTCCTCCAGAAAAGACTTTCTGTTAACCATGTGTTCCTTTAGCTCTCTCTTTTATTAAGTTCTATGTTGTTTGGGTATTGATTATGAAATCTTAGAGAAAGTCAGAAGGAAAAAAATACATAGTTTATTTTTTTCTATTTATTATAGATGATTATTATTTAAATGTTGAATGTTTATCACTAATAATGGAAAATCATGTTCATGGTCCTCATTGCATTTTAAGTGTGTACCCCTTTTTTTAAAATGGAAATGATCAAATTTCACTCTACTTCTTCAATCCCCATTGAACGTCTTATCCTGTCTGACATATTTCCATTTCTTTACAGCTTTTCTTTAATAGACCAAAGTCATCATTAATGATGAACCCTTCTAAGGCTCTGTAGCAAGTGCCCTAATTTTCTGTAGGCAGGAAAAGGCTGGGAAATCTATCTAGTTACAAAAAGAGTAATTTCTTATGAAAATATTACTGTGGACTTAGAGTGGAGAACCCAAAACCTTGGAGAATCATTTCTTGGGAACCAGATTATACCCCATTCAAGTCAGGGATAATACATATCCCACAAGAGTTCAAAATCGCAACGAACCAGTGATTACTCTGTGCTCACCATTCTCTCTCTCTATATATATATGGTGTTTTTTTGTTTGTTTGTTTGATTGTTTTTTTGTATGGGAGGGTTTACTGTGGCTATTCTGTTTCTGTTTCTGCATTTTATGTTGGGTATGTATGTGTAGAAGAAAATTCATAGACCTACCCCTACCCAAAGATTTAGAGCAGCCATAATGGAAACTAACCAAGATGCCACATGTGGACTAAACCTCATTTAGATAATAACGACCTAGATTTCAGGTCTGAACCTCTAACTGAACATGATGAGTCAAATCACTTACTTTCTGGACCTTAGTTTCTTCATCAGTAAAATGAGAGGAATTAAACTAGATTATTTCTAAGTTCTCCTTTCATTCTTTTTATGATTATATCATCTTCATTTTTCTATTACTTATATCACTTCACTATTTTGGCTGAATCAACGGTGACTACATGATCTTACTGGATACTATATGCTTGTATTGGGTCTTTTCAGGCAAGAGATTCCCAGTCAGCAATAAGTAATTCCTCTCTATATGCTCTAAAATATCCACAGTGCTTATTTTAGAGCCAAGTATGCATTAGATACTTAATAAATATTAAATGATGACTGGGACCATGTTAATTTGTAGCATCCTAGGCTTATGACACTATTGCTGCTGACATTTCTTTTGCTTATTAAAACCATTAATGTGAGTATGTACTTTCTGCCACTATAACATGACAGGTGAAGGAACTTACAGCAGTGACCTATTTCAAGACTTCCTAAGTGACTGGAAATTGATTTTTAACTTCATAATGGAATGAAGACTAATTTACACAGAGTGAACTGTCCTTGGGAGATATACATTTTTTTAATCAGGTTATTGCCACAAAAGAGGTTGTCTTTCATGGGTTATTTGGGATATACTTTGACAAGATGATCTTTGTTTCAAAGGAATACTTTAATAAGGAGCAAAGAGACCACTGATCAGTCAAATGAAATTCTTAAGAGGCCTAAAACCCAGGTTTCATAACTGAGGAAGGCTTGGTGAACTATTTGGGCTGAGTCTGTGCTATGATGTATATTTCAGAACCGTGGTTTTCACCGTTCACAGTCCCACCAAATGAAGGCAGAAAGCTTCTAAAGTCACTTTAAATAGAAATGTCTTCTTTTGTTCTTCAAAGATTTATTTTAGAGAGAGAGGGAGCATGAGCAGGGGGAGGGGCAGAGGGAGAGAATCCTCAAGCAGACTCCCTGCTGAGTGCAGAGCCCAACACCGGGCACAAGTTTAGGACCCATGAGATCATGGCCTGAGCTGAAACCAGGAGCTGGATGTTTAACCAACTGAGCCACTCATGCCCCTGGGGTGATTTATGAACTCTCCTGAGACACCTCCACATAGATTATACTTCCACATGAAAGGGCCATTTGGCCTTGAGAGACTAGGAAAGCATCAGGGCCTTGAGAGACTGCTAAAACACCTCGTTACCATCCCCCATTGCCTGTAACCATAAAAACTCACTCCTAACCCTGTCGGGTGCTCAGTCTTTGGGGAACAATCCCACTGAACCCACTGGCATTAATAAAGCTGTGTTCTCCCATCTCTCCATGTGCCATTTGGGTTTCCTCAGTCACCTCAGATTTTTCACAACATTCCAACTTGCAGCTTCTATGTGGACTACAGTAAATGATAAAAAGATATAAAACTCTCAAATTCTTTATTGAAATCCTTTTAACCTCTTCAAGTGTTTTCTAATGGGCATTAGTACCTGCCTCTTGGCCCTTTCACCTCTACTTATTATTTGGAGATTTGAGTGTTGAGTTTACTAATCAAAGGAAAACCAACCCTTGAGACTTCTTTCAAAAATATGCCTAGAAAAAGAAAAAAGAACCACAGGAATATTCACAACTGAAGCAGTTTTCCTCAGTAGGTATCACAGAAATAGTGATTAATTATATGGCAAAGAAAGATTAGTCTATTGTCTGGTTAATATAATCAATATAATCAGCTAAAGGGAAGAAATCCGACATTTTTTAGATACAGCTCCTGTTTTTGTTGCTTGAGTGAATTGTGCAGACGTAGTCTGTAAAACTAAAGGACTTATTTGCAGTACAGAAAGAAGAGTCCAAAGGATCAAAAACCATTATAATTTCTGTCTCTCTCTTCCTTCATGCACACATAATCATATGTATATATAATTAAGGCATAAGGGGACTTTGAGACCCAGAGCGAAGTTATTTCTTACAGAAAGGACTACTTTGCTAGTATTATTACTTCTATCATTATTACCTGTAATTTGGAAATTTTTAGAGGAAAAAGGACTTTTCTTGACATATTTTGATTCTTTACTTTTAGTTTTCATGTTATCTTTCAGCAAGAATAACTGAAATTCCAAGATGATGCTTAAAAGAAAGACTTGATCTTTTGTGGTCCATTGAATTTGCAAAGCTTACAATGGGAAGGATAGTAGACTTATAAAACTGAAACCTCTGCATTTTATCTGACTCAGCAGACTTCTGCTAGATTGCTGAGCCAAGGAAAGCCAGGCTAGTACATTGGCAGCAGTAGGTCAGAGAAGTGCTTCTTGCCCTCAAAAACTGCATATGGTGGTGTCCTTGGTGAAATCTGTTCTAAACTCTATGCCTGTAGGGAAGTGCCACAGGAAGGAATAAAGCTCTAGGGATGGCCCTGACCTCTGGTAGGAATCTGTGTCAGACTGATGAATGAAGTCTCTTTGAGATAATTATTCTGAGGCTTTGAGAATTCCTTCCATTTCCTTTGTAATGTTAAAGAGCTCATAAGGGCCACAGGGCCCATTTGCTTCTGCTATTTTGATCACTTCTAGTCCTGCCTCCCCTGGCTGCTGGGCACAAGCCACACCCAAGTTGTTCTGACTAGGGCTTGGATTTCCTCCTTGCTGATGGGAAAGTTAAAGAAGGGAATCAAGTCAGGCTCAGGACATTTCCATCTGAAGACTGTTTTAAGCAAAGAGATGATTTTCACTTAATACTCATAAGTAACAACAGTAAAATCATCTCTTTCCAAAGCAACATCAAAATGAATAATATATGAATTCTTGGTTGAATTTATAATACATTTCCACTAATGCTTGGCCCTTAGCCCAAGAAAGTCAAGAAATCAAGCATTTTCCACAGGGCATAGACTTGTTCTTTTCCTGTCTTTTTCTCTAAACCCTCTCATTTACCGATAATGAAATCGGTTTTGAGTGAGCCTTTTTGAGAATGCGCATGTGACATTTCTTAGCCTTTTATCTTCAAAATCTACCCACATCTATTGGCAGGGGGCAAGATACACAGCATTGCTAGATTAGGAGTGGGAGGATGATACACATGAAGTGTGGATGCTGTTTAAACCTAGAGAAAAAATTATTGTTTTATTTGTACTTATGTTTTCTAAAGTAGTTGTTATTTTTTTAAACCACATTGGTGTTCTCCTGTAAACACACAATAAATCATGGGTTTTGGAATCATATCAACCTGGGTTAGATACTGGTTCTGTCACTGAGTCATCTTAAACTTTTAGGTAAATTATACTGCATATCAGGTAGTCAAGAAATGTTGGCTTCTTTTCTTGATTTTTCTTGGTTTGCTTTTCACATCACTTATTTCCCATTAGAAACACACTTCTTTCTTTTCATTTTGAAGTCCACTTTCTTATGCATGTAAGATAATATGCCTGCTATGCAGCTGCTCCAAATACAGTACATGTGAGTATTACATTAAACACACACACACACACACACACACACACACACACCCCTACATACACCGTTTCCAGAGCTGTATTTCTTGATCAGTAGCAATTGAATCTCTTGGAGACATTTGCAAATATGTGAAAATGTTCGGGGTTACTATGATGAGGGAGGAGCATTTCTGGCATTTAGTAAGGGGGACCAGAGATGCTAAGATCCTGCAATATATAGGACAGTCCTGTACATTTAAGAACTTTTAATATCAACATTTAAGAACTTTAATATCAATGTTTGATAAACATTGCTCTACATGAAACTCTATTAAAAATTATTAATACACAATCTTTAAAATACCTCTTCCTATCACTAGTTTCTATCAAAGTCTCTCACAAACATGAGGGTTGATCCAGAAAGATGCTCTCTCTCTATTCCTAGCCACGAAATATTTCCCTGATTGGGGTATTTGCTTCTCTTCTCCCACCCCACCCTGCTCAGTAATTCATTATCTGTTTCCACTTAGCCTATCTGGTCTCTTGCATTTCTCTGAATTTTCCCTTTTCCTTCTATGAGACTTCTCGAAATAGCTCATCAAACAAGAACCTTTTGCTTCTAAGAAGCTAGAAGAAGGAATGAGAGAATTTGAGCACTCGAATGTGACCATTTCCCAAAGCTGACATTGTAACTAGACCTCTAAGTGGTTTAGTGTCATTAGGAATCTGAGCATCTTTCATCTGAATTGGGATCGTATATAGATAGTAAATAGATTGTATTTTCTACTTCAGTAATGTCTTTAACTGCAAATGTAAATGTTAACATTTATGCAAAATATGTTTTCAAAGTTTACATACAAACACGTATGCAAAATATGTTCTCAAAGTCTAAAATATTTGACAAAATAGGGGCATATAGTTATGAAATAAAATTTATCCTTGAATATGAATAAGCTCATAACAATGTTATAAATTATTAAAGAGTTTTTATTTTTTAAAGTCAATGGTTGAAGGAAAGAAGAAGTTCAAGTGAACATGTAGCATATTCTAATTGATAACAAGAATCTTTGCAATTGCATATCTCAATATGGTACTTAAATTGTTCTCTGAACCTATACGCTGACCAAATAAGAACTTTATGTTTCAAGAGAATTGCCAAAGGAAGAAATTATCCTCATGTTGGTCTATCTTGTCTGTCTTTGGTTATGCAGATAAATTATAACTTGAAGGGGGACATACATCATTTATGTTAAGGCAAATTCAAAAAGTTAGAGACACCACCCAAACATCAATATCTTTTGTTTAAAAACTTCTGTGGCTCAGGGGCTGCCTGGATGTCTCAATCAGTTAAACATCTGACTCTTGATTTTGGCTCAGGTAATGATCTCAGGGTCCTGGTATCAGGTCATGATCTCAGGGTCATGGGATCAAGCCCCACATTGGGCTCTGTGCTCCACTCAAAGTCTGCTTGTCTCTCTCCCACCCTCTGCTTGCGCCCACTCTCTTTCTCAAAAATAAATACATAAAATAAAAAAAAAAAAAAGAAAGAAAAAAAAACCCACAAAAAACTTTTATGGCTCAGAAATTCAACCTTAAAAATCATAGCTTACATTGGAAAGAAAATGAAAATTGTTTCATGTATAGGCATGCTAGCATAACCTAAGAAATATCATAAATATATCACATTCTTATTTTATTTTTGTTCCCTATGCTTTCTTGTAAGAGTAATTCAAATGAAAAGAGAATAGAAATGATATTCATACAATAGAAAGAAAAATCTATGGAGAATGAAGAAACTCTATTAAATTTTGGAAAACTATATAGCATCTTAGGTTTTAAATTTACTGTTTCACCAAACAGCATTTCCAAAGTGGGAAAAGATGCCTTTAGTTTGGTAAAAACTAACATTGAATTTTAACTTTAATGGGAGTTCTTGTGAAAGTCCACTGGAATATAGCTGTACTTGGATAGCTAATGTTCAAATCCAGTCGTTGATTGAAGGATGGTAATGGGAATTCTGTGTTAAAAAAAAAAAACTCAGTAGAGGCAGGTCAAGAATAACAGTCCATTCAGTACATTTGAAAACACAGGTATTTTAAATAGGTATTTTGATGAAAGGGGATCTTTGCACCACTTACTCTACCTGGCCAGCATGCCTTCACCAAGACTGCATTACTAAAGAATACACTGCTTAAGTATTCTGTAATCCTATTTCTCCACATAAAATTGAAATAAGGCAAACATTCATTCCATGATGGTGAACTTATTTATCATGTTTTGTTGGCATTATAAGTGATGATTCTATTATCTTCCTTACCACTGAGTCCAAGAGTAATATCTTATTGCTGCCTCTTGACATTGCTGGATGGGAAATTATTTTAAAGCCTTAGGTATAAATGGAAAGACTATGGTGCAGATAGATTGGATTGAGTACTTGATCATCCTGGGAAAAGCAAAAGTTTAGGAAATGTTAAACTTGATTTTGAGGCCTCGTTTAAGCTTTTTTGCAAGTCACTGAACTCTGGTGGTCCTCATTTCTGAAATGGGGATGATGCATTACTTTGCTTCCAGCTTTAAAGGATAGTTTAAAAAAACAGCACTTAGAAATCTTCTGTGCAACATCACCACACTCATTCTGTAATACCTTGCAAATTATTACGTTGTGGCACTTGAACTTTTTAAAAGGGAATTTTTAAATTGTATGTCAATTCTTCATTAATCTGTAAGATGAAGGTAAATGGCCCAGGTCTTATTCATCTTTTTATTCAGAGCACCTAATGCAAAAAGGCTGACACACAGTGGGCATTCAGAAACTCATTCACTGCATAAATAAAACATTTTCAAACCATAAAGACTATTTATTAGTGGTACTCAAAATTGAATTTTTTCATCTTCATGTCATCTTTTCTGATTGCATTGTGCTTTTCTCTTTGCCAATGTTATTACCTTGGTTCAAGTTTCTTCCCTGTAATGGTTTCATATTAGTATAAATTTTTATTTGTCCATGTTGAGTAGAAAAGAAAGTGATCTAATTAGATTAATATCCCTTTTTAACTGATACATTTCACTGATACTGTCAACATAGCTAGAACCTCTTACAATTAATTTCTAGTATAAGAATATAAAACATACATATTAGTTAATTTTTTCTTTGGTAACATAAAGTATTTAAGTATCATGGTGTGCCTTTGCGCCATAGGGAGAAAAAAAGACAAAGAAAGGGGCAAAGAGAAAAACTAATTTTTTTCTAGGCCTCCACGTGCTGAGTGTGTTATCTTCAGTTTTATAGAAGAGATAACTGAGATTCAGAAAGACTAAGGAACTTAAGATCACTTATCTGATTGGTAACAGAGCTACTCACATGTTTATAAAATCTTGCCATCTTTCCACTAAACTATTTTAGAGTAGTCTAAAAATACAGTTACTTGGTGCTAGATAATTTAAACTCTGCTGAAAAATTATTATGAGTTAAGCCAAAAACACATTTTTCTATAACCATATATTTTAATAATAAGTAATAATAAAACCATGTTGCAGCCAAAACTCTTCTACTCTGCCTTTTCTTGGGTAGAGAACCTACCTTCATTCTGAAACTTATGAGACTTTAGTAGCCTTATCTGACTTAATGGATTCTGTTCTGTGGTTTTCTGCCGCACTTTTTATTGAAAAAACACCTGGTATTTGGCTGCCAAATTAAGGTGATAATTCATGCTCTTGGTTTTTTAGCCCAGGGTTTATGAGTCCAGTAGTGTTCTGCGATTTAGTCAGTCAAGTTCTTGGGGACATATTTATATATAAAGTTTACAAAATATTGTTTATTTGATCTTTCTAAATGAATTAGAGTAGTAGTATTTAAATCAATTTCATTCAAAAAAAATTTAGAGCAGACAGATATTGATTCATAGATTTCCCTTTTTTTCCATCAAATAATTACAAATATTCCTGTTATTCCTTATGAATTGTGTGATGTTTTATTTTTCCACTCAATTCTAATCCTTGATAAATTATTGAAGAGATTTCTTTGGAAAATACTAACATTCGAGTAAATACCCTCTGAAATGAATTCTCCCAAACATATTGATTTTATTTTAATTAACATAATTTATAAACCCCAACCTGCTACTTTACTAAGGGACTCCTCAGAAACTTGATGTGCACTGTGGTTCTCTAGGAAGAAGATAAGGTAAAACATATTCCGAATTATTTATTGTTGTTACTTGTACTAATGATAGTGACACACTACATGTTCAGAATGCCAGCTTTGGGAATGTGGCTGTTAGTATGTAACTTGGAGGGTAAGCTTGTGTGTACACTTATATACACACAACACAAAACAAACAACCTCTCCTGTGAAATAAACTATTATGTATTTATGACAAATGCCAAAGTAAGATTGCATGGTGGGCATAGTTATAAAAACCTACCAATTACAGAAAATCATGTTATATCATCATGCTTTACCAAGTGTATCACTGTATATGAAATGTTGTGCTGATCATTTTAGAAGATACAATGAGTTATAACATCTAGTCTCTGACTTTAGAGGTTTATGCTACATGGAAAGACAGAGCATATACACATTCACAAGTAAGTACAATGAAAAGTCAGTATATATGTATGTCAAATAGTAATAAATAGAATCAGAATCAGAGAGGGGGTAGAGAAATCCTTCTGAGTTTGGGTAGTCATTAAAGCTTTATAGAGATGCAAGACTCAAACTGGACTTTGAACTATATGTAAGAATTACATAGGTGGAGATGGGAATGGGATGTTCTAAGCTGGGGGAGGGCACATGCTCTGTGAGAAAGTGAAGGTGTGAAAATCTGCTTGGGAGATGGATGTGGCTAGAGTGGAAGATCTCCGTGCAAAAGTAGACATGAAGTGGGAAAGACAGTTGTGAAAACTGAAAACACCAGTTAAGCATTTAGACCTCATCCTATCTGGTCAATGTTTGAATGATATTTTAGGAAGATTAATCTGAAAGCTGCACACAGTATTATTTGAAATGTGTTGAGATGGGGAGGAAAAAGGGGGACAAAGGTAAGTGGACTGAGGTCAACAAGGCTATCACTTGCACGTATGCTGGTTGTGCCTTGAACATTTCTGGGGTACTATTATATAAACTTACACATCTATGTTCAGGGACTTTGCAGATAAAAGGGAGATAAGGAATAAATGGTATCAAAATGGAAGACAAAGAGAAAAGAAATGTAGGCAAAGAAAGTTTAAATTAATGCAGCGAAGTAGGGCCCTGATTAGCAAGGTCAAATTATTTTTCAAAAAAAGTGAAAAATCTATGCATGTGTAAAGTTCAAAGAAAAGGAGGCAATGGCAGAATGATTAAAGAGAGATGTACTTAAAAGAACTGGTTTCTGAAAAGGTTGAGATAGCCCAGATAGAAGATCTGGTCTTTGATAACATTTGGATACTTTTATTTTTGACCCTAGAAGGAAAGAAGCAAAGATAGCTACAGATCATTCCATCATTATTTCCTCAAAGAACTACTACAAACAGATACAGGTGGACTAACGCACCTATGGAATAAGTTAGACAGAAGTCTGATGATTCTGACACACCAAATGCCACTATTCATGTACCTGGGAAGGTTGAGAAAGGATTTTCTTATGATCCTAGGACTAAGTGGTTGTATCTGTTACAACGCCAAATTTTAATATCTTCTACTTTAGAGCCAAAAAATAAGCCCTAGTGTGCCTTCCAGCATATCTAGCCATTTAACAATATATTCAGAGGGACAAGGGAGGTGAGATAACTATTTTACTCATTAGTCAATAAATTTGTTCTTAATGTCATATTAATCTTATGTTGCTAGGTCACTTAACTCTATAATCATACAACTTTATAAGTTAATTAGGTATGTAATCAACCAATGAGTATTTATCAACATTTTATGATGATCAAAATATTGGGCTGGCATTTAGGGGCTACATAGACTTATAATATTTGGTCATTATCCTTAAGAAGTATACTATATAGTTAGAAAGTCTACACACACACACACACACACACACACACACACACAAGTAGGTATAATGAAAGCCAGTGTAAAATATCCAATGGCTGGGGTGGCTGAGTGACTCATTCGGTTAAGCATCTGCCTTTGGTTCAGGTCACAATCTCAGGGTCCTGGGATAGAGCTCTGGCTTGGGCTCTCTGCTCAGGGGGAGTCTGCTCTTCCCCCCCTCTTTGTGATCTTGCTCATGTGCTCTCTCTAGCTCTCTTTCATCAATCAATGAATCAAGCAATCTTTAAAAAAAATACCAAATGGTTGGTAAAGCTAATGAGTATTGTGGGAATTCAGAGGTGAAACTAAGTGATTATTAAGGGACAAAGCTTTGTAGAAAAGTGTGGGTGTCCTGTACCCTGAAAACTAAATAATGTTACCTATGATACAGTTTAATTAATTTGTTTATTTTTAAAGATTTTATTTATTTATTTCACAGAGAGAGAGAGGTCACAAGTAGGCAGGGAGGCAGGCAGAGATAGAGGAGGAAGCAGGTTCCCTGCTGAGCAGAGAGCCCGACACGGAGCTCAGTCCCAGGACCCTGAGACCATGACCTGAGCCAAAGGCAGAGGCTTAACCCACTGAGCCACGCAGGCACCCCTATACAGTTTAATTTAAATGTGTATTCTTGTTTAAAACCAAAGGGATATAATAATCCCAGATATGTTTACTATAATTTGTAGTGCATATTATATTTGTGAGTTCTATTTTATTTATAACTAAATTACCACTTTGGACTATTAGAGTCTTTAATAATAGACATTTACTTTTCCCCTAAAAGTAATACATGATTATTATGGGAATCCTAGAAAATATAAAGACGTACATATAATATTATATAATTAAGTGTAGATAAAACATGATCCCACCAGAGATAAATACTATTAGCATACTGCCATATGTTTTCCTATGACAGGTTTGAATATTTTAATGTGGCTCTTATCTGAGTCTGTCTTGTACTTCTTTTTTTTTTTTTTTAAGATTTTTTAACATTTATTTGACAGAGAAAGAGAGATCACAAGCAGGCAGACAGAGAGAGAGGGGGATGCAGGCTCCCCGCTGAACAGAGAGCCTGATGCGGGGCTCGATCCCAGGACCCTGAGATCACGACCTGAGCCGAAGGCAGAGCCTTAACCCACTGAGCCACCCAGGCACCCCTGTCTTGTACTTCTTGACTCAATTTTTCCATTAGGGTGTCTGCTCCTTGAGTTCAGTAAAAGGAAATTTATCTATGTAGTTCTTTTTTGCATAAATCACAATTTTCCCCATGTGTGTAGCAGGAAGTAGGAACCACTGCTTGCTTTTTACAGTAGATCAGTAAATTCCTCCCTTTTAAATTTAAATTTTCTATAAATAAGTTTGCCACTCACAACTTGTTTTCAAACTTAAATCTGCAGAACACTCTTACATGTATCTTATCGTAGTTATAAGAGGCCTCTTTGGTATGAATTTCCCCTTTTATTATAAGTGATGCTTAAAGAGGAAGTCTTTTTTCTTGGTTATAGTTTATAAGATCTAAGTTCCTGTCCCACCCCAACTCTCCAGGCTACATATGAGATGTCCCTTTTCAGAATCTTTTAGGTTTCTGAGACACTGATTCATTCTGCAATCATTATGCGCTCTGGAGTGGGATGAAATTCTGAGAAATTTTTGGCCCCTGATTTCTATGGAAGGAAGTTAACCATGTTAAGCACAGAACAAACTGTTCTAGAACAAATGTCTGTGACTTTTGTCCTACATTATTGCTTCTCTGAAGGTTTATGTGAACTGCTAGAGATTGTTCCTTTAATCATGTTGAAGAATCACAAAGAATCTACCTTTGAATAGAGGTAGACTTCCCAATAAAAGAATATTTGCTCTGTTGCCAAAAGTCAACATATTTTGTTTTTTAAGTTTTGGACAAAGAAACTAAAAAATAGTAACATACCACAGGAAACTTTGCTCAGTGGCTTATAGTTAGGGGAGGGAGCTTGCTAGATCTATTAATGGAAGTAGCTCATATCTACACAAAGCAGCATAATTTTAAATTAACTTTAAAAATATGATTTGCAAATGACATGTCAGGTAAAGGGCTAGTATCCAAAATCTATAAAGAACTTCTCAAAAAAAAAAAAAAAAAAGAAAAGAAAAAAAGAACTTCTCAAACTCAACACCCAAAGAACACATAATCCAATCAAGAAATGAGCAGAGGACATGAACAGACATTTCTGCAAAGAAGACATTCAAATGGCCAACAGACACATGAAAATGTGCTCAACATCACTCAGCATCAGGGAAATACAAATCAATACCACAGTGAGATACCACCTCACACCAGTCAGAATGGCTAAAATTAACCAGTCAAAAAATGACTGGTGTTGGCGAGGACATGAAGAAAGGGAACCCTCCTACACCATAGGCTGGAATGCAAGCTGGTACAGCCACTCTGGAGAACAGTATGGAGGTTCCTCAAAAGGTTGAAAATAGAACTACCCTATGATTCAGCAATTGCACTACTACTGGATATTTACCCTAAAGATACAAATGTAGTGATCCGAAGAGGCATGTGCACCCCAGTGTTTATAACAGTAATGTCCACAATAGCCAAACTATGGAAAGAGCCTAGATGTCCATCAACAGATGACTGGATAAAGAAGATGTGGTATCGATATACAATGGAATATTATGCAGCCACAAAGAAGACAAATGAAATCTTACTATTTGCAATGACGTGGATAGAACTGGATAGAACTAGAGGGTATTATGCTAAGCGACGTAAGTCAGAGAAAGACAATTACCACATGATCTCACTAGTATGAGGAATTTGAGAAACAAGACAGAGGATCTTAGAGAAGGGAGGGAAAAATGAAAGAAGATGAAACCAGAGAGGGAGACAAAATATGAGAGATTCTTCATCTCAGGAAACAAACTGAGGGTTGCTGGAGGGTAGGGGCTTGGGAGGGATGCGGTAGCTGGGTGATGGACATTGGGGAGGGTATGTGCTATGGTGAGTGCTATAAATTGTGTTAAGACTGGTGAATCACAGACCTGTACCCCTGAAACAAATACTACATTATATGTTAATAAAAATATATATATACTTTTGGACAGCATTTTTATTGAAAAGCAACATATGAAGACGGTAAGAAATTCTAACAGTTCCATAGACCTTCTTCCTAAAATCATTACCAGTTGTGTGTAATCTTCTAGGAATACTTTTTGTATATACAAACATATTGTATCTATTTTTTCCATAGGTGGAAATACAGTGCCCTACATTATTTTGCAACATACTTGTCTTTTATGTCTTCCATCTTTAAAAATTATCTTAATAGTATATCTTGGGAATTATCTTATATCAGCATATGTCAATGTATTTGCATTTTATTTTTTATTTTTTTATATAGATAGACTACAATTTATTGTCCTACAGATGAATATGCAAATTGTTTCTGGCATTTTTATATTTCAAACAGTCTTCCAAAGAATATTCTTGTATATCCTTATCTTTTCATGTATGTGAAATAATAGCTAGGATAATTCTGGTACATGCTACACAGAAGACTAAGAGACAAATTTTTGACTCTTTGATTTGATGCCAAGATGTAAAGTCTTGGAAGTTTATTCCAAGACCGTAGAAAACTGAGTTTAGCAAAACTATTATCACTTGAATGATCAGAAAACTTTGCTTGAAGGGACATGGCAGGTCAGCTCCTTGGGTTGTAGGGTAAAATGCCTTAGGGAAAGAAGCCTTGGATGTAGTTCAAGTACTTAATAGCCTTTGGGAGCTATCCAGAGTACTGAAGAGCTGCCACAGGAAGCTGTCTGTTCCAGTAGACCAGAGACCTCAGTTTCCTGATTATTTTTATGTCTTCCCTCCCTTGGATCTTGCCCTTGAGATTCTGAACACTTCTAACTCAGCTGTCATCCCTCAGCTTCTTCTTTTTCTGTTTTTAACTCACCCCTCCTCCATCTGCCTCAATCCAAGTCTATTATGCCTGTTTTCCCAACCAACACCAGCTGTGACCCAGTCAGGATTTGATGTCAAGATTCCAAGATAAATAAGCTAACAAGGCACCACTAATGTCACTTGAATTTGGCTGATTCCTGATAGTGGCCTCAGTTTATATAGCTATGCACAAATCAGTTTAAAGCTACATCAGAAGTATTTTCTATTCTTGAGTTTTGTTTTTCTTCTTAATATAATGAACCTCATAGTATAACAGAATGACTTATTTATTCATGTAAGTCATAATTGCTTGTGGATTTATTCTGAAGGAAAGGATTTTTTTTCTTCCTGTTGAAGGCATGACAATGGATAACTCCAAAGCCAGTGTATTCTGTTCTATTACTTAGTTTTGAGATCCAGACCCCTAAATATATTTGCTATTTGTAAGGGAATATCAGAATTCCTAGAACATTTCAGCTGGAAAAACATAGGGAAGTTATTTTTCTATAATCTTGGCTTACATATTCTTGGAAATCCTCTCTAAAGGACTCAAACTATAGGGGATAGGACAAAGGAAACATCTGGTATAGTTCTCTCATCTAGACTATATGAAAAGGGGGGTGGGGAAGAGAATCCTTGATTATAAGTATGAGGACACATAGTCAAAATTGGCTTAAACAAAAGAAAGTTATCAGTTAATATGCCTGAACTGTATAGTAATGCACCTTGATTCACAGGCCTCAGATACCCATAATCACATAGGTTCTCTATTTTTGGTTTTGCTTCAGCTGTGTTAACTTCCATTTCAAATATGTGGTCTCTGGATGGTATTATGGAAAGATTCAGCCCTAGATCCTCCCAGATTCAAGTTCAATGAATCCCTTTCCCTACTCTAACAAAAGTCTAAGGCAAACTATTACTGTTCTGATTTTCTTTGTTTTTAGTCACATTGTCTATCCTCAAATAATCACAGTAGATGGGACATGGAATTTATTATCTATTTATTGATGGATCTCTTCTACCCTGGATCTGGTGAGAAAGTTGACTATCTCACTTATAAAAAATTCAGTGATTCTTATCAAAAGAAAATAGAATGGCCAATAATAAAAACAAAGATAAAAATAAAAATTAAATATATACTACATAATGGTAAGTAGAAAATACACTAAAGGGGAAAACTAAGGAGTAGTAGTTATTTAATAATATATTGAAAACTAATATTTATTAAAGGTTTTATTTGTATTATACTAATTGTTCTCTGGTAGGTTCTTACTAGGTAGGTAATAGTTTTATGATTTTTTAATAATCATATATAATTATAAAAATGAACAAATTATATTTTAAAAACAAGATATAAATAAGTTTTTTTATATATGAGAAAGGTATATCTCCCTCCAATTATCTTTCTCATTTCTTGAATTAAAGGACTCATTTAAATGGTTGAAACCTGTTCATAGAAATTTGTAAAACTTTAGTGTGGGGACTGACATTATACTTGCTGTTTTTAAACAGCAAGTTTAATAATAAAATAACATATATATTATTATAAAATAATAATAAAATAGCAAGTTCATACAGATATGAACACTTTGCTTCTTCCAAACTTATCATATGTTTTCAAAGTGCACAGCATATAAACAATGACCCTTCTTTGACCTAGAGTACCCCTTAACCATTCTCTTCCACAAATGGCATGCATAGATACTATATAAGTAAAATTGGCTCATTATATTATCCACATAAATCCATCTACGATGGTACTTGATTTTTAAGGATCGAACCTACATAGGTTGTTTGTATTGTTGGAAATTGTATTGCTTCCAAAGGCATCCTTTCCTTCAAATTGCCACTGGAACACAGAATTAGTCAGCCCCTGCATTTGGCTCTTTGGAGGGCCAGGAAACAGTATTACTTTATACTACTTGTCTGTTGTCCATTTTCATTTATTTGTTCCTACTCTCCCATCCTCATTCTGTTTTTGATACAACTCTGCTAACAATTCTCTTCTTCTTAACTTAGCTTTGTGCCATATCCAATACTTAGGCATGATGCTTCAGCAAATTCTTATCCTGGCTTCATATCACAGTGGTAATATTTTTGAGGTTGGTGGTTGTCCACAATTTCCTTAATTTTTTTTTCCATTTTTTATTGTATAGTAATACTTAACATCTATTTATCATCTACACTCACCAATTTCTTATCTTATATGGCATCTTTCAAGTTAAATAACTATTTTATCATCAAGAAACTCAAACATTGATTTGGGTTCCTTGAGAAAAAAATGAAAAAATAAAACCCCTAAACTAATGATTAATACATAGAATTCTCATCTCTTTTGTTTGAGTTATATTCTTAAACAATAGAATATATCTAGAGGACTGTTAGTACATGCATGTACTGCCCTTTAGAAGTGTATTTTCGATACATCTCATGCAAAGGAGATCCTCAGAATCTTTAAAAATTTATAGCTTAAAAATAAGTAAAAGGATAATGTGAATTTCTCAGTAATTCACACTTAAGTAATGTAGGAAATATAAGAATGAATATGGGGGGGCGCCTGGGTGGCTCAGTGGGTTAAAGCCTCTGCTTTCCGCTCGAGTCATGATCCCAGGGTCCTGGGATCGAGCCCCACATCGGGCTCTCTGCTTGGCAGGGAGCCTGCTTCCCCCTCTCTCTGCCTGCCTCTCTGCCTACTTGTGATTTCTCTCTGTCAAATAAATAAATAAAATCTTAAAAAAAAAGAATGAATAAGGAATTAATAAGGCTGGAAGAGTAGAAAGGTAATAAATTTTATGGATGAGTAATCAGAGAATTAAGACAAGCTTATATGCATCTTATTGTTCTTTATTTCAAAAATGCTAATGTTTTATCCTCTTCACTACATTGCATTTTCTTATATTCTTGCATATTCTTATCATATTCTTGCATATTCTTATTTTCTTTCTGATACATAAATGTATCAGGATAATAGAATTTGTCCTTTGAAATCCTACATCTTTCAGTGAGGAGATCAAATGTAGTGGGTTTTGAATATTGACACTAGGCAGATAGCCAAATATCTGGCTACCACTGGAAACCACATAACAATCTCATCCACAGCCACTTAAGTTATTTACGTAACTGGGACAGGATAACATTTATTAACATCCTCCCTTATCTGAATCATCATAGGGAATCCTGTATTTTGTGATGAAACTTCAGAGAGGAGGAATGGGCTAGGGAGGCAGCAGCAAAGACTGGTTATTCACATGGGCCCTGGTACCAGACTTCCTGGCATAGGGTCTGGATCTGCTATGGACTAGATGTGGGAACTTGGACAATTTACTCAACTTCTCCATAACTTTAACTAGGGATTATAATGAAATTTATCCTATAGTGTTGTTTGAAGAACTAAATGGGTTAAAAGAGTCAAGTTTATAGAAAAGAGACTACAACATACTAAATATTAAATAAGGATAAGTAATGATTATAAGTAAGGAGAAGAATAAAGACTTAGCAAATAAGTTAACATAATGTACAAATAACAAAAAACAAAAAACAACAAACCAAGAGAAAGAAAAAGAGGCAGAGGGAGTGGGAACTGGAGAGGACAGGATAAGGGGGGAATTTGGTGAAACATTTTGGGGAATGATCAAATGTGAAGAATGTGGGGTTCTGCAGAGCAAGAAAGGAGATAAAAGAGAAAAGAGGTAGAAAGTGTTGCCAGGACTGATCATGAATTGCATTTTCTTTACTATTCTCTGAGAGCCATGAATAAAGAATGGGACTGCTTTTTAGATTTATTGCAGGGGAGGGAGAGGACTTGTGTAAATTGGATACTATTTTAGAACTTAGTCCTATAAATCCTCACTTTTACAGGTTTTATTTATATGTTCCTTGGTTCTCTGTCTTTTCTGTCCAGTCCCTTTAGTTATGGAGTTTAAGCTATAGCCCTAGGAAAATATGAGTGAGAACAGTAATTCAGAGCTTATACTTCTAGGTTCATGGTAGAGAGACAGCATGAAAACAAAGAGCCTCTTAGTGCCCTCATGAGCTCATAGTCGAGCCAAGGAAACCGACAGGCACATTTTACCATGATCATTTTCATTAGAAGAATTCAAGTCTATCTGAATCTGAAGATGCCTCCAGCTGCTTTTTCTTTTATTTTTAAACTTTTCTTCACCCATTTGTTTTTTTTTATTTTTTTAAAGATTTTATTTATTTATTTGACAGACAGAGATCACAAGTAGGCAGAGAGGCAGGAAGAGAGAGAGAGGAGGAAGCAGGCTCCCCGCTGAGCAGAGAGCCCGATGTGGGGCTCAATCCCAAGACCCTGGAACCATGACCTGAGCTGAAGGCAGAGGCTTTAACCCACTGAGCCACCTAGGCGCCCCCACCCATTTATTTTTTAAAAATATTTTATTTATTTATTTATTTATTTTTCTGTCCCAGAGAGAGAGAGAGAGCGAGCACACAAGCAGGCAGAGTGGCAGGCAGAGGTGGAGAGAGAAGCAGGCTCCCTGCCAAGCAAGGAGCCTGATGCAGAACTCAATCCCAGGACTCTGGGATCATGACCTGAGCCAAAGTCAGCGGTTAACTGACCGAGCCACCCAGGCGTCCCTCCAGCTGCTTTTTCAATTGTTTATGTGTAATACTCATTACCATAGTTAGTATAGAAAACCAGTTTCAAAAAGCAGTGTAACTGATTCAATGCTTATAAGGAAGTGAGTTTTAATGGTTTTTGGGAAAGTAAAATAATATATACATTAAAATTAAAAATTCAGATAAACTTTGTTCCATTGATTTAATATCTTGACATCATTCTAGAAAAATAAAAGTATAATATGTACACACAAATAATTTAGAAGTATGTGTGGATGAAGTGAAAAAAATTAACAAGCACATGTATGATCCCAGTGGGTGTGTGTGGGTGGAGAGATAAACTGAAACCTGTATCAAAATACAAGAATATGAGCTGCATAATATTAAAACAAAATGTGGAAAATAAAATACAACCTATAATTTTACTGTTAATTCATTAAAAATGAATATGCAGGGATTACTGTCTAAGTGTCCAGCTTCTGATTTTGACTCGTGTCATAATCTCAGTGTTGTGAGGTGGAGCCCTACATCAGTCTCTGTGCTGAGTGTGGCGTCTGCTTGACATTCTCTCCCCTTCTCGCTTTGCCAATTCCCTTTCCCCTGCTCACCCACACGGGCACATGCACACTCTTTCTCTCTCTCCCTCAAATAAATAAAAATCTTTTTAAAAAGTGACTATGCATTTGAATAAATGATCAAGAAAATGAAAAGGAAACCTTTGGAATGGGGGGAAAATTGTAAAGTATATATCCGTTAAGATGTTAATATCTAGGGGGGTAGGTGGTTGGGTGAACCTCATGGTGGGGATTAAGGAAGGCACGTATTGCATGGAGCACTGGGTGTGATGCATAAACAATGAATCTTGGAACATTGGAAAAATAAAATAAAGTTTAAAGAAAAGATGTTAATATCCAAAATATATAAAGGGTTCATACAACTCAATAGCAAAACAAAAGAAAACAAAAAAAAAATCCAATTTAAAAGCAGACAAAGGACCTGAAAACATTTTTCCAAAGAAGATATTCAAATGACCAACAGGTACATGAAAAGATGCTCAACGTCATTAATCATTAGGGAAAAGCAAATCAAAACCACAGTGTGATATCACCCCACATCTATTAGAATGACTATTTTTTTTTATATTTATTTGTCGGAGAGAGAGAGAAAGAGAGAGAGAGAGTGCACAAGCAAGGGGGAGTGGCAAGCAGAGGAAGAAGCAAGCTCCTCATTGAGCAAGGAGCCCAATGCAGGACTCCATCCCAGGACTTTGAGATCATGACCTGAGCTGAAGGCAGACGATCAACCAACTGAGCCACTCAGGCATTCCTAGAATGACTATGATCAAAAAGAAAAGAGATAAATGCTGGTGAGGATGTAGAGAAAAGGGAATCCTTACAGACTGTTGGTGGGAATGTGTATTAATATAGCCATTATGAAAAACAGTATGGATGCTCCTCAAAAAAATAAAAAGAGAACTGCCATATGATCCAACAATTCCATTTCTGGGCATATATTAAAAAGAAATGAGATCACTACCTCAAAGGCAGATCCCCATGTTCGCTGCAGCATTATTTGTAATAACTAAGACATGAAAACAACCTAAATGTCCATCAGCAGATGAATGGATGCATATACACGTATGCTGGGATACTGTTCAGTCATAAAAGGAAGAAAGTCCTGCCATTTATGACGACATGGACAGAGCACATTATTAAAAGTATAGTAAGAAAGAGAAATATATGTACTCACGATTTCACTTATATGTGGAATCTAAAAACAAAAACCAAGTCATAGAAAAAGAGATTAGGTTTGTGGTTACCAAAAATAGGGGGTGGCGGTAGTGGGGTAATCAAAAGGTACAAACTTCAGTTATAAGATAAATAAATACTGGGGATGTAATATACAATATCATGACTATAGTTAGCAACTTTCAAATATACCATATGGTAGTATTAAAAGAGTAGAACCTAAAAGTTCTCATCACAAGAAAGAAAGTTCTTTGTAACTATATGAGGTGCTGTATGTTAGCTAAATATATTGTGGTGGTCCTTTCACAATATATGTAAGTCAAGTCATTATGCTATGCACTTTGAACTTACACAGTGGGATACATGCACTCCTGTGTCTATGGCAGAATTATCTACAATAGCCAAATTATGGAAACAGACCAAGTGTTCATCAACTGATGAATGGATAAGGAAGAAGTGGTATATCTATATCTACATCTATATCTATATCTATATCTATAATCTATATATACACTATATACACACACACAATATCCGAGGTCACTCAGCCATAAAAATGAATTAAATTTGCCATTTTCAATGACACAATGGAACTAGAGTATTATACTAAGTGAAAGATGTTCATCAGAATATCCGTCAGAAAGATGAACACCATATGATTTCATTCACGTGTGGAATTTAAGAAACAGAACAAACAAGCAGAGAGAAAATAAAAAGAGAGAGGAAGGCAAACCAAGAAAGAGACTCTTAACTAAACAGAACATACTGATGGGTACCAGAAGGGAGGTGCGTGAGGGGATGGGTTAAATGAGTGATGGGGATGAAGCATACACTTGTTGTAATGAGCACAGGATGATGTGTGGAATTGCTGAATCACTATATCGTACATGATACTAATATTACACTGTATGTTAACTAACTGGAATTTAGGTAAAAACTTAGAAAAATGTATAAAAAATAAACTTATATAGTGCTATATCAGATATATACAGAGATACAGCAATTATATCTCAATAAAACTGGAAAAAATGACAATAGAAATTAACTTTCAAAACTTAAAGATGTGCATTAACATAAAGCGAAAGTTAATGAAGAATAATACAGATAACACAAGCCATAAAATGGAGGTGTTGTTTATAATTATGGAGGGATGTTGCAAATTGGGACTCTCCTGAGCAAAGAACATAGAGTTATCCTACTTATAATTCACCCACAGCTGCATGAATACTGAAACCCCACGCGGCTGTCATGAGTTTTAGTTTCTTCAGCCTTTCAGATGATTAAAAAATGTGAAAATTCCTAAATAGCTTAGAGATATCATCTAGTTGAGTTACCTAAATTTATAGAAGAGAAATTTGAAGGTCACATAATAAAAAGGACTTGTCTTAGGTCACACAATTCTTGGCACTAAAGTCATTTACAGAACCCAGGATTTTGATACCCAGTGTAATATTCTACTATGACAATTCCATAAATAATACAAATACCATAAAAGTACTAGTATGTTTGTTGCCTGCGTGGCTCAGTCAGTTGAGTGGCTCTTGATTTCAGCTCTGGTCATGATCCCAGCATTGTGGGATTGAGGCCCTCATGGGGCTCTGTGCTCAGCGTAGAGTCTGCTAAGATTCTCTCTCTCTCTTCTTCCACCCCACCCTCCTCAAATAAATAAATAAAATCTTTTTTAAAAAAGTATTAGCATGTTCTTATCCAAAGTCAATATTTCTTGCTTTGGGGTTGATGGTATTTCCATATCAGGTATCAGAAATGTAATGATTTCATTAGTAAGTTATTAAGATCAACCTAGAACAGAGTTTGTAGATCTGAGCATAGGACACCTGATTTTTTTTTTTAATAAGTCACCCATCCTTTTATGAGGTTTACATTACACCATTTGTGCATGATGATTAACTTCTCGTTCAACAGTCCAACCTAAATAGTGCCACTAGCAGATTCACATGGTTCCCTGAGAGACAGATAATATGCTTATAGTCCACAAGTATCACAAGAATATACAAGCCAGGTATCATGGAGACCTGCAACTCTGCTGAAGACAGTGTGCTCACTTAGGATCAGCCCAGAGGAAGTTTTAAATGAGAAGGTTGAGGCTTGAGATGCCCAGAATGTAAATGATTCACTCAGGGTTCTAAAGGGTCAGAGTAAGCAATCAAAAATTTTGGTGGTCAGGAGTGCAGCAGTTTTAAGTGGGTTAATCAGTGCAGACCTTTTGAGAAAGTGATACTGTGGCAGGATTGGATAAAGCACACAGATGAAGGAGAGGATAGTGGATACAGGGGATTCCCTATGTCCTGTTATTTGATTCTGGGGGTGAGGGTGTGTGCTTCAGACCCAAACTGGCTGGATCAGAACTCTGAACCCACCACTTCGAAAAAGTGACTTAATCTTTGATGGCTGGTTGTCCTAATCCCTGAAGTGGGGGAAATGAATTGGCCTTACAAGTTGTTGTATAAATGAGATAACTACTTATGAGTAGCCTGCTTGGAACAGGGCCTAACGCGCAGTCTGCAGAGATTGGATATTAGCTGGACTGCCTGTAGGGGCAGCCTCAGGACAAGCAGTGTGCCAGGGACTGGCACTGCAAAGGCTGGCATTGCGGCTGCTCTCTCAAACTAACGGCCGTCAATGCCATAACACCTTCTTCATTATTTTGCAACAGGAACAGTGCAGCAAAAAGATGAAAGCCTGTTTTCCCTTCCTTCTAAACTTCTGATGGGCTCCTAAAGCGAGAGAGACAAAAGTCTTTCCTCTGTATTTGCCACCCGTTACCTAAGAGACCCCAAAAGAGAAGAGTATTTGTTTATACCAAGGATATTCTTGCAATGTGACTTTTTTCAGAGTTGCCAAACTCCTTGGTGCTTGAATCCAGACATCTTGGTATTTGTACAGCATCTAGAATAATTCCTTGCTCAAAGTGGCAGATTAATATATATAAATATGCCACATATAAATATATAAATGTTTGACCATGGAATCATTGAAAGATTACAAAGATGGGAAGAAGGCTGAAATTGAAAGAATAAAACTGCATAGGGAATAAAGCTTGCAAAGCCTGATTTGCTTAATTTAAAAAATACAGTGAGATGAATGGAAATTATCAGCAAGAGGATGTGGAACCATCTGGAAAAAAGAAACTGAGAGACATTAGCCTAAAACAAGAAGGATGCCTGGAGTGAGAAGGGAATGAAGCAGAAATATAGAGAAAAAGAATAGAAAGTGGCAAGAAAGATGGGAAGATGGAAAACAGGTAGGAGAAGCAGCCATCGAGTTTTATAGGAAGATAAAAACTCTAGATTGAAACAACTGGGTTTTTGGCAGCCAGAAAAAAAATAGCGGGCGTGACAAGCAGGAAGCTGCACTGAATGTCTCTTCACAGACTATTTGTGACTCACTGATGCAGCTATTTCACAAGAGATTTGCAAAACTATTTGAGAGAAAATTGAGGATATTGTACACACAGGACTTTTTTATGGTTCCTCGTGATTATTTACTTTTTTGTTATAACATATAAAACTATTCTAAACTATGGCAATGATCTTTCTTCAAAATTTTTGTAAATTGTTTTATTCTAAATAAGAAGCACATCAGATTGGAAATATGTGGAAGGGATGCTTCTCAGCATTCAGTTTTATATCCCTGAAGCTAATTCCGCTTCCATGCCAAGTAGATGTTGGAAATTTTCCGTTGACTATTACACAAATTTCAAAAAGCCAAGCCATTGAGTCAGAGGATAGTTTATGGCCCATTAACAATACATTTGCTTCTCAGAACTGTAAACACGGCCTTATGGATCTTAATGTAATTGTTTAGGACGAGTGTCTTGGCAAGAACTGTTGGAGTCTGTTGACACAGTCTGGAAAGCAATGTGTTTTAAGCAAATCTGCAAAATGTTACCAACTCATTAGGCTAAGAGCTTTATGCCTCAGTGTTCTCAAGCAATTTTGTAAGATACATCTGAACAAGGCTGTATATCCATTTCTGGTTCTGCCATGACTGATGTGTATATAAAAGGGGCTGACTATATTTCTCATTTCATTATGCTGATGGTGTTTCATCATTATTGTTGCTTTTTTTTCCCCTTAAACATTATTCTTTCATTCTGTTATATAACTAAAAGAATGCAGAGAAGCACTGATATACATTCTATGGGATAAATTTTGCTGTATTGAAATATGTCAGAGGGAGTATAAAGGTGTTTCCAAAATTATATTCCATAGATGCAGTATTAACGCAAATAAATTCCTACACTCTTGTTATGTTCCTTTAAAATTGAGTCTTCTGTAGATACTTGAAACTAGAAGGGACTTTAGACATTATACTGTCCAACCTTGTCCTCACTGAAGCAACACTTTCAAGAGCATCTCTGTTGGAGACACTAAAATTCAGTACATTTCAAACTATTGGGACTTCATCAAGATAAAAAAGCTTCTGCACAGCAAAGGAAACAGTCCACAAAACCAAAAGACAACTGATAGAATGGGAGAAGATATTTGCAAATGATATATCAGATAAAGGGCTAGTATCCTAAATCTATAAAGAACTTATTAAACTCAACACCCAAAGAACAAATAATCCAATCAAGAAATGGGCAGAGGACAGGAACAGATATTTCTGCAAAGAAGACATTCATATGGCCAACAGACACATGAAAAAGTGCTCAACATCACTCAGCATCAGGGAAATACAAATCAAAACCACAATGAGATACCACCTCACACCAGTCAGAATGGCTAAAATTAACCAGTCAGGAAATGACAGTTGTTGGCAAGGATATGAAGAAACCGGAACCCTCCTACACGGTTGGTGGGAATGCAAGTTGGTGCAGCCACTCTGGAAAACAGTATGGAGGTTCCTCAAAAGGTTGAAAAAAGAGCTACCCTATGACCCAGCAATTGCACTACTGGATGTTTACCCTAAAGATACAAATATAGTGATCCGAAGGGGCACGTGCACCCCAGTGTTTATAGCAGTAATGTCCACAATAGTCAAACTATGGAAAGAGCCTAGATGTCCATCAACAGATGACTGGATAAAGAAGATGTGGTATTGATATACAATGGAATATTATGCAGCCATAAAGAAGACAAATGAAATCTTGCTATTTGCAATGAAGTGGATAGAACTAGAGGGTATTATGCTAAGCAACGTAAGTCAATCAGAGAAAGACAATTACCACATGATCTCACTAGTATGAGGAATTTGAGAAACAAGACAGAGGATCTTAGAGAAGGGAGGGAAAAATGAAAGAAGATGAAACCAGAGAGGGAGACAAAATATAAGAGATTCTTAATCTCAGGAAACAAACTGAGGGTTGCTGGAGGGCAGAGGGGTGGGAGGGATGCGGTAGTTGGGTGATGGACATTGGGAAGGGTATGTGCTATTGTGAGTGATGTGAATTGTATAAGACTGATGAATCACAGACCTGTACCCCTGAAACAAATAGTACATTATATGTTAATTTTAAAAAATTCAGACATTTCAAGTAAGGCAGTCTTGATTCAGTTAAAGTGTTTCCAAGTGCAAATGGAAGAAACACAGCTCAAACAAGGAGAATTGGTTCCTAAAACTGAAAATTTCATCACTGTTTCTCATTTGCAAGCATGGGTAGTATGAAGGTCTCAAAGTATATTGCCATCACTCTTCACCTCTTAATCCTGCTTTTTTTTCCACATGAATTTCCTTTCTCTTTAAGGTACCACTCAGGGGTCCCGTATTACATCTTAATATCTCCATGGTCAGCACAAAGGGAAATTCTGTTTCTAACAGCTCAAGTCAAAGTTCTGGATTTGAGTGTAACAGAATGACTTGCACTAGAAACCCACCTCTAAGCCAAACACTGGACCAGGGGAAGAATGGTCAATTCAGGTCATGTACTCACATACAGGGTGATTTGTTAATGTAACTGATCTGCCCTAGATTATTTTCAGTTGTTTTCTTTCTTCATTCTTACATACGCAGAGAGGCACAATTCTTTCTTTTATCTCAATAGTTAATTCCTTCCTTTCTACTGATACTGATACTGCCTGAATTCAAATTGTCATTGAGGCTTTCCCTAGGACTATAGTTAGAAATACCTCTTTGTCTCTAGTCTTCTCCCCTCTAAACTGTTTATATTTTTGCCAGAGTGATTTACTTTAGACTCATATTTCTCTACTGCCCCACACCAATCCACACATCCATCCCCTTTAAGATCTATCCTTCTTTTTCTTTCTCAAATTCTACCTTAAGTTGAGATAGGTATTTCTCTCTTCTACTATCCCATAATTTTCTCTAACTTCATTTATGTTGGGTCTTAGATGCTAGTGTTCTCCAGTAGATTATGAGTAGTTAGAAGGCGCAAACCATATCTTACTCATTTTTATAGCTACTAAAATACTGAGCCTGAAGTCTTACCCAAAGTCTTTCAGTACATGCATGCCAAATTTAGTGAAATGCCGAACAGTCCAATTTAACAATAAGTTTTAAGAATGCAATCTGGGCCAAAGTTCTCAAGAAAAGGCACACACATTGGTATGTAAGATTTTACAGCCTTTTTAAAAAGTGAGAGCCAAAGATAGGTTTCAGTGTTTGGCCAACATGAGGAAGTATTTTTCCATGGGTCTCTTGTATTTCTATAAATCTTGCAAGTGCAGTACTGACAGCTTTATTCTTATCTATATTTTCAAAGATGCTTTTATTGAAAAGGTAGAGTCATTGAAAGCAGAGCTAGTATGCTCCTCTACAGCAAAATGCATGCTTATGATGCATTATAAAAGGTTCAGATTTCCTTAGGCTTTCTGTCCTATACACAACCTATTGCATGTGCATGTGGCCCTGAGTTGGTCCTCTTCACAGCATGCTGTGGGCATTGGGATTCAGGAAACTCATACATGGAAATGGTGATTCTGTGGCTACTGCTGCTGTAGAGAATGACAAAGCCTTTGCCTCAAACTCAGCTTTCTCATATCTTCTGTCAGCATTCATGAATCTCTGGCAGGCTAACTTGTTCATTTGTGAGTATGGAAAATCTCAGGACCTTCACTGTTCTGAACAGTTTGTGCCATAACCGTGCTCTAGAAATTCTTATTTACTTAGGACACTTTGATTGTGGCAGTGGTATACCAATGATATATCACCAATGGCATGCCACTGGCAGAATGCTAATTGTGGTCTTGTATGACCCTGATGGATGGTTTAAATATCTAGGATTAGGCCAAAAATTTGCTTATAAAATCCCTAAAGGATGGCAAGAACAAACAGCAAATGCAAATATTATAGCTACAGTTAGTTGATATACCTATTGTCCTCTTGTTTTGCATTTCATTTTTGCAGGAACATGGAATCAGTAAAGTAAAATCCATCTACATCAAATTAAAATACATATTATCTGGAGCACCTGGTGGCTTAGTTAAGTGTCTGTCTTCTGCTCAGGTCATGATTTTAGGGTCCTGGGATTGACCCCAAGTAAGGCTCTCCACTCAATAGAAGTCTGCTTTTCCCTCTGCCCCTCTCCCACTCATGTTTTTTTTTTCCCCCCTCTCTCTCTCTCAGATGAATAAACAAAATTTTTTTTTTAAAAATACATGATCTGTAGCTATATATGTATTCAAAATAGATGTACAAAGCTTGGAGATAAGAGGATAAATTAAATCTTATATCTTGGAAAAACTTTATTAAACTTTAAAGAAAGTATTTTGGGTGAGGGAGGGTGTATATTTACTAACCTTAGGTTAGAGAGAAAACAGTCTTTTTCTTTTTATATATGTTCTTGGAATTGTAAAAATTGCCTCATGGCATAAAATATATTGACTTTGGCAGCTTGCATACACCTAGTCTTGCCAATACAGTTATTTGGAATTAAACTGACTTTCTCTGAAATGTTTAATTGGAATCCTTAAATTGCTCAGCAGACTCATAGCGCAATTGATTGCCTGTCTCCCAAAGGGCACCTCTTGACCACAAACCTCCAAAGTGCTAATTGCTTTACCGCCCAAAGCTCTAAGGACCAAAAGGTTGTGAATTGACTAGACGCCTGACTCAGTTATTCATTTACAATATATTTATATCACACATTATTACACAACAATCACAGAGGCCCTGGTGTTTAGTTCAGAATGTCTGCTTTAATTAGCCCCAATATTTATTTTAATGTGAAATGACTTGCCCCTTTGCAAAGACCTTGAAATCTGGAAAGCAAGGGTGATGGTGGTCAATAGTGATATATGTTGAGCATAAGCCCTAGAAGCAATATTGATAAATAAAGTTTTTGAATGAAATTTGGGAGGTGTTTACATTTCTTTCACTTCTAGATTTCCCTCTGTCCTTCTAGATATTGTGGACAGGGCAGGAGTACAATCCATAAGCAGTTTTGAACATTGACCAAGTATCCTGAGTCTTAAAACAAGAAGTTGATTTTTGGAACACTGAAAAGCTATTTTAAAGGTATTTGTTTATTGAAAGTGGATAGAATGAAGGGTATATAACCTCTATGACAATTTCTAATTAAAAGAAGTATCTCACAGAAGAAAAAAAAAATGCAGGAGAAGTAGGCTTGCAGTGGATTTTTCAATTATCTCAATCACAAGTAATATTTTCTTCTCTTAAAGAAAAAGATGGGTCAAACCAATATTTACCTTTATCCTGCCATCTACTAATCCCAAAAGAAGCAAAAGACAATGTAATGATTTATGAGATAAAGACATATACTTGAGATAGGTTCATATGACTTGTTTATCACTTTAAGTACATTATTTCTGTATAGTTTACATTAATCTATTCACTTATCACAAACAGAAAATTGCTTCATTCATTTTTCTATGTTGAGCATAAAATAAAATTACCAAATAAGCTCCAAACACTTAGCATATGGGAGGCTAGCAGGCTTCAATCCTGAACTTAATATTTACTACTTACTTAATGTGCTCTCTGATATAATCAAATAGAACCACTTACTCATCTGTAGGTCCCCTCTTACATTTGTTCACTTCCACATCTTTGCTATTGCTGGTCTGTTGTTCTGGAAAACATTTTTTTTTTTTTATTCCTAAATTTCCACAGCCAAAATTTTAACGATGTTTTAAGTCCCCTTTAAATGTCTTTTCCTGGGGCACCTGGGTGGCTCAGTAGTTAAGCCTGTCTTCAGCTCAGGTCATGATCCCAGGTTCCTGAGATGGAGCTCCTCTTCGGACTCCCTGCTCATAGGGGAGCATGCTTCTCCCTCTCCTGCTCCCCCTGCTTGTGCTCTCTCTCTCTATCTCTCTCTATCAAATAAATAAATAAAATCTTCTTTAAAAAATAAAATAAATGGCTTTTCCTTGTTCACCATTGTTCTGTCTTGGTGGAGGGAAATAATTTAAGGAAGAGCAGAAAAATGCTATTCTTCCTGTTGTGCAAAGGGTCTTAAGAGCAGAAGTAAAGCAGTTATGAGGCTCTTGGAATAATCTAAGGAAGAGACAATGATAACCTGGAACAGAGTAAAATCAATGGAAAAGGATAGAAATAGGCAGACTGTATATAAATATGTGTGTGTGTGTGTGTGTGTGTGTGTGTGTATACATATATACATTTTGGAAGTAGAATTAATTGTTCTTCCTCATGAATCAGATACAGGAAATTAAATTTGAAATGTGTATTAGAGACCCAAATTGATGGGACAAAAAGGAACTAGACATAATTCTGGATCTCAGAGGAGAATCAAGGCTGAAATTATGAATACGGTCATTAAAAGTATATTAAAATTACCTTTAAAAGCCACGAGAGTAAAGGCAATCACCTAGAGAGTAAAGGACTCTGAAATTGCCAGAAAAGCAAAAAGATAGAAGGGTTTGGTTTTGCAGAAGGAAGGACTGTTAACTAGTGCCTTAGATGCTAAGAAAATGTGGGGAAATACCCACTGATTTTGGCAACATGGAAATCATCTGGAATTTTGACAAGGGCTTTGATCGTGAAATGTTTGGAGTATAAGCAAGATTGTTACTGGTAGAATTATGAACTGAAGTTCAGGAAATAGAGAAAAAAATTAAGAAGTATAACAATATATAAAAGCTGAAAAATAGGGCAGAACTTATTAGATAATGCGGTGTTGAGGCAGGTTTCCCTTCGTGAATATGGAAGAATATGTCCATTAATAATAAGTCTGATCCAGTGGAGAAGAGAAGACTGAAGACACAAGAGGAAGAAGTGGAAGATTTTTTTAGAAAGACTGTAGGGATTGGACCCAAGGGATAAGGAAGAGAGACCCTGGCCTTTGGTCACAGAAATGGCAGTCCTCCATTTTATTATGAAGAAGAGAAGATAGATGCAGGGGCAGGTAGAGTACGGATTTCGTTTTGGGGTTGTGAGAGCTGGTAATCAGACAGCTTCCATTTTGTCAGGGAAGTGCTGGTTAAGACCTTCCAGCATGGCAACTGCAGAACGTAGGCCTGACTACTGGAGGAGGGAGGAGAAGTTTTAAGAGTTGCCTCTGAAAGTGGGAAAGTGAGTTTATAGCAGAAGCAGATAAAATTTCATGGGGCACTATTGTGTGCCCAATTGAGATTGGAAATGGAAACTTTTCAATTTGATTCTGCGATTTTCTTCACTCACATTCAACTGCATCTGGAAAGACGCAGAAGAAATCAGATTGCTTTTTACTTTCCATTATAGTTAAGTATTTACATGTCTTGTTTTTCCTCTATATAATAAAGTAATAAAGAAACAATATGGAAAACAATATTAGAAGATAAAAGATTCCCAGCTGTATTCCCCACAGCACTGAGCACATTGCAATCTCTTAATAAGTTTATCAATATGTTTTGGAATGAATGAACATTTTCCTTGCTGTCTTTGTAAACTGGGTAAAGGTTTTTTTCTTGGTTTTTGTTTTTTCTCAGAAAAGTTAAATACTATTATTAATCACTGCTAAGGAAATTAATGTAAAACAGGAATGTCAGACTTTTTAAAATCAGATTTAAAATAAAATACAGTGTTTGGGGGGGAGGTGGTTTTCATTCCTCTATTCTTCATTCTCAAGAAGCTTAAAGAATATGTCATATTGAATTTTCCAAAATCATATCCCAAGGTAGAGAAGGACAAGCGTTGCTGAGAGATAAAACAGAGATGCAGAACATTTCCTCAGATTGCCTCATTGAACTGTAAACGGTGCTGAGACAGTAGAGAGTGAATGCCTGGTGATAGCCTGGGTTTCTTGCTGCAAATGCCAAGCTAAATCATAAAATAACTGAAACTGTGATGCCTGCTTGTCAAGCAATGTGACCTGAAGCTAATCTTGATGTGCAAACCTGCTTGCATATTAGCAGAAATCCCAACATTTAAAAATCTTACTATGAAATCTCAAACTGCTATTTAATATTTTGGGTAACTTTGAGTTAAAATATTGACACAAATTCATAGTAAGCATAATGGATTTAGAAAACTGGTCTTCAAGACTTACTGTTTTAAAACTAAAAATATGCATATATATCCACTATATACACCACAATACAACACAGAAACATGACCTGTCACTTTGGGAAACAAAGCCTGGCAGTTGTTATTGTTTTCCTTTTAATTGGCCTTAAAATATTGCAAGTGAGTGATAGTATTCTCAAAGACTCATATAGCTGACAGCTTGTCTTTATTTGAAAAAATAAGTTAAAACAAAAGAGCCAAAATAAAATGATGAGTGGAAAAAAAAAAAAACAAAAAACAACTGCTAAGAAGCATTTGGGGAGTTGGCTTTTCTTTCTCCTCTCTTCATGTCCGTAGAGAAATAGAATACATTAACTAATTAGCTTTGATTCTGTTAAAGAAAATTTTGAAAGAGAGATTTGCTTATGAAAATACAGTCTTATCATCATATGCTGCTTATGTACTTGTCAAGTTCTTGCACATGCGCACAAACTAAAATGCCGTCGTTCATTCAACTTACATTCACTGAATACCTATTATGTGATTGGCAGTGGCTGTAATCAAGAAAAATGGCTGACGATATTCAGATTGGATGGTCAGTAAAGACCTTCCTGAGGAGATGAGATTCGAGCTAAGATCTGATACATTGGAGCCATGAAAAGGTCTGAGGGGAGATTTTGTTTTAAACAAAGGCAGTGGAAGATAGCTTCATAATGCTTATATAGGAAGATCTTAAGGATTTACTTTTTTTAAATTGAATTTTATTTTTTCAGTGTTCCAAGATTCATTGTTTATGTACCACACCCAGTGCTCTATGCAATACGTGCCCTCCTTAACACCCACCTCCAGGTTCACCCATCCCCCTCCCGCCTCCCCCCCAAAACCCTCAGTTTGTTTCTCAGACTTCATAGTTTCTCATGGTTCATCTCCCCCTCCAATTTCCCCCAGTTCACTTTTCCTTTCCTTCTCCTTATGTCCTCCATGTTATTCCTTATGCTCCACAAGTAAGTGAAACCGTACGATAATTGACTTTCCTTGCTTGACTTACTCTTTAAGAGGAAAACCAAGAGAGTTCCTGGCATCTCTCATTGCATAACAAGCATACTTGTTTTAGTCAGACTGCATATCTATTTATTTTAGTTAGATGGTAGAAATAGATTAATAAAAAAATATGATGAGGTTAAAGCCCTCATTCAGTGTTGGATGAGTAAGATCCCTTCATGCTGCTCTCTGGGAAAAGAGACATCACAAATGCAGCATTCACAAGGCAGGAATGCACTACTGTGACTGGAGTTTGGAAGAAGAGTGGTGTGAGAAGAGATGAAATGAAGTCAAGAAGGAGAGAGGCAGCAGATCATGTGGAGGATTGAGGCTAGGCCAAATTTATATATATATATATATATAGATATAGATATAGATATAGATATAGATATAGATATATATCTACTCAGAATTAAAAAAAATCTATATCTATATCTATATCTATATCTATAATCTATATATATTTTTTTAATTCTGAGTGCAGAGAGTTGGAGGGTTTTAAATAGATGGGTAATGTGATTTTACTTATATTTGTTTATTCTGCTCTATGAGGAAAAGATGGAAGTGTGCCCAAGAGAAATCAAAGATATCGGTTGGGGCTGTTACAGTAGTCTGGCTGGGCCATGATGGTGCTGTGAACAGGAGGGAGACAATGGAGACTGAGAGAGGGTAGTTGGGTATGGAAGGTATCTGGAGGCAGAACAGGCAAGACTTATAAAGGACTAGATATTGGGGGGTAGTGATGGGGAAAACGGGAGCCTCAGCTTGTTAACTGAGAGGAGAAAAAAAGTGTGTGTATGTGTATTTTATTTTATTTTGTATTTTTTAAGATTTTTATTTATTTATTTGACAGAGAGAGAGAGTATAAGTAGGGAGAGCAGCAGGGAGAAGGAGAAGCAGGCTCCCGCTGAGCAGAGAGCCCAATGTGGGGCTTGATCCCAGGATGCTGGGATTGTGACCTGAGCTGAAGGCAGATGCTTAACCAATGAGCCATCCAGGCACCCCAGTATGTATACTTTAATACAGCTGTGTATTAGTTAGAATATATGATATCAAGTTTCATTGTCTCTCAGTTATAATTTTGAAAACAAAATACAATGTTGTCATCCTCAACTAAAATACTTCTTTTGATTTGTTAGTGATTCCAGTGGAAAATAAAAAGTAAAATAAAATTTATTAAAAAGCATAAAGTAATTTCTAATCTCTTTTGTGTTCATTTGGGTCATTAGCTACATATACTTTAAAAATTTATAATCTCTAGATAATTTGACAATTGTTGAAGGCTTAGAAGATCTTAAATTGAAAACATGAATCAATTAGAATAAGATTTATGTACTATACCAGTGAACATCATATATTTTAATATCACTTTTATTCATATATGGTGGCAGACTGCAAAGCACTTCTCCATCAGTCATTGTGTTTTCTTTTTACAGCAATTATGTGAAATGGCAGAATAGCCATTATGATTATTAACCCATTAAGAATACCAAGACTTGGGTTAAATGACTTGCTCAAGATTACACAGATAATAATAGAAGAGTCTGACTCAAAACTCATGGCCTTCCCCTCTAAATAAAGTTACTTTTTATTACAGGGAAAACACACACACAAAAACAGAAGTAGGTTTTAATTTAAAAGTATGCTTGTAAATCAGTTAATTTCTCATATCTACTAGGAAATATATGTACCATACATGTCGATGCTATTAGACTACAGTGATATTTTTGGATAAAATATAGATCCAAAGTATTTTGTAAAATTATAGAAAGAATTTGGAGAAATAGGTCTTCTCTAGAAAAATATGTGCTAAAAAACATAAGTCCTTAATACATTTTGAGTTAAATTTTGTCAGTGGTGTAAGATCGCGGCCCAACTTCGTTCTTTGTATATGAATACAGTTTCCCAAAGACTATTTATTGAAAGGAATATTCTGTCCCCTCTGAGTAATTTTGGCTCCTTGTCAAATATTACTTGACCATATATGCATGGATTTATTTCTGGGCTTTCAACTCTGTTGTAATGGTCTCTGCGTCTGCTTTTACACCTTTACCGTACTGTTTTGATGTTTTTTAATGCAGTTGGAGATCAGGAAGAATGATGCCTCCAGCTTTGCTCTTTCTCAGGCCTGTTTTGGCTATTTGGGGTCTTTTACGGTTTCATGCAAATTTTAGAATTGTTTTTTTCTTCTGTGAAAAAAGTCATTGGCATTTTGATAGGGATTGCATTGAATCAATACATGGCTTTGGGTAGAATGGATATTTTTGTTTGGTTGGTTGGTTTTGTTCCATTTTGTTTTGTTGGGGTTTTCCTCCAAATTTTTATTTACATTCCAGTTAGTTAGCATGCAGTATAATATTGGTTTCTCGTGCAGCATTCAGTGATTCATCACTTACATGCAACATCCAGGTTTCATCACAAGTACCTTCCTTAATACCCATCACCTATTTAACCCATCCCCCCATTCACTTCCCCTTCAGTAACCATCAGTGTGTTCTCTATAGTTAAGAGTCTTTCCTGGGGTGCCTGGATGGCTCAGTAGGTTAAGTGTCTGCCTTCAGCTCAGGTCATGATCCCAGGGTCCTAAGATCTCTGGATCTGCCTGCTTCTCCCTCTCCCTCTACCTGCCACTCCCCCTACTTGTGTTCTCTCTCTCCGTGTCAAATAAATAAATGAACAAACAAACAAACAAATGTTAAAAAAAAAAAAGAGTTTGTTTCCTTGTTTGCTTCTTTCTTTCCCCCATGTTCATCTATTTGATTGGAAGAATGGCTATTTTAGCAGTATTCATCTTCCAATTTATGGACATGTTGAATCTTTGTATATTTCTGTCTTCTTCACTTTCTTTCATCAATGTCTTACAGTTTCAGTGTATAGGTCTTTTATCTCCTTGGTAAAATTCATTCTTAAGTATCTTATTGTTTTTGATGCAGTTGTAAATGGGTTTTAATGTCTCAGATAATTTAGAAATTAATATAGAAATGCAACTGATTTTCACAGGTTGATTTTGCATCATGTAACCTTACTGAATGGATGTTGAGTTTTGTCAAATCTCAACAAATGCAGAAAAAGCATTTGACAAAGTTCAACACTCACTCATGATAAAAATTCTCCCCACCTGGGATTGGTTGCAGGAGGTTTATTAGTTTTTGGCAGTGCCGTGTTTGACTGATTACTCACCACCCATGTAGCCTTGAATTGATGATGTCTATGCATGTGAGGGGCAAATACTTTTTCTTGTGTTTACAGACTGGTTTTGGCAGGTAAAGTCCTTCTCCTGCTTTGTCTGCAGACTGATGGGACTACTTCCAGGATTTTACTCATGCGGGGCTAGAAGTCGGTCACATGGCTGTTTCTGGGTCTGTGGTTGGCAGGCCTATTATCATAAATGTGGGCAGGTACAGTTCCTGCCAGATCCTGACATGGACAGGATTGCTTTTGGGATCTTTGTTGAGCATGGTGGGGCCAGGTTACAAGGTCACTTCTGACTGACAGTGGGCCTATTGCCAGTGGAATAGATGAGTTCCACTGGTTCTTGAGGTGGCTCCTTCTGGGTTTCTGTTGGGTGTCTTGGTAGGCAGGACAACCTGCAGGACTGTGGTTGAGGGATCTGGAGCCAAGACACAGGGCTGCTTTAGGATTTGCAGTCAAGACTGAGGTTGGCTGGCCTGTTAACTGAGACGGGCAGGGCAGGGTGCAGGTGGAAGGTACGGATAGGTATGTATCCTACTAGGTATCTGTGAGAGTAGGATTGATTCTGGACTGGTGGTAGAGCGGGGCTGCAGCTAGGTCACAGTGTTGTATTCGAGTCCACAATTGGGTTTGTAGCTGGAAAGCCTGTTACTTGGGCCACAGAGACTTATGGCCCCTCTGGGTCTCTTGATGGATAATACTGGTTGCAGGACCATGACCAAGTGGGGCTAGAGCCAAGTCCGGAAGGGATCAGGGCTGCTGTAAATCGGCAGGTGGGAGCATGTTTGTTTAGCCTACCAGCAGCGTGCAGTCTGCCTTCCTAAAACAGCACTGTTGATACTGGGCTTCAAACCAGGGTTTTACAATCTCCTAACTGGATCCCAAGGCTCCCACAAAAGTGAAATGGGGCTCTCCTCTTCTGTCATCTTGTTGAAATTCTTGTTATCATGTTGGGTTTTTTTTGTGCTGTAATTTTAGATACTGCCTTAATCTCTGATATATGGAATATTAAATAGCAAGCATTGGTACCTTGAAGAACCATGCTCCATATACACGAACATATTTTTTAATGATATTAGTCTCAATCTTCTCTCCTCTGCATTAAATTAAACCTATCTTGCTCTAACCATTTCCTTAAATTAATTAAAAAATGGGTTTAGGGAAAATCATTGCTCAGGATATGTTTAGTCTATGAAAATTGACTAGAGAATATCTTTAAAGATTACTCCAGAGGAACAAATCTCTATTAAGGAAGGCAATGTTTCATCTTTACCAATTTTTTTTTCATGTTTTAAATCAGACAAAAGCTTTTAGTCCATCTATGTTCTAAAAATTAATTAATTATGGTACTTTGAGTACTTTAAGGCCCTTTGGATCAAAGCAGTAGTAATTTATATTTACTAAAAGTTACCTAGGTTTATCTTTTTAAAAACCATAGGGGATGATACCAGATTTTTTTTTTCTTATTAAATTTTTTTATTTTTTTATAAACATAAAATGTATTTTTATTCCCAGGGGTACAGGTCTATGAATCTCCAGGTTTACACACTTCACAGCACTCACCATAGCACATAGCCAACCCCAATGTCCATAACCCCACCACCCTCTCCTGACCCCCCTCCCCCCAGCAACCCTCAGTTTGTTTTGTGAAATTGAGTCTCTTATGGTTTGTCTCCCTCTGATCCCATCTTGTTTCATTTATTCTTTTCCTACCCCCCAAACCCCCCATGTTGCATCTCTACTTCCTCATATCAGGGAGATCATATGATAGTTGTCTTTCTCTGATTAACTTATTTTGCTAAGCATAATACCCCCTAGTTCCATCCACGTAGTCACAAATGGCAAGATTTCATTTCTTTCGATGGCTGCATAGTATTCCATTGTATATGTATACCACATCTTCTTGATCCATTCATCTGTTGATGGACATCTAGGTTCTTTCCATAGTTTGGCTATTGTGGACATTGCTGCTATAAACATTTGGGTACACGTGCCCCATCAGATCACTACATTTGTGATACCAGATTTTTAAAGCAAATGGTGCTAACAAGATTTTTATTTGGTGATAATATCTATTAGGGAAGGAGACAGATCATTAATTTACATGCTAATTTTCCCTCTCTCTCTGTTATTGTGTTCTCTACGTGCTCTCTTTCATAGATTTTAAAAAAGTCTTAAATCTCTCTATACTTTGAAGGAGGTAGCCGAGGTTGAAAGTGAATATTTTCCCTAATAGATAAAATTTTCCCCAGAGGTAAACTTTAAACCACTGCATGCACCCTGTTGCTATTGGCAGGCACACATGAGCTTAACTTCAGACCAGCAGAACTTAACGTTTCACCTCTGAGGGAGATGTGATAGGTTACATAGCATGTATACCCACAAGAAGTTTCATTAACAGCATCTGTTATTTCCACTCAAGAAATCAATAGAGACTATAAAATCTATGTGACCACCGATCTTTTCTACAGGGTGGAACATTTATAAAATGCTTTTCCCCCTCTGGGGAAAAAACACGTTACATGTGTGACATTACAAGGCTTTAACAGGCAGCTTTCAGTGGTGGCCACATCGATATTTGGTCTTGCTGTAATGGAATTTCTAGGATGCTCCTAGGCACAAGTGATATTTAGGCATGGACTTAATCTTCAGCCAGCTACTGCTTTCACTAAGGAAATTTCCCATGGGAAGTAAAAGATTTGGCCTGGACCCTTTACTTTGTTCTGTCAGAGCACTCATAATGGATGCAATGCTGCCTGGTTGTAGGGAAGTAGGTAGTTTATGCAGAGATGCTACTGAGGACCAGAGTTTGGGGTTGAAATTTTACCTGGAACTCTGAGAGACTTCATACAACTCACGTAACTATCTTGTCATTATAAGAAATCAGTCTTGTAACTAGCACATTGCTCTTTCTCTATTATCAGAAATACGCCTTTGGTTCTCCAGAGAAATGCCATGTGAGGTCTTTAGCAGCCTAAAGCAGTGCTTCTCAAGCATTTCTTTTCTTTCTTTTTTTTTTTAAAGACTTGGCTTTGGATTTTATTTAAAACCATAATCTAGGGGCACCTGGGTGGTTCAGTGGGTTGGGCCTCTGCCTTCAGCTCAGGTCATGATCTCAGGGTCCTGGGATCGAGTCCCGAGTCGGGCTCTCTGCTCTGCAGGGAGCCTGCTTCATCCTCTCTCTCTCTGCTTGCCTCTCTGCCCACTTGTGATCTCTCTCTGTCAAATAAATAAAGTCTTAAAAAAAAACAAAAACAAAAAAACCCCCATAATCTAGATTTATTCACTTTCTCCCTAAGAGTCAAATATATCTTAATCCTATGTAGGGATAAATGAAGAACGAAGCTTTGATTTTTTAAAAGATATTTTCATCTTTCTTCCTCTATTTACCCAAAAGATTTAAGAAAGAAACCTCTCTCCTAGTTCTTAGCTTGTTTAGGTTGATAAAGAAATGCAACTTTACATGGGTGGCAGGAATAGTCGGTAAAACTTCCTTGGCTCATTAGCTGAGTTGTAACAGGGACTCAGGTAACAGTGATACTTCTAAAGGAATACCAAGGTCTATAGAAAGGCTTAACTTCCGGGTGGCTTGTTCAAACTTCATTTTCACTAATTTATTATGCAGTGTTGGCCAGAGCCTGGATTGAAAGAAGTCTCTTCCCAGAGTCCCATCATCTCCACAAGCTTTTTTGCCTTTGCCTCTGTACTCAGGGTCCCTTGCCTTGACAATATATTATAAATATATATATATATATATATTATATTAATAATTGCAATATTATAATATTTTATTAGCTGTTTTACCATTCAATGTATACTTAACATTTTTAGTTAAATCCTTTCCCTGTCATTATTTTAAGAAATTTCAATGGAAAATTCATACTTTATATACATTTTAGAATTTGGAAATAACTTCCTATTTTTAAACAGACCAGTTTTCCATACGCATAAACAATATTTTCACAGCATCCTTGCACTGGAAAGTGAATCATTACAATATATCATGGAAAGGAAAGATGAGGGAGGCAGACCTATTCTCTGATATGCTGATAATTAACCCTCCAAACTGCCTCTCTCAAAAGAAAGGCACTTTTTTTTTTTTCCAAGTTTAAGGAACTGGTAGAGAGAATTGAATATTTCTGAGTCATCAAATCAAGATACATAAGAATGATTATGAACAAACTATTTATCAAGGGCAATATTTATTCCAGCCATTTTTCTTCTTTCTTTCATTTTCCTTTCTTCCTTTCTATGCTTTCTTCCTGACTTATCTTATCTTCTCCTTCATCTATAAACTTCATGTCTCAAGCCTAATTCTGTTTTGCCTATCCCAGTGCAATTCATTCTTAAAGAATGGAAAACTGTTTTAGTTAAACTCACTCAAATATTCAGCTGTCCTAAGTTCTCAGAAATTCACACATATGACAGGCTTCCATCATTTTAAAAAAATGTAGTAAATTGGGGAGCCTGGGTGGCTCAGTGCGTTAAAGCCTCTGCCTTCTGCTCAGGTCATGTTTCCAGGGTCCTGGGATCGAGTCTTTTCCAAATGTGTAGATGAAGAAACAGGCTGGAGGTGGTATGTGTGTGTGTGTGTGTGTGTGTGTGTATATATATATATATATATATATATATATATATATATATATATCATACTTATACAAAGCAATTTGATAAAGATGTAAAGATAACTCTTTTATTTATCAGGATAGCCTGGATTGTGCTATGTAACATAAAAGCTCAATATCTCAATGACTAAAAACAACAAGCAGTTTTTTCTTGCTCATGGTATCTGTCTATTGTGAGTTGTCTGGAAGCTCTATTCCTATGTCATCATTGTCCTCACTGTAGGACAGGCTGATAGATTTCCCAAATACTCACATGCCAGAAAGAAAGGGAACTCTGTAGGTTCTTGCAGTGACATTAAATGTTCAGACTCAGAAGTGACACAAATCACTTCTGCTCACAACTTTTTGGCAAAAACTAGTTATATGGCCATACTCAGCTACAAAGATCTAAGACGTTTAATTCATCAGGGTCACTAATGACTACCATAGATCTCATTATTCATTCACTTCAATTATTGAATTCTTATAAGCTACCAAATCACTTTTCTGGACACTATAGATATATCAGGGAACAAGCCAGTTATGGAATAAATTTACATGACGGCTATATTCTAATGTGATAGATAATGAAAAAAAAAAACAGAAAGAATGAATAAATGGATAAATTATTTAATAAGAAAAATCAAATATTCTGCTTGGCGGGAAGCCTACTTCTTTCTCTCCTACTCCCCCTGCTTGTGTTCCCTCCCTTGCTGTGTCTCTCTCTGTCAAATAAATAAAATCTTAAAAAAGAAGAAAAATCAAATGTTAACTATGTCAAAATTTGTAGAAGGGCAATCTCATAAGATGTAATTTATGAGTACTTTGGACTGATAAACAGAAAAAAAAATCTCTCTGAGAAGGTGACATTCGAAATGAGACCTGACTAGCCATTAAGAACTGGTCCCATGTCGGGAGGGAGGCAAATCATAAGAGACTCTTAATCTTGCAAAACAAACTGAGGGTTGCTGGGGGTATGGGGGTAAGGAGAAGGTGGTGGGGATATGGACATTGGGGAGGGTGTGTGCTATGGTGAGTGCTGTGAAATGTGTAAGCCTGACGATTCACAGACCTGTACCCCTGGGGCAAATAATACATTATATGTTAATAAAATAATTAATAAAAACAAATACAGAAAAAAAAAAAAAGAGGAAGAACTGGTCCCATGAAGATTGGGAGGGAACACTCAAAGCAGAGAGTGCAGCAGTGCAATAATTCCAAGGTAGAAACACATCTCTTGGGCTTGAGAAGAAAGAAGATAAGTGTAGAGGAAGCATGATGACTGAGGGAAAGAGTGTTATAGAACAAATGGTAAGGTTAAGCCAGGTAAAACTTATGCATTTTGTTCTATTTGGTGCGAAGGTGAAGGGTGGTACATAGAAATAGTACAAGCTGGTTTGTAGTTTTATGAGTTCCTACTGGGTACTGTGTAGAAATGGAGTATGAAGGGGCAAGAGAGGAAGCAGAAAGTAGACAGATATGAAATATGTTTTCAGGAAGGTCTACAGATCCTACTAATGGATTAAATGAGGGATATAGAAATAAAGATGAATCAGGAATAGAAATAAAGATGAATCTTAGTATTTTTGGTTTAAACACCTATTTAGATAGGAAATTAGCACTAAGATGGGGAAAACTGGAGAGAAAAGCAAGTTTGTGAGGGTGGATGGGATAAGAATAAGGAGTTCTGTGGTGGTAATGTCAGCTTTTAGATGCATAGTAGACATCCAAATAGAAATGTGAAAAAAATGCAGTTAGATATAATAGTTTGGAGACTAGGTTTGGTTTAGACATATAAATATGGAACAACTTGTTAACTAGATGATATTTAAAACCATAGTACTAAATAAGCTAATCTATCTAAAGTGTGTAGAAAAAGAAGAAAAAGTTACCCAGCAGGGAGTCCTACATCACTCCAAAATTTAGTGATCTGAAGA
Organism: Lontra canadensis; assembly: GCF_010015895.1. Taxonomy (NCBI): domain Eukaryota; kingdom Metazoa; phylum Chordata; class Mammalia; order Carnivora; family Mustelidae; genus Lontra; species Lontra canadensis. The sequence goes on from NW_022630998.1 coordinate 27,099,836, forward strand.
GGAGCAAGCAGGACACTGAGATAGAGTGACCAGTAGTACGAAAGTTATCCTTCACTGAAACAAGGAAGTGAAAGTCTTTCAAGAAGCAATCAGTTTGGGGCACCTGGGTGGCTCAGTCGGTTAGGCCTCTGACTTCAGCTCAGGTCATGATCTGAGGGTCCTGGGGTGTGGGACTCCTCCCTCAGTGTGGAGTCTGCTTCTCTCTCTTCCCTGCTCCCTGCCCTCCACCCCTCACTCTCTCCCTCTCTTTCTCTTAAATAAATTAATTAGCTCTTTTTAAAAAAGAGAGAAAAGCAAACAATTATATGGAACGTTCTTGAGAGATCAAGTAAAATAAGAACAGAGAAGCATCTGTTGGGGTTGGTAGTATGGAGGTCGGTGTTTGCCTAAAGGGTAGTCTCTGTGGAAGGGTATAAGGAGAAGCCTAATTGGAGGGAGTTGAGAAGAGGGTGAGGTGAAAAAGTGGAAGCGAGACTTTCACGATGAAGAGGATAAAAATAGGGTGTTCATTGGAGGAGGATCTAGAGTCAATGAAAGTACTTTTTTAAAAAAAGAGAGATGATAGATATAATCCAGCACGGGGAGAGGGTTGGGAAGCAAATGAGATTGAGAGATGAGAAAAGAGAAAACTAACGGTGCAGAGAATGTTCAGGAACAAAGATCCTGAGAAGAAAAGGGCATCCGGAATCCAGAATATAAGTGGACTCCAGCAAGGATGGTTCATGCACACTTGCAGGAAGGAAGCGGAAGTATCTCTTCAAATGGAGGTTTACTGGCAGATGTGTGGAGGGTAGGGGAGAGACTACCGGTTGGATTGCTTCTATTAAAAATTTTAAGTCTGAAGTAAAATCATCAGCTGAATAGGAAGTGGGGGAATACAGGTGGTTCCAGGAGAGAGTTCAGGGTGTGAGCTAGTCAATTTAGAGAGTGGTAAAACAAAAATAAGAAGTATGGAAATACTGCTTTGTTGTGTTGAGTGATCGTTTTATATTTGTGTTCATGCATTTATAGTGAGATCCGTTAGCCTGATTCTATATTACTCTCCAGCAGAGTTCAGTCGTTTGGATGCAGTCATGGAAGGGCAAGACAGGTGAATTTAATCAGACATGGAGCTTTGCCAAGAAAGATGGAGGAAGAGACATGAGAAATAATTGTCTGTTACAGTAATTATAATAACAATCAGCTCTAAATTTGCTATACAGAAGTGAAGATATGACAGGTTAGAGGGTAGGGCTTAATGGTGAAAAAGTGGTATGGTGCTGGATTAAAAATCTTACTCTTTGGAGGTAGACAGGCATATAAATAATTAACTATAAAACAGTGTGATATATCCCATCTTTAGGCAAGTTTAGAGACCTATGGGAATAATTAATTCTGCCTGGGGGCAGGGTTTGGGGAATATATCTAATACACTCACCTCTCTCTAAGAATTATGCCAAATCTTTCGAGCAGAGGTAGCCTTTTTACTACCCAAGCTGTAAATAACGCTTAAAATTTGGAGAGCCAGTCACCGTGTTGAGAACATAAGCATATTTTTCTACAACCCTTCTTCATGCTAGAAACAGAGACATCCGTTAGGAAGCTATTCTTGTAATCTGGGCACATGGAGATGCATTATTGAAATGAAGAAATGATGCCTTGCTGAACATTAGATCTAGGGGACAAAAAGAAGGAAACATAAAAGATGTAGTTTGGAAGACTGGAAGAAATAGCAATACCATTGTTTAAAAAAAAGAGCCTCTCTGGGAGAAAAATAGTTGACACTGGGAATGAGAGATTTGAGGTGGTTATAAAACATGTTTTGGGATCAGGTGGAAATACAGGGTTGGTGTGCCAGGACTGGAAATGAAGACTGGGGACCACTAGAATAGAAATAATAGCTGACTCCCATATTCATTAAGATGCTTCTCAGCCCAAGAACTTGTAATGGTTACCTATGTTATCAATTTTAACATTGCCATAATCTGTCCCAGTCTAGACATCAAATTTCTTCCCTCTCTACTTTCCTAGTCGACCCAGATACCTAACCAGCCTCCACATATTCATGCATATATCCACCCTGTGCATTTGTTTTCTTCTGTTTCCTTTATCTGGAATGTTTTGTTTCTTTCCTTAGCATATACACAAGTCTTACCCACCTTAAAATCCACTTTTTCCTTAAAATTCTACTCCAGACCCAAATCGTAGATATATAACAGACATATAACATCTTTTTACGTTTTGGGTTAGTACTTGCTCGTTTATTAGCTCTTCATTTTTCCTTGTGGTTAGTTTCATCTTTGTAAGTGGATTTATTGGCAATAGGACTGTAATCAAACTGGATTTGGGATCTTGAGTTCTGGCTTCAAAACATCTTCAGCTTTTTAACTTTATAGAACAGTGCAAAACATTTTCCTAAACTGGTTTCTTTATCTATAAAGTAAGGATTGCAATTCTTAACCTTCAAGTTTACTGTGGGGGTTATGTGAAATGATATGATGTTAGAGTTTTTCATCATGGACCACAAAATCCACTCTAATGAGCTGTGATAGGTAGTTTTATGGGTCAGTTTGGCTAGGCCAGGGTAGCTAGATACTAGGTCAAGCATTCTAGGTCTTCCTGTGAAGGCTTTTTTTAAAGGTGAGATGAACATTTAAATTAACAAACTTTGAATGAAGTGAATTACTTTCCATAATGTGGATGGACCACATCCAGTCAGTAGAAAGCCTTAATAGAAAAAGACTGACCTCCCTGAAGAGGGGATTTTGCCAGCAGAAGATTTTGGGACTGGAACTACAAATGTCTCCATTCTGCTGGCCTACAATGCACATTTTGGTTTTGTCAAGCCTGCACAATTGCATGAGCCAGTTTCTTAAAGTAAATCTCTCTATATTTATCCTTTTAGAACTATTTCTCTGGAGAACCCTAACACACTAGTTTAACCAGAAAACTATGTATTACAGAGTATTAGATAAGATAAAGAAGCTCCAGGAAGTCAAGGGAAAAATATGGAATGCTACACAGGCAAGAACAATGGAACCAGAAAATACTCCCAACTCTACATCTACAAATTCTTATCTGTTAAGGGAGTGTGAAAATGTAGTCTTTAGTGTTCCAGTCTTTATTATAATAAGATATGCTCAAAGGGAATTGCAATGGGGTTGAGTGAACCAACTTAAAGTATTTGTGACAGATACCATGTGGGAAAGTAACTGATAATATGCCTGTCACTAATAGAAATCCACATGTAACTATAGAATTACAAACTTCATGAGAATATAAGTCACCTGTTATTTCCCTTTCTCTCCCTCTAAAGTCCAAGACTTCTGATGTTCATGTCACATATTCTCTGATCAGCTACCTTTATCTTTGTTCCACATTCCTCCTATCTCCCTGCAGTGACACCGTGGTGTCACCATTTTAAAATTTAATTTCTCTCAGGATTAATTTTCCATGTGATCCTGAAATCATGTTTTAGTCACAATTTCAGTAGGAGACCCATTGTTCTTATGACAATGTATGGCAATTGGTTCATTGTTTGACTTTACTTTGGGTCAGTTGATTTAAAGTGTGGAAGAGACGAACGTAGTAATTCTGTAGCAAAGAGACTAAGTGCTAAGCTTGATAATTACAAAAAGATAAAAGGGAGTAAACATGTATTTTGATTACCACCAAGGTTAACCAAGTTTCAGGGCAGAAAGTATGAGTACTATTTTAAAAATTTAAGCCAATTAAAAAAAATTTTTTTTTTTTCATGAAGAAATGGGATTTGTTAACTTCCCTGATTCTTTCTGTTGATCTGATGAAAATATTAGGGCTGGACCACAAAGAACTGAAGATAGGCATGCTTGTAGCTAACAGCTAATATAACAGTCCTATACTTCATGCTAGAAACTGAGCTAAATATTGTATAAGTGCAGTTGATTTAATTCTCGAGGTAGACTTATGATGTAGGTAAAACCTCCCCATTTTACAAATGAGTAAACTGAAGAATTTGGAGTTTAATAAATTTTCCAAAGTTATAACAAGGGCAGAACAGGCTTAGAACAGGGTTAGATATCAGACTCCAGGTTGGATCTCCTAACTATTACATTTTTTTCTCTACTTCTGACTGAATAGCGCTATGATTGGAGGGCATTTATTTTTGGTTCTTATATGCATGCTTTTGCTTAGATGTTGCGGCAAGAGAAAGGATTAGTGGAACATGGCTTCCAAGATTCCACTATCTATACATGAAAGTTGCTCACTGGATCATCAGCCTCATTTAAAACTACTTTGGTCTTTGGCGGGGTCAGGGAGTGTCGATTCAAAGACATTTCAAGTCTTAACAGAATTATATAAATACAAAATTACATAATTACAACATCTTTTCGAAGAAATTATTATAAATTAGAACAAAATGATGCCATGAGTATATCATTTTCTTTTTCTCTCTCTTAAAAGGTATTATGTTCTCAACCCCCACAGTGCTGGATTTCAAAATTAAAGCCTGGATGACTAAAAATGAGAAGAGACCCTGTTTCCATTGTTCTCCATTCTCTTTGTCCTGGGAGATTATCAATCATTCTCTTTGAGAAGTTTGCCTTCTTTTGATGATCCTAACAGAATTAGATTAGCAATGAGGAGGGCAAAAGTCTCCCATGATGGCACTACAGAACCTCCATCTGAAATTTTATGGTTGTTTCAATTAGCTGGTCATTGTTTTGGTGTGTTTTCTGAAAAGAAGCATGAGAATGGGGAAGAAGAGCAATTTAGAAGTGTGAATTCACTGCTTTTAGTATTGCATGTAACCTGGAAACTGAAGTTCTGGAAGTAAATTATAACAGGAGAGACTCCAGTGTGGAAAATGAAAGTAAACAGAATTAATCTCTGGAGAGCACCTCTCCCCATTTAACTGGCTTGCCAGCACGGACCCAGGTAATATACAGGTATGCTGAATAATGTCTTGGGTGTTTGCCAATCCTTCAAGCTGAATTTTCTTACCTCTGGGAGAAAAAATTCTTTTGTGTATAGGACTTTGTTCTTTTTAGAGCCCATAACCCTGTTTTATCTGCTGTCGGCGCTTTAGTAGGAAGTATGTCTGTTAATTTCAGAAAATGTACAATAATAACATCGTGAGGAAAATGGTACAAAGGGTAACTGAAGTGGAATTTTACATTTTTTGAAACAAAAATAATGGAATATTTTGAAGTTCATGTAGGAAGATTCCCTATGTTCAGTATAATACTGAACTCCTTCCCATTCTTTAAAAAGAATCCAGTATATATTCCTATGAAACGTGGTAGGAGAGAAGTGATCTTCCCTGTTTTAACTATGGGAACAATTCAGGTAAAGCGGTCAGGTGACTTGCCCAAGAGCTAACTGGAATGAGTCCAAATACAGTAGAACTTCTGGCTTACTTCTGTGAGTTTACCTACTTGCATATTTGCTACTTTAATTGCAGTCTTTAGGTGCATCTTAAAGTTGCACACTTTTCATCCCTCAGAAGAGTAACCCTTTAGAGGGAGCCTAAGAAGATTCATAGGGGTTTGAATTCTGAATGATTATCCCTAAAACATGGCAAATAGAAGGCATGTCATGTTGGTACGAAAATGACTGGGGGCTAGATGTTCTCTCCAGGATTAAATCATGATATTCTGAGCATGGAAACTATACGAATTCTACTCCTCATCTGCCTAAGTCCCTACAGCTGTTTTTTTTTTTTTTTTTTTAAAGATTTTATTTATTTATTTGTCAGAGAGGGATCACAAGTAGACAGAGAGGCAGGCAGAGAGAGAGAGAGAGAGAGAGAGGGAAGCAGGCTCCCTGCTGAGCAGAGAGCCCGATGCGGGACTCGATCCCAGGAACCTGAGATCATGACCTGAGCCGAAGGCAGCGGCTTAACCCACTGAGCCACCCAGGCGCCCCCCTACAGCTGTTTTTATTCTCTCTCCATTCTTCCTTTCCAGTTCCACCAGGAACTCCAGATCCCCATGCTGGAACCTCTTTAATATCAAGGGCTCCCTCCTGAGGTGTCTAACTCATAGATTTGAAATCTTATCCAAATAACGTCCATGTTTTGGTCTCTCCTCCTTCTCTCATCAAAACTGAGCTGTCCTCTATTCCCTCAGGATATTGCTGTGCAGCAGGCGGTCTAATCCGCTAAAAGTAAATGGGTTTTAACACCTCTCAAACCACATCTCTCTTCCCACAGGCTGTGCATACATTAACTCTCCTTACAGATGTCCAGACTGAACACAACTTTCACTTTGCAGCTATTTTCTCACTCGGGACCCTTTCCGTACTGTTTTCTCTATGCAACAGAGAATGTTCTATTAAACAGAGGTGCAAACTTCCGGTCACATTGGTGAGAAACAACAATTTGATAACATCAGTACACCCCACCTTTCTAAAGTTCACATTATGCCACTTCGTTTTCATGAAAGATGTATGTTATACCTGTTTTCACTAACTAAAAGAAATCCAAAGAAAATTTTCACTTTATGAGGTGAAGAATGAAAATAATGTTTGGCCTTTGTTTTGCAGGGAGTACAGTTTTAGAGGTGGTATGCAGTCTGAGCAGCAAAAGTGACCCCATTGAGGTCCCTGGGTCGCTCAGTCAGTTTAGCATCTGCCTTCAGTGTAAGTCATTATGCCGCAGTCCTGGGATCCAGTCCCACGTTGGGCTCCCTGTGGGCTTCTCCCTCTACTGCTCCCCCTGCTTGTGCTCATGCGCTCTCTCTTGCTCTCTCTCTCTCTCTCAAAAAAAAAAAAAAAAAAAAAGTGACCTCATCAAACTCTTTCCCCAGGAACACTCAGCATTTCCATATCAAGTGGCCATAGCTTTGAACTATCTGTGAGCATCAGTGTTTTACACTGATTCGTTTTGAGTGTCCATTAGCAAATTATGTCCTAAGATATCAGAAAAGCCAAACAGGTTATTTTTTTTTTTTTTTGCATCTAGGAACATTTGACATTTTTCCATGCAAATTAATGGTAATTGCTTCTTTGCTTTATGCCCTTTAGGCTTATGAAAGATTTCATAGGAATGCTCTATTTTCAGATAGGAGAAACCTATATAAGTTTCCTTGAGAGTATCTTCTCTCCTTGATTAGGTGAAAACTCCTGGAAGTAGTGCCTGCCATTTTTATTGCTGCCTGTATTATCATTCTTTTTTTTTTTTTTTTACCATTTTAAAAAATTTAATTTCTTTTCAGTGTAACAGAATTCATTGTTTATGTACCACACCCAGTGCTCCATGCAATACGTGCCCTCCTTAATACCCACCACCAGGCTCTCCCAACCTCCCACCCCCCGCCCCTTCAAAACCCTCAGATTGTTTTTCAGAGTCCATAGTCTCTCATGGTTCATCTCCCCCTCCAATTTCCCTCAACTCTCTTATCATTCTTGCCAGTTTTACAAACTGATGCAATTTTACCAATAATGAAATTATAAAAAATTTAATTCTTTTGCTTTCACTTTATATTTTATTTCACCTGTATATTCACATATATGTGTATATTTGAACTATAAGTTCAACTAGAACTCATGCTCTTATTACTCTGAATGTTTCACTGTAATATTTCAGATATACGTAAGGATGTTGCTAGGTAATGCATGCATAGGTGGAAAAGGATTTGAAGTTTAGTTCTCCTATATAGAGCTTTCAATGGCATGCACACAGCCAGGGATTAGTCAAAATACTTGTTAAATGTTATTTTAGAATGTAGAACTAAATCTCAAAGTTAGAAACTGGCCTCTATTCCTTCCTAACAGATTTGTCTTCTGTATACGTTGACAAGAGTTTATCCGTTGGATATAGATGGGGATCTGAGTCATCAGAAAATGGGAAAACAAAGTAGGAATGAACAGAAGAGCAATTATGCACATTAGAAACTGTTGGTTAAGCTGCTACTGGGTTTAGCAGATAAATTTCCAAACTAATTGTCTTGAAAAGACTGCTCATATGTATAAAGCTTGAAATTGCTCCTCTGATATATAACATTTCCAATGAGTGTTTTCCCTTTATGTTTTCATTAACTTCTGAAGAAAACTACCCTCAGATTAAAAATCATGAGGATCAATTATTTTGATATCCTGTGGGAGCACTATTAATGAATACAATGGAACAACAGGTATAGACTAGGACAGTCTGGTGGAAACCAAAGCAAGTGTTTACCTTTCAAGATATATATGAACATTTTATTGGCATCTGTACAGAGAATGCAACTATTATCATAGTAACTTCATCAGAAATCTGTTTGCTCCCCTAACATGTGTATTTAAACTTGTTAGTTATTAAACTGTCTTTATGGAAGTGTCCACACCTTAAAAGGCTACATCTATTAAAATACTCTGAAGAATACAATACTTTGCATCTACTGCTTGAGAGACATTTGTCACAGTGGATAAGAGAACGCACTTTGATGTCAGACTTGGGTTTCAGTATTAGTTTTTCCCCTTACGATTAAACAAATTTGGCCAGTTAGACTCTATGAATGTCAGTTTTCTCATCCATTAAATGAGGGTGATATTAATGGTACCTGACTCAAAGTTGTCATGAAGATTAAATGAAATAAGATAGGAAAGTACTAGTAGAATATCCAGGGTATAATCAGTGTATAATGTTAACGTTGGGAGAGGCAATCACCATGGGCCCTGAATATCCCTGTCCTTCTTCCAGAGTGTATCTAGAATGCATGATACTGACCGTCGCTTATGCATGCCAATCTGCAGTGAATGACCCTGAGCCTCCCTTCAGGAAAAAGAGCAGGCTTGCTTGCTGCCTGCCCTCAAACATGAGGTTCCACAAATGTTCCTCAGCTGCAATGCAAACCCAGTTTGTACATGCAGCATTCATCCAGGTCTTCTACAACATTCCCATGGAACTTGGGGTCAAAGAGAACCAAAGCAAACATGTTGATGCTCATGCCACTTGCTGGGCTGTAAATAATACATTCTTTTGTCTCTGACCCAGAAGCCTTGTATCTTCTGCCAGTATGCTCATATCCTTGAAACAGTAACAGGCTAACTTATTAGCTTGTAAAGAAAAAAATCTCAGACTCGCTAGTTCCGGTGACAAGGATAAGATAATGAAAGAGACATATGGCTTTCTGGTAGAAGGAGGACAAAACCCTGAAGGTCAGGTTCAGAGATATGAAGGACTCCCTGGAATCTAATAGCAAGTGCTCTTGCCCAAGCCATGGGCAAGAATGGGGGGTCCTGGACAGAGTAAGGGTCTCTCCCTACCCTATTAATGAGGTGGGTGGTGAGAAGTAATATTGAAACCATCCACCCAAAAGGTGCCTTGGTCATTACTTTCTGTCTTCCAGGCAAGAAGAGGAAAGAATGTTACCGTGACAATGGGACAGTAAGCCTCAGAGTGCTGCCTGAAAGGCAAGGTGGCTTGTGGTTGCAGAGCTGAGTAACCTATACAGCAAGGATGTCCTTGTTATTTGACCAAGAAGTTTGGTTGTTTGACCAAAAATACAGGATGTTTGTTTCACTGATCTGCACGTGAGCTACTTGAAACAAAGTAAATGCACAACCATTTCTAACAAAGCAGAGCCAGCTGTATGAACCTGTGTGTGAACCTGCTGTACCCCAGTGGGGCTGGCAACAAGGACAGAACACTGCGTGTGGGATGACCAGAGATGCTGAGGACTGTGAGGTTGGAGCCACAGAGACAGGGATGGGGCAGAAAGGGCCCTAGGTGCTTGGATGCTGGGAGGTATACAGGAAAGAAAGCAATGCTATGTTTGCATTCCGCTCTGAAATAAGGGACCCAAGGTAGAAACAAATTTCCCTGCTCCCTCCAACCCCTGCACTGTCCTCTGTGAGACAGGCTTCTCTGCCACACCACCTATCATGCATTCCTTGCTGGGAGATGATGTGAGCTCCCTGTACCTGCTGCTGGGGCCTCTAGTCCACACACCTATTAACATGTTGGTCTATGTTCCCTTAGGGGAAAATGGTGCTCAAATTCAACTCTTAGGGTTTTGATGGGGTTTATATTAACTGAAAGGAAAGTTAAGGTGACATTATGTGTGGGGCTCACTGGGCTAACTCACTGTGCTCTTCTGTAGCTCCCACATCTGAATGTATAACGGAATGGTGTGTTAGATGCCTGCATGTCCCCATCTCATGAGTGCCAGAGGGAATTTTTTCACTCGGGGTCTGTTGTATATACTGTCTCTTCCAGGGTGCTCCAGCATAAACAATAAAAAATTCCAGAAGGGGAAAGGGAAATCATAATTTTAAAGATGCAAAGGCTATGGGAATATTCAGAGAGGTCATTTTCTAGTGAGATGGTGCCATCTGCCTGATAAGCCACCAAGTACACACCCCTTTTGAAATAACAGCCATTGGCCTGCTACTACTATGCTCTTGATGGAACTAAATGAATACCTTACTCATGAAGACCTTGTGACTTCCAGTTTGACATTCTTATTTCTGGGTGAGTAAACTTGAACTTGATGACTAAAAGGTAGATAGGACCTGATATGCTTCACCAGTCATGTGGAAACGGCATATTTATTAGTGCAGTTAGCCTGCCTTGATGTCATCTCAGTTCTCTCCTTTAGGGGAAAATTATCGCTCACTCCACTGCCTTAAGTAAAGCAGCAGGAACAATGGATCCCTAAATTTACAGTGGTTCCCTTAAATATCAGGGCCTGGTGCAATGATAGTTTAGCTAAGCTGACACCTAATGATGACCATTGGGCCATTGCCACTCTTTGGCCTCCAGGTTAGCCTTGCAAAACCAAAAGCAGATGCTCTCAGTCCTCTTGGTGGGCAAACTCAAGTCAGTCCTCCTATCCCTGGTCAGACTTCTTGATAAACCTTCCTACATTTTATTGACTCCTGGGTTGTTAGTTGTTAGTGACCTAGTCATCTGGCTGCCACTTAGAAAATCTCACACTGGCAGACTAAAGATACTCCTCTTTAGTGCCATTGTACTGGCCCATTCTCTGATGGGACCAAAGAGAATCAAAGAGTTTGGGATGCCTGAATGGCTCAGTTGGCTAAGCATCTGCCTTCACCTCCGGTCATGGTTCCAGAGTCCTGGGATCAAGCTCCACATCAGGCTCCCTGCTCAGTGAAGAGCCTGCTTCTCCCTCTGCCTGCTGCTCCCCTGCTTGTGCACCGCCCTCCCCACTCTATCTCAGATAAATAAATAAAATCTTAAAAAAAAAAGAAGAAGAAGAAAAAGATAAATCCTACATCACCCAGGTCACTGCCATTACTACCTGGACTCATTGGCACACAAGATGTTGTAACAGACATACCATCGTAGACCAGGTACACAGTAAATGATTTTATGTTTCAGATGCAGAAGCCACCCCCATTTGTTAGACCTGTGATTTCTGCCAAACTTGAACTATTTGTATTACAGAGAAGGAAGACACACGGGTTGGGAAACTGACCCTGTTTACTCCTGACAAATTCAATACATCAACTGGACCCCCTCTTGGGGCTACTGCTATCTTAACCATTGTTGAAACTTTTTCACTTTCCTATCTAATCAGCCAACTCTGGCCACAGCACTGTTGGTCTCAAAATTAAACTATGCCATGTTTTCAGCTTTTCAGTCTATTTAGAGTTCAAAAATAACATGTCTTTTGTCACAAAGGCTCGTCCAAAATGAGCCAAATATTAAGGCATTTGATGGATATCCCACATTCACTACCATCTTCAAAATCTACATTGCTGAGCATCTGAAAAGTCTTCCTTAAAAATCAGTTAAAAAATATTTGACTCTCCCTACCTCCTTCTGGTCTACACACCTGAGTAAGGTAGTTTGGTCCCTGAAGGCCACTGTCCTCAGAAAAGTATGTGTATATATTTTGATTGACTTCTGGATACTCATTAGTAGGAAAAGAGTTGGGGTTATGTCAATCTATTTTGAAAATCAGGGTTCTCCTGGACATGATGCTTCCTTCTTTTCTCTAACTGCACACAAACCCACTGTGGACACAGCATCCATCCAGCTCTCTGCTTCACCCCCATAGGAATTGGAACAAAGGGAACCAACACATCATGCTGATGCTCACATGGCTTGCCCTGCTATAATAAAATCCTTTGTCTCTGAACCAGGAGTCTTGTGTCTTCTACGAGAATCCACACAACAATAACAAATTTATTAGTTTGTAAGAACGTTAAAGTAAAATCTCAGATATGACAACTAATGATTTAATTGCAACTTTCTATTCTTGGGTTACTGATCTGAAATCTAGGTGGTTGAAGCTTTCCTACCAGCAAGAGAAGGGAATTTGAAGTAAATGCCTAAGCCTGACTCAATATACAAGTGTTAAAGTTAATGAAACCTGCTTTTGTTTTGTCATCCCTTTTTTTTTTTTAAATAAGCTAACAATAAGGTGTTATGCACACTAAAGAGAATTGCCTATAAATGTCAGATCCTATGTTTTCTAAATTACAAATTCTATGATTATGAAAGAGAGATTCTGACGTTGGGGATAGCTGTTCTATTATTATTTACTCAAAATTAGTGGTAAAGAATTCAGCTAAGCAGTAGGTTCACACACCTTATTTTAAGATGTTTAAATTAATTAAAAAAAATTTTAAATTAATTTAAGATTCACACACCTTATCTCAGATGCTTAAATTGAGACATGGAGAGGATTATAATAAAATGAGAATTTAGTAATACCTGGATTTTAATGAGGCTAATATTTTTGTAAGAACTCTGCTTTTCAACAGCAATTGCTCTTCTTAGAGCTAAGATTGAGCTGTTCTTTTACATGTGTGCCTTTGAAAGAAAATAAACACTAGACAACTTGAGACCTTGAAAAATGTCTTAAGTGCTTTCTCATTGCTGTTCAGGCTGTGTGGTCTTTCTCTCCTGCTGTTCACCACCCACTGGTCAATCAATGACAGTCAATCAGCAAAGAGTAGCAGCAGTTACCAACAGGAGAGATCACATACAGTTGAACTGCCAACCCATGAGCTGCCTCTGAAAGGCACAGGCCTGAAGAAATACATATTTGATTCCTATCTGGCTTCTGTGATTTTTGTCTTCATCAAAAATATCACATAAAGAATAAGATTCAATTAAAGAGATAGATTTTGTTTTAATTGTTTTCTTGAAGATATGTAAGTAAATAAGTTGTTTGATTGAGGAATATGGCTCAGCTCTATCTCCAAATTTTCCTAAGTATCTCTAAGTCAAGTGATGATAAATGATTGCCTTGTTTACTGAAGAGTCAAAAATCCTTTGCTATAGTTCTGGGGTGAAATCTTTCATTTATTTTCGCCAGCTTTCCCTGATACTAGTGAACTATGAACTTGGTTCAGCAGCCTGTATGGGACGTACAGAGCGGAAAAGGGGACTTGTGAGCTCTGAAGGAGTAATCACATTGACGTACTAAAGAATGATAATTTTAAGTTTCCAGATACATACTTAATAGACTGTATATTACAAACATATATACATACATACATTTATGTACACACTTTCTTTTACTCTTATCTTGTTTGATCAGCTTTTATTTGTATGTAAATATTAGATTTTTATTCATATTATACATCTACTTTGAACTTCTAAGGCATATATTTCATTTTTTTAATGTTTTAAGTTTTTATTTAAATTCTAGTTAGTTAACATACAGTGTAATAATAGTTTCAGAAGTAGAATTTAGTAATTCATCACTTACATATAACAGCCAGTGGTCATCATAACAAATTCTCTCCTTAATATCCAACACTCATTTACCCCAACTACTGCCTACTTCCTCTCCAGTAATCCTCAGTTTGTTCTCTACAGTTAAGAGTCTTATGGTTTGCCTCCCTCTCTTCTTTTTTTTTTCTTTCTCCTATGTTCAATTGTTTTCTTTCCTTAAATTCCACACATGAGTGAAATCATATGTTATTTGTCTTCTCTGACTTGTTTTTGCTTAACATAATACACACTAGCTCCAACCACATGGTTGTAAATGGCAACATTTCATTTGTTTTTATGGCTGAGTAATATTCCATTGTTCCAATATTCCATAATCCATTCCATTCCAAATGGAATTTATTCCATTCCATCAGTCAATTTATGGCTAAGTATACACACACACACACATACACACACACACACCCCACCTCTTGGTTATCTATTCATCAGTTGATGGACATTTGGGCTCTTTCCATAATTTGGTTATCGT